>NC_140485.1:79469361-80095611 GCF_964271855.1 Acomys minous | reverse complement strand
ACATGGTTTCAATTATCAGCCCTTTCAAATAGTTTCTAACTATTTTTGGACCCACAGAGTATAAGAGACAGGTATGGTTATTTTCAAGACATTTGGAGAATGTCCAAAGATTCCATATAACTGTTCACTGTGGTTCCTAATTTAATACTGTTGTGGCTATATTGTATTCTGGATTATTTCAATCTTTTAAAATATATTAATATTTTTATGGTCAAGCATATGGCTTATATTAATGAGTAGTCCAGATATGTACTTTTCAGGGTGGGGTGGAGGATTCAATAAACACAGCCAGATCCATTTGGTTTACATTGTGTTATTCATGACTTCCTAACTGACTCTGACTGCCCAGTCACACCTCAGGAGAAGGGCGTGGCCGCCGGCAGCAGCCTCTGGGGGTCTGGCTGCTTCTTTCATTCGGCAGCTGTTAGTTCTTATGTTTTGAAACTCCATTGTTAAATGAATATACATTTAGAAATGTTGTGAGTTTTTAAAATAGTTTGTTTGGCAATGGTGGGGGTTAAACCTAGGACTGCAGTGCATGCTGGGCAAGAGCTCTGCGCCTGAGCTATAGCACAAGACTGACATGATGTGTTTTTTGTTTTTTTTGTTTTTTGTTTTAAAGTCCATGCCCTGGAAGGCAATACCCAGTTTGGTCTTGCTTTTTTTCCTCTTCTTTTTGTTTCTGAGACAGGGTTTCTCTGTGTAGCCTTAGCTGTCCTCGAACTCACTCTGTAGACCAGACCGGCCTGGAACTCAGAGATCTGCCGGCCTCGGAGCCAGGTGGCGCCACCAGGCCCTGGTCATGCGTTTTCATCCTATCTGGGACATGTATTTAGACATTAGCGTTCTATTGCTGTTCGGCACAGGACTATGAGCCTAGGAGCTGCTGGCTCCCGGTCCCTTGTCAGAAGTCTGTCTGTCCTGGTGTTGCTAAGGGCCCGACAAAGCTGAGTGAAGGTGCTGGCTGCTGGTTCTCATTCATGGCCGCCAGTCAGCGGCTTCCCTCCTGTGAAGGAGGCTGCGTGCGGGAACTTCTTGTGGCCCCTCTACAACACGGTAGCAACAGAGCCTCCCCCTCAAAGCTTTGAACCTCTTGGACTTCTACACCAGAGGGAGAAAATGCTTCCGTATAAACAGCTCCTGCCCACCTGGATAACATCCCTATTCTACGGTCAATTCATCAGTAATACTGATCACGTATGCAAAGTCCCTAGGGGGCAAAAGTCATGGGGCCATCATTAAATTCCACCCTCTCTACCGTTCCTGTGTTGTTGTTTTAATTTATCTATTTTATGGGCATTGGTGTGTTTTGCCTACGTGTATGTCTGTGTGAGGCTGTCAGATCTTGGAGTTACAGACAGTTGTGAGCTGCCATGTGGGTCCTGGGAATTGAACCCCGGGTCCTCTGGAAGAATAGTCCAGTGCTCTTAACCACTGAGCCGTCTCTCCAGCCCCATTCTTAATTTTAATGTCTTTTTAATTTGAAATATTTTGGAATATTTATGTGTTCTTGCATGCTCCTCTCTCTCTCCCTCCCCCCTCTCTCTCTCGTGTGTGTGTACACGCGTGTTTGCACATACATGTGCATGGGTACAGAGGCCAATAGTTGATGTCAGTGTCTTTCTGTATTGGGCTCACCTTACTACTTGAGACAGTCTCTTCACTGAACTTATTTGGCTAGACTGGCTGGCCACCTAGTGAGCCACGGGGAATCCCCTTACCTCTGCCCCCTCAGTACTGGGGTTACCAGCTTTTATACGGGTGGTGGAGGTCTGAACGTGGGTCCTCGTGCTTTTTCCTATGACCCCTAATTTATAACTATTTAGTGAAAGCTGGGAAAGCATTCATATCTGCACACCCTCGGCCCTGCTTTTTCATTAATTGTATGTGAATATATTTGCATGTTTGCATACACCATGTGCATGTGGGAGTCAGAACGCAACCTAAGATGTCAGTCCTCTCTCTGGACCTAGAGACAGACAGGGTCTCTTGTTTGCATCTGGGTACACTAGGATGCCTGACGCATAGTTCTGTGGATTTGCCCATCTCTGCCATCCATCTTGTGGTGGGGACACATGCCGTGCTGCAGGGTTCTGGCGATCAGAACACAGGTCCTCACGTTGGTGGGCAAGCCCCTTAGCCACCGAGATGGCCTCCAGCCGCGGCTTTGTTTGCTTGTTTCAGCTCTGGGAGTGGAACCAACGATCGTTTTGTTTTGTTTTAGAAGGCAGCACCTTAATTAGGCAGCCCAGGCTGGCCTGGGACTTGGCCTTCCCAGTTTCAGTCTCTCATCTTCTGGGGCTACAGGTATGTGTTACACCCTTGGAGTTCCTTTCTCTAATATTCACACTTTACAGAGCCGTGGGGTCAGCACAGTCAGAGATGCTCCGTGAGATCTCACCAGTGACATCGTTCTCAGGGCCTAAGGATTTACCGTGGCTTTCATGTTGCCTTTAGTCCTGTTACAACTCCCTGCTCTCTAATCAGTGACAGGTCCTCTGGGAATTTTTTGTTTCTGTTTTTGTCTCTGATGGCATGGACACTTCAAAGAATACTAGCCATATATTTTATAAAGTTTTCCTGAGCTTAGGTTTCTCTGATGCTGCCTCATGAGTAGGTAAAAGTTATTTGTCTGGTGAGTTTAGTCCAAGAACCTAGTTTAACATGGTATTTCCAGAGTGCTGGGATTACTATTAAGCCTTTGTAGCCTGCAGATATTTTGTAGGAATATTTTCAAATGTACTATTTTCATTATACCTTCTAAATTCAGCATTTTTTTATTTCTGCCTGCAGCTACCACTGTGATCTTTCCACTTTACTTTCTACCATTCTTTGATTTCTGCATTATTTTTTTTGGAATTATACTGTAAAGAAGAGCTATCCATTTTTTTTCATTTACTTATAATGTCATTTATTTTCACCAGTGTAACACTAGGGTCTTTATTCTTTGTCCTTTATGGGTTTCTATGTGTTCAAGTCTAGTCTGGTCTACACAGTGAGTACCAGCCCAGCCAAGGCTACATAGTGAGACACTGTATCAAAACAGAAAAAGAAAGCCAGGCATGTTGGCACAAGCCTTTAACCCCAGCACTCTGGAGGCAGAGGCAGGCGGATTGATGTGAGTTCGAGGCCAGCCTGGTTTACAAAGTGAGTCCAGGACAGGCAAGGCAGAGAAATTCTGTCTCGGGGAGGGGGCGGGGGGAGGAAGAAAGAAAGGAAGGAAGGAAGAGAGGAAGGAAGGAAGAAAACAAACAAACAAAAAAGAGAGATTATTTTATTTTGTGTGTATGAGTGCTTTGCCTGCACATATGTACATGCACTGTATTGCATGCACATGTGTGACCATGCAGAGCCTGCAGAGGTCAGAAGAGGGCGCTGTATCTCCTGGAACTGCAGGTAAGGGTGGTGATGAGCCAGCACATGATGGTTGGGAATTGAGGCCAGGACCTTTACAAGAACAGCAATTGCACCTAACCTCTGAGCCATTTCTCTAGCACCTTTTATTTTTATTTTTAGATAGGTTATTTATTTTTATCTTGTGTGTATGTGTCTGTCACATATATATACCATGTGTGTGCAGGTGTCCATGGAAACCTGAAGAAGGCACTGGGGCCCCGTGGAACTTGTAAGCCACCTGATGTGGGTGCTGGGAACCAAACCAAAGTGCTCTTACCTACTGAGACATCTCTCCAGCCTGAACGGAATTTAAAAAAGAGAAACAGTTTGTCACGACCTGAAATATTGCTTTTATTTTTCTTTTCTAAACCAAACTCCCTATCTATATAACCGTTTCATCTATTTCTTCTCATAAAAAAGTATAAAGCAACATTTTCTCGACCCCAGGGGTGTTTGGGGGCTGCAAAAACAAAGGAATGAATGCTGCTCAGAAAGCAGAAAATCTTTTTTTTTCCCCTGGGGATATTGAATTGTAAGTACACACCCCTTATAAGACAAGAGAGTTAGTTAAGAGAGTCGTGTAAAATGTCTCAGATTGAGGAGAAGCAACTGTATTAAAGAGCATGGTGGCGCACGCCTTTAATCTCAGCACTCAGGAGGCAGAGGCAGGCAGATCTCTGTGAGTTCGAGGCCAGCCTGCTCTACAAAGCGAGTCAAGGACAGCCAAGGCTACACAGAGAGACCCTGTCTTGTGTGTGTATGTATGTGTGTGTGTGTGTGTGTGTGTGTGTGTGTGTGTGTGTGTGTGTGTGTGTGTGTGTGTTTGGGGGGAGATGGAATTTGGCGCCAACTATTTGACTCTAGTTGTGTGGGAGATAATGGGTCCCAATTGATTTCCGAAAGATTTGGAAATAGACGAGCTCCAGGGAAGAGATAATGGCTGGAGGAGGCAGAGCAGGGCGCGCAGAGCTTCCAACCTGAGGTGTCCTGAGGCATGTCTGCAAACTAAGAAAACACTTCAATTAACACTTTCCAGATCTGCCTCCCAGCTTTATTAAGGAAGCTATAAATATATCAGATTGTTCAGAATAGTCTCCATTAAAACTTTAATTATTTTCTTCATAAACAGACTTTATGTCCTGTGTTCTTTGACTTACAATTCTCATCACTTACACTTCAGAAGTTCTGGAAATTTGAATCCTAATATTAGCTCACGGCTTTAGACTGTTTTCTTATAAAATTCTATGTTTTTATGACATCTTTCCCCCCTTTTTTTCTGTTTTCTCCATCCTGGCTGTTTAACCCAGGGCCTGGTACACAGTGGGCAAGCACTGTACCCCCAGCTCTTGGCTTTTTGCTATAGGATCCCTGTCTTAGTTAGATTTTCTATCCCTGTGATAAAACACCGTGACCAAAAGCAACCCGGGGGGGGGGGGGAAGGCGGGGGAGGGAAGGGTTTGTTTGCCCTACATATCTTAAGTCATACACTGACCACTAGGGGAAGCCAAGGCAGGAACTCAAACCAGGCAGGAACCTGGAGGCAGGAGCTGATGCAGAGCCCGTGGGTAGCACCACCCTCAATTGGCCTGGGCCCTCCCACACCAATCACTAATTTACCTACAGCCAATCTTTTGTCTGTTTGTTTGTTTCATTTTTTTTTAAAAAAAAGATTTATTTTTTTTTAAAAAAACCTCCGCCTCCCGAGTGCTGGGATTAAAGGTGTGCGCCACCACGCCCAGCTTAGACTTGAGATTTTAAAAAATTAATAGAATAAACCTTTTTGTGATTGTGTGAATTAAAGAAATCTTATGGCTACTGTTATGTTGTCTTGACTTTTGAGACAGGGTCTTGCTATATAGCCTTGGGTGGGCTAGAACTCACTAAGTAGACCAGGCTTGCTCACAGCTCACAGAGAGCCACTGTCTCTACCTTCTGAGTGCTGGGACTGGAGGTGCGCACCCCCTCACTGACCTCATGGCTATTTGTTATTTGCTGAACATCTTCACTCCTGCCCTGTGCCTTCTCCTTTCATGTGGGCACAGTGTACGAGCCAACTGCATGGGCCACAATTCTGCACACACAGCCATGGTGTACCCGTCTCAGTTACAGGTTCTCATTGCTGGGTGAAACCCTGAGAACGTGAACAACTGGGGGAGGAAATAGGGTTTGCTTCAGCTGGCAACTCTCACGCAGCAGCACCTAACTTCCTGTTAATCGCATCCAGCATAGTTCCTTTTTCCTCTTTCTTCTTTTGAGTTTATTTTTTCACAAGGTCTAGCTTTGTAACCCGGAAGTCAGTGTGTAGATATTTTTGGTAGATTTACCAGCGAGACTTCCCATGTGCAAACACAGATGTGTACTTCCTTAATTTAGAGCTTTATATTTTAATGATGAGAGTGTGGAAATGCAAGGTGTTTTTCAACCGTAATGAACAAGCTTTCAAACCAACATACTTTTCTTTCTTTTTTGCTTTGTTTTGTTTTGTTTTGCTTTGAGATGGGGTTTCTTCTGGGTAGCCTTGGCTATCTTGGACTTGATTTGTAGACCAGGCTGGCCTCGAACTCACAGAGATCCACCTGCCCCTGACTCCCTGAGTGCTGGGATTACATGCTTGTACCACTGCACCCGGCCCAATGTACCTTTCTGAGACACCTTTCTTTGCATAAGGATAAAGTGCAAATAGCTGGCTCCTGGGCTCATTTGAAAGGGGGTTTTAGTAGCAAAACTTAGTTTCCCTGTGTGACAGGAGAGCCAGTGGGCTGTGAGCTGTGAATAGTTAGGGGTCCGCATAAGATTTGCTTTTTTGAATGTGGTATATCAACGCAAACGTTCCCCCATGATACCGTGCTACTGTAAAGATTATGGAAGTCTCTTGACCTTCTCACAGGTGGTTAGGATCAGGGAGAGTAGGCCAGAAAATGCCGGAGGGTTCCACTGGGCAATACCAGAGTCACACAGTGGCCAGTCTCAAAATTCTGTTGCCAATGGCATCCGCAGATGCATGTCTCATTAGCCTGGTAGTGCTGTCCTAGGGCTGCCTCCCAAGCTCCAGTCTTTGTACTGTTCCCATGAGCACTAGCACTGGGCTCTCTGGGCTCACAGCTTAGAGTTCATTTATTGACATATCACAGACAACTTGGGCGGTTCATTGACATATCAGAGCCTGCCTTCAGCTTGGTTCATATCTGAGCTTCCTTGCAGCGGACTCATTATGTTGCAAGAATTATATTATTCCAAGTCACACAAAATGGTTTTCAAGTTACACACAATGGTTTCACTTCTGTTCCTAACACTCTGTTCTCCCACACTAGGCATCATTCCAAAGTACTGAGACTTCGGCAAGGCTGGGGACAAGGGCAGGGCAAGAAGGCTTAGAAATCCAGAAAAGCCACCTTTCTGCTGGGCCTTCTTATGAGGTTGACTTTGTCCTCTGATGCCTCTCTGACTTAGCCCCAGAGCCAAGGAGGGAGCTGTCAGTGGCTCACTTAGCCCTGCAGGAGGCAGAGAACATTGCACAGATGCCTGGCCTGCCTTCAAGACAGGCGCCTCTCCTCAGATGGTTGTCAGTCAGCGCGAATTTCCACATCCCTTTGAAGAGCCTCAGCTTTTCTGTATGGGAGGAAATGGTACCAGCTTGCGGAGGAGACAGAGCTTGAGTGTGTGGACTGCAGGGCCAGGAGGAAGGGCACATCACGCGCTTTGAAGCGTTGTTTCTGGGCCCCCTCGCCTACTTAGACACCGTCCACATCTGCCCTCCAAAGCAGACCCCGCTGAGGGAGAAGATGGCAGCACAAAGACATCAGTGGGGACCCCGCTGTGAGCCGCCAGGAGAGATGAAGTGCAGCCCTGCTGTCGAGTCAGGGACAACGGCGCTCACGTCCTCGTGACATGTGCAGCCCTGCCGTTTTGAACAAGGAAACCCAAACCAGGAGATGGGGATGACATCCCACCCTTCCTTCCACTGTCGGCCATCTTAGGCTAAAGTGACCACACTTTCCAAGTCACACCTGACTTGTGGTAACCCATCCAAGGTTAGGACAATTAAACTAGAGTTTGGGTTTGTTGTCCTGATTTTTTGCTAAAGTCCTTTGATGAAGATGGTAATAAGAATAACAGATTATACAGCCCTTTGCTTCTTAGGTACTGTGAGGAGTCACTGTGGAAGAGGCCATGACGAAAGCCTTGCAGGGCCTGGCTGCGGCCCATGCAGATAGGCCCAGTTAAACTTCAGGAAAGAAGGGGTGCAGCCAGATGCTGCCTGCAGCCAGATTCCTAAGTGGCTCCCCTACTATTTAAGGTTCACGACACACTCAGGTGGATACTTGAGACAGTGTTTAAAGCTGTCATGCAGATAGTCAAGGCTCCCATCAGAAGTCTAAGGGTCTCTAACCTTATCGCCCATTACTAACTTTGTCTACACCTATGGGGAATACCCTGTCCATTACCTCACCGACCAAACTCCAAACAATGACCTTCAATCTCAGCAACTTATTCAATCTGCTGTTGGGGAAATCTTCCTGTCTATATTGGCTTGACACAGTCCTTTGGTTAAAAGTCGGACATGTTTTTGTGCAAGCTTAGACTCCACAGGGCAGAGACTGGGTCTCTTTCTGCTGGGTATCCTCAGTGCATATCATTGTCCAACATAAAATAGGTACTCGATTCATTTTTATTGACTGAATTAATAAATGAATGGGTGAATCAGAGGCTGCACTAAAGTACCAGGAAGGTGTAGAGTGAGATGCCAGGGAGTGAATGGCAGGCGAGAGGGAAGAGCAGTGGGCAGAGAGAACAAGAGCAAAAGTTGATGCCGCGCCCTGAGCCCTAGAGATGAACCAGCTTGGTGGGAATTCCTGTACGGAGAAAGACTTCAGAGCTGATGTTAAAAAGAACAGCTCCTCCCTCCTCCCCTGAGGCTCTTGCACTTGAGAAAACGAGGCAGGAACACTAAGCGTGACGTGAGAGACATTTCGGGGAAGCCTTTGTTTTTGCTCTTCCAGTCTCCTCTGATTTGGTCCTTTGCTTTCTTGTGACCACTTCTGGCTTCCTCTCCATCTTTTCCTCTGCTTTTGTCTAAGTGATCCCTTCCCTTTGTCTTAGTGATATTAAGCTTGCTCCCAGGAGTGCAGCAAATGCTGGAATCAAGCTTCATTGTCTTGTTTTTCCTCTCCTGGGAATTTGATTCAAATACCCCAGAGCAGAGTCTTGCTTTCTCAATATTAACACAACTATTGCCAATCAAGCTCTGTGCCCTGGGACTTGAATAGAGTGGGACTTGAAGGTCCACAGGCAGCACGCACTGTAGGCAGCCCGATAGACTGTGGATCTGAGTTTGTCCTGTAAATATTATCTGCCTCCCACTCCCACCTACAGATAGAAATACAGTTTTCAGGGGTGCAAAGGATAATAAATAAATAACAGACATACAGCTCTTTAAAAATAATTCTTGGAAGCCAGGTGTGATGGCGCATTCAGGGAGGCAAAGACAGGCAGATCTCTGTGAGTTCAAGGCCAGGCTGGTCTACAAAGCAAGTCCAGGACAGCCAAAGCTATACAGAGAAAGCCTGTCTTAAAAAATAAAACAAACTGCCAGGTGTGGTGGCGCACGCCTTTAATCCCAGCGCTTGGGAGGCAGAGGCAGGTGGAATACTGTGAGTTCGAGGCCAGCTTGGTCTACAAGTGAGTCCAGGACAACCAAGGCAAACACAGAGAAACCATGTCTCGAAAAACCAATAAATAAGTAAATAATGAAATAAAAACAAACAAGCAAACACAAAAATTCTTAGGCTGGGAATGATGCAAGTTAGTAGGGTCCTTCCTAGCAGTACATGAAGGCCTGGGTTCAATCCTCAACAGTACATAAACTGAGCGTGGCGGCAGCCTCCTGTAATCTCAGTTTTTGGGTGCTAGAGGTAGGAGGATGAAAAGCCACCCTTGACTGCATGGAGAGGCTGAAGCTAGCCTGGGTTAAATGAGACCCCATCTCGAACAACAAAACAGTTAAACAAGAAGCCCTTTGCTATCTATCTTGTTTTATTCTTCTAACACACGTGGAGGGCAAGTACTATTATTATTTTTAGTCTTTTTGTTTGTTTGTTTGTTTTTCTTTTTTTCTTTTTACTTTTTTTTCCCATTTTTTCTCCTTTATTAATTTATTCTTGTTACATCTCAATGGTTATCCCATCCCTTGTATCCTCCCATTCTTCCCTCCCTCCCATTTTCCCCTTATTCCCCTCCCCTATGACTGTGCCTGAGGGGGATTACCTCCCCCTGTATATGTTCATAGGGTATCAAGTCTCTTCTTGGTAACCTGCTGTCCTTCCTCTGAGTGCCACCAGGTCTCCCCCTCCAGGGGACATGGTCAAAGGTGAGGCACTAGAGTATGTGAGAAAGTAATATCCCACTCTCCACTTTACTGTGGAGAGTGTTCTGTCCATTGGCTAGATCTGGGTAGGGGTTTAAGGTTTACCACCTGTATTGTCCTTGGCTGGTGCCTTAGTTTGAGCGGGACCCCTGGGCCCAAATTTGCCTATCATAATGTTCTACTTATTTACATATAATGAAACTGAAGATCAAAAAAATAAAACAACTCCCCAAATCAATCATCTGCCACATAGTAGACTCCGAGAAGCCTATCTCCATATAATGTGGTGATTATGCCACATCAAAAATAACTCTGCATTTCCCGAATGAAAACAGGCATCAGGACCCTGACAAGAAAGAAATTAGGATCTACACTGAGAGCCTGGAAGTCTCTGGGACAGCGGTATCACAATTCAACCCCCTAGACCCCTCCCACCGCACACTGCTGATCTCTCCCTTCCTCAGAGCGAACACGCAGAAGCAGCTGTGGGAAGTGAGCAGGTGCTCAGAAGCTGTTTACTCAAGTGATGTGTCTTCTAGCCAGGCAGCATCAGGAATCGGCTTTCAAGAGCTCACCACCAGCCCTGGCGATGCCGTGTACTCTGTTGGGTTGCTCATGGCTCCATACTCCCTCCATTTATAGCTGACCCATCAGAGCCTCAGGCAAACCAACCTAGCGCTTGAGACTGAATCCAAAGTGTGTGAGTGATGGGGACCTGAGAAGTGAGCCTTGAACATGTGTCATGGGGTGCTGTCCCCAGGTGGGCTCTCTCACACCTGATTGAGGGGACAGACAGCTGATATCTGCTACTCAGAACTGTAATGGACGCTTGTCACAAGAACTCCTACATGTGTTAGGGTCACAGGGACCTTCTGTGTTGGCTGTAGCATGGCACCCTTGCTGGACAGTCCCCAAAGCCTTGAGCGGGCATGCAGGTGTCTGGTCCTGTCCCCCCTTCCATCTGTCCTTCACACTGTCACCAGAAAGTTGCAGAGGTGCAGAATCTGTGCGTGTCTTTCACTCTTAAAATCATCTAATGGCTCCTGCTTTGGGCTAAATTGTACCTCTCCCAATTTGTATGCAAATGTCCAACTCCAGTATCTTCGAATGTGCGAATATTGAACTATTGGGTAATCAAAAGGATAACTAAGTTAAAAAGCATTCATAAGTGTGCATTCTTCCCCATCAATTAAATGAGGCCATAAGGGTGAATGCTCCCCTGCTCTGACTGATGTCTTCAGAAGAAGGAAGTGTAGACTTCGACAAACACAGAGGGTAGACAGTCTGAAGACTCATGGGAAACCTAGCATCTACAGAACAAAGACAGGACCTCTAAGGAAACCGAATCAGCCGGCAAATTCTCACATGAGTGGCAACAGCCATGTCTATTGTCTAAGCCACCTACCTGGCCCATGATGCTTTGGTATGGGCGCCTTTGCTAAGTTGTCCATGCCTACAACGGAAGCTGAGCCTGGCACTCAGGGCCTCTCCCCCTGACTCCTGCTGCTGGCATCTCCTGTTCCCCTCACCTTTCAGCACAGCGTCTAGGACACTGGGTGAGTCCTGGCTCCTGCAGTGCTCTTGTCTGCTTCTGACTTTAGCCTCTAAGTCTCAGCCGCTGCTGCCCTCAGCACAGGCAGCATGAGCTTTCCCTCCTCCGTTAATGTGTGAGGGTCTGAAAGGCCTACTGTGTGCTTCATCTCCCTACCTCAGATTCCATCGCAGGCCCAGTAACAGGCGCGCGTCCTGACGCATCTGTCAGGCCAAAGGGAGCATGGGCGGAAAGGAAGACCCAAGGGAAACTACTCTGTGTCTTCTCTTTCCTCACAGATGAGGAGCCTCTGATCACTCTGTCACCACCTCCAGCTAGCACCTTGTCTGTCCTCAAATTCAAGAAAGGGCTGGCCCTGTGGAAACCAGGACCTGGAGAGCAGGACTTAGGAGTTTAGCTGTTCCGCCATGTCCTCTCTGCTGTGGCGCCCAGTGTTTTACTCACTGGTTCTTCAGATTCCGTTCAGTCTCAATAAGGTGCTGTCGCCACACTTCACTCTAGCTTCTGGAGTGGGCGGGGAGGATTCTCTCCCTTCTCTCCCTCCCTCCCTCCCTCCCTCCCTCCCTCCCTCCCTCCTTCCCTTCCCTCCCTCCCTCCCTCCTTCCCTCCCTCCCTCCCTCCCTCCCTCCCTCCTTCCCTCCCTCCCTCCCTCCCTCCTTCCCTCCCTCCCTCCCTCCCTCCTTCCCTCCCTCCCTCCCTCCCACTTTCACCCTATTCCCCTCCCCTAGGTCTAAGACTGAGGGGCACCTCCTCCCCCACTATATGGTCATAGGCTATCAAGTCTCATCTTGGAAGCCTGCTTATTCTTTCTTTGAGTGCCACCAGGCCTCCCCACCAAGGGGAGATCGTCAAATATGGGGCGCCAGAGTTCATGTCAGAGTCAGTCCCTGCTCTCCACATACCTGTGGAGAATGTCCTGTCCATTGGCTAGATCGGAGTAGGAGTTTGGTGTTTACTACTTGTATTGTCCTTGGTTAGTGCCATAGTTTTAGCAGAACCCCCAGGGCCCTGATCCACCCATCACGATGTTCTTCTTGTAGGTTTCTAGGACCCTCTGTATCCTTCTATTTCCCCATCTCCTGTATTTTTTTTACCTAGAGTCCCAGCAGGATGTCCTCACCTCTATCCCAATCAGCCTTATTCATAATAGCCAGAATCTAGAAACAGCCCAAATGCCCCTCAGTTGAAGAATGGCTAAAGAAACTGTGGCACATTTACACTATGGAGTACTACTCAGCTATTAAAAACAAGGAAATCCCAAAATTTGTGGACAAATGGATGGAACTAGAAATGATCATCCTGAGTGAGTTAACCCAGAAGCAGAAAGACTCACATGGTTTATCCTCACTTATAATTGGGCACTGGCCCAAAAGGCACGCCCCATGAAGGCACTGAATCTTCAAATCTCCTATACAATTAAGGAAAACCTTCCTCCACGCTTCCAGGGCAGGGCAGCTTCAGGCTTGTGGCTACATTTCAGCAACTCAAGTGGAAAACAAATCCTTACTTCAAAAAAACAACTCTGAGCAGCACTGCTGGGTCCCAAGCCTGCTCCTTGCAGCAGCTGCTGTCTCTCAGGAGACAGGGGGACTGTGGTTATGCAGTCCTGAGGGAGCTCTCCCTTCCCTGCTGTCAGCCGCTCACACATCTACTGTGGCTGGCGGGGCAGGCTGTGGGGGGCTCTCCAGACTTATTAGCTACAGCACACGTTGCAGTGAGTGCTGACAGAGGTCTGTACACAAATGTTCATAGCGTGTTATCAAAGCCAGAACCTGGAAATGACACAAATGCCCAGTCCACAGGTGCCACGGTAAACAGTCTGTCATACAATCTCTAGAAAGCTCAGCAATAGAAAGGAGTGAGTGCTTCAAGCTGAGCAAACCTCAAAAGCAGCAAGCTCAGCAAGGAAGGCAGACCCAGAAGTGCATAGTGCGTTGTTCCACTTAGTGGAGTTTTTAGAAAAGACACATCTGTGCTGGATGCCTGGATGTGTGCAGGAGGTTGACTTGGAAGGCCATAAGCGAAGATGTGGGGGTCCTGGGGAAATCCTGCAGGCTGAATGGTAGTGATTTCACAGATGGGCACATCTGTCAAAATTCTCTAAGGCCTACACGGGAATGGCCGCAGTTAGCAGCTATTTACAGAATAACCATATAAAGTGAGTGCTGAGAGGCTGTGATACATTCCAGGATAAAGCCCAGGAGCCTTGGAACCGTCCCCAGGCTCTGGCTGTGCAGCCCACCCCTCAGCGCGGCCCCCTCCTCTACAGTTCTGCGGCGCCACATTGATTGCCGTTCATCAACACGCTGAGCTGCCTTCCTCCTGTGTCTTTACAGGGGCAGCTCCTGTGCCCAGCAAGGAGCACTCTTCAGAATTTAGCCCCCAAATATCTGAGAAGTGGCAGTTCTGTACTGCAGAACGTAATACCTATCCCCTATTTTCTATAGCAGGCCAGGAATATTTTCTATTTAATTTTTTCTTGCACATTGACTCCTTTACAATAATGGAAACTCCTGAAGGCAAGTGTGAAAGACATCTCCACAGACTAAACATGAGCTCTTCCCAAGCAAACCTTTGGAAATGGCGGTCAAGTCACACCTCCTCAGTTACCCTGTGCCCCAGATGTGCCTCCCATCCTTTACCTGCTGGCCAGAGCAGTGACCTCACAATTTCAGAAGAAAGCCGAGGTCTGGCACAATCACGGCCCAGAACATTCTCTTTCTCAAGTGAACCGATCATAATTCTCAAACATTTTTTCTAATTATGAACAGCTTTCCTGCTAATTATTAAATCCATATGTATTTCAAGGGAAATTGAGCCCCGCTTTGCTTCACTCGCACTCAATCCATCACCGTTTTACTTTCAAGGGCTATTTGATGTTCGAGAAGCCATTAGAAGCCCGTAATGCCTCTTTCTGAGAAAAAGGATATGGGGAAAATTAAGCAAAACCAAATGCTAACAAAACCCTCAGGGATTAAGTAGAATCTTAATGAGGGGAATTATGCTGCACTCTTCCCTGCCGGGGCTCCTCAGACCCCAGCACAGCTCACGTGACTGGAGAGGCCCTCACATCTTTATTCCACATTTTCTCCCAGGGGACTGTGGAAAACTCGATGGGCTGGAAATCTTTGGCATATATATATATATATTTGCTGACCAAAATGTCATCAGCGTTATTTTAAGTGTGCACTAAACTCTTAAGAGAGTAAAGCAAAATCCCAGTATACTTTCCTCTCCTTCCTCCTCCTCACTTCAACTAAAAATCTAAAAATACAAAAGGAGACAACCTCGGGTTAATCTAGGAGTTGATCCCAAGACTGGGGCAATAGAAGATAGATCTTAGTCATCAGGAAGGGACCAGCTATTGGGCCTAGCCTTGGCTACATGCTGCTGTATTTGATACGTGTGGTGGCTAACGGTGATTGTCACCAGCAAACAAACTTCTGGCGTGTCTATGAGGGAGTTTCCGGTTTACGTTAATCGAGGTGTGAAGACTCACCCTCAATATAAGTAAGTGGTGCAGGTCCCTGGGCAGGTTCCCGGATTGAATAAAAAGGAGGAAGCTGGTGAGCAGCCGCCCACTTCCTGGCTGTGGATACGTTATGACCAGCTGCTTGGTGTTCCGCGGTGCTATAACATCTTAGCCAAAATGGACCGTACCCCGTGAACCGTGACCGAAATAAACCCTTCCTTCATTAAGTAGCTTGTGTCAGATGTTCTGTCCTAACAACAGAAAAGTAGCTAATTTATTAAAGTACATATTTGCATATGTAAATTAGCCAATCCAAAACCGTAACGTCTCTATGTCTCTAGGTAACCCGAGCGTTCTAGGAGGCGCTATCCTCTTACTCAAGCGTCCCCAGACCACGTGACTAGGGACCACACCCATAGCTGAGAGCTTCCTCAACTATTCAAAGTAGACGACTAATTGAAGGCTGCCTGCCTTGTCTCCACTGCTAAGCCCCCTATAAAGGCTCTGCCCTGTCACCGTCCCCTTGCCCACCCTGTGTCTTTTCAGTGGGACTCCTGTTTCTAGGACCGTTGTTTTCCCGACCCTCTCCTTCGTCTCCTCTTGGGCTGCACCTGGCTGCCCATCACATTAAAAACCCAAAACATACTCCAGCACACCATGTGCAGTGCAATTTTAAGCAGCTCACTGAGCTTATTACTAATAAGGGGACAACATACTGAACACATCATGAAATATTGTTAAGTCATATTGATATATCATTTTTATGTGCTAATTTGCCTATTTTTCCAGACTTTATGGCCCCTCTGTATTATGCAATTTTAATAACAATGAGATAGATCTGTCGGTACTGGCATGGAAAAACCACAATTTATTAACTGAAAAAAAGCATTGATTAAAAACGTATCTTCTGATGACAGTCTTGTATAAAGAAAAAAAAACACAATGTGTGTGTATTTGTACGTACATAATAAAATCCTAGCAGAGTTTCATTCCTTTTTTTTTTTTCTGTATATTGTTCCCTTTTTATGAGTCTTTATTTTCCATATAACCAGAAAGACAATACAGGTTTCTAGTTAGAAAATCCTGAATAAGCAACAGGCTCGACCACACTTGGGGCTGACTGAGGCTGTGTAATCACTATAGACTGGCCGATGCTTTGTCCCAGGCTGTTTCTTTGGGTGCTCGACTGAAGCAGGCAAAGGGAAAGAGGTACCAGTGTGGTGAAAGAGTGTGGTTTTGGTGGGGGAAGGGAAAGCGCATTCTCTCCCCCTTACCTCGTAGCAGGAAAGCCAGAGCATGAAGGACACAAATACCTGGAAGGACTATGATGAGCCCCGTCTCTGTCATTGTCCTCATCGTCACCCTCATCCTTTTCCTACTCCTCTTCCTTCTTTCATTCTCTCTTCCGTCTAACTGCGTGCAAATCTCAGTGAAGGGGGGGGGGGCGACACAACTTACCTGAACCCTTCATTCTACTTTAAATTTTCAGACCCAGACTAGGAACAATGAGATGCTTTGTGGAATAGTTTGAAGGGTTTTGATTGGTATTAGCTCTTCTTTGAAGGTCTGGTAGAATTCTGCAGTGAAAACATCTGGCCCTGGACTTGTTTTGTTTGTTTTGTTTTGTTTTGTTTTGTTTTGTTTTGTTTTGAGACAGGGTTTCTCTGTGTAGCCCTGGCTGTCCTGGAATCACTTTGTAGACCAGGCTGACCTCGAACTCA
This sequence comes from Acomys minous, assembly GCF_964271855.1. Classification (NCBI taxonomy): domain Eukaryota; kingdom Metazoa; phylum Chordata; class Mammalia; order Rodentia; family Muridae; genus Acomys; species Acomys minous. The sequence goes on along the minus strand of NC_140485.1, from coordinate 80,079,106 downwards.
CAGCGATCCACCTGCCTCTGCCTCCCGAGTGCTGGGATTAAAGGTGTGCACCACCACTACCTGGCTGGGCACTGGACTGTTTTTGGTTGGGAGGGTTTTGATGAATGCTTCTATTTCCGCAGGAGATATAGGACTATTTTAATTTGTTTACCTGATCTTGATTCAACTTTGGTAAGTGGAATCTATCAAGAAAAACTGTCCACTTCATTTAGATTTTCAGATTATGCCATATAGGCTTTTGAAGTAAAGACCCAATGATTCTTCGGATTTCCTCAGTGTCTGTTGTTATGTCCCCCTTTTCATTTCTGATTTTGTTGATGTGGATATTCTCTCTCTCTCTCTCTCTCTCTCTCTCTCTCTCTCTCTCTCTCTCTCTCTCTGCCTTTTAGTTAGTTTGGCTAAGGTTTTGTCTGTCTTGTTGATTTTCGCAAAGAACCAGTTCTTGGTTTCATTGGTTCCCTGAATTGTTCTCTTTGTTCCTAATTTATTGATTTCAGCCCTGAGTTTGGTTATTTCCAGCCATCTACTTCTCTTGGGTGTGTCTGCTTCTTTCTTTCTAGAGCTTCCAAGTTGCTTGCGTGAGATGTTTCCAATCTCTTTATGAAGGCACTTAGTGATATGACTTTGCTCTTAGCCCTGCTTTCATTGTGTGCTATAAGTTTGAGTACGTTGTGCCTTCATTTTCACTGAATTGTAAGAAGCCCCTAATTTCTTTCTTTATTTCTTCCCTGACCCAGTTGTCATTGAATAGAGAGTTCTTCAGGTTCCATGTGTGTGTAGGCTTTTTGTTACTTCTGTTGTTGTTGAGGTCCAGCTTTAGTCCATAGTGGTCTGATAGGATTCAAGGTATTATTTCAATCTTCTTGTATCTTTTGAGGCTTTGCTTTGTGACCTAGTATACGGCCAGTTTTGGAGAAGGTTCTGTGAGGTGCTGAGAAGGTATAATCTTTTGTGTTTGGATGAAAAGTTCTGTAGATGACTGTTAGGTCCATTTGGTTCATAACATCTGTTAGTGTCATTATTTCTCCATTTGGATTCTGGTGTTTTTTTTTTTTTTTGACCTATCCTTTGGTGAGGGGTTGTTGAAGTCTCCCACTATTAACGTGTGGGGATCGATATGTGGTTTAAGCTCTATTAATATTTCTTGTACAAGTGTGGGTGTCCTTGTATTTGGGGCGTAGATGTTCAGAATTGTGCTGTAACCTTGGTTGAATTTTCCTTTGATGAGTATGAAGTATCCTTCCTCATCTCTTTTGATTAATTTTGGTTGAAAGTCTATTTTATTAGGTACTAGAATGACTACTCCAGCTTGGTTATTGTGTTCATTTGCTTGGAAGTCCTTCTTCCAGCCCTGTACGCTCAGATAATTTCTATTTTTGTTGCTGAGGTGTGTTTTTTGTATGCAACAGAATGTTGGGTCTTGTTTATGCATCCATTCTGTTAGTTGTGTCTTTTTATTGGAGAGTTGAGACCACTGATGGTGAGAGAGATTAATGACCAGTAACTGTTAGGTCCTTTTATTTTGATGTTGGTTGTGGTAGTGTGTTTGTGTACTTGTCTAATTTTCATTTTGCTAAATGTAAAGCTACCTATTTCCTGTGTTTTTCTGAGTATAGTTAGCCTTCTTGGGTTGGAGTTTTCCTCCTAGTATCTTCTGTAGGGCTGGATTTGTAGATAGGTACTGTTTAAATTTTTTGTCATGGAATACCTTGTTTTCTCCATCTATTGTTATTGAAAGTTTTGCTAGATATAGTAGTCTGGACTGGCATCTGTGGTCTCTCAGGGTTTGCAAGACATCTTCCTAGGCCCTTTTGGCTTTTATGGTTTCTGCTGAAAAGTCAGGTGTAATTTTGATAGGTTTGTCATTGTATGTTTCTTAGCCTTTTTTTCCCTTGCTATTTTTAATATTTTTTAATTTGTTCTGCACATTTAGTGTTTTGATTATTAAGTAGCAGGAGCCTTTTCTTTTCTGGCCTACTCTGTTTGGTGTTCTGTATGCATCTCTTTTATTTAAATTGAGGAACATTTCTTCTACGGTTTTGTTGAAAATATTTTCTGGGCCTTGGAGCCAGGCATCTTCTCTTTCCTCAATTCCTATTATTCTTAGGTTTCTTCTTTTCATGGTGTCCTTGATTTCTTGGATGTTTTATGTCAGGAATTTTTTAGACTTAACATTTTCTTTGATAGTTGCATCAAATATTTGCATTGTATCTTCTACACCTGAGCTTCTTTCCTCTGTCTCTTGTATTTTGTTGGTGATGCTTACCTCTGTAGTTCTCTCTCTCTGTCTCTCTCTCTCTCCTTCTCTCTCTCGTTTTTTGTTTTTTGTTTTTTGTTTGTTTGTTTGTTTGTTTTTGAGACAGGGTCTCTGTGTGTGTGTGTGTAGCCTTGGCCATCCTGGACTTGTTTTGTAGACTAGGCTGGCCTCAAACTCACAGCAATCCACCTGCCTCTGCCTCCTGAGTGCTGGGATTAAAGGCGTGCGCCACCATGCCAGGTCTGTAGTTCCTTCTTTAAGTTCTCTCTTCCCAGGATTTCCTTAGTTTGTGCTTCAATTACTGTTTCCATTTTTATCTTCAGATCTTGAACCATCTTATTGATTGCCTTTACCTGTTTGCATTTTCCTGAATTTCATCCAGTGATTTATTCATTTCCTCTCTATAGGCCTCTATCATAGCCTCTCTAAGGGCCTCAATCTGTTTGATTGTATCTTCATGTATTTCTTTATGGATTTCATTTGTTTCCCCTATTACCATTGTCATGAGGAAAGATATTTGAGATCATTTTCTTGTGTTTCAGTTGTGTTAGAGTGCCCAGGGCTGATTGCATTGAGATAACTGGGTTCTAGAGATGCCTTATTATTTTGGCTTTCATTGTTTGTGTTTTTTGGAGTGGCCTTTAGCAATCTGACCGTCTCTGGCATTTTGTATGGTAGTTTCTAGTATCCTTCTCTGTCCCTTGAGAGCAGCTCATAGGTGAGCAGCTGTAAGTTGATACCCCTCCCCTGTGGGGATAAGGGAACCCTTCCATGGACCAGCTGGGTGAACCTGAGATCAGATCTACTTGCGTTCCACTCGTGGAGTCTTCGCTGGGCTGGAAGACCTAGACACTGGCATTTTGTAGCACATAGTTCACTCTGATACACAGAACGCAGGTGCTGCACACAGGCTAAACTTTAGAGACTGCGCACATGCCCGCAGGGACCAAGGGACTTTTCTGTGGATTAGGCAGGTGGCTAGAGGCTGGGCCCACCTGTGTTCCGCACTGTATGGGCTCTACTCACCTGGAAAACATCAACACTGGTGTTTTGGAGCTCTCAGTTTGGTCCTTTGGTCACTGTGCAGGCACTGCTATCCTGCTGATCAGACACAGGATGTGATCAGTGCCACCATCTTGAATCTCTCTCTCTCTTTCTCTCTCTCTCTCTCTCTCTCTCTCTCTCTCTCTCTCTCTCTCTCTCTCTCCTTTTCCTCAGTTTTCAAACTATTAATCACTAGCAAAATTCCTGAAAAGCTAACCCAAGGACAATGAGAACAGGCTGTTAAATATCACTCCACTTATTCAATTGACTGTTCAATCATTCACCCATCATCGTCCACGTGCAAAACACTAAATAAAACAGAATGGAAAATAGCTCTTGTCCCCCAAGAGCTCAACCTCTAATAAACAGAAAATAAACACAGATAAATATCATACCAAAGAAAACAAGACAAACAATATAAATAAGGTATAAATAAAGTGGGACAAAAAGACAATTCCCCACTGAGGTTATGTGGGGTCCTTTTTGGGAGGAAAAGAGAAATTCAAAAGGAGCTGGTTATTTAAAGGGCTTTGTCTAATTTAGCAGTTATCTAATAGAACAATAACACTATTTTAAGAAGGCAGGAACCAGAGGGAAAAGTACTTAGGGGAAGTTAGAGATAAGAGGCCATGAGGTGATTATACATCTGCAAGGGAAATAAACACTGCAGGTCTGAGGCTTCCTCCACAATGTCAGATCAGAAGGTGCCCAACAGCATTGAAAGAGCATTAAAATGCAGTTTAGAGAGCACTGGCCTGAGGGCCGTTAGTCAAACAAACAAAGAACATAGCCTCATAAGCAATTTGCATTGCAATCAGTCGTTATTTATGAACTCCTAGAGAAATGTGAACGAACTACGGAAGTGAGCCAAAGTGAACTTTGAACTTTGTTTCTTTGATTGCCGTGGCTGGCAAGAGTTAGATGAAGAGCATCCTTTGCTCCTTAGCCTGTATCCTGATCTCAAGTTCATATCTGGCAGGTTTGTCTTGTGACAACGGTAACAGTACAAAGGACAAATGAGTGACAACTGAGAAATAAATTAAATGGACTTTTATGTGCCAATATGGTTGTTGATGTCCAGGAAGTAGCTGGACAAAAGCTTAGACTAAAGACATACACTTGCTCTTACCACTCGACATTATTATTATTATTATTATTATTATTATTATTATTATTATTGAAAATAGATTCTTCTCTCATCTAATACATCCGAACCACAGTTTCCTCCCCTCCCACTCCCCCAGCTCCCCTGCGTCTCCTCTCTCTCCCAGATCCACTCCTCCTCTATCTCCCTTCAGAAACGAACAGGCCTCTAAGAGAAAACAACCAAACACAACACAACAAAACCTAATAAGACAAGGCAAAAGCTCTCACACTGAAGCTGGACAAGGCAACCCAACGGGAGGAAGAGTCCCGAGAGCAGACAAAAGAGTCAAAGACACATCAGCTCCCACAGTTAGGAGTCCCACACAAACACCAAGCTAACAGCACAACACATACGCAGAAGACCTGGCGTGGACCCCTGCAGGCCCCACGCTTGCCACCTCAGCCTCTGTGAGTCCATATGCTCCCTGGTCAGTTCACTGAGTGAGCAGTATTTTCCTGGTGCCCTCCATCCCTTCTGACTCCTAAAAATTTTTTTGCCCCCTCTGCCATGGGATTCCCAGCGCTCCAAGGGAAGGGACCCCGTGGAGACCTCCACTGTAGACTCTCCACGTAAGGTGTGGCCGTGGCTGTCTGCATGCACTCCCATCTGCTGCCGGAGGAAGCCTCTCTGATGATGACTAGACAAGGTATTGATCATGTGTGTCTCTCTGGGTCTGGGTTACCTCATTCAGGATAACTTTTTCTAGTTCCGTCCATTTGCCTGCAAAGTTCATCATGTCATTTTTTTAAAAAAACAGATGAGTGCCAGGCAGTGGTGGCACACGCCTTTAATTCCAGCACTCAGGAGGCAGAAGCAGGCGGATCTTTGTGAGTCTGAGGACAACCTGGTCTACAAGTGAGTCCAGGACAGCTAGAGCTACCAGGGAAACCCTGTCTAGAAAAACTGGAAAAAAAAATATATAAGGTGGAGACTAAAGAAGTCACGAATGTGACCCATTGGCCTCTGGGTGTTACACACATATGCCATACATATGCACACAAAAAGAATTAAAAATAAATAAGGAGCTTCATCTATAATAACTATCATCTGTGGAAAGCAGAAGAAATAGAAGACCAGAGACAACAGGATCACACCGCTGTGCCCAGGTTTGTGTAATGTTGGGGTTGAGGCCAGGGCTTTGAGCGGTCCAGTCAGGCAATTCCACCAGCTGAGTCCCACCGCCATCCCTGCAGGGTATTGTGAACTAATTGTCTCACACTGTTTCTTCTTAACCAAATCACAGAGACTCTTGCATATCAGACTTCATCTTCTTATGCTATAATCTTATTTATTTAAATTGACCTAAAATCATATTGTTCATAGTAATAAAAACATGACCAGAAGAACAGAAATTAAACTGTCTAAATCTATGCCTCAGATTTACTTTTTCTGCATTTTGAGTAATTTTTTTTTCATTTCTATAAAAAGAAATATAAATCGTTAAGAAGTTCTTTCTTGGTAAGAAGATAGATGATTTTGTTTTATGTTATTGTTTAGCTCTGACTTAATCATAAATTGAACAGTGAAAATAGAATTATCCTGTAGCAAATAAAATCTCCTGTCATTCCAGAAAAGTGAGGACAATTATAAGACCATATAATGAGAAACATTTTCCTGATATTAACAATCAATAAATCTTGGAACCATTTACTTGGTGCTCAATTAGTAGCAGAACAATAATAAAGGGTGTGTGGGAAATTTCAGAGGCAAAGATTGAGTTGGTGATTTTAACGTTGACACAGTTTAGTAGAGACTGGGTATCTTAGTAAGTACCCTGAGAACACACACGCAGTGGAGAGGGAGTTAGTTAGCACGAAGCAGTTCTTTTTAGACATTATTCACAGAAGTTAGCTTCTGGGGTAAACAGGGGAAATGGGAGAGACAGAAGAAGTTAGTGAGTTTGAAGTCACAGAGCCTGGGGGCTGGAGAGATGGCTCAGTGGTTAAGAGCACTGTTTGCTCTTCCAGAGGACCAGAGTTCAATTCCCAGCAACCATATGGTGGCTCACAACCATCTATAATGAGATCTGATGCCCTCTTCTGGCCTGCAGCTGTACATGAAGGCAGCACTCATATACATAAAAATAAATTATATATACATAAAATAAATAAATCTTTAAAAAGAGAAAAAGTCACAGAGCCTGAAAGTGGTAGAAAGGGGATGTAAACACAGATTTTTCTAAGCCCACATATAAGATAGTCCACGACATTCCGTGGAGGAAAACACCTCATAGGCCATTTGGAATATCTACGATATTAATTGATTAGACATTTTAAAAAGTCAGTTACTGTGACTGAGTAGAACAAACAGACAATAACAACAATAACAACAACAACAACAAAAAAAGCTTTTCTAACCCCCCTCTCTCATATTTGGGGGGTCAGTAACACTTCCGAATCCCCAAGCTAAACATGATGCCTCAAAGAAAACGGCTTAACTAGTTGGGATTTTTGTCATCCTCAGACAACCTTCTGATATTCTTCCTGAACATCTCCGTAGAGGAAGCTCATGAGCCAGAGCAATACCTCAGTGCCTAAGAGCACTTGCTACTCCTCCAGAGGACCAGAGTTCAGTTCCCAGCATCCACAGAAAAGGGGGATCCACTTCTCCCTCTACTTCCAGATAGAGACACACATGTACATACAACTTAAAACACACTAAACTTTAAAAAGAAAGCTCATGTTATTCTGTGTTGTAGGTCTGGGTAGATACTAAAGCAAGCACTCTCTCTCCCTCCCCCTCTCTCTCTCTCTCTCTCTCTCTCTCTCTCTCTCTCTCATGTTTATTGAGATAATATTTGTAAATATTTTAAAAGACATATATGGAACACACATATCCATGAAACACATACAAAATTCAATGGTGGGGGGCAGTGGCCTCCCCAAAGCTGAAAACACCCCGTGCGACTCCTTTATTTTCTTCTCTTAGCGTCCACTAACTTTTTTCCCAGATAAAACTTTTTGCCACTATTTCATGTAGACATTTTAAACGTTTTGGGGCTGCCATCTATCTTGACTTCCGTTTTGCATACAGCTGTCTCCCCACAGGCGTCCACTTGTTGTGGGTAAGCTCTCTTTGCCCCGCAGACCTAGTGTGGCAGCTGGCTCACAATCATTCAGCTGCATTGGTGTGTCTAACGACAAATTTGATCCTGTTCCGTTGTCTATTTACCTGTGTAGTAAATCTTGATCTCAGAATCTATGGTCTTCGCGGGTTTTTTTTTTCAGCATTGTTTTGGTTTCCCAGTGTTCTTGGCGCTTCCATATACCTCTTAGAACAACGCATCTTCAGTGTCTTCAAAAGAACCAACTAAGCTCTGTAGATGATATGACGTTCCAGCCCATGGAGTCTGTCCCCAGAGAGAACTTACTTGTGTTTCTGCCACATGAAGAGAATGACAACTGGGCGCCTTAGTCTGAAAAGCTCAAAGCTAAGCTTGTGAGAGCTGGTCTACTGTAGTCATCTTATTCCTGAGGTGGAGCCTGGTAACTGTGGGGTGCCTGGGCATTGGCATGGCCACTCACCTTCTCAACCTCTTTCTGGAGTTATCTAGCTAGGACGTGCTCAAAGCTCTTGTGAGTGTATAACTGTCGATTACCTTTAGGGTGAAGGGTCCCCAAACACTAGTTTCGCCTTTCTTGGCCTCACTTTCCTACTAGATCGTGAACTAGCAAATCTTCACTGTCTTCTTGGCTCCTCCTTGCCCTGGACTTGCTGTGTACAAATTATAACTTGTTCAGCTTTTTAAACTGTTCTCAGCAAGAAGTTTGTCTGAAACAGCCTAATTAGCCAGGCTTTGCTGGAAATGCCTCCATGGCATACACTTTGTAAAACTTTAAGTTCATTAAAATTAACTTTGTTTTGGAAAATATGTTCATATTCCCTTCATGATTCTGGAGAGAACTGGGAATTCCTTAGAGGGGGTGGGCTTTGCCAGAGTGGAAGTTTGGTTTCAGTACTGTTCAGGAGAAAAACTACCACAGACCCTCAAATTGGAGTGAGGCCACAGGCAGAAGATGGAGGTGGGGGCTGCCCTCCAAGGCTACTTGCTGTGGCTCCTGGATTTACTGCTCCCCTGCCACCGTTATCCCCCCAAAAGGGCGGCTAGGGGAAACATGCGCCTTGCTCATTACCTCCACCCAGTCCCACTGAGGCAAAGTGGCGTCATCTACTCATCAATTTTTATTACTGAGCTGTAGCCACATTTGGGTTTAGAGACCCCAAACGCGTCCATGTTACATGTCTAATGTGTCTAGGCATAAACTCAAAGCTGCTAAGGAGCTGTCATGTGGGGTTAGGAAGCCACAGGCAGAGAGACAGAGCTGTAAATGGTAGCATTCACAAACTTCTCTCATCACATAGGTGTTCACAATACAAAGAAGAAATGTGTAAAATACAGTTTCTATCTTCCAAATCTTTTGTTTTGTTTGTTTTGGTTTGTTTTTTGTTGTTGTTGTTTTCAAGACAAGGCCTCTCTGTGTTAGCCTTGGCTGTCCTGGGCTCACTTTGTAGACCAGGCTGGCCTCGAACTTACAGAGATCCATTTGCCTTTGCCTCCCAAGTGCTGGGATTAAAGGCATTCACAGCAATTTTCCCCCAAAATCTTTTAACCTAGACATTTCAGTGATTGTTTATCTATCATGCACACAAAAATTTTCATTCCTGTAAAAGGTACAAAGAATATAAAACAAGTAGCTGGGCGGTGGTGGCGCACGCCTTTAATCCCAGCACTTGGGAGGTAGAGGCAGATGGATCTTTGTGGGTTCGAGGCCAGCCTGGTCTACAAAGGGAGTCTAGGTCAGCCAGGGCTACACAGAGAAACCCTGTCTTGGGGGATGGATACACACACACACACACACACACACACACACAATGTTTGCAGCATGTGTGTACACACAGTCTCTCTCTCTCTCTCTCTCTCTCTCTCTCTCTCTCTCTCTCTCTCTCTCTCATTCATTTTTATGTATAAATACAGTGCACACTTGCCACAGCACGCCCTTGGAGGCCAGAAGACAACTTCAGCTGTTAGTCCTCGCTTTCCTGGTCTGAGACAGGATCTCTGCTGTTCACTGCGTATAACAAGGTAGCCCGTGCACTTCCGTGGATTCTCCGGTCTCTGCCTCACATCTTGATGTACGAGCTCTGGGCTGACAGGTTCCACCAGCCACAGCTGGCTTCGCTGGAGAGTGTAATGTATATTCTCATACCTGTGCTACAGAGGCTTTATTCACTGAGTTGTCTCCCTGGTACGCCCAGATCACTCGATCCCCAGAGACCACCTGCAGCCCGAAGTCATATGCAATAGTAGGGGGTCTTTATTTAAACTAGAGCCCGAGTGAGCAGCAACGAACGCATCAGTACAGGAGCCCCGAACCGCTGTTAGGCAGGGTTTTATCGTGGTTACATCAAGGACCTGGAGTTTCCAGCTTGGCAGTTACAGGATTGGTTGACATTTAGCAAGGTTGGGTTGGTGCCAGGGGATTGACGGAGCCTGACCTCGGAATGCTTAACATCCAGGGACATTAGGTACTCTCCTGCTGTTCCCTGATTGGCTCGGGCCTAGGGCGGTTCTTTTCTCGGGACGGTTTTTGATTTTTTACAGTAACTTGGGTGACCTTGAGGACAGGCCTAAGAGAAAGTCTAGCAACAAGATGGCGTCACGATGGCTGGGGTTCCACATCCCCAATCCTTTCTCCTTCTGAGGTGTGTGTGCGTGTGCGTGTGCGTGTGCGTGTGTGTGTCCCTGCCGGTGATTAAGGAAGTCCTAAGAAGTAGAGAAAGTGTGATAACCCTCAAGCAGATTGTGAGACTTGGACGAGCTGTGGGGATATAAACTGCTGTCTCGATTGGCTTGCATCGATTTGGCCCCCAAGCTTGTCTTCGTCATGCTGTGGGGACCCTGAGTACATCTACCCCTAAGCTGAAGTCAACAGGATGTGTGTGCAGGCAGTAAATGGGCAGTCCTTACGTAGACTTGTGGGAACTAAATCTAGTAACAAAATAGAATAGAGTACAAAGGACTTGGAAAACACATAAAGACATTTAAAGTTATGAATAATTTAATTATTTACTGTGTGTGTGTGTGTGTGTGTGTGTGTGTGTGTGCCTGCATGTATGCATATGCACCATATGCATGCAGGAGCCCAGAGAGGTCCAGGGGTTGATTCACAGCACCCACAAAGCATTTAACAACTATCTGTGCCTTTTGTTCCAAGAATCCAACACCTTCTTATTAGCTCCAAGGGACCCTGTACATATAAGTAAGCATACATATATGCAGGCAGAACATGCACATATATATTTAAGATTCTTTTTAGCAATTTTTATGTTTATTTATTTATTTATTTGTGTGGGGGATGTGGTTCCTGTGTGCTAAGGTGCACAAGTGGAGGTCAAAAGACTGCTTTGAGAATTGGTCCTCTTTTTTTTTTCTTTAAAGATTTATTTTTTTATTTTAGATGTATTTATTTACATATAGTGTTCTACCTGCTTGTAATGCCTGCAGGCCAGAAGAGGGCACAAGATCTCATTGTAGATGGCTGTGAGCCATCATGTGGTTGCTGGGAATTGAACTCAGGACCTTTGGAAGAGCAGGCAGTGCTCTTAACCTCTGAGCCATCTCTCCAGCCCCGGTCCTCTTCTTTTATTGTGTGGGTTCTGGGGATCAAACTGAAGTCATCGGGCTTGGTGGCAAATATCTTTACCTGCCAAGTCACTCCACTGGCCCCCTTTGAAGCATCTTTTTAAAAACCAGGTCTGAACCTCTCAACGCAGAACCATTGTTTAGCAAGCAGTCTCTTTTAGATTCTGCAGCACTAAAAGCCAGAGAGAGAAAACTTAGTGTGCATGTTAAAAAAAAAAAGCAGCAGGCAAAGGGCACCCAGGAATGTCTGGCAAGCTCTGAAGTGTTGTCAATGCGAAAGGTACACAGGAGACCCTCCGAAAACACTCAGGGGAAGTTGAGTTGCCTTAGTGGCTGCTCTGGCTGTCGGGATCGGTGTGTGTGTGCCGCCTCAGAATCCCAACAATGTCACCCTAACTCAACCTTGTGACTGCCTCTCTTCCATCAAGTGATTCGGCTCCAGCAGCTCTCGGGCTCCAGGAGGGCAGTTCCACAGACCCTCTGGACAGCTCGTGAGCCGCTGAGACGCCAGAGGAGTTCGTGAGAACAACCCTAACAGTAATGAATCAGAAACACTCGTGCTTCTTCTTAAATGACCCTGTAGGACTGGGATAAAGTGGGAAAGGGCTGCCCAGATTCGGGGGCCTAAGCAGAACAGGCCTCCTGGCAAGCAAAGCATGCCATGAAGACTCCTGGGACAGTCTTACCAGGACCTCTGAGGCAACGCTAACAGGATGATTTACCAGTGTGGTGTACCAGCCTCCACGGTACCCCGTTGAAATTGCACAACCAGGGTGAACCAACAACCAAGACATTTTTTTCCCTCTTTCTTTAAAATCTTTATAGTTTCTTTATGTGCCATGTGCCACTGATGGGTTTTTATTTCATGTTATAAATGGTATCCTGAGCTCAACCTTCTCTGTAGATTAGAGCCATGGTCCTGTCTCGTCCTTACCCACCCCACCCCCCGACCCCCACCCCGCAGCCCTAGCATGCTATTTCTTGTTATGTAGAACATTCCTCAGATTTCTGAGTTCATCTTTAGATTTTGTGGGTCTATGGGCCTATTCTAGTTCATATAAGTACCATACAGTTAGAAATTTAAAAAAATTTTTTTATTAATTCATTCATTTTACATCTCAATAGTTATCCCATCCCTTGTATCCTCCCTCCCTCCCTCCCATTTTCCCCTTATTCCCCTCCCCTATGACTGTGACTGAGGGGACCTCCTCCCCCTGTATATGTTCATAGGGTATCAAGTCTCTTCTTGGTAGCCTGCTATCCTTCCACTGAGCGCCAACCAGGCCTCCCCATCCAGGGGACGTGGTCAAATATTGGGGCACCAGGGTTTGTATGAAAGTCAGTACCCACTCTCCGCTCAACTGTGGCGAATATCCTGACCATTCATACAGTTAGAATTTTATTACAGCTGTACAATTCTTTCTGGCTTTTGATAGGATGTGCACATCTTACTGCCATTCTTTTCAAATTATTCCTGCTTATTCTCAAAGTTTCTCTCAAGTTAATGCTAGAGACAGTTTTCAAAAAACTTAAAATGATACCAGGTGTGGTGGCGTGCAGCCGTGATAGCAGCACTTGTGAAGATGAGGCAGGAGGATTGAAAGTCCAACACTCGCCTGAGCTCTATGGTAAAAGCCTGTGAAGCCAGGAAGCACAGGCTGGGAGACGGCTCAGCGCTTTCAGTGCTGTGGCACAGGTGTGATCTCCAGAACCCTTGTCAACCCCTGACCAGCATGGGGGACCACCTGAAATTTCAGCCTCAGAGGGCAGAAACACAATTCCCAGAGCAAGTTGGCTAGAAACCCAGCCATAGCTACAAGGTCTCGGTTTGACTGAGAGACCCTGCCTTAGTGAGTAAGGTGGAAAGGTGGTCAAAGGTGACTCTTGACATCAATCTTGGACACGGACATGTGTGTACAGGCTCACACACAGGCATGCACACATACATACAAATAAATAACAAATAAACGTAATTTAAGATAAATAAAATATTTGAAGATCCAGTTATGAAACAATTACTTTAAAAAATACCTGGGTTTTGGCCAGGTGCAGTGGCACAGCCTTTAAGCCCAGCACTGCAGAGAGAGAAACGGGGTTCTTTGTGAGTTTGAGGCTATCCTGGTCTACATAGTAAGTTCCAGGACATCTAAGGCTATGTAGAGAGACCCTCTCAAAACCAACCAAACACGTACACAGGTTTTTGTATATAGCAAAAAAAATATAAAAAGGAGACGTGGTTTGAATGAGTGGTCCCCATAGGCTCATCTGTTTAAACACGTGCGCCCAGTGGGAGGAACTGGTTGGAAGGAATTCGGAGGTGTAGACTTGATGGAGGAGGCATGTCACTGGGAATGGGCTTTGAGGTTTCAAAAGCCCCATGTTTTCAGCTCTCTCTCTCTCTCTCTCTCTCTCTCTCTCTCTCTCTCTCTCTCTCTCTCTCCCTTCTCTCCCCCCCCTCCCTTCTTCTCTCTCTTTCCTCTCTGGATCAGATGTGAGCTCTCAGCCCCTGTTCTCCTGCCTTGCCTGCCAGCCTACTGCCATGGTCCTCACTGTGATGGTCATGGACTCTCTGGAACCATGAGACCCAAACTGAGTACTTTCTTGTATAAGTTTTCTTGGTCATGGAGTTTTGTCACAGCATTAGAAAAGTAACTAAGACAAGATCTTACCAATGATAGAATTTAAGAATACACTAAGGATTATGAGAGTCTACATGAATAACACTAGCAGGATTGGAGAGATGGCTCCGCAGTTAAGAGCACTGGATGCTCTTCCAGAGGACCTGGGTTCAGTTCCCAGCACCCACACTGTGGCTCACAGCCATCGCAAGCATCCCAGTCCCAGGGGCTCTGTTGGTGGTACCGGGGACTAAATCCAGAGCCCTGCTGTGCACATTACACAAGCATCCCACTAACTCAATTACAACCCAAGCCCTACATCCTCATCTTCATGCCCCCTGCGCCACCTAAGCTTTTTATTTCACATAACAATTTGTGCTCTGCGCTCACTATGCCTCATTTCTTTTTCATCTTTTCGGCACTAAATAGTCCAGTATCTTATACCCAAAAACCACAATTTTTGTCTACTTGTTTGGTTTTGGTAAAGAAGACAATGGTTCAGAACAGCGTCCAGCATAGCGCACGCACACATACATGCAGGCACACACATACACATGCACATGTGTACAACACATACAAAGTGGATTAACTATTTTAATTAACTTTTATATGGCATGATGTTATAGATTGAAGTCTTCTTACCACATGGAACTAATTCCAGCACCATTTTCTGGGGGAAAAAAAATGAGACTTCACCTTTATTGGAGATCAGTTGGCTGGTAGACTCGCTAGGACTCTGAGTCAAAGTGAAGGGACTTGTCCCCGGCACTGCCAACAGAACACGCACCAGCATGCTGCCATTGGATCCAAGCCCTCTGCATGCTGAAGAGGTCACATGGACGGTCTGGGTGGGTACCCCGCATGCAGTAGATTGCATTATAGGCGAGGACCCGGGACTTTGCAAAACCTACCTGTTTATAGCAAGAAGTGAGCTAAGCCTGGCCTTTAGCCCAGAGTAACTCTACCACAGCACTCAAGCTCACTCACAGTGTACAGCACAGTCCTGAGAAGTGACCTAGGTGGATGGATGTCCGTCCTTCATCCTCATGGCACACCTAGCAAGATAATGCTGGAAAAGTATCTCACAACAATATATTGATGGAAGATGTGCAGACTGGTACAATCACTCTGAAAAACTGGCAGTTTCCAGTATATCTGTCATATATGACCCAGACATTCCACACGTATGTACTTACCCAAGCGAAATGAAAGTATATATCTATACAAAGTCTCTTACATGAATATTAATAGCAGCTTTATTTGTAACAGCTAAAAACTAGAAATGACCTAAACCCCCGTGAATAGGTGCATGAAGGAACAAATGGACTAACCATGCAGGATATTACTACTTGGTCATAAAATGTAATGGGTGGCCCATTGATATGCACAATAACACTGAAAGGCTAATGCATGCTAGACAGGCATTCCTTGTTCAGCTATGTCGCCAAGCCTTAAAAAAAAAATTTAGGCCGAGTATGGCGGCACACACTTTTATCACCAGCACTTAGAAGGCAGAGACAGGTACTCCTCTGTGAGTTCTAGGCCAGCCAGGGGAGAAAAACAAAAGCAAAAAACAAACAAAAATTAGCCAGGCATGGTGGCGCATGCTTTTAAACCCAGCACTCAGGAGGCAGAGGCAGGCGGATCACTGTGAATTCGAGGCCAGCCTGGTCTACAAAGAGAGTCCAGGACAGCCAAGGCTACACAGAGAAACCCTGTCTATAAAAAGAAAGAAAGAAAAAAAGACAGATGGGAGCCAGACATCATGACACACACCTTTAATCCCAGAACTCAGGAGGTAGAGGAAGGCAGATCTCTGAATTCAAGGCCAGCCTGCTCTTCAGAGTGAGTTCCAGGACATCCAAAGCTACACAGAGAAACCCTGTCTCAAAAAATAAAGAAGGAAGGAAGGAAGGGGAAGGGAGGAAAGAAATAAAGAAAGAATGAAAGAAAGAAAAATGGAAGGAAGGAAGGAAGGAAGGAAGAGGAGCTAGAGAGATGATTCAGAGGTTAAGAGCTCTTCCAAAGGTCTTGAGTTCAATTCCCAGCAATCACATGGTGGCTCCCAGCCATCTATAATGTGATCTGATGTCCTCTTCTGGCCTGCAGGTGTACTGCAGATAGAGCACTATATACATAATAATAAGTCTTCAAAAAAAAAAAGAAAGGAAGATGGATGGAGAACTTGGGGCATGAGGACTTGGCTCATTTGGTCATAACTGAATCTGACTGATTTCAAAGCCTAGATTCTGAGCCTCTCAATATGCTACACTATTGCCCCAACTGTAGTATGGCGCTCCCCTTCTTTCTTTCTTTCTTTTTTTTAAGGGCATTTGTGGTACATTGCATAGAAAGTAAATTTGGAAGAAAATACATTCAATTTATTATATAATTTGTGGTTAGTTATGGGTTATTGATTTCTAGAAATCAGTCTTTCTCCTTGATTCTTATACATATGTATAACGAACATATATAAACTGTCAGTTGGTCTAAGGAAAAAAAAAGCAAAGGCATTCATTTTGTGGTCTAAAAAGAATATCATTAGACTTCTCTTGATTATGAAATACTATTTAAGAGAAAAATCTCTGGGATATTGCCCAAGTTTGAGCCCAGTGCTCTCTCTCTCTCTCTCTCTCTCTATATATATATATATATATATATATATATATATATATATATATATATATATCTCAAACTCTGGATCTTTCTAAATCTGGTTTCCTCATCTGTGAAATGCCAACATCTAGTGCTACCACAGAGACCAAGTAAGGCAACGCACAGGGCTTATCACAGAGCCCACCACAAAGTAAACTGTCAATTAGTTTATTATCATTATCCTGGGTTTGACAAGCAAGTTGTATCATTGCCTTTTTAACAAATCAGGATCTACTTATATATTAGAGAAAATACTGTATTTATAGTAGGTGGGGGAAAATTGTAAAAGAAAAAGAGTCAGACATGTGGCCCATATCAAGAGTCTCAGTCCTTGGTAGTGGAAACAGGAGGATGAGCACAAGGCCAGCTCTGCTGCATGATGAGCTTGAGGCCAACTATACTACATGAGACCCTGTCTCAAAACAAACAAACAAATAAACAAAAGAATCAGCTCCGTATGAAAGAGCCTGTTGTAGGAACAAATGTTGAGTTCAGCCCCACTCTATCCATAATTTCTGATCAGTACAATTTAAATTAAGTTAAGTGAAAATAATTTTTAATTAAATTAAAATTGCTGATCTAAAACTTTTAATTAAAACATGAGTACAATAACATAAAGAAGAAAAGATTTAAGAGGACTAGAGTCTTCCCCCAACCACAATTATGTGTGACGATGAAAGAAGCCCTTTGGTTCCCTGAATCTGTTTCCTATTCCATATAAACTAAAAAGTTAGAAATGCTGGCTTGGAAGTCTTCTCAGTTCTTAAACACAGTAATTCTCACATCACATATTTATTCATCCTTCACTGGACATTAATTTCCCATTTTCGTGCCAGGCCCTACACTAAGACCTAAAGAATCAACACACGTAAATGTCCTTGCTTCTTTTATGAAGCCTATACTCTAAAAAGGAAATACAAATCATATATACATATATATATATATACATATATATACATATATATATATATTTCTAAGCAAAGTACATATTGCCGTAAGAGTAAGAGGGAGCAACTCACCAGTGCTAAGATGGGTTAAGGCAGCAACTAAACAAACATCTATGGCTTTATTCTTTCCCAACTTGTAACTAAGAATTAAAGTATTAAACAGTAGCGTTGAACCACAACACCCCTGGACTTCTCCAATAAGTTCACAAGTTTAGAAGACTCATGAAAAATCTGGTGGCAGTGTGTTTCTATTCATTAGGCATTGCTACATCTTTCAGCAATTTATGAGCCAGTTCTATAAAAACAAGGAAATGACTGTGGTGGGAAAAAAATCTGTCATATGGCGCCTCAAATAGATGCCCCTTATGCCAGCCGTCCCTGAGATGGCATGAAACCTTTTCCTAAGACTTTTCTCCCCACTATTGAAAGCAGACATTTTCTTTTACTTTTAGATTCAACTCAAACTCCAGGAAACTCCAGGTTGTAGAATCCTGAGGCAGGTTCCCCAAATTCTCCCCCATTGTTACTTAGACAAAGAAAGACTGGAAGATTCCTGACGCCTCTGGAGTTCATGGCCTCAGGGGACATGGTGCAGAAGTAAAGCTGGGGCTTGGGGCCCCGAGCTGAGTCCTGGGATCATGTTGACTGTCAGTTTGGCTCACCCCTTGGCCCTGACTCACAGTGTGACTGCAGGCTATGCTAGTCACCGCTGGTCCTCTCTTCAGTTGAAATATGTCTGACCCTTCTTGGGAGAAAGATGAGCTCCTTAAAATTAAGAACAAAATTTACTTTTTTCTGTTTTCCCTATAGGATGAGTCCAAGGATGTATTCATCAATGTTGCTAAGTGCATATTTGCGTTATTAATCATTTAAATATAATCTCTGTTTTAACTATAATGTTTAGTAAATATATGTGTCTAGAAAGTATACTCTATTTTGTTTTTGCTTTTCATTCAGAAATCGTAACACCGATTAAACTAGGAGTAGTAGGAGGCAATTCCTTGATATGTTATAAGTTTTGGGGGCTTTTTTTGGGTTTTGTTGTTGTTGTTGCTTTGGTTTTTCTTTGCTTGTTTTCTAGACAGGGTTTTTCTGTGTAGCATTGGCTGTCCTGGACTCACTTTGTAAACTAGGCTAGCCTCAAACTCGCAGAGAGCCTGCCTCTGTCTCTCTGCTGGAATTACAGGCGTGCACCACTACACCCAGCTTATGTCATAGTTTTTGAAATAAGAATTGTCACCATTATTGTGAACAATTCCAGTCCTTCTGTCCTCCACTGATGATCAAGGAAGCCGCAAACCACAGGGGTCCACAATGACATGTGAAATACACAAGCAGCCAGATGCGGTGGTAATACACACCTTTAATCCCAACACTTGGAAAGTACAGGAAGTAGATC
This sequence comes from Acomys minous, assembly GCF_964271855.1. Taxonomy (NCBI): domain Eukaryota; kingdom Metazoa; phylum Chordata; class Mammalia; order Rodentia; family Muridae; genus Acomys; species Acomys minous. The sequence goes on along the minus strand of NC_140485.1, from coordinate 80,060,396 downwards.
TCTGTGGATTCGAAGACTAGTCTGGTCTACACAGAGAATTCCAGACTAACCAGGGCTACCCAGTGAGACACTGTAAAAAGCAGATAAACAAACAAACAAAAAACAAAACAGAGAAATTTAAAAACAAAAATACAAAGACATAAAAATAAATCCCCAGGCGTTGGAAGAGGAACAGTATGGATATGTGCCAAAGCAGACATAGGAAGGTCTATATGCAAATGTGCCAAATTGACTCTAACAAGTCTAGCAAAAGGGTACTTGGCAACTCAAGAAGAACATAAGCCAGCCTGGAGAGGTGGCTGTCGTGGGGTTTTATTGTTCTGAAGGGACGCCAGGACCAAGCCAGCTCTTACAAAGGAAAACACCTAATTGGGGCTGGTTTACAGTTTCAGAAGTTGAATCCGTTATCATCATGGCAGGAAGCATGGCGGCACACAGGCAGGCACAGCGCTGGAGGAGCCGAGCGCTCTACATCTTGATCTGTCGGCAGCAGAGACTGTGTAGCACACTGGACGTCACTTGAGCACAGAAGACATCAAAGCCTGCCCCACAGTGACACACTTCCTCCATCAAAGCCATGCCTAGCCAACAGAGCCACACTTCCCAGTGGTGCCACTCCCTATGGCCAAGTGTTCAAACACATGAATCTGGGAGGGGGGTTATTTCTCTTCAAAACACCACAGTGATCTTAATTGAAGTTAAGTACCAAAGGTTCTTAGCATCATAAGAAAGTGCCTCTTCACTACCATGATTTTTTTTTTTTTTTTGAGACAGGGTTTCTCTGTGTAACAGTCCTGGCTGTCCTGGACTCTAAACCAGGCTGGGCTCAAACTCACAGTGATCCACCTGCCTCTGTCTCCCAAGTGCTGGGATTAAAGGCGTGTGCCGCTGCTAGACTCAGGTAGTCTGAGTCTATCCCTGGAAGCCCGATTGAGAGACAGAGTCCAGAGTCGATGCAAAAGCAAAGGAATTTTATTAAGCCAATGCGCCGGGGTCCACCAAGCTCCGAGGAGATGGAAGACCCTGTCCTGTAAGAACTCAGGGTTTAAATATCTTCTACAGAAGCAGAATGTAGTGACAATGGCTAGTTAGAGGTGCTAGGCTAAGAACCTGGAAACAGCCTAAGTGTCCCCCAGTAGAAGAATGAATAAAGAAACTATAGTACATTTACACTATGGAATACTACTCAGCTATTAAAAACAAGGAATTCCCGAAATTCGTGGAAAAATGGATTGAACTAGAAGTGATCATAATGAGTGAGTTAACCCAGAAGCAGAAAGAGTCAAATGGTGTATACTTACTTATATCTGGACACTAGCCCAAGGGGCATGTCCCATGAAAGTCTTCACTCACCAGGAAAGTGGGTCAGAGGGGAGGACATCCCATTAGGACTGTAGGTGAGAGAAGCATGGGAGAATGGGGAAATAGAAGGATCCAGAGGGTCCTAAAAACATACAAGAACATTATGATGGGCGGATCTGGGCCCAGGGGTCCTGCTCAAACTATGACACCAACCAAGGACAATATGTTCAGTAAACCTCGAACCCTACCCAGATCTAGCCAATGGACAGGACAGGACGTTCTTCACAGTTGAGTGGAGAGTGGGGTCTGACTTTCACACGAACTCTGGTGCCCCATATTTGACCACATCCCCTGGATGGGGAGGCCTGGTGGCACTCAGAGGAAGGATAGCAGGCTACCAAGAAGAGACTCGATACCCTATGAGCATATACAGGGGGAGGAAGTCCCCCTCAGTCACAGTCATAGGGGAGGGGAGTAAGGGGAAAATGGGAGGGAGGGAGGAATGGGAGGATACAAGGGATGGGATAACAATTGAGATGTAATATGAATAAATTAATAAAATATATTTTTTAAAAAGAGTGCTAGGCTAACAATAGGGGGCCTAAGGTAGTAAATTCTAAGTAGGGTGAGATAGGGCCAGTAAATTCTGGGGGCAGGGTCGAGATGGAGACTAGTGGAGAATTTTTAACTTGTTCCTCTCGGTTCGCTGTTACTTTCTTTGCTCTTGTTATTGGCCTGTAATTCTTAGCTTGTTTGCTCAGCTGACAACAAACACTATTGTCATGATAGTTAAGTCCAGGCCACCTGGAATCTTATATTTCCTTAGCTAATATTAAAACACCATCTCCTTTGCTAATAATGAAACACCCTTTTCTCAGCTAATAATGTCACTGCTGAGTTCAGGCCACCTAGAATCTTACACCACCATGCCCGGCTCCACGACCAGGATTTTAAAAATAATCTCAGAACTGCTGGAAACTGTGAGACCAATCTATAGGATTGAAGAGTGTGTCAAGGTCAAACAAGGAGCAAGTCTCCACGGCAAAAAAAAAACAAAACAAAAAACAAAAAAAAACAAAAACAAAAAAAACCTGGGTGTTCCGGCGCATACCTGTAATCCCAGCACTCAGAAGGTAGAGTGCTGCACCCTTGCACCGCTCCTGGGACTTGGCCTAACTAGGGCAGCGAGGGAATGAAGGAGATTCAGACACCAGGAGACAGAAAGAAAAGCTGAGATCGATGGGCTGAGCTCTCTAATGGAGAAGCTGGCCAGTCAGGAAGCTCAGATTGTTATCGTACAGCAGTGGGCTGACTCTATACTGCTGAACAGAAAGGTAGGCTTTGTAGGAACAATCTCTGTAGGGGAGCAAGCAGTCTTCAGACCATTAGCACAGCTCGGGAGGAGGCAGGGGGGACATTTTCTACACTCACCATGAACATTCATACTTGGACCAGAAAGCTTCTGCAAATGTCTCTCTTTGTTTTGGCAAGGTCCAGGGTAGGCGCTGGTACTGGAGGTGGAATCCCCACTTTATCTCTCGGATCACAGAGCGGATGACTCAGGCAACTGATCGCCGTTGAAGGAAAAGGAGAGGCGGGAGCCCAGGGTTCCTTCTCTAGAGACTGGCTGTACTGCAGCCACGGAGGGACGGAAACGTAAGCTGACCACATGTTTCCTGCGGCCAGGGCTGGAAAAGTGGCTTCTAGCCAAAAACTGCAGAGTGGTCGTAAAAGCAGGCTCTTTGATCTGTAGATAGGCCTCTCTGCGGAGATCTCCAGGAGGCTAAAGTATGCCTGCTTGTCTGAGAAGAGAGCCCTGAGTCTGTTAACGGATTTGTCAATCTACAGAAATAAGAGAGAGACAGAAAATAAAGCACTCACACACACAAGCATTCGAGAGGAAAAATTGGGCGAAGCTAAGCATCCTAAACTTCAACGCCATTTATTGTTGGTCACTGCATTTACACTTCTGAGAAAAGGAATTACTTCATAATCAAAAAGGCAACTAATCACAAAAACAGATGAGTTCTAAAATACAACAGGTTACATGTTTTAAAATTAAACATTTCTTATCTATGTATCCATTACAGAAGTTTATAGTGAGTTCAGAGTGACAAAGGTTGACAAGGCCTAAAGGTTAACAGGGTCTAATAGACGTCTTTTCAATTAGAACTGACATGGCTACACATTTTCCAGCCATCTTAGTTTATAGTGAGTTCAGGACAACAATTTTACCTGTCTTTCATTCTAAGAAACAAAGTAAATTTAAAATGACAGCATATAATGCCATTAAGATGACAGGATATAAGGAATTAGAATAGTTTGTATATTGTACATTAAAGTTTGTACCTAATTTAGACGTTTCCAGGTAGCTCCATTATATTTTGGGATTGTGGGATGTTTAAGCCAATTTGCCTATTTTTATGGTGTATACCAGGATTCATGGTGCCATCTGGAATGAAGGTTTATCTGAGGCCACAAATCTGCCTCAGGGTTGCCCCTTAGTGAGGCATCTGGAGGTCCACAGAGCTATTTATTGCAGTCACAAACTTTCTAAAATTGTTTTTAAAAGATCTGAAACAATATAACTTTTAAAAATTGTTTGAATCAAATCAGGAATTAATTCGTCTGAACAGCAGTACATCTTCAATAAGATCCCATAAGAAGTTTGCTCAATCAGAGTTGGAAAATACCCAGAAAGTGATGGTTCACACCAACGCCAGATTTTAGAAGAGATGCAGCAGTGCATAACTGACAGGGTTGTCAGAGGCTGGAAGCAATTCTGGGGTGCATCACGGTACAGACCTTGCAAAATACCGATCCCTTTCAGAGATCTCTCATGCCTCCTGAACTTCCCCCAAATAATGGCTCTTGACTTCGTGACAGAGGCTGGAAGCAATTCTGGGCTGCATCACTGTACAGACCTTGCAAAATGCCGTATCCCTTCCAGAAAGCTCACAGGCCTGCTGAACTCCTTTAACAGAACAGCTCAGGGGCTGGAAGCAATCCTGGGAGTGCATCACAGTACAGACCTTGCTAAATACAGGATCTCCTCCTAGAAAGCCCACCTGCATAATGAGTTCCTTTAACAGAATGGCTCTTGGCAAGCTTCAAAGGACTTGCCATTTCCCTAAGCTTAACCCTGGGGAGGGCCTTGCTGTTTTCTAGTGGGTCTGAGGCAGCAGGGGTGCTTTGCATGGATACATCCATGTGAGCAGTACACATCCGTTCAGGACATAACACACTCGGAGCTTCCTCCACTTCCCACAGTGGAAACAGGAGGATCATGACTTTGGGATCAGCCTGGTACACATAATAAAACCTTGTCAAAAACAAACAAACAAACAAACAAACAAACAAAAGCAGAAAAAAAATCCATGAAAAGGGCTTAACTTTGGAATAAAAAACAAAGAATAATTTCACAATCTTAAACCTATTCACACAGGCCTCTGATGAGTCCTGAGCACAAAAGGCTGAGGCTTGACTGAGAAAAGAGAAAGGCTACTAAGGGTCTTTTGATATTAAGACCATAAGCACCTTCGGCCCTTTTAGCAGAGCCGGAAGCTTTGAAGTTGGCTGTGATACAAGGAAAAACTGGGTTAAAGGCACAGCGGGACACAATTTCTGGAGCAGGTGTTTGCGACGCCAGTGACTTTGTTCCCATGGCCTCAGAGTCAGCAGTCTGGGACCTTTTACTCTGCCTAGGTAAACAAGCAGCTCCGTAAGTGCTGGCCTTCGGGGTCTACTGTTTCCACCGCAGTGGTAGGCAGGTAGGAACTGTGGTGGGCCATACCCCCTTGTGCCAGAGTTCTCCAGCAGAGATTTGGTGTTCCAACCCTCAATCTTAGCCATGTCACATTCTTGCATAGGTCTAAGACGTCAACACTCCTTAGCTGATAACACTAGCAGGTGCTACAGCTCTGATGGCCCTGAGGGTGTGGAAAAGCTCCTGGTGGCCAGGACCTACAGTTTCTCTTCTCTGGATCCTTACAGCCTTTTATCCTTCAGTCTCGAGTCCTCAGTTTCTCTTGTTGACTCTCTGCTTCTGTTTCCCTTCCTCCCTTGGCTCCTCCTGAACTGTCCAAAGCCGGCTGGCTGCTTTGCCACTGATGGCTCAGCTGTCACCTCTTTTGTCACCACCTTTGCTGTCTCTGCTGCTTCTCTGTGTTACAGAAGAAGAGCACCAGAAGGGAGCTTTTTTATTTGGACTAATGGTGCAGTAGGAGGAGAGGCAGCTCAGGACAGTGGCTCCCCGCCTGGACATTCCATGGCTATAGTCAGAGAAAAGACATTTGGACCAATCACAGCCTTGCCGCGTTAGCACATGCCATGGTTGTGGAGGTCTGCGCTTGTACCTTATACCATGTACCATTGCTGTGACAGGCTACCTGACCAAAACAACTTAAGGAGAGAAAGGTGTCCCATCCCGAAGGGCAAGCTGAACAGGGCCCCTGAAAGAGGGAGTGAGGATGGAGAGGACAGAGACACGAAGAATGCAGCCAAGACAAGTCCTGACCAAGGCTCAACTTTATTTAAGCCAGCACAGTTTATATAGTAAAACACCACAAGCTCTAACACCTGTGTTTGGAACAGTGCTGGTTTTGTGAAAACAACTCAAAGGTCACAGCGTGGAAAAATGCAGCTTTGGCTCTGCTGTCAGCCAGAGCTGACACCGCACAGTGATTTCTACTAGCAAGGCTTTCCACATTCCTCTTTCTTTTTTTGTTTATAAAGTGCCTGCCTTAGGTTGATGAACTGAAGAACTCATCTTACGCATCATCAAGGTCCCAGATACAATTCTCATGGGCCTCTGTCTTAGATTGATAGGGTTTCAAAGTCACTCTTACCCATCTTTGGCTGCATTCATGTCACACAGGATTAGGGGAGTGCTTTCAGCTCTATACCATGCACTTGTGAACTGTGTCAGGCAAAGAAGAAGGCACGGGCTATAATTCCAAGCCCTGCCGTCCCCACCAAGGACAATCCATATTGTAGAATGCTACTAATTCCAAAAAGATGATGTTGAATGCAAATCCAATTAAGTCTAGTCACATTATACACAAGGAGTAACACAAATCCAGGGAAATCCAGCATGACATTGTAACCTGCCCAACTATCTCAAACCACTAACCTCTTCCTAAAGTACCCGAGACGTGTTAAGTCATTAACATAATTAGCAGTCTGTACAGTTTGAGTTAAAGCAATAGCAGAAACAGTAGTACATGCAATAAGTATAATCAAGGCAGCTATACCAACCACTATTAATCCAATAGCAACTCTCTTCTTCTTCTTCTTCTTCTTCTTCTTCTTCTTCTTCTTCTTCTTCTTCTTCTTCTTCTTCTTCTTCTTTTGTAAAGATTTATTTATTTAGTATACAGTGTTCTGTCTACATGTAACACCTTCAGGTCAGAAGAGGGCACCAGATTTCATTGTAGATGGTTGGGAGCCATCACATGGTTGCTGGGAATTGAACTCAGCACCTTTGGGAGAACAGGCAGCGCTCTTAACCTCTGAGCCATCTCTCCAGCCCCCTCTTGGTTCTTACTAACCCTCTAAGTTCCTCAAATACTTTCAACCCCTTATCTGGAATACCGGTCAGTGGAGACATTTACAGATAACATAACACATGTGATTGCTCAAGAAGCATTACTGCAGGTCTCATGCCTTTAGATATGTAATTGCTCAAATTACAGGCTGGGCAGCTGACATCATAACTTCCATTATTGGAATGAGTAATAACAGAGATTTTGCCACTCGACAGCACATAAGGAGCACAACCACAAGCCATCACAGTCCCTTTTCAGTTCTCCAAGGTCCTGCAGATAAAGCTGACTCCAACAAGCAGGGCGGAGAAGGACTTGTACTGAATTAATCACCAGTGCTTGCAGCACTCCTGTATGAGGCTTCCGGAAGGGAAGTATTCCAGAGGAGTTCTGCAAAGCACCGTTTCCAAGGTACAGCCAGGGTAGTACATTCTTGAGGTCCACAAGGAGGATGCCTCATAGGTACTGGAACACTTTAATTCTCCTTCCCCTTCATATACAGGGAAGTCAAGCAGTCGAGCATTGTTGACGTATCCCAAGACCTCTACGTTATCCCAGGAAACAGGCTGAAGAAAAGGAGGATCAGGAATATATGTCCATTAAACCTTCACCTCCAACTTTGAGGTCATCAGCAGACTCATCCACGCCAACATCCACTTGACGCACAAGCCTCTTGGGTAGCCAGCGTGCAGCATCATGTTCCTGTGAGGAAATACAGAAAGAGCCTCAACCCCATATTAATACAGGGTCGGGTCCATTCCACTGTCCAGTTAAAGGATCCTTCTATGTTACTCTAGCGAAGGATGACCGAGTATTAGTATGCCAGAACCAATCAGCTGCAGAATTCCCATTGGCATCAAGCAATAAAAAAGTCAAAATAAAGAGAACGTGACTGAAAGCATTTTTAGGTGATCAGGGATTATAGCTCCCCCTTCCTTACTTTTTGTAAACAGGTTGATGGTAGAGTGAGCTCGCTCCACCATTCCTTGTCCCTGAGGATTATAAGGAATACCTGTGACATGCTTTATAGAACAAGTCACAACATTTTTGAAAAGCTTTACTAACATACCCTGAACCGTTACGGGTCTTAATAGCCTCAGGCACACCAATGTAAGAAAAATCAGACAAACAATGGATAATAACATTTTTTGTAGCTTCCCCAGGCTGGAGAGAACCAAGTATATACCCAAAATAGGTATCTATGGAAACGCGAACATATTTTAACTTTCTGAATTCAGGTATATGTGTAACATCCATTTGCCAAAGTTGATTAGGCACCAGCCCTTTGGGATTAACTCCCAAATGTGGTACAGGTAAAAGCTGAGGACAGGTGGAGCATGCCTTCACTATGGCGGGAGCTTGTTCTTTAGTAATCCCATATTGAAGTCTTAGACTTTGGCTATTAAGATGATGTAAATCAAGGGCCCTTTGAGCTTTTCCTACATTTGTAAGGCATACCAAATTTCTAGTAGCTGCATCTGTCAACACATTACCTGTAGCCAAAGGTCCAGGTAAATCAGTATGACCTCTTAAATGTCCTATTTTAAAAAAAAAAAAAGACATTTTCTCTTTTGAATCGCTGTTTGAATTTGTGAAAATAATCCACTAGCCTGTGATTGGGGTTGGATTTGCCCTGCAGTTTCTCATTGAGGAACAGCCTTTGCTACGTAGGCACTATCTGAATATAAATTAAAAGCACAAGAGTTACAATGCTGAAAACCAGCGACTACTGCTTGTAGTTCCGCGATTTGAGCACACTTAGCAGAAACAGGAATAACACATGCCTGTCTCTCGACATATATAACTAGCTTTTCCATGAGAAGATCGATCAGTAAATATGAATAAACCATTGGCCATAGGTTGGAATTGAGTTGTTTTTGGAAAAATAACTGGATGTCTTTTCAAAAGGTGAACAAGCTTGTTAGAGGGATAAAGATGATCAATATTCCCACAGGCTGATGGCCAATCATCAGTATTAGCAAACAGCCAATCCTGCTACTCCTTGGAATATGGCTGAATAATAAAATCAGGTTCCTTGCCAAAATATTTTCTTCCTTGCAATCGACCTATATGAGTCAATTTTGCAACAGCCAAATAATATGGTAATAATACTTTTCGGGGAGAAGATGGTAAATGTTCCCACATAAGAGGGGCCTCTTCCAAAATATTGCAGTAGGTGCTGTATGAGTGGCCAAAATAACACACTCCAAAGGCCTGTCATAATCTACATAGGTTATGGTTTGGTGGGAAATAGCCTCTTCTACCAATGCCAAGGCTTTTCTAGCTTCAACTGTAATCTGGGGTGAATTTGGAGAGGAGTCTCCTTGTAAAATTTCAAATAAAGGCTTCAAATTTCCAGTTGTCAACTTTAAATAAGGTCTTAACCAATTTATATCACCAAGTAATTTCTTAAAGTCTTTAACTGATCCATTCTCAATATGATCTTTTGGTGTTTGACTTGAGAAGGAAAAAAGCTGAAAACCCAAATACGAATATAGATCCACTTTTTGAACTTTTTCAGGAGTTATCTGCAGACCAGACAGAGATAATTGGGTTTCCATAAAAGCATAACATAAAAGTATTTGTTTCCTATCCTTCCCAGCAGTAAGTATATCATCCATGTAATGAATGATATACAAATCAGCATATTTTTCTCTGACTTTTTGTTGAGCTGTGGCTACAAATTTTTGACACAGGGTAGCATTGTTGGCCATTCCTTGAGGCAGAACCTGCCAATGGCATCTTTCCATTGGTTCTTTAAAATTCACAGAAGGTACACTAAAAGCAAATTGAGGGCAAGTCTTTGGATGTAAGGGGATAGTGAAAAAACAATCCTCAAGGTCTATAATAATTTTTAAAGCATCCTTGGGAACAGCCACAAGAGAGAGTAACCCTAGCTGTAGTGCTCCCAGAAGTTGCATAGTCTCATTAACTTTTCTTAAATCTTGTAACAACCTCCATTTCCTTGACCTTTTCTTAATTACAAAGATAGGAGTACCCCAAGGAGAGGCAGATACACAATATGTCCTGCACTGTGTTCCTGCACTAACTTGAATCTCTTCTGCTACTTGAATCTTTTCTGCAGTAAGGGGCCATTGATCCATCCATGTGAGTTCATCTGATTTCCAGGCTATACCATCAGCATGGGGTGCAGTGTGGTCAACAAGTCCTAGGAAAAACTTCCTAATCCTGCAGTCCCTAAACTTCCCCTAGCATGGACGGGGTGAACAATACCTGCTTCATGCTTTCCTAACCCTTCTCCTGGCAGATATCCTTGTTGCAGCATTGGCTGTGTGACTGCTTCACTTGGACTACACATCATAACCCCCATTTGTCCCAGGATGTCCCTTCCCCATAGATTTACTGGCAATCCTTCCATAATATTTGGCATACAAGTGCCTTGATTCCCTTCCAGATCTTTCCATATGAGCAGATCAGCGCTCTGCTCAGAGTTTTGAGATTGACCGATTCCTCTTAGGCTGGTAATTATGGGTTTTTTTTTTTTAGGCCATTGGGCAGGCCAATGCTGTCAGGAAATGGTAGTGATGTCTGCCTCAGTGTCCATAAGGCCCCAAAATGCTTCTCCATTTAGAAAAAGCTTTAACTGAGGGTGTTCTTTACCTATTGGTTGCACTCAATAAATATCTGAAGACCCGAATCCTTGACTTCCTCTGTGCCTCCTAGCAGCTCTGTTAGGTAGCTGAGGCATTGCAATTAACATTAACTGAGCTGTGAGCTGTTCAGGTTGAATCACAGAAATGTCAGTAGGTAAGTTAGTCATAATTTTTATTTCTCCAGTATAATCAGAGTCAATAACTCCTGGCGCTACATGTAACCCTTTCATAATAGTACTTACTCTTCCTACAATTAGTCCCATCATCCCTGGCGGTAAAGGTCCATAAACTCCAGTAGGTAAGAAGGCTTGCATTCCCATTTCAGAGGTTAAAACTGTGTGGGTGGAGGGACTGAGACCCAATCCTGTGCTTCCTGGGGTTGTTCTGACAAGTTGTAAAATGGATTTGTGGAGCTATCCTTGAGCATCAGTTCAAGATCTACACTCATTAACCCAATGTTTACCCAGCTTGCAACGAGGACAAATTCCAGGAGTAGTTTTTCTTACCCCCTTTATTGCTGTCTCTAAACTTCTAGGGGGTTTGGCTTTATTGTTGTGGTTGGTTGGTTGGTTGGTTGGTTGGTTGGCTGGTTTGGTTTGGTTTTTGGTTTTTGGTTTTTTTTGAGACAGGGTTTCTGTGTGTAGCCTTGGCTGCCCTGGACTCGCTTTGTAGACCAGGTTGGCCTCAAACTCACAGCGATCCGCCTGCCTCTGCCTCCTGAGTGCTGGGATTAAAGATGTGCACCACCACACCTGGATTGTCTCTAAACTTCTGAGGACAATTTTTTACTTGATGACCATGTCGACCACACCCAAAGCATCCTTGCCTTCCTTTTCCTTGCCGAGTTGAGCATAGATTGTACTGTCAATCTTCATAAACCTGCAGCCGTAGCCAATCCTTGATTGTAGGATGAAACAAGATGAGCACACAACTCAATACAACCTGCCAAATCAGTTTTATTTCTGTAGGGCCTAATTGCAGTACAACACAAGGAGCATTGGCATCCTCAAAGGCTAATTGTTTCACAAAAGGAAACCAAAAGGATCGCCAAAAATTCTCCCCGCTGCTTTAAGCAGCCTATCCACAAACTCCTGAAATGGCTCATCAGGGCTCTGCTTAACACTGGATAAGCTAATGCTCAGATCTCCTTTACCACATAGTTTGTTCCATGGTCCTCGATCAGCCACAGCGACTTGGGCATGCACTCCAGGAGGATAGTTAATTTGATTACCATTACCCCTAAATGGCCCATCTCCTGCTAACACGTTAAAATTGCATTGAGGATTCCCTGCTTGAGCATTAAGCTCTACAGTCCTTTTTATAGCACCATAAAATCTGCTCTCCACACAAATAATCTCCTCCACTTAGACATGCTTTACTTGAGGTTTCCCAATCAGCAAGAGTGAGATTAGTATCCACGAGTGCATCAGCCATTGCTGTGGTAAATGGGGCAGTGGGTCTATACTGAGAACAGGCAGTCTTTAATTCTCTGATTTGTTTCCATTCTATAGGGGGCATACTGTCTGACTCAGTTGCTCTGAGGATCTAATGTCTCCACAACCAGAAAGGCGAACTCACCATCCATCTCCTGTCCTGTATCTCTAGCTCTCTGTATGGCAGTCTCTAATGGAGACACACCCTGAGGACTGTTTCATACTAGACTGGAAACCTTCCCTTTCTGTCCCCAAGGATTTTCCTCAACACCAACACAAATTTTTATCCTTTCTAATTCTCTCTCTAATTGTCTCGGTCTCTTGGCTAAGCTAACTTTTTCATCTAGGGCTTGAACCTGTTGTCAAAGTTCTTCATGAGGGTCCTGTTGCACCATGGGAAAAGTGAAAGGCGCCATAGGCGAAGGCCACCAGTCAGGCTCATGATAGCAAGCAACCTCTTTTTTTTTTTTTTTAGATCTTCCTCATTATTAGTATCTAGGCTGTCATCCTAATTCCTTCCCTTAAAAGGAGGAGGACCATCCCACACAGGGTCTTTCAATGGGCTTGAATGATCGACTTCCTAGTTCCCTCATTTCTCCCACAACCTCTTCAGCTTGGGATATCAAATCTCTTATTCTGTCACTTTCAGGTCATGGATCAAGAACACCCCTAATCAAAGCCCAAAGTGAAAAAGCCGTGACGGGCGTCTTTGCAGGCCCATTTGTAGTATAGTGAGCCCGCGATCTTTTGCCAACTTTATCCCACATCTCTAGATTAACTGTTCCTTCTTCAAGAAACCACAGGCATACCTCACCCACAAAATTAAAACTTAACCAAGTGTTCACTTTTTACCGTTACTCCTCGTGTTTTAAGCATACAAGACTCCAATGTCTGTCTGAATGAGTCACTGCTGTTGCTCTGTCCCATGTTTGTGCTACCTGCCTCAGAGTTTCTCTGAGAAGTGGGCGACGTCAGCAAAACACCTCTACTTTACTTCGAGCACTCTCCAAGGCAGTGTCCGTCACTGAGCCCTTCATTTTCAGATCCCACTGTTCAGGCACCACATGTCCCATCCCTCGGGGCAAGTCGAGCAGGGTCCCCGAAAGAGGGAGTGGGGATTGAGGGGGCAGAGACATGGAGAATGGAGCCAAGACAAGTCCCCATCAAGGCTCAACTTTATTTAAGCCAGCACGGCTTATATAGCAAAACACCACCAGCTCTTACACCTGCGTTTGGAACAGTGCTGGTTTTGTGGAAAAACAACTCAAAGGTGACTAGCATGGCTCTCCACAGAAAGGTTTAATCAGGGTAACACTTTTAGAGTACAGGCCATCACTGCAGCAGGAGGAGGAGGCAGCTGGTCACATTGCATCTGAAGTCAGGGAGCAAAATAAATGATGAATGTTGCAGCTCAGCTAGCTCTCTCCCCAGCCCAGTGGTTTGTTTCCATGGTGATTATAAATCCCACGAAACTTTCAGCACAGTTGAACCATCACAGCCTTTCCTCATTAGCATCAGTCACGGAAGTGCCTCCGCTAGCCAACCAGGGGAATTGCTTTCCTACTGGCTGAGGGTCATGACATTTCTCCTAGGCTTGAGAATAGCAAAAAATCAAACAGCCCTGGCTGAAACTGTGTCCTTGGGAGCTGAAGTGATCAGCTGTGGTTACCATGTAGTTTTCTCAGGGCACGTTCGCAGGGAGTGTTCAAAACGGTGCTGCCATTTGATTGACAGTCCTTTTACAGCAAGGGAAAACCTAACAGCTGCCAGCTAGAGAGTGACATTGTCCCATCCCATACATCTTTGCTTATTTATAGGAAAAGAAAGAGTGTTTACAGTAGTAACACAAATATCGACTTTTTAAAAACAGATTTTAAAGTGTCTAACAGTAGCCCAGTGTCCAGAGAGAGGTGATCACTCTTGGATCTCTCATCTGGACTAAGGTCCAGTGTGATAGGAATAAGTTCAGTTTGTATACTGAATCTTCACAATTCTTTTTTTTAAATCAGATTTATTTACTTTATTTTATGTATTTTTTTTCCTTCTTGTATGTGTCTATGCCCCACGTCTCTGCTTTGTACTTGAGGAGGTCTCAGACTAGAACATCAGATCCTCTGAGCTAGTTACAGATGGCTTGAGCCACCCTATCGGTGCTGGGACTCGAACCAGGCTCCTGGAAAGAGCAGTCAGTGCCCTTAACTGGTGAGCCAGGCTCTGGTCCAAATCTTCACAATTCTTACAGGTTTTATCACTTTGCTGTAGGGATTCCTAAAACTTACCCTGTTCCAGGATTCCTTGAGGTGCTTGTCTTAGCTGCAGAATCCAAAACCCTGTAGTTGTGGCGTGCGGCCTGCCTCTACACCACACCACGGGCGCAAGAGCGGAGAGAACCACTGCATTCAGCGTTTGAGAGCACAGCAGTCCCTGCATCTTATGTTCAAGTGTCTTGAGTTTGACACCATAAAGCCATTAGACAAACTTCAAAACATAAATGATGGTCATTGCTGGGCTTGGTAGCACCCAAGGCAGAAAGGACTGCAGGCTCATGAGCTGCCTGTGCTGTAAGAGTGAGTTCAAGGCCAGCCTGGAGAACTAAATTAAAACCCTATCTTAAAATGAGAGGCAAAAAGAGGGCTGGGGTTGCAGCTCAGCAGTAGAGATCTTGCCTAGTATGTTTGAGAGTTGTAGTGCAAGCCACAGTGCAAGGGGGCAAAATGTTGAGAAGGTCTTGGGGACGTCAGGACTAGAGAGACGGCTTCGTGGTGCAGTACTTCTTGCTCTTCCAGAGGACCAGGGCTTGGTTTGCAGCAGCCACGTCAGGTGGTTCACAGTGACCGGATCCAAGGGATCCGGCACTCTGCTATGGGCTCCACTGGCACGTCCACTCATAAGCACGTTCCCACATATGGACGTCCACATTTACATGTAGTTAAAGATAAAACAAAATCTTGTTCTTGTTGTTGTTGTTGTTGCTGTTAAAGATTTACTTATTTATTACTTATACGGTATTCTGCCTGTGTGTGAGCCAGCAGGCTGGAAGAGGGCACCAGATCTCATTATAGATGGCTGTGAGCCACCATGTGCTTGCTGGGAATTGAACTCAGGACCTTTGGAAGAACAACCAGTGCTCTTAACCTCTGCGCCATTTCTCCAGCCCCACAAAATCTTTTTTTTTTTTTTTTTTTTTGGTTTTTTGAGACAGGGTTTCTCTGTGTAGCCTTGGCTGTTCTGGACTCGCTTTGTAGGCCAGGCTGGCCTCGAACTCACAGCAAACCGCCTGCCTCTGCCTCCCGAGTGCTGGGATTAAAGGCGTGCACCACCATGCCTGGCTTTACAAAATCTTTTTTCTAAAGCTTTGCGAATACTGTGTTTCAGTAGATTATACTCTGAGGTTGTCCAAGCTTAACTGTAGATTCTATTCAGTCTTTCTTTAGGCTTTGGGTTGAACTAGATATTGAATGCTTAGAATATAATAAATCACCTTTATATCTCTGTCCTCACTACTTAGCATAATGGCCGCTGTGCAGTAGTATTTATGTAAATGGATTACCCAGATTGTATCCTGTTCACAACATTTGTAAATCATACTGTGGTAATTAGGTTTGCTTTATTGCCCCCAAAGATGGCTTGGGACAAGGATTGGTCTCTGTTTCTTAACTTCTGATGCCTTTACTCTTGCAAGACCAAAATTTATTGTTCTGTTGCTGCTTTGGTTAAAATTCCTCACTACTTTTCTTGGCCTTTTCCAGTGCGGTAGCTGGCATTTGCTAAAATTGCTATGTTGCATCACAATGTTTGTTTGTTTGTTTTTCCTTCTGATCTTTTTTTTTTTTTCGAGACAGAGTTTTTCTGTGTAGCCTTGGCCGTCCTGGACTCACTTCGTAGACCAGGCTGGCCTCGAACTCATAGCGATCCACCTGCCTCTGCCTCTCGAGTGCTGGGGATTAAAGGTGTGCGCCACCACCGCCCGGCTACGATGTTTGTTTTTAAAATCATAAAACTTTCTTTTTCACCATCAAGATCAAAAAATACATTGTCATCTACAAGACAGTCAGGATACTAAGAGACCTCTACCGTGGCAGAGGAGTGACCTCTACCATTTGGAGCAAGGCACTAGCCAACTGCAACGTCGTAACCCAAGCCACGTTTAATATTATGCCACCTTCCCTAGACTTCCTCGTGTTTTATAGTCCCTGGCCATGCCTCTTGCTCCCCTGGGCCATGCCCTAGGCCTGCCCTGAGGTTCATGCCTCCACTCTCTCCCTTGCTTCACTGCCACCATCAACCAATGTGGGTCTCAGTCTTTCAAATCTACAGAATCTCCTTAGGATTCAGAGTCTACTCACACTTTGAAGCCTCTAACCTTTGACAAAGTTACTAGATTACCACGCCTTCTCTCCTACAGCCGTCCCAAGCCTGTATGTGCCAAGCTTTTCCCTTTTCAGCCTCTGTTTCCAAATCTCTAGTACATGCTACACAGCCGAGCCCATCTTAGGTCAGTTCCGATCCTTTCCCCCGACTCCTCAGGACAAGGTTTCTCTGTGTAGCCCTGGCTATCCTGGAACTCGCTGGCCTTGAACTGAGAGATCTGCCTGCCTCTGAGTGCTGGGTCCTGGGTGCTGGGATTAAAGGCGTGCACCCCCACATCTGGCTAAAAATCCTTCTTTATATTATTATAAACCTTGTTTCCTTGAAGGCGCACTCAGTGATGCTTACCACTGACTCTGTGCTGTGCCAAGCCCTGGGCTAAGCATTAGACACGTGGAAAGTAAGATAGACTGGTGGTGAAATCTGTGAAATCCGGCAGCTCAACTGCTGGCAAGAATGAGAGGACTAGAAATGGGATTATAAATCAGCAGGAACACCTTAAGAGAGCAACTTGGAAATATCTAATAAAACGTAAAGCATATACTTACCTTCCGTTGCTAGCAGCACTCCACATTAATAAAATAAATATCCAGGGCACGAGCTTAAGAGAAATAATAACAGAGTTAGCTCAGAGAAAGAAAATAAGTAATACAAATAATTAAGTTAATAGAAAGAAAGGTAACATACCATAGAGGTGATTGACAAAGTCTCGAGCTGACATTTTAAAGTGCCTCTAATACAAGGGCTGGGCATGTAGTGTAGAGGCAGGTGAGGGTCTGCCTGGTGCGCAGCAGGCTCTGCCTTCTGTCCCCAGCACATGAGTCAGGTTCATGGCGGGAGGAAAAGGGTTTCTTTCAGCTTACAACTCACAGGTCTTCCTGAGGAAAATCAAGGAGAAACTAAAACAGAAACCACAGAGGAATGCCTGCTTAGCGACTGCTTTCCCTGTGGTCAGTGAGCTCTCTTACCCATAGAATCCACAGTGGGTCAGTCAGCTCGGAGCCCTGCAGACATGTCCACAGGCCATGCTAATAAGAAAAAAGTTGTCAGTTGAGGTCCCCTCTTCCTAGGTGACTCTGAGCTGTGTCAAGCTGACAAAAAGCTAACCAGGAAATTGGTACATGACTGTACTTTAGATAAAGGCAAGAGGACCAGAAAATTGAAGAGCGGTTGAGGGCAGGCCGGGATACATGAGGTGCCATGGAGGGAGAGGGACAAAACTAAAATAAACACTATTATAAGTTATTAAAGATGATTTCACTGCTTCTCTGCATGAAGACTAAGCTACAAGATAAGCAAAATAGAAAAGAAGAAAGCCAGGTGTGATAGGTCACATCTGTGTCCCCAGCACAGCACAGCCAGGTGTGATAGGTCACATCTGTGTCCCCAGCCTAGCACAGCCAGGTGTGATAGGTCACATCTGTGTCCCCAGCCCAGCCCAGCCAGGTGTGATAGGTCACATCTGTGTCCCCAGCCCAGCCCAGCCAGGTGTGATAGTCACATCTGTGTCCCCAGCCCAGCCCAGCCAGGTGTGATAGGTCACATCTGTGTCCCCAGCCCAGCCCAGCCAGGTGTGATAGTCACATCTGTGTCCCCAGCCCAGCACAGCCAGGTGTGATAGTCACATCTGTGTCCCCAGCCCAGCCCAGCCAGGTGTGATAGGTCACATCTGTGTCCCCAGCCCAGCCCAGCCAGGTGTGATAGGTCACATCTGTGTCCCCAGCCCAGCACAGCCAGGTGTGATAGTCACATCTGTGTCCCCAGCCCAGCACAGCCAGGTGTGATAGGTCACATCTGTGTCCCCAGCCCAGCCCAGCCAGGTGTGATAGTCACATCTGTGTCCCCAGCCCAGCACAGCCAGGTGTGATAGTCACATCTGTGTCCCCAGCCCAGCCCAGCCAGGTGTGATAGGTCACATCTGTGTCCCCAGCACAGCACAGCCAGGTGTGGTAGGTCACATCTGTGTCCCCAGCCCAGCCCAGCCAGGTGTGATAGTCACATCTGTGTCCCCAGCCCAGCACAGCCAGGTGTGATAGGTCACATCTGTGTCCCCAGCACAGCACAGCCAGGTGTGATAGGTCACATCTGTGTCCCCAGCACAGCACAGCCAGGTGTGATAGTCACATCTGTGTCCCCAGCCCAGCACAGCCAGGTGTGATAGGTCACATCTGTGTCCCCAGCCCAGCACAGCCAGGTGTGATAGGTCACATCTGTGTCCCCAGCCCAGCACAGCCAGGTGTGATAGTCACATCTGTGTCCCCAGCCCAGCACAGCCAGGTGTGATAGGTCACATCTGTGTCCCCAGCACAGCACAGCCAGGTGTGGTAGGTCACATCTGTGTCCCCAGCACAGCCCAGCCAGGTGTGATAGTCACATCTGTGTCCCCAGCCCAGCACAGCCAGGTGTGATAGTCACATCTGTGTCCCCAGCACAGCACAGCCAGGTGTGATAGGTCACATCTGTGTCCCCAGCCCAGCACAGCCAGGTGTGATAGGTCACATCTGTGTCCCCAGCACAGCACAGCCAGGTGTGATAGTCACATCTGTGTGTCCCCAGCCCAGCACAGCCAGGTGTGGTAGGTCACATCTGTGTGTCCCCAGCACAGCACAGCCAGGTGTGATAGTCACATCTGTGTGTCCCCAGCCCAGCACAGCCAGGTGTGGTAGGTCACATCTGTGTCCCCAGCCCAGCACAGCTTAGAGCTGCTTGTAATTCCAGTCAGCTTTGATTGGTAAGTTCTACTAACATTTCAGGAACGAGAAAACTATTGTTTATATACACAACATATCCACATACAGTGTTCTCATTTAAGAATGTAAAGAAAAGACAGCCTGGAGAGGCGGCGTGGCGATTAAGGAAGTGTGCTGTTCCTGCAGAGGACCTGAGTTCAGCTCCCAGCACCCACGCTGGGCAGCTCACACCTGCCTGTAACTCCAGCTCCACAGTTATCAGACACTTTTGGCCTCTAAAGGAACCTGTACTCATGTACACATGCCCATGCACAGACACATAATTGAATTAAAAACAAACAAACAAACAAACCTCTTTAAAGGAGCAACAAGCCTAGGAAATTAGCTCAATGGTAAAGTGCTTGCCCTGCATGCAATAAAGCCTTGGGCTCTATCCCAACCACAGAGAGATGGGCGTTTAGCTCATTTTATGAAGGTAACATAACATTGAGAGCATAATCAAACAAAACCAGTAAAATAAAGGAAAGTACGTGTTGTTTTCACTCATGAGTAAATGAAATTGTTCTAAATATTAGACCACTATATCCAGTAATCTATAGGAGACTTAACATTATCCTCTTGAGACGAGATCAGGCACAGTCAGGGAGGCAGAGGCAGGCGGATCTCTGTGAGTTCGAGGCCAGCCTGGTCTACAAAGTGAGTCCAGGACAGCCAAGGCTATACAGAGAAACCCTGTCTCAAAATACTGAAACAAACAAACATTATCTTCCTGAATTTGTATTAGGGGTGTAATGTATGCCTAATAAAAGAAATCAAATCAATCTATTCACCACAGATTAATCTAATTCACCTTTAACTGATTATCAAAGAAAAATTATATAATTGTACCAATTGATAAAGAAAAATAGAACATCTATTTGTGATTTTTTTTACATTTATTTGTGTGTGTGCGCGCACGTGCGTGTGTTTGTGTACTCAAAAGAGTGTCTTGTGACATGGATGTGGCAATCGGAGGACAATGTGCAGAGTCAGTTCCGTCCTATCATGTGGGTTCCAGGAATCAAACTCAAGTGGTCAGGCGTGGTAGTAAATGGCTTTTCCCTCTGAGTCTATCACTCTAACTGCCATTCATGATTTTTTAAATATTTTTTATTATTTATTTACATGTGTGTGTCTGTATATGTGCCTGCGCCTAAGGTTGGGGGTATCCCTGGAGCTGGAATTACAAGCAGCTCTAAGCTACCTGACATGGGTGCTGGGAATTGAACTTGGGTCCTCTGCAGGAACAATGCATGTTCTTAACCACTGGGCCATCTGGCCATCTAAAAAGAGGCATGAGTGTGGCATACACCTATAACCAAAGCACTTTTCAGGAGAATGAATGTGGCATATACCTATAACCAGAGCACTTTTCAGGAGGATGAGCGTGGCATATACCTATAACCAGAGCACTTTTCAGGAGGATGAGCGTGGCATACACCTATAACCAGAGCACTTTTCAGGAGAATAAATGTAGCATACACCTATAACCAAAGCACTGTCAGGAGGATGAGCGTGGCATACACCTATGACCAAGGCACTTGTCAGGAGGATGAGTGTGATGTACACCTATAACCAGAGCACTTGTCAGGAGGATCAGGACTTCAAGACCATCCCCAGCAACACAGGGAATTCGGGGGCAGCCTAGACCCCATGAAACACTGTTTTGGAAAAGGGGGTGGGACTGATAAGAAGACAACTGTACAAGCACCCATGCAACAACTGGATGTAGGGGTGCACGTCTGTTACCCTGGCCCTTTGAGGGGCAGAAGCAAGAGGATCCCTGGAATTTACCGGCCAGTCGGTTCTAGCTGAACTGGGAGCGTCCCTGTCCAGTGTCCCAAAAACCAAGGCGAAGAGAGATAAAGACCCGTGGTGTGAGTGTCTGACGTCCACACACATGTGCATGCACATGCACCTGCGTACACGTGCACACTCGCTACCCAGATACACACACGTGTTAGAGAGCTGCTCATACAAAATATATTGTGGAGATAATATTTCCTCGTGCTACTTCAGATTATAAGATGTTGAAAGCATTCTCTTTGTTGAAACTAATGCACCTACTTTATTTATTTAGCAGCATGCTGGAGAGCCTCGCCATCCTGATAAGACAATAACAAGAAACAAGATTGTAAGGAGTGTGGGCTGAAGAGGTGGCTCCCCAGCTAAGAGCACTTGCTGTTATTCAGTTCCCAGCACCCACATGACAGCTCACAAACGATTCCTAACTTTAGGAACTGCTGCCTTCTTCTGACCTCCTCAGGCACCAGGCACATACACAGGAAACAGACGTATATGCAGGCAAGATGCTTACATACATAAAATAAAAATAAATTAGAAAAATATTCTCAATAATGTACATTTTAATTTTTTAAAATATATTCACTTTACATCCCAGTTGTAGCCCCTCCCTCATCTCCTCCAGGTCCTGCCCTCCCTCCCTCTTCCACCCACCCCACCTCCAGAAAATTCTTTTTAAAAAAGAAAGAAAGAAAGAAAGGGCTGGAGAGATGGCTCAGAGGTTAAGAGCACCGTCTCCTCTTCCAAAGGTCCTGAGTTCAGTTCTCGGCAACCACATGGTAGCTCTCAACAGTCTGTACTAAGATCTCTGTAATAAGATCTGGTGACTTCTTGTGGCAAGCAGGCACACGTGTGAGCAGAATACTGTATAAATAATACAGAAATCTTTAAGATTTATGGGCTGGCTTGGTGGGCTACATGCTCTCAGATCAAACTTGAGTTACCCAGGTAAAAAATGAAAAGCCAAAGGTACATGAATTCACCCTCCTGACTCCATAAATGTGCATATGTGTGTGCGTGTGCACGTGAGACAGAGACACAGAGACACAGAGAAAGAGAGAGACAGAGAGACACACACACACCAAGAAGGGGAGATTGTCATGTCCTTTCTTAAACTCCATTTTTAAATTTATGTGAGTTTATTATTCTAAGCTCCTGACAAATTGTCTCAAAGTTTCAAAAAAAAAATTTGTTTTAATCCACATGTGGCCTGTGCCGATGCCTATAACCCTAGCACACGGGATGTAAAAGCAGGAGGTTAGAGAGTGAAAAGCTACCCTCGGTCCAACCTGAGCTACACACGAGCCTGTCTAAAACAAACAAACAAAAAGTTCACATCATCCAGAGGATCATAAATTGTGACCTTATAAATTTTAGCTGGTTCAAGGAAAAACCAAGAGAAGAGAGGAGCGGGGCAGCCCAACCCTTTTCTAAGTCAGCAGCAGGGCCGCTTCTTCCGGTGGTGAAAATTGTAGAAATTTGAAAATTATGAGACCAATATTGATAATCCACCCAAAAGACTCTACCAGGCAGGCCGGCCGGGCCTCAGCCATCTGCCTATCACGTTGGTTCAATCTCTCTTTACCAACTACCCTCAGCCCACTCAGAATCTCCCAGAGAAGCGAAACCCGTGCCTTGGGATTTGGTGGGGTTTGTTTTTCCAGGTCAAGCTTCTAGGCCTAGGTTTCTTTGTGTCCCCTGGGGTTAATTCTGAATTAAATCCTCATTAACGCTGCCTGTGGAGTAACCCCAGTACATCCCACTTCTCTTCCATCCTCTCCTAACCTCCTTGTCAACACCAATTTCAGTTCCTAAGACTCGGGAGAAATATAGGGAGCGCAGACCGCAAAACTTGTGGCCACTGGGATAAGGCTGAGCCCACAGCGGTTACTGGGCTGAGCGCAAAGGGGTAAGATGGGGCAGGCAGCTACCAGGGACTTTCCGGGGTCTTTAAAAATGTCTCGCAGCAATGCTGCCTGCCTCTGCCACCGAGAGCAGGGAAGAAGCTCTGGCCTGGCTTCCCTTATCGGAGCAGAGTCACGTGTGACAGTAAGTAGGAGGAAACCAACCCTGTGCTTTATTCTGCTGCCTTCATGGATTCTATCTCCTTCTGTGGAATCCCCTGTCACATAGCCCGGGCTGCAGGAGATCTGGCTATACAGGAAACACCACTCCTTACTTGGGCTGCTTCAGTAGGCTAATGCTCTCCCTGTCTGCTTGCTGCTTTTCGCCTCTTTTCAGTGTGGGCCTACCACCAGCGTCTTTCCCTTGAGAGACCGAGCGGAAGTTTGAAATGATGCTTATAGTATGCCCGGTTGTTTTCCTGTTCTGGTATTTTACGAAGCAAACAGCAAGTGGCAAGCCTCCCCCGTTAGATGGCCTCTACTCTTCCGTGCGGTGCCTATGGGTTAGGTTTAAGAACTTCTTAGTCACCCAGTTCTTAGAAAGTTAAATCAGAGCTGTTAAGAGATTAGCAAAAGGGAGGCAAGCAACTTTTTGCTGACTACACACTTATGGTCCCAGTTCACTTTACCCTGCTTCTGCCATTCCCTAGGAGTAAAAAAATAAAAATAAAAAATAAAAAAGCAAATTATTCTAAGTATTCCTGTGTGCCAACTTTGACCAAGAGTCACATTTGAATGCTTCTTTTGATTTTCTTCGGAGGATTGTAGGATCTGCTCTACCCACTCAAACAGAGCGAAATTTAGCATTTGGGAATTCATCTGTCTGTATAAATTAGTTCACTTTGTATTCATTAGAGCCGAAGCCAATCACCAAACTGTCATTTATCATGACCTGCCTTTTCATTTATATGTGTTGAATTCTTTAGAATTGATACCCAGTTAGACTGAATGTCCATTACGTAGAAATGTAGGTGGTGTCTACAATTGTGGATGAGTCTGCTATGTTTCAATGACATTGGATCTTTGTTCTGCTGTTTCCTTTGGAGAGGCTGGAGGAGGCTAAATGGATGGCACATTAATGTCGCTTTTGGCTTTCTTTGTTTGAGGGAGACCTTAATGGATCAAGAGAATCTAGGTCCACTCCAGAAAGCTTGTTTAAAGTGTTTTGGGAGCTTGTATGCTTTCTCCAGAGCGGTCTTATGTGTGGATTCTGAAGGGTTGCTTAGCTGAATTTCCCTAGTTCTGACTTGTTTTTTTAAAAAATTTTATTTATTGTATATGAGTGCTTTATCTGCAGAAGAGGGCATCAGATCACATTATAGACGGTTGTGAGCCACCATGTGGGTGCTGGGAATTGAACTCAGGACTTCTGAAAGAGCAGGCAGTGCTCTTAACCACTGAGCCATCTCTCCGGCCCTCTGACTTGATTTTTTTCTGGCAGGAAGTCACATCTGACTACAGCCCCTTCCCCTCCTTCTGCTGAAGGGTTGTGGGAGCTGTGAGACGTCACTGACTTGCCTTCTGCCACGCTTAGGGAGTTCAGAAGACACTCCAAGTGAAAGGAACGCAAAGAGACTGTGATGTAACTCAGTTCATAGAATACTGGCCTAATATGCATGAAAGCCTGGATTTGCTCCCCAGCATGTATAAAACTGGGCAGGGTACCAGGCACTCAGAACGCCATCAGGCAGATCTCTGTGAGCTGCGGGCTGGCCTGGTCTACATAGTGAGTTCCAGGCCAGCCAAGGCTACATACCAGGACATGCCTGTAATCCCAGCATTTAGGAGGTAGAGGCAGGAAGACCAGAAGTTCAAGATCATCCTTGGCTTTGAGACTGAGTCACAGGCAAACAAACAAACAAACAGAATTCAGAGCATCAAACAATAACATGACTGCTTGGGACCAGAAATGGGAGACACAACTTCTAAAGATGATAAGTAAGCGGGCTGAAGGGAGTGGGGTCTAAAGGGTTAAAGTGACCATTTCGTCAGTTCCTACCCGCAGTGGCAGTGCGCTGTCTTCGTCCTGTCCTTGGGAGACAGAGTCTGCGCTAACAAGCAGATGCCTGGGTTCTGCTTCTTGAGAAGAACCAACTTCTCAGCTGAATCCTGAAGCAGGCTATGTGCCTAAAACCCAAACGACACAGGCAAAGGACTCGTGTTCTCCTGTGTGTTCACTCCGTAATCACCAGGAGACTTGAGTGACAGATGTCAGTGAAGCTCCCTCCGTACACCGAGCAAACTAACAACTCTGAAGCCGACCCCAACTGGCTGTCCTTTAACTCAGGGCAGCTGTGAAAGCACCAGACCCCACAATCTGAGGGCATGTCCAGAGGCCATTCCTAAGCCTTGCCCAGCATTTAACCATCGGTCAAGGAGTTGGGGTTTTCACAACCCTCTCCTCAGACCTCAGGAGCATCACTAAGGTATGTTTCAGTTTACTGTTAGGGGATATCACACAGGATACTGATGGGCAGCTGATAAAGAGGTGCATGGGGCAAGACACACAGCTCTCACACCCTCTCCAGGTGTGCCTTCTCCTGGGCACCTCTGTGTGGTCAGTTGTCCAGCCGGTCTCTGCACCCTGCCCTTTGGAGCTTTCTGTTCCATCAGTATGATTGGTAACCAATTGGCTAACTTCTCCTTTAGCTACTCCCCCCCCCCCCACTCCCCAGAGGCTGGAGAGCATAGAGCCATAGGATATAACACTTGACTCCTGCCTTGGTTGTTCCCTGACAAGGCAGCACTTCCAGAAAGGTGCTTCCCTCTGCAGATTCCGAGACCTGCGAGTCGTATGTAGGAAGCCAAATATCTGTTTTACCCCATCACTGTTAGGTTTTGAGAAGGGACGGGAGCAAGGTGTCCAGGGAGGTACTGCATGTAATCCCAGACCTGGGAGGCGAGGCGGGAGGCTCACAAGTTTGAAGCCACTCTGAGCTACTCGGTGAGGTTCTCAAACGAGACAAAAAGAACAAAAACAGTCTCCCATATGAAACAGTCGACGAAGGAGATGGTTAAGGGTGCCAACGTTGGCCAATGGTCCAGCCCCGAGCAATCAAGAAAGAACATTAAGGGTCCAGGGCAAAGCTTTGCGAGTGTGCAACTTACAACAGAAAGGACCACACGTCTATAATGTGATGGTTTAGAAGAGGCATCTATCAAAGGAACTCAAAGGAGGTAGCAAGACCTTAGAGGAAATGTGAATTTTATTCCAGGAACAGTGGCAAGCCAGCTGGGTGTGGTGCCTGCAATCCCAACACTCAGGATGTGAGGCAAGAGGATCAAGAATTCATCCCTAGTTGCTACATAGTGAGTTTGAGGCCAGCCTGGGATTCAGGAGACGCCATCAAAAAAAAAATCAAAAGCAAAGCAAAGCAAACAAATGCCACCAAGAACAATGGAAAGCTTAAAGGTTTTAAGGAGGAAGTAATGTGATTTGTACTGGTTTGTTTTTTGGGTTTTTTGTTTTTTTTTTTAACTGGGGCAGGGCAGGCCCTATGTGGAGAATGGATGGGGCAGGACAGAATGGAGGATTGTCGACATGGCATTTATTTGCCCAAGCATCAGTGAGGGTGGCTCAGCCTAGGATAGTTGTAAGCTTGTGGTCAGAGTCTCAGCGGTAACTTCTGGGATAGGGCTAACCAATGACAGTAAAACTATAAGCTCAGATGTTGACAAATCCCTTGTGCTTAGTGGACTCTGACTTTTCTAACATTCCCCCAGCTGTCATGGCTTAGGCTGGTTTTGAAAAATCCCTAAGACTACTAGGCTCCGTGCCTTGACTCGTCTCTCTTCTGACCTGCTCTTAGCGGGGCAGTTTTGAGAAAGGAGTACAATTTATGGCCGGGGCTGCTTGTCCTTTTTGTCAGTCCCTTCTTCCCTTAAGTGTTCCCTTCCCAACCTCAGCAGAATTTATCCTCCTTACCCCATTTCTCAGAACACTGCTTTTGGGAAAAGAGAACAGTGATCCAGTTTTGCAAACTGCTACCAGCTTAACCGCGTCCGGGGTCATTTGTTCTGTTACCTTAGCAACACATAAGACATGCTGTGGCAACTGGGATGATAAAGGTGGATGGTTTTTGAGGTGGGATGGCCTTAAATTTCATCCCGTCCTGAGGACCAGAGGCACAGAGGTGAGGCACTCTGCCTGGTGAAGACAGTAGTTAGGATGAGCTTGGACCTTCTGTAGCTTGAATTACTGCGTAGCAGGTTTTCAAACTATGTAAGTGGGCTGGCACTCCACAGGAATCTCAGGAAAGACAGAGTGCTCCTGTCCGCCAGAGGGGCTAGAGGACTTAAGCAGGCTCCCGAGAGGAGCTTAGGGCTGGTGACAGAGAGTAGCCATGACGTCCTAGACAAGGTAAAGAGAGACTCAGTGATCAGAAGTGCAGAGCTCGGCTCTCAGCTTGTCCAGACTGTCACAGCAATTGTAAGAAGGGATGCTGCCAGCGAGCGTAAGCTCATGTCTAACAGCAACTTATTCTAGCCAAGGCTGACTGAGCTTGATCTTTTTCTCCCCTCCTGCCTTCCTTTTCTTTCTTTTTCTTTTCTTTTTCTTTTTTTATTGATAATATTCATATTACATTTCAATTTTTATCCCATTCCTTGTATCCTCCCATTCCTCCCTCCCTCCTGCTTTCCCCCTATTCCCCTCCCCTATGACTGTGACTGAGGGGGACCTCCTCCCCCTGTATATGATCCTAGGATATCAAGTCTCTTTTTGGTAGCCTGCTATCCTTCCTCTGAGTGCCACCGGGCCTCCCCATCAAGGGGACGTGGTCAAATATGGGGCACCAGAATTTGTGTGAAAGTCAGACCCTACTTTCCACTTAACTGTGGAGAATGTCCCATCCATTGGCTGGATCTGGGTAGGGGTTTGATGTTTACTGCATGTATTGTCCATGGTTGGTGCCATAGTTTGAGCAGAACCCCTGGTCCCAGGTCTGCCCATCAGTGTTCTTCTTGTAGGTTTCTAGGACCCTCTGGATCCTTCTATTTCCCCATTCTCCCATGCTTCTCTCACCTAGAGTCCCAACAGGATGTCCTCCTCTCTGACCCACTTTCCTGGCGAGTGAAGACTTTCATGGGACATGCCCCTTGGGCTAGTGTCCAGATATAAGGGAGTATATACTATTTGACTCTTTCTGCCTCTGGGTTAACTCACTCATTATGATCATTTCTAGTTCAATCCATTTGTCCACAAACTTCGGGAATTCCTTGTTTTTAATAGCTGAGTAGTATTCCATAGTGTAAATATACTACAGTTACTTTATCCATTCTTCTACTGAGGGACATTTAGGCTGTTTCCATGCCCTGGCTATTATGAATAAGGCTACTATGAACATGGTTGAGCATATGTCCTTGTTGTGTGCTGGAGCATCTTCTGGGTATATTCCAAGGAATGGAATAGCTGGGTCTTGAGGTAGCCCTATCCCCAGTTTTCTGAGATAGTGCCAGATAGATTTCCAAAGTGGTTGTACAAGTTTGCATTCCCACCAGCAAGCAGTGTTCTTCTTTCTCCTCATCCTCGCCAGCATGTGGGGTCCCTTGAATTTTTTATCTTAGCCACTCTGATAGGTATAAGATGGAATCTCAGAGTCACTTTGAATTGCATTTCTCTGATGACTAAAGATGTTGAGCATTTTTTTAGTTGTTTCTCAGCCATTTGATATTCCTCTGTTGAGAATTCTCTGTTTAATTCTGAGCCCCATTTCTTAATTGGGTTATTTGGTTTGGTGGTGTTCAACAAATGGTGCTGGTCTAACTGGATGTCTATATGTAGAAAAATGCAATTGGACCCATATTTGTCACCATGCACAAAACTCAAGTCCAAGTGGATTAAAGACCTCAACATAAAATCAGAGACACTAAATCGGTTAAAAGAAAAAGTAGAGAAAAGCCTGGAACACATTGGCACAGGAGACAACTTCCTGAACAGAACACCAACAGCCCAGGTCTTAAGGTCAACAACTAATAAATGGGACCTCATGAGGCTGAGAAGCTTCTGTAAGGCAGGAGACACCGTCAACAGAACAAAGCGACAGCCTACAGACTGGGAAAAGATCTTCACCAACCCTACATCTGACAAAGGTCTAATATCCAAAATATATAAAGAACTCAAAAAATTAAACACCACCAAACTCCCTTCCTTTTCTACCTGGGCAGGCTAGAGCCTCCTCGGGGGTAAGCAACAGGAAGTCAGGATCCTTTGCCTTGCCGGTAGGGTAAGCATGCTTCATTTTGTTTGGGTAAATTGACTTTTCATTTGTTGTATTCCCCAAAATCCATAGATGCTAATTAATTTCATATTGAATCATCTTTGTCTTCCACTCTTGCTAGTTTCTAGTTATTTCAAGCTTATTCATCTGAATTTACTACGAGTATCTCAGGTCTTTCCCCTGTGATAATATTTCTTAGTTCTTCAGGAGTGTGTGTTCTCTGTAGCCTTAAATTATTAATGTCATAGTGCAATTTGGGCTCACGTGCACACAGTGCACATGCCTGAGTGCCTCTGTGTCTGTGTGTGTCTGTCTGTGTGTGTTTGTGCACGCACATGTGGGCTGGTGCTTATAGAAGCTAGAAATCAGTGTCTGATTTCTTCCTCAATCTTTGTCTTCTTCAATTGTTTTTTTTAAAGACAAGGTTGCTCCCTGAACTCAGAGCTCACCTATTTGGCTAGACTAGCTAGTTAGCAAACCTCAGGGACCCAGTTGTCCCCAACACTAGGATTTTTGTCACAACCAACCACACCTGGCTTTTTATATGGGAGCAGGTATCAAGTCTTCACACTTGCCCAACAGGCACCTTACTACTCAGCCACGCCCCTCCCCACCCAAGACGGTCTTGGGCAGCTAACACTTAGTGTACAGCCTAGGCTGCCCCCAAATCAAAGCAAACCTGTAGTCTGGGCAAAACACCCCTTGCTGGGATTACAGGATAGGTCACCACCCCTGGTTCATATGGTGCTTTTTCTTGTATGACTATTAAGTTGCCTCTGAGGACATGTCTGAAATCCAAAGATATTTTAAGTAACTTGCAACATTACAGCAAATTTATGGCTCCTTAAGCTGTACAGCTTTGAGGAAAAGCACTCAGCCAGACTGCTATAACTTTGATTCCATCAGCTACAAGTTAAAGTTATTTCTATAATTTAAAAACTCATGATTTAGGCCATACCTCTTTTTTTTTTTTTTCAAAACAAAACACTGCTATTTTTAACCAGAATAGTCTGCAAATAATTATCTATTTCCAAAAATCAGGCTTATTCTCAGAGGGGAAACCCTTGTCCTCAAAAGGAAGGCACCATGTATGACATCCTCTCTGGGAAACGGAAGTGTCGTTTGTCATTGTTTTCAGCACTGTTGCCCTGAAGTACAGCAATGGACATGTTGCTGTCTAACACACACACACATACACACACACACACACACACACACACACACACACACACACGAGGGTTGGTACAGGCCTGTAAATCTACAACCATTTGCAAAACCTTTGATTCTAAAACCGGTTATTTTCTTTCTCTCCCGACCTTTGGTAACTCATTTGACATCAAAATCTGACCTTACCTGGATTCATTTGACAGTAAAATCTGTCCTGAATCAAAGGGGTTAAATTCACAGTGTTTATCCTGCTTATTATAAATATTCCATTTTTTTTCTGCTTTGGAAACAACAATTTTTTTCTGAGACGGGGTCTAGCCAAGAACTCACTATGCAGACTGGGCTGGCCATGAGCTTGGGTAATCTTCCTGCCTCTACGTCCCAACTGCCATCTGCCTAGCTCTCAATATTTTTTAAGTGGGTATGCCTAGACCCTTTATATGTGGTTCAGTATAATACATAGGCAATACTTGTTTTTCAAAAATCTACAAAATTATAAATTCTAAAAAAATTATGATCTCGGGATCCTAAGCACACCTATGTTTTCTGGCTCTGTATTACATGTAAACCTCTTCCAATACCCAAATATAATTAATTACATTGACTCTTTACCTTTTAAAAACTCAGCCCAAGTTTCTAAATCTATCAGAAGAACTTTCATTTTTTTTTACTTCATTATTCATTGCGTCCCCAAGTTCATCTGAGCATTTGACTTGGTCAAGTTGCCCCCGCTCCCTGCCCATTGCACAGGGTCCAGTGTCTTTGTCCTCTCTAATGACAAAGATCTTTCTACATTGTCAGCTGTTCAGAGTAAATGAGAAAAAAAATACGAGCATTGGGTGCACCATGGATGTCCAGCCCTCCAACAGGTCCTGGTGTTATCCGTAACCGGTTGCTCATGAGTCCCTCTGACCCTTGGATTTGTGATATTGGATTAAACTATTGGTTCAATTCCATCGTGCATGTTCTGCCTCATGATCTCTGGCCCTGGCTCTCAGTTAACCTTCCCCCAAACCCTTGCCATTTTCTAGCTCTCATTTCCCAGTCACCCTTCCACGTCTTTGCAGGAGCTCAGGGTAAGCGTCTGCAGTAGCATAGCATCATTTACGGTAGCGAAACCAAGGAAGCCATACTGCCTCCTGGCAGGTGGTGTGGGCCTCTAATGCCAGAGCTACCTCCTGGCCCTCCCACCATGTCTCCATCCATCTGTG
Source organism: Acomys minous (assembly GCF_964271855.1). Taxonomy (NCBI): domain Eukaryota; kingdom Metazoa; phylum Chordata; class Mammalia; order Rodentia; family Muridae; genus Acomys; species Acomys minous. Next base: position 80,029,104 of record NC_140485.1, on the reverse strand, counting down.
CTTCTAATTAGTATCCAGTGATGCTACAGCTCTGCTCTTTGAGGGATGGGGGATCTCTTTGACACACGTAGAGGCCAAAGTTAAACATAAACTTGCACCGGGCAGTGGTGGCGCACGCCTTTAATCCCAGCACTTGAGAGGCAGAGGCAGGTAGATCTTTGTGAGTTCGAGACCAGCCTGATCTACAGAGTGAGTTCCAGGACAGCCAAGGCTAAAACAGAGAAACCCTGTCTCAAACAAACAAGCAAACATAAACTTGCTTTTGGAAGAGACTGGAACAACAGAATAAAAAATTTAAGTATACATTTAACTTCATGCAACTAATTAAAATATTTTTCAAGAGTTAGACTTTTATTTGTAGTCTAAGTTTTATTAGACTAAAACTTTATCAATTCTCTGCACCACAGGCTAACAGAAAGCTCCAAACTATTGTGCTAACTAGTCATGATGCATGCTTGATCTTCTCCTGACAATCATCCTGACTCTTATCTTAGGAGAAACAAACCCTACATCAGTCTAAAGTCTGACACATTAATGAGAAATAGTATTAGTTAATAATAAATAGCACAAATTCCTTTCTGAGATCACATCTGCCTTATTGTTTGTTTGTTTGTTGTATGTGGTGTCAGAGGTTGACATTGGCTGCCTTTCTTTGCTGCTTTCCACATTATCCTTATTGTTGTTGGTAAGTTTGTTGTTGACAGGGTCTCATAGGTAACCCTGGCTGGCCTGGAGCTCACTGTGTAGACCAGGCTGACCTCGGCCTCACAAGAACCGACCTACCTCTGCCTCCCAAGGGGTGAAACTACAGATGCACATCATCACACCCAGATTCCACCTTAGTTTTGAGGCACAGCCTCTCACTTGACTGGTCAGCAAACCCACGGAACCTCCCTGGCTCCAATACTTCACCTCAGCACTGGGGTTGCAGGTAGGCTCCCCAGCTCTTAAAGTTCCCACTCTCAGCTCCTCATATTTGCACAGTAGGCTCTTTACTCACTAAGCCATCTCCCTAACTCCTTACTCGTTGATGTTTAGATTTCATTTTCTCATTATTACTATTACTATTATTACTATTATTACTACTACTACTACTACTACTATTATTATTATTATTATTATTATTATTATTATTATTATTATTATTATTACACCAGATGTGCACAGCATATGTGTGGCTTTGGAGTCAGTTCTCTCCTCCCACCTTTGTGTAAATTCTGGGGATAAATTCTGGTCTCCAGGCTTGTGCCTTTATCCATTGATTGATCCAGGTTCCCTTTATTTACTTTTTGAGACAGGGTCTCATGTATCCTAGGCTGGCTTTGCACTCGGCATGTATCAGAGAAAGGTCTAGAACTTCTAATCCTCCTGCCTCCACATCCTGAATGCTGATCTTATAGGTATTGCATCTTTACGGAGTGGGAGGTTGAGAAAATCCAAGCTGTTTGTTAGACAAACGCTCTCCTAAGTTACACTCCCAGCCCCACACCTGCCTTTTAGTGTCAGACTGTCAGGTGTGTGTGTGTGTGTGTGTGTGTGTGTGTGTGTGTGTGTGTGTGTTTCCTTCTTCTAAGCAGGCATGACCTTGAATTTGGAATCTGCTTCCCTCGCTCTCCCTTTGCACTGGGATTACAGGAGTGTGAACCCTGACTTAAAATACAGAAGATGAGTGTAGGACACAGTTCAGTGGTAGAGTGCTGTACCAGCCCCCCAGCTAACTCACCAGCACTGCCAAAAACACAGAACAAGACAGTAAAAGTCGTTCATTCACAGAATATATGAAAGGTATCTGAAACATGGAGAATACAGACATTGAGGATTCAGGATTAACAAACATTAACAAATGATAAATAAATACATTTTAACAAAGCAAGCTAAACACTGTGGTCAGGCATAAGCGATGGGGAAGAAAAACAGGCATGGTGACACACACCGGCACTTCCGGCATCTAGGAGGTAAAGGCAGGAAGATGGCTGCAAGTTCAAGACCAGCTTGACCAACCTGAGGTCAAGCCAGTCTTGACTAAGTATGAGACCATATCTCAAAAAAGGGGGGATGGGGGAGTTTAAAAGAAAAAAGTGGGGAGAGTGGGCTTCACACAGGGGCCAGGGAGCAGCTGAGCTTGGCTGGAATTTGTCCCTCTCCGCACTCCATCACTCAGTTCAGGGAGTGTATGGTGCGTGTAAAACATGGACCCAAGAAAAAGAAGGCTGTAGCTAGCCCTGGAGTGCAGCAGCAGCCTCCTAAGAGGTCCTGTCCCCCCACTTCCCCCCTCGGTCTCCCCCTCTTCCCTGGCCGTTCCTTCCGTTCCCATGCAGCCGCCAGAGGGACTTTTTCTTTTCTTTTTTTTAAAGATTTATTTATTATGTATACAGTATGCATCAGATCACACTATAGATGGTTGGGAGCCACCATGTGGGTGCTGGGAATTGAACTCAGGACCTCTGGAAGAGCAGGCAGTGCTCTTAACCACTGAGCCATCTCTCCAGGCCCCCAGAGGGACTTGTCTACGGTGCAGATCTCCTTAATTCTTTTTCTCGCCCACAAGCTTCGGTTGCCCGAGCTGCCTACCATCACGTACACGTCTCATCCCTTTGTTCCACCTGCCAGCTCAGCAAACCTTTTGTGGATTTTCAGACACAGATACAGCACCCCCTCTGCCTTAGGGGGGTCCCTCACTCCATATATCTCTTAGCGACGGTCCCATCATTTTACTCTTCTCATCCAGATAGCCAGCTGTCTTGTCAGTAATTTACAAATTTATTACTCTTTGTTTAGAGAATATAAAAGCATCGTGCTTTGGGCATTTCTGTAGACTTCATTCTCTTGTGAAGATCCCCCATATACACGTAAATTTAATAAAACTTTATGCTTTTTCTCTTATTAATCAGTTCTTATACAATTAACTGGGTTCCTAGTTCTAGCCAGACAGGCCACGTAAGGACGCCGAGGGGGTCAAGAAAGCCTCTTTCCCTCCTCACCCGCATAAACTGGTGAGTGACGGAGTCACGTGGGGTCAAGAAAGCCTCTTTCCCTCCTCACCCGCATAAACTGGTGAGTGACAGAGTCACGTACATCTAACCGCAGATTCGACGTTCTCTCAGCTTCACTGTCCTGCCTACTTCATACAAAGGACTGCGTCTAACTGATGAGAATAGCCCCGGTGGACAATGAAAGGGCAACGAGGCACTGGACAGTGTCCATGCTATTGCACTGAGGAGCACAGAAGGGTTCGAAAAAGGAGAGCGTACAACTCGGCCCGGCCTGACCGTGAGCCTTGAAGGTGGCCTAATACACTAGCTTATTCTACGGCAGGTTGAAATGGAGCATCAGAGGCAAAAGAGAGGAAGAGATGGGAGAAGAAAAATGTCAGCCCTTATTTCCCATGATAAAGAAAACGTGGTCTCTGGCTTCTGTTTCGTTTCTGCTTCATGTCTGGCTTTAGAGCTAAACCACTTGTAAGATGCAGCCCTACCGCAGAGGACAGGAAAGCACCCTGTAGGATGCCTTGGGTTAAAAGCTGGGTATGGTGACTCACACCTGCAATCCCAGCACAGAGAGCTCCAGGTCAGCCTGGGAAACACAGTGAGAGCATGTTTGAAAAAACAAAACAAAACAAAAACAAAACAAAACCCAAAAGCCAAAGCCAAAACAAATCCACACACTCCCAAAAGCCTTGGGTTAAGAGGAAAACTCTCAACTGAGACTAGCTTAAAACAGCAAGAGAGGCTGGAGAGATGGCTCTGTGGCTAAGAGCACTGGCTGTTCTTCCAAAGGTCCTGAGTTCAATTCCCAGCAACCACGTGGTGGCTCGCAACCATCCTTAATGGGATTTGATGCCCTCTATATGCAGATAGAGCTCTCATATTCATAAAATACATGGGTAAAAAAAATTTTTTAAACAACAATAAGGGAAACATTGGTTTATGTGAAAGTCCAGGTAAGATGGTCTTCAGGCAGCTTGGCGCTGTGGCGCACACCTGTAATCCCAGCACTCAGGGAGATGAAGGCAGGAAGATCACTGTGAGTTCAAGGCCAGCCTGTTCTACAAAATGAGTCCAAGACAGCCAAGGCTACACAGAGAAACCCTGTCTTGTAGGAAATTAAAAAAAATGGATGGTCTTCAATCAAGACCTGATCTAGTGGCTTCTGTGTTACCTAATACATATTTTTGGCCAGGGAACCGGGGTCTTATGTAACAGCCCAGACTGACCTTGAACTCACTATGTAGCCACGGATGACCTTGGACCTCTCATACTCCTGTCACCCCCAGCTTATGTAGTGCTGGGAATTGAACGCAGGGCTCTTTACTCTGCCAACTGAGCTAGCTAGCCTCACTTTACACACTCTGACTATCACTAATGCTTTGAAGAGTTTAGCCAGGGTATGAGTGCAAACCACAGATGTAGTCCACCCCTCTCACGTTACCAGGAAAGAACTTGGAGCCTGACAAAAGGAGCAGTTTTTGCCCAGAGCTGTACATCTTCATTAATGCTGAGCCAAGATGAAAAACATAGTGGTCAGGCCAGTGCCCACTCTCAGCTAACTAGGCTTTGTGAAAGCAATTGGGTGGTGCGTTTAGGAAAAAGATCTGAGGCGATCATTAGGGCAATATGGGTGGGTAGACTTCAAAAGGTCAGGACAGTCCCCTACAATTTCCAGAAGATGGGAAGGGGTGGGGGCCAGTTGCTGTAGTGTAACAGACACGCAGAAAAGAAAACCTGCTGCCCACTGCCTTAGTGTTTCTCTTGCTTCAGTAGAACACCATGACCCCAAGAGCAACGTGGGGAAGGAAGGGTTTATTTAAAGTTATTCCAGGTTGCAACTCTCGGGTCACAACCCATCATTGGAGGAGCCTGGAGGCAAGAGCTGATGGAGAGAAACCATGGAGGAGCGCTGCTTGCTGGCTTCCTCTTTGTGGCTTACTCAGCAGTGCTTTCTGATAGCGCCCAGGACCACCAACCCAGGGGTGGCACCGCCCACAGTGAGCTGGACCCTCCCACGTCAATCATCGATTAAGAAAATGCACACAGGCCAGTCTGGTGGGGACAATTTCTCAACTGGCGCTCCCTATTCCCACATTGATTCTGACTTGTGTCACGTTGACATAAAATCGGCCAGCAGTGGAGAGGAGGAGGGCTAGCAGTAGCCAGGCAGCTGCGCAGGGAGCCCAGGAATAGGTAGGATCCGTTTGAGCAAACTATGCTACTCTCTTCTCTCCACGGGACTTGTGTCTCAGGTGGAGGGAACCTTGGGAATGGAGACCCAAAGAGGGAAAGGGGGCAGTAGGGCAGGAAGGGCTGGGGACCCAATAGTGACAGAAGGCGTTTGATGGAAGAAATCTGATAAAAAAAATCCACTGGCCTCTTCTAACTCCAGCTAGCAAGTAAAGTGATCTATTTAGTTCATGTTGACATGTCCTGACACATTCCTACCTGCGTTTGTTCCCTGTGGGTCAGCAGGGAAGCTGGCATATGCGATGACACTTGTCACCAGGGTCCCTTATCCCCCTCACTGAGCTCTAGCTTGTTAACTGTATTATCTTCACTTTAGTAAGACCTCTGCCACTGGGAGGCATTCCTGGGGGGCTGGGGGGGGGCTGCTTTCAACAGCTCTGCCTAGGCCTAAGTTCTCCTGGGACTGCTGCTTGTGCAGGGGGAAAAAAAGAAAGAAAAAGAAAAGAAACAGTCAGTACTCCGCCCTCTGGACAGCACAGACCAACACAATGCGTTCTTGTCCTCTTTGCTTCAGTCTCCCTCCCTTCCTCGTCTTTATTTTCCCCATCTCTCCTTTCCTGTCATCGCCCTATATCAACATCCCTTTCCTGCCCTCAGCCCCTCTGAGCGACTTGCGGAGTCTGCCCACCAGCTCGAAGGCACGTACGGAAAGCAGGAAGGCACACCCTTCACCACCATCTTCTCCCCCACCACCACTGACCACCTCATCTGTCCCACCTAGGCTTCTCAGGATGGATGTCACCCGTCTCCTCCTGGCCACCCTAGTGGTCTTCATGGGCTTCTTCACTGTCTACAGTCACCTGGTACATGAGGAGATGCGTGGGGATGACCGGAGTCTAAAGAGCAACTCCTCCATGAACTCCCTGGATTTCTCCTCTGTTTCCATTGTGGGTAAGTGGGATTGGGGTCCTCCCCCCAACTCTAGGCTCTGAGCCATGACAGGGGGTACAGTATGTCAAGCCTGTTGCCCAGGCTGCTACCGGCGTAGCTATGAGTCCTTCTTGCTCGTTCCTAGGGAAACACACTACCCCTGAGTGCTTGAGTGCTTGGGTTTGGGAACATGCTGCGTGCCATCACTCTTATACCAAGTTTAGTGTGTCAGAGATGGGGGGGGGGGGAGAAGCCTCAAGTCAAGATGCTTGGGGGAGCTGGTTTAGCTTAGCATTTGTGAAACTTAATGAACCACAGAAACTCCTCAACAAAACAAACTTTAGGTAAACCACGGACCAGAAGTAAGTCTGCGGCAAACCAGTCTTGCATGGGACGAGACGTTACAAGGAGCGTCAAAGGCTGGCATTGGAGACCTTGTGGTTTGATCTCGCGGACTCATAAAGGGCAAGGGCTGAGGATGAAGCTCAGTGGCAGAGCGCCTGACTCAGTTCCTGCAACCAAATAGTAACAACACACATGGTGTGCTGGATTCTGTGAGGTGGCTCCTGTCTTATTACATTTTACAGCCAATGAAACTGGACATTACAGACATTAGTTCTTAGTGGGCAGAGCCAGATGATTCAAACAGAGGCGGATTCTCTGTGTATGCTCACAACTAGTAGCCATTTGTTGACTTGCATTTCACTGGGCTCAGAAAGACGGTCTAGTCTAGATATATCAGAGAAATCAAAGGAGGGGAAAGAGGAGACATCAATATTCCTTAATTACTATTTTTTTTTTCTCTGTGTAGCTCTGGCTGCCCTGGAACTTGCTCCGTAGACCAGGCTGGCCTTGAACTCAGAGATCCATCTGCCTCTGCTTCCCGAGTGCTGGGACTTCCAAAAAGATTTTATCTTTACGTGAATGGGTATTTTGCCTTCGTGTATGCCTATGCACTGTGTGTAGGCCTGGTACCCTAGAGGCCAGACGAGGATGTTGGCACCCTCTGAAACTGGGAGTTACGGGCAGTTGTGAGTCACCATATTGATGCTGAGGACAAACCCAGAAACAGACACCAAATACTCTTAACCTTCTTTGCTTATGATAGAGCTCTCTTTTGTAGATGAGAAAGCTGATTGTCAAGGAGAAGATGACACAACTGCTCTATGGAGTCAAGTCAGGCGTACCTGGCTCTGAGCTTTGATAATAAAATAAATAAATAAAAGAAACGGGTAACACAGATGTGTCCAGGAACAAAGGCTGAGTCTATTTTCAAAGGTCCACAATGTTCTTGCACCTGCAAGGATAAGACTAAAACGGGAGGCCCCTGGAGTGATCAAGCAGCGATGGAGGGCTAGCAAGGTCAGAAGACCAGGTCTCTAATAGATGCCACTGACAGATCCTGGGTCCCTGGTGGATTTACTCTTTGCCTCCGCTCAGAGCATACTGCGCTTTAGGTCTGAAGGCAGGCTAATAAGAACCTGCTGGCTTTGCCCGTACTGCGGTTCAGCCGGAAGTCCCTCTTTCCCTCCCCCCACCCAGACTTCCCAGAGCCCCCTCTGCTCCTCCCACTCCACTGCAGCGTGGGCCCCCCAGAAACATCTGGCTTTGCTCTTTCTGTCTTTCTTTGAAGCACTGAACAAGAAATCCAAGAAGATCAGCAGAAAGGAAGCTGAGAAGCAGAAGAGATCTTCCAAGGTAGGCCCGGGGCCTTCTTTAAGTGGGGGTGGGAGACCTGCAAGCCGTAGCTGAGGACCAGGTAAAAGATATCGCCAGGCCTACAGGAAACAAAAGAACTGGAAATTAAAGGTTTCCTGACCTAGAGCCGCTAAGGGAGACTTCCACCAAGCCAGTCAGCCCAAGTTCACTGAGCAAAACAGCTGCCTGCTGAAAAACGGTTTCCAAAGCCAGTTAAGCACCCCATCCCTAAACCCCAGCCATTGCAGAATGACTTTTGCTATATATGAGTTTCTTCCCCCGCCCCCTACTTTGCAGTTCTGGGGACCAAGTTCCTGGGCCTGGTACAAGCTGGACAAGTGTTCCACTGCTAAGCCAGACTCACAGCCTGAGATCATTTGCAGCAAGCCCTTTGCTATGCAGCAAATTCTCCATCCTCCTCGTCCAGAGCTCTCAGAGTGCTGAGATGACGGTCCATGGCACTGCGCCCAGCTGTTTCACTCGTTTAAACAGAAGTTGTGCCAGGTGTGGTGGCGTGCTCCTTGAGTCCCACAACTCAGGAGGCAGAGGCAGACAGATCTCTGAGTTTGAGGCCAGCCTGGTTTAGAGAGCAAATTCCAGGGCAGCTGAGGCTACACAGAGAAACTCGGTCTCAAAAAATAAAAATAATTAAGGAAAACAGAAATTGGGTATGGCGGCACACAGTTGTATTCCCAGTATTTAGGAGGAAGCAGACGGACTGGAAGTTCATGACAATCCCGAACGATATACCAAGTTCTGCATGAGCCTGGATTACACAACCACTGAAAAATAGAAGTATGACAAAAAAAAAAAACCTAACTTGCTGTATCTAGATTAAAAGATTCAACTAAAACAAAACAATGTTAGCTGAGCCTGGCAGCATAGACTTGCGATCCCAGCTGTTTAAGAGTCTTAGGCAGTGGGGGATCCCCAGCTCAAAGGCTGCTGGAACTACGCAACAAATTCAGGGGCCACCTGAGCAAATTGAGACCCTGTCACAAAATAAAAAAAAAAAGTAAAAGGGTAGAGATGCAGTGGAGTAGTAAAGCTCGCCTATAACATGCAAAGCTTGAGGGGGGCTGTGAGGGGTGCAGGGGGGGCTGTGGGGGGATACTGTTAACGTTAAGTCAGCTGAATGTTATCGCCTGCTAAGGTCTGTAAGTCAGTGGTCCCCAGCCCTTTAATACAGTTCCTCATGTTGTGGTGACCCGCAACCATAAAACTATTATTGGCATTGCTACTTCATACCTGTAATTTTGTTACTGTTATGAACTGTAATATAAATATCTCTTTTCCAATGGTCTTAGGCAACCCCTTTGCAAGGGTTTTTCAACCCCCAAGGGATAGCGACCCACAGATTGAGAACCACGGCTAAAGCCTGCTTTGTTAAAAGGCGGTTAGAGCGCATTGGAAAAGCAATTAAGGGCAAGTTAGGACCAAACAGAGCCTTTCAAGCTGAAATGACAGAAAAAAGAATGCTTTCTCACTAAGTGACTAAGGAACATTTCATTTTTTTATCCAAACCGCCTAAAACTACACTGCCACAATACAGGTCCTACACGTTGATAAATACCAGAGTGAGGCCTTGTTGAAATGCACGTGCTATTCCTGTTTTAGTGTGCCTCAGCTAACTGGATCAATTGTAACCAGAGCAGGAAGCACTGAACAAAACGTATCTCCGTGCTAGGAGGTGAGAATAGAGCAGGAAACAGGGGCTTTCTGCTGTGTGCAGCTGACATCTGTGTGGGGAACCAGGCCACAAGTAAATCAATACATTAAAACTCTTAGATAATAATTGGGCGTGGTGGTGCATGCCTTTAATCCCAGCACTGAGGTGGCAGAGGCAGATGGGATCACAATGAGTTCGAGGCCAGCCTGGTCTACAAAAGTCCAGGACAGCCAAGGCTACAAAGAGAAACTCTGTCTCTAAAAACCAACCAACCAAACAACCAAACAACAACAAAAACCTCAATATTTAAAGTATTAATATTTCAACATATGAACAATTTTTGAAGTTACTTTTAAGCTGTCTTAATCTGGTGTATAGCGTGACACAGCACACCTCAATTCCAATTCTAAATGTGGTCCTAGTAAATTTGTAGTTAACAGGAAAATACACGTTTGCTTTACACTAAAATAGAAAACTCAGTTCTCTCTCAGTTGCACTGTATGCATCTTCTTACACAGGAACTGACTTCCAGTATTAGAATGTCTCTGAGCTATGGAGTGGCCAGACCAAAGAAGTGAGCAGAGACTAAACACAAGCGGTCCTCCAGAGCCAAAAAGTTTGTTTCTCCCTAGAGAAATCACTGAGGACCTTTAAGCGGGTGATGTGGTCATAGCAAGGGCTTTCTTTGGTGCCCTGGAAGGGGGTAACTCTTCTGAGGGAACGAAGACAATGAGTGGCCTAACAGTGACAACAGATGACAGGGATGGTGAGGGGCAAGAAGCCGGAAGGTTGTTTAAAACTGGGACTGAGGCCGGGCATGGTGACACACGCCTTTAATCCCAGCACTCGGGAGGCAGAGGCAGGAGGATCGCTGTGAGTTCGAGGCCAGCCTGGTCTACAAAAGTGAGTCCAGGACAGCCAGGACTGTTATACAAAGAAACCCTGTCTCAAAAATATATATAATAATAATAATAAATATTATTTTATATTTTATATTTTATATTTTTTATTTATTTTTATATTATATTTTATATTATTATATATAATATATATAATATATAAAAAAATTTTAATATATTATTTATTTTATTATTATATTATATATTATATATATTATATTATTATATTATTATATTATTATATATAATATAAATATATTATATATAATTTAATATAATATAATATAATATATATTATATATTATATATTATAAATAATAATAAAATAATAATTAATAAATTAAAAGTATTACTATTATTACTATTACTACTACTACTACTACTACTATTATTATTATTATTATTATTATTATTATTATTATTATTATTATTATTTAAAAACTGGGACTGAGTAGGGTTTCTTAAGAAACGGGCCAGGTTCGAGCTAGGTATGCTGGAGGATGAAGGTGTACAGGTTGGGGTGTCGGGTTGCCTGTGTCCCTGAGTAGAGGTGGGCAGAGGACGCTGGTCCCACACCTCCACTGCACATGGGACGCGTGGCCCGCTCAAGAGCCCTTAACGTCTCTCCTACAGAAAAAGGCTTCGATGAAGAAGGTGGCACGGCCCCCGCCACCCACGCCCTGCGTGGCCACCCGTGACAGCTGCAAGCCGCCTGCGCCCGCCTGCTGTGACCCGTGTGCCTTCTGCCTGTGCCGCTTCTTCAGTAGCATCTGCATGTGCCGCGTCCTCAACCCCAACTGCTGAGCCCACTTCTGCGCTGCGCGCGCGGCTTCCGGAACGGGTGACCGGGCGGGGCTTCGGGGGTCAGGGGCGCGTCTAAGGCTGAGGGGCGGGGTCTCTGAGGGTGGGGCTTTGTGGGTGGGCGTGGTCAGTCGTTGTGGATTGGGGGTGCTTTCAGAAGACCGGTTTTCAAGGAAACCTAGTGGAGGCTGAAAAATCAGAATACAGTATTTTTACTCTGCTGGAGAAGTATGGCTGTTTCTTTAAAAAAGCCGAAAGCTTCCGGCCCTTTACGGTTTTCTGGTCCTTGAGGAGACACCCCCGCCTCAGACCGCGCCCGAGCCTCTGCAGACCGTAGTGAAGCTTAATTGTATGCACCAGCAGCTGCGTGTGTGGTTGGTATCTCTGTACCTTGCGCTGGGCTCTTTTCAGCCTTCCAGTACCAAGGCTGTCTGCAACGCACGGGAAGGGAACCTTCAGGCCCAGTCTTTTCAGGCATTCTCTTCCTAAGGAGGAACACAAACATCCATGACAGCCGCAACTCCATAAGCAGTTTCAGCCGGGTAGGGCAGCGGGTTGGGGGTCGGGGGTTGGGGCGGGGTTGTGGGTTTCTAAAGCCAGAAGGATCGGAGTTGAGCACCCCAAAACTTTAAAAGGCTCTCAATCAAAGGCACCACCAAACGCAGAGGCTTTTTTTTTTTTTTTTAATTCTAATGGCCTAGAGTTTGGGCGAAGCAAAATTTTAGAGAACCTTCCTCAATCTTCACCCTGGTGCCGCTGGCCAGTAAGAAGGCAGAAGGGACGAGCGGGGGCTGAAATTATCAAGACCGATTGCCAAAAAATGTTCCAGACTGTTCCCTGAAATCCCACAGATTCTCAGTCTGGAGGAAGCGTGGGAGGTAGCGCACCTGGAGAAAGGAGTCAAAGTTTGGGGAGCAGGTTCGGTAAGGAAGGACCCGGTAGGGCAAATGGACGCCCTGCGCGACTAGAGGAAGGGCACTAGACAATGTCATCAATACTTGTCATTGGCTGTGGCGCCTGTGCCTGTAGTGTTAGAAAGAAAAGGCTGAGAATGTAGCACTCACAGAGCTGCCCCCCCCAGCTTGGGCTGCACCTCTCCCCACAGCCCCCCCCATGCCCCCTGCAAATGACTACAATGCCAGTACCAGAGGAAAACAAAAAGGCCTTGCCACAGAAGATTCTATAGAGGCTATATGACAAAAGGGTATTTAACCCTCATAACCACCTTGTCGCTCTGGAGAGAGGGAGGAGGAAGGAGTGGGAAAGAGAGGAAGAGGTGTGTGGGTGAACACAGCGAAGCATGCGGGTGTTACCTCATTTGTCTTCCAAAGGGCTGGCAAGATGGCTCACCATCACCATCGTGGCGATCTGAGTTTAATTCCCAGGACTCACGTAAAAGTAAGAGAGAACAGACTGCAGAGTTTTCTAACTGCCACAGTACAGCACACTCACCCTCAAACACACATCACACAACAAGAAGTAAACTAAATCCAAATTTTACTGCCTCAAATCACCCTTCTTACCACAAACTTTTTCCCAAAAGGAGACCCAGGTTGTGCCTTGGGTGACATAACTTACCTAGTTTGGAAACAATGGGGCTATTACCTCTACCCAGCCAGCGCCTGGATAGGTGCTCCAGGCAAAGCTGTCCACACAGTGCTGACACTAGGCTTGCCCTTTTGTCCCTTTTGTCTGTCTCCCCCAGCTGCCGTTTACTTATCTTTAAAATGAGAAATGATTTCCTTTCTGTTCTTGGTACAATCCAGGAACTTGTTATTTCTCTAAGCCGCAGCACAGCAGCACCGCACGCCCACATCCATGTTCCCAGAGGCGCTGCCAGCCGTTTGCTGTTTCCTGTCCCTTAGGCTGCAAGGGCCCACAAGGCAGGCACATTGTGTTCCCTGTCTGACAGCTGCTGCTGAATAAATGTCATCAGTAGTGAGAATATTGGGAACGTGTTCCAACAACTGCTCCTGTGTTTTCTTGACACTGTTCATCAACCAGGTACTATTTGGCTCCTAGCGGTAAAGCTGGGATGCAAAAGCTCAACAGTTAGCCCATTTGTTTTTATTATTACTGTGTAAGGGTTTGTTTTTAATTTTGGTTTTGTCTTGAGATAAGGTATTGCTGTGTGTATCCCCTGGCTGGCCTAGAACTACCTATGTAGACCAGGCAGGCCTAGAAATAGACATCTGCTTGCCTCTGCCTCCCACTGCTGGGACCTGAGGCAAGGGCCACCACCCCTGCAAGCCCACTTAGTAACAAAGCCATTGAGTTACTGGATTTAAACAAGGACTAATCCACTCATTGAGCAAATGTATATTACTACCTACTGTATGTCTGGTAACTAATGAAAAACTCCAATACGAATATTGTCCCAACAGAGCTTAACGGTTCAGTGGGTCATGCCCACTGGTCCTAATAGAGGCAAGAACAGTTGTTAGTCTATGGGATCTCTTCCCTCACTCTTAGTTCCTGCATCCGTTGGCTCAGATCCCTGCTCAGGTACTTAACCTGCCCAAGTTTTCCTTCAGCTTCGAGATGCTGAGATTCAGAATTCCTCTGTGAGCTTTAGTGTCCTAAGACCATGGCCCCAGGCCTCTGCCAAAACTCTTTCTCCTTTGCTGACCAGAACTGAAGTTCACATCTGTGTCCGAAAGTAATGGTTGTGTGTTATTAGGATCTGAGTACCTCGGTCCATCTCTAGCCCAGCTGTAGTTCCTTCCCTCACACACTGGGTGAGCTCAGTCCTGGAAAGATTGGCTCCACTGTTTATCATGTCTTCCCACAGGCACCCAAAGTCATTCTCATAATGTAACCTTGAACAAGTTGCCTTTTTTTTTTTTGGCATGGGATCTCACGTAACGCAGCCTGGCTCAATCCAGGCTAGCTTCTAACTTCTAATCCTCCTGTCTCTACCTCCTTGAGTGCTAGGTGACAGGCATATAGGGCCATGTGTGGCTTGTGGTGTATGCACTGCTAGGGATCCACCCCACAGCTTGCTGATTGCTAAACAGGCTCTCCACGAACCTCCCCACACCCTCAGCCCGCAAGCTGAATCCCAAATGAGAATCTCACAGCACATATGAAGGCATTTCTGTCAGCATGTTAGAGGGATGCGCACCAAAAACCTCCCACATCATCCTCATCAACCGGTGTGACTTTTGGTTTGGAAGTCAGTTGAAATAACCTGGAGACATAAGAAGGTTTCAGCAAGTCACCCATGGCCTCATACAGTCTACTAAACACAAACAGCAAGGTTTATTTCAGAATTTGGTCCAGGTGGTTTTCAGCATGTTACACTTGAACGCATAGAAGATTGAAACATGCATGTTTTTATTACTTCTTTTTTAAAGGCCTTGATACTTTTAAAAGAAATTAAAGCTTCTTATTTTATAGAAGCAATATACTTTAAAAAAAAAAAAAAACCAGTAGGCTCAGAGGCAGAAGGCCTCAGGGCCCCAGACTGTGGATGTTAGTTCAGTCTGGCAATCACAAGGTCCTTATTCTAAATTCCTCCATCTGTTTCAACAAGCACAGATGTGGAAACTCTACCCACTGACAGGAAATTACTCTTCCCCAATAGGAGCTTTATTAAGAAACTTAGCTCCGGGGCCAATTCATATTAGTGGAGGGAGCAGGATAAGTGAAGAAAAGAAGAAGGTGATTTGAAGAGAATTAACCAGGCCATCTGTGTAACTTTCAGATTCCTCTAGACTTTTCACTCTTTCTTCTTCCGTGGACTAAAGGTAGGTGTGTGTGTTGGGAGACAGAGCAGCTGAAAAGGAATGGGTTTTGTTCATTTTATCAAGTAAAATATTGCAAAATGGTAAAATGCTATATATCAATTCCAGAGAGGACTTTTCTCTTGATAGCATGCAGGAAAGCAGTAGCTACTTGCCCGCTCTCCTGGCTGGATCTGAGAGTGGCACTTTGGGAGGTGGCTCAGCAGATACCTTCCAGACACTTTAGAATTCCTATGCCCAATGGCTATAGGCTACTTAAGCAATAGTAAGATTACAGCTACAGGGATCCACCCTCAGCTCCCAGAGCAAGCTCTGGGTCACGTAATACCAGCTTTCTAGCGAAATTCCTAAAGCCCTATGTTTGATTCTGGACCAACTTGAATCACGCGCTTACTCATAAGCCAATTTGCAGAGCTGATGGATGAATCGGTTGTAGTTAGTTGGCTAGGCCCCAACTACATGAACACCCCTGGTTGCCTCAAGTAGGTTTCCTGGCTTTTTCTCCTGGGAGAGTGCCGAGTCTCAGGGGTGAGAAACTGGCTTCCTGGAACCTCAGATCTCCAAAGCAGAGCAGAGCACTGCCTGAAGCCTCCTGGGGTTCTCACTGGTATCAGTGGCCCAGGATCTTTCCTGCAATTTTAGTTCACACTTCCTCCGGCCTTCTAAGTGCATCACTTGGGTTCCAGCTAAGAATTGAGAGGAGGATTGTTGAGTTATAAGCCTTAGGAGTCTCCCCCAACAGCCTGACGCCTGGAGGCGGGCAGTACCCAGACCTGCACCGTCGCCGAAGCCCTGGGGTACCATCTCTCTGTGTCTAAACTTCCTACTTTTGCAGCACTCTAACCCTAAGGCACACTTTAGGTTCTAGCAGCCTATGGTTTTATAACTGGGCCTTTGCCTCCTGACACGAAGACAGACACCAGGCACTGAACCTGTACACCTGGCTTTGTTCAGAGGCGACGATCTGAGAAGACAGTGTGCTATTATTACCATCCTTAAGACCTGCCTTCTAGCTGGGTGTGGCGGCGCACGCCTTTAATCCCAGCACTCGGGAGGCAGAGGCAGGCGGATCGCTGTGAGTTCGAGGCCAGCGTGGTCTACAAAGTGAGTACAAGACAGTCAAGGCTACACAGAGAAACCCTGACTCAGAAACAAACAAACAAACAAACAAACAAAAGCTCTGCCTTCCATCTCATCATTGGCTAGCACATTACATGGGTTGTCAGTCAAGTGGGCAGTCTCCTCAGAGGTGTGTGGTGTAGGCACATCTCTCCTTATCGCTCGCTCCCTCTCTTGTAGCAGAGGACTGGCTTTCCCTCTTTATCGTCTGTGTACTTGGGAGGGTTGGCACACACCAAGGCCACTGAGGCTTGCATTCCTCCCTCGGAGACCATTTGGACAGCATTTAGGTGGAAGGGAATAAACATTAGCAACGTGGGCAGGGGAGTCCTTCCTACAGAATAGAGTACAAAGGTGCTTTTATAAAATATGGTATTGTCTATCTCACAGCATTCTAAATTCCTTGCCCTCTAATCAACCCCCTACACCCCCCCCCCCATAACTCCCGCCCTTAAACTTGACATAGAACTTGGACTTCAAGGTAACAACCTGAGGTATTTCTGTCACTATCCTGAATAGCATCATGACTCAGGTTTTCTCCTTAACCACCAGATCATTGCTCCCCAACCCCCCAGTTGGGATTGGGGACACCAGGGACGGAGGTGGAGACGGCAGGCGACACATTATCCTTCACTGTCGGTACCTCGTCAGTGTCACAGCTGTGATAGATCAACACACGAGACCAGACGTGAATGTTCTGTTCTTAACGACAAAGTTCTGAGAACAAGAAATCTCTAAAGGAAAAGCCAGGGTAACAGAAACCCGAACCCTAAGGAGAAAGGAGGTGGGGTTCCGCATAGGACTCTCACAGATCAGCACCTGGGAGGGTGCTTGCCCTAACTACAGGGAGACAGATTTGAGGGGAAGTGCTCACACTCGGCGGGGCCCTTGGAGGGATCAGCCTAGCTGCTGTCACCAGAACCTCTCTGCCCCAGAGCAGCAGCCCTTGGCTGGAGCTTTGCTTTTAGGGACCTTAGTTCCTTGTCTCAATGTTGAGAGTCTGAAACCTGGCTCCCTTCCTCCTCGCCCTGGGCCTGTGGGTTTTGGCAGAGCCGCTCCTGCAAGGACCTGTCTTTACCTGGCATCCCAGCCATTGGCAGTTAGCTCACATTCCTAGCACCGGTCAGCGGAGCACACTTAGAACAGCCTCGAGTCATCCTGTGCTTGGCTTGTTTTTAATTTGATTTCAAGGCCAAATGGGTTCAGTGAATGATCATTTGGGCAAATAAGAGGGAACTCAATTTCCCATACTTTTTTGTGCAAGTCATATTATGAGAGCTCTGTGTTTTTAGAAGCCACTTCTACACAATTCCCTGAAGAGATGGTCAGTGGGTAAGACCACTTGCACTCATAAAAAAGCTACGCATGGCCATGTTCAACTGTAACTCCCCTCCACCCCATCCCTGCACTGGGTAGGGGAAAGGGCAGAAACAGCCTAGGAATACAGAGACGAGTGATGGGACACCCAACGTCCTCTGCACACAAAGGCACATGCACCACACACACTTAAAACTGCCATGCATGGTAAGCAAGAGCTTACATAATAAAGGTCAGAATTCTTTAGGTGCTAGAAATTGCATTTAATCCACCTTCCTCTGTTAACATTCTGAATAATATATAAACATTACAAACCAAATTAATCTCTTTGTGACCCAGGCTTGTGATAGGAACCATCAGTGACCAACAATGACAGAGCTTCGCCTGTCTGTTCTTCCAGGCCCCTTTCAGTCTCTAGCTGTCACTTGTCCTTTTGTGGTTGTCTCTTTAATCTATTTTAACCCTGTGAGATAGGGACCAAAAGTACCAGCCTCAGTATTGTGAGGCTTAAGAGATGGCCCTACAGTAAGTAAGCCAAGCTCTCAGAACCTTCAAACTCAGAGGCCCTTGCCCTTTGCTGGAGCTCCTCAGATCCTGGGCTGAAAACCAGTGATCTGTAAAGCAAGCACGCAAACCTAGACCAAGTGAGGCCTGGACCGTAAGGTGTGTGGTGGCCTTGTGACTACCGCAGCAGCATCCAGCCTCAGGACTTCAAGGCTTCTGAGCTCACATTCCCTGTGGCTGGCTCCAAGGTACCTCTATCTTGACTGGGGACTTGCAGTTCCCCCTGCCACACCTGGAACTGTATGAGGGATACAAGAGAGGCCAAGGACAGAGTGATCAGCCCCAGCGGAGGACAAACACTGGCACAGCAGTGGTGACATTTGCTCTTGGGAGAGAGGTAGGGCCTGGAACAAGGATGGCGCTGGAAGGTGAAGGGCAGTCCCGGCTCTCAGTAGCGGTAGTGGTCAGGCTTGAAGGGGCCGTCAGCAGGCATGCCGAGGTACTGGGCCTGCTTCTCAGTCAGCTTGGTCAGTTTCACGTTCAGCTTGCCCAGGTGGGCTTCAGCCACCGCCTCATCCAGCTGGGAGAAACAGAAAAACCTGGAGTCAGTGTCAGGCTCCGGTGCCCTTAACTGCATCTAGCCACCAATCAAAAACCGCTGACAGGTGCTGCAGGTGCACTACCCTCATTACACCCCAATCTCCCCCCACGGCGAGCCTCGGTGTGCTGTCCTGGCTGTCTTCATCAAGAGAGACATGCACACGCGTCAGATAGTTCTGGTGGCCCCACCACTTACAGCTCCTCGCCTCTAACCACAGCAGCTCACCAGAATGCTTCCTGAAATGAACTATGGCCCCGGACGTATTTTATCATCAACAGGGACACCCTACACAAGTCCCACCTCACCATGGCCGACACTGACTACAGCCCAGCGCAAGCGCTTTTACATTCCCAAGCAGTTCCATGTCCACTGCTCCTTAGAGTCTCACCAACATCCCCAGGAGTAGGAAGGGAAGGATAATGCCCACATTAGCCGATGAGGAGGCAAAAGAAAGTGTAACAGGCTCAACCTAACCTGCCGTCCATAGTAGAAACAGAGGTGAAGGCCTCCTATGGCTGGCCAGTCTAGCTTAGTATGCCTTCCTTCTTTCTCACAGCATCCTGTACCAGGGTGCCACATAATAGGGACCACCTGGGCAGTGAGAGCTGGGTTCTAGCTGGGTCCCCAACAACTCCTAAGAGCACACCAGCCTCTAAACCTTGGTCTCCTCATTTGTAGGACATACATAGTAAATACCCACCTTTTGAAGCTGTCACAAAGAGCAGTGACATTCAGATTGTTTGTTCAAGAGTAATTTAGCAAATGGTGGTTACTGTCACCACTAAGGTACATAATAAACCTACAGACTGCGTGCATCTTACAGACATGCCCAGTTGACCCAGCCATGCACTAGCAGTTAAGGGATATTTGTGTAGCATGTGTGTAGCTCCGTGTCCAACACCACAAATATGAACAAACTCAAGACTGACCTGGAGGCCTGTGCCTTTAATCCCAGTTCTCAGGAGGCAGAAACAGGCCTGAATCAAAGCTATCTGGTCTACATACTGAGCTCCAGGCTAGTCGGGGCTATGAGACCCTGTCTAAAAACCAAATGGGACCTATCCTTTTTTTTTTTTAAACTACAATGTTCTGCCTATATTTTAAAACTATTTCACATCAAGACCTTAGCGTATGGCTTCGGAGCTCAGAAGCCTTGTCCACTGGAGCTGTGTTCTGGGTTAGTGACAGCTGAGTGGCAGACACCCCTTTACCTGGAGTGTGTATTATTCAAGTTCAGTTCCCACGCAGCCCACTTCAACACCTGCATGCTCAATCCATGCAGACATGTGGGAGAGCCTCACCATCATTAAGGAAGATACTCTTGCCTTCGCTTTTCGGATGAGGAATGGAGACACAGCTCCAAACCTAGTGAGTCATACCCCACAGCCCGTACCACTACAGGGGTGTGCTCCAGGAAACACTGAGGACTCTATGCCAACTAAGAGGGCAGCCAGACGAGCACTTTATAAACTCTAGCAAGCCCACACAAGGAGCCTGGGATCCAGCACATAAGCCTTGCTTACAGTCAAGTCAGCAGCTTACCTTCTTAGGCAGGAAGTGAACCCCAACAGGGTATTTGTCTGGGTGGGTCCACAGCTCAATCTGTGCCATCACCTGGTTCGTGAAGGAGTTGCTCATCACGAAGCTGGGGTGGCCCATGGCGCAACCCAAGTTGACCAGCCGGCCTTCAGCCAGCAGGATGATGCGGCGTCCATTCTTTAGCCAGTAGCGGTCCACCTGCAAGGCCCCAGGGCAGCAGTAAGGGCGGGCGGGCACTGTCCCTGTCTCTGCTCACCTCCTATGCTACACAAGATGGCCTGGAATGCCCTCCTAACCACCACCCTTCAGAGCTAGCACAAGTCTGTTGTGAGAACCACACAAGTCTGTTGGGAGAACTTATGAATTCGGCCCTATAAAGCACTCGGCATTGTAGGTACTCGGGAGGGAGCAGCTACTACTACTCTGACCCCCACGTACTCTGTACTCAGTCATTTACACATACATGACTGTCATTTAAGTGCCTCATCTTCCCCTTTTCACAAGCTGAAGTTTACCAGGTTGCGTCATTTGTTCAGAGCCACACATTAAGAAGTGGCTGCAATTTGAGGCCAGAGGCCAGATCGCATGCTCCCAGTCGCCACTGGAAAGCTGAATGCAGGACGGGGAGAGATAGCTCAAGGGGTAAAGCTGCTTTACCCCGAAAGACACGTCACCACCTGACAGGTTGTCCTCTTAACGCCACATGTAAGTACGCATGTGCTTACACACACAAGCACACACATACAATATGTACACACACACACACACACATAAAGTTGAATGCAGGGCTGGGTTTGTGGCTCACTTGATAACAGAGTGCTTGCCTAGCTTATATGAAGCACCGGGTTTAACCTCCAGCTTTACAAGGCAGGAAAGAGCTTAACTTATTGCACACAGCTAAAAGGAACATGTCTCTCAGTGCCCTACAGCAAAGCTGTCCCATCTCAGTAGTGGCCTACTTTGCACAGAGCCGTTCTAGACAGAAATGCGATGTCCTTTTCAGATCCTCCCCCATCCTGACCCCACTGCCAGCCAGTTCAGCCCACACCCTCCGGGCCCTGCTTCCTCAGCTGCATTCTTTGCAGCCTTCCCTCACAAGCACATGTGGGCTTTCTGAAACAGCAAGGTCACCGTGTGGGCAAATACCTACTGACCTTCAGGGACTTCAGTGGCCTCAGCATCAACTCTGACACACACACACCACCTTCTAGGTTGCAACAGCTTCTGCGGTGGGCAACCTACCAGGCCATCCTCCTCGGCCCCTCACTGCCAGCCCTGCGGGGAGGCTGGGGCTCCTCACCTGCGGCTTGATGTTCACCTTCTCCACAGCGTTCTCATTCAGCCACTTGACATCAATCTCCACGTCGAAGTGGCCAATGTTACACACAATGGCATCATCCTTCATCTGTTCAAAGTGCCTATGAGGGAGCCCAAACCCATGAGAGACCAAGAACAATTGCGAGCCACGCCCTCTTGGCTCCCTACGCCTCCCACCCTGGTACCTACCGGCCAAGGATGATATCAACACAGCCTGTGGTGGTGACAAAGATGTTGCCCTCCTTACAAGCCTCGTCCATGGTGGTCACCTCATAGCCTGCGGACATTGAGCATGTATTATCAACAGTGGCCTCTCCCTCCTCTAGCCCCAACAGCCAACCCTGACCCTATCGTACCCTCCATGGCAGCTTGCAGTGCATTGATGGGGTCAATCTCAGTGATGATGACTCGAGCCCCAAAACCCCTCAGGGCCTGGGCACACCCCTTGCCCACATCACCATAGCCTGCTACCACGGCCACCTTGCCCGCAATCATCACATCTGTGGCCCGTTTGATGCCATCTATGAGGGACTCCCGGCAGCCATAGAGGTTGTCGAACTTGCTCTGAAAGTAGAGGGGGCAAGGAGACGATGGGGGCAGGCAAGGCCCTGAGACCAGGCCTCAAGCATCCCACCAGTAGGGCTGAGACTTGAGCCCACTCAGCCGCCAGCCTAGGCTGACCCCCTAAGAACCTTCTCCACTAAACAATGCCCAAACAACATGTCCCTCGTCCTCATCAGCTCCAAGGCTATATCTCCCTAGCTGTTCTCTGCTGCTCTGGAAGCCTTTCTAGGGAACCAATGCCTACGACAGGTTGCTGGGTTAAAGAATTTGCTTAACTTTTCAGCTCTTGCTAATCAAAGCCACGGTGCTGCTGAAGCAGCTGTGACCTACTGTGCAGTTCTCCTCTCTCACCACCCTCAGCCTGTGGCCCTGCCTCTCTCAGATAAGGGCTTCACGTCCCAGGCCACACCCTTCCTGGACACCTCTCTTCAGACATCCACCCCTAAGCTCACTGGGTACCAGCAGATGGAGCTGACACTACCCCAGGGCTCACCTTGGTGACAGAGTCGTTGACATTGATAGCAGGCACCTTCAGTATCCCCTTGGCCATCATCTTGTAGAGGTTATGGACCCCAGTCGTGGTCTCCTCAGAGATACCTCGGATACCTGAACAAGAGGAAGAGCAGAGAGCACATGGCTACCCTTCTCACTTCCTAGTGTCCCCTTCTCCCTGTTCCCCTCACTGTACCTGACTGAAAGGGCTACCCAGTCACCCAGGGAGCTTTCGTCTGCTGTCCTCCATATATAGTCCCACCAGGCCCAACGACTCAACCTCCGAACATCTCCCGTCCCCCACTGTCCCAGTGCCTGACATCATTTTCACTGAATCGTCCTACTGTACCCTACACTGGTCTCAAGGGAAGGCGTCCTCCATTTGTTAGTCATGCTGGCTTTTGTACAGTCAACCTTTTCCTAGCTCAGGGCCTTTGTCTTCTCCGTCTCCATCCTCCTCCCTGTCACAGTCAGCAACGCTGCTTCTCTGCAACCATTCCCAGCACTGCCCTACATTGGCTTTGGCTTATGAGCTCAGCCAGCCCTACCCCAACCCGGTTACCCTGGCTTCACAGCACAAGAAGGCCAGACTCCAGTGTACCTGCAGGAACCTCCTGTCCTCCAGTCCTCTGGAGAATCTGGGAGTTCTGCCAGGCCGACTGGCTCACGTCTATAAAGGAGCAGGAGCTCTTCAGGCCACTAGTACCCATCCCACCTGCTTACCTGACAGAAGCTGTGGGTATTTGGTGTGGATGAGGTTAGTGAGGTCACCACCATCGTCCAGAATCATGTTGAGGGGTCCATCCTTGAAGTGCAACGTCTGCTCGATGCACCACAGGTACTCTTCATCTGTCTCGCCCTTCCAGGCAAACACTGTAGGGCAGGTGGGACGTGAGAAGCTGGCAGGGAGGCTTCAGCGAGCTTGCAGTAGCATAAGTCAAGTGAGACAGAGGCCACATTCAGCCCTAGGGTACCTGTCCCTTTGTACCTCCTTCTGCCAGGGACCCATGGAGTAGGGTGCGGACGATTCCCACCCAGAGGGACCATCAGATAGGATCCTCGGTTTCTTCTTCACTGAAAGGTCTTAAGGGCCTGGCAGTTTTTGTGGTGGGTAGTTTGAGGTGATGTCTGGCCAGTGTACCCCAGTAGAAGCTACCACAGATGGACTGATCTCTGCCAGGTACTGTAACTGCCTCCTGCCCCATTCTCATGTCCCCTCATGCAAGCCATGGGGGGCACTGCAGTCACCACTCACAAAACCCCCTAGAGGGCCGGGGATGTGCACCACTCAGCCCAGCACTCTAGAGTGGCACCTGAGCCAAGGGTGCTGGCTGGTGGCTGGTGGCTGCTACTCCTACCGTGTGGAACTACACAGGTGTGAGGCTCACAAGAGTCTTCTGTTTGCAAAGGACACCGGCCAATCAGTCAGCTGCCTCCCTCCCCACAACTGTAGAAGATAATGCTATAGAAACAAAAAAGCCTCTTCTGAAAGAGGGCCACCAAGCCTAGCCAAGGTAGGAGCTGCTGATTGGGCCATTCAGCCCTGAAGGGTTATAGAGGGACCCCTCCTTCTGCCTACTCTACCTATAGCTGACGAAGAGTCTTCCTCCACCCCCCAATGTCTAAGTGTTTTGTCTGCAGGTATGTCTGTGCACCATGTGCCTGCCTGGAAGCCTCAAGAGGTCAGAAGAGGATATTAGGTCTCCTGGTCTGCGGTTACAGATCGTTGTGAGCTGCCATGTGGGTGCTAGGGATCAAACCTGGGTCCTCCAGAAGAGCAGCCAGTGCTCTTAACAGCTGAACCATCTCTTCAGGCCCCTGATAAAGATTTGTATGTTTTATTTAATTACCACCGACTCTCACAGGTCCCTCCCTTGCAGTCCAGACAGACACGCACCACCATTCTGCAGCAGTTTGAGACAGTCTTTGCTCTTTAGTCTAGTACTCCTAGACTACCAGACCTCAGCCAGCGCACCTCTGAGGTCTTGTTCTGCCTTACACCTCACCAGTTCTTTAGAAAATGACCCACAGAGGCTGGGTGTGGTGGTGTATGTCTTTAATCCCAGCACTCTGGAGGCAGAGGCAGGCAGATCTCTGTGAGTTTGGAGGCCAGCCTGGTCTACAAAGAGAGTCTAGGACATCCAGGGCTACACAGAGAAACCCTGTCTTAAAAAACTGGAAAAGAAGAAGAAGAAGAAGAAGAAGAAGAAGAAGAAGAAGAAGAAGAAGAAGAAGAAGGAGGAGAAAGAAAAGAAAATGACCCACAGAGCTCCTCTAAGGAACGCCCCAGTCCTCTACACTATGTGGCCCCCATCATAAGATCCTTCCTTAGACCACATAGCTCGTGGATCTTCCATGAGATCTGAGATGAGGCAGGAGGGCAAAAGCCACTCTCTGCTGAGTCACTAGGCCAAGACCCTCTTGCTGCCATATGGAAGCCTATGACTACAGGAGACCCTCTTGCTGCCATATGGAAGCCTATGACTACAGGAGAGCCTCTCGCTGCCATATGGAAGCCTATGACTACAGGAGAGCCTCTCGCTGCCATATGGAAGCCTATGACTACAGGAGAGCCTCTCGCTGCCATATGGAAGCCTATGACTACAGGAGAGCCTCTCGCTGCCATATGGAAGCCTATGACTACAGGAGAGCCTCTCGCTGCCATATGGAAGCCTATGACTACAGGAGAGCCTCTCGCTGCCATATGGAAGCCTATGACTACAGGAGAGCCTCTTGCTGCCATATGGAAGCCTATGACTACAGGAGAGCCGTAGCCACCCACGTACCCCTGTAAGCGCCTCACCTGGAATGCCGGCCTTGGCCATGGCGGCTGCGGCATGGTCCTGAGTGGAGAAGATGTTGCAGCTAGACCACCGCACCTAGAAGATCCAGGACAACAAGACCGTCGGTCACCCACGTTAGGAACAGGAGAGGAAAGCCCTGAGGCAAGAGGGAAAGGCAAGCTAGTGGCTAGAAGACACCACCAGAGCTTAAAAGAAAAAGAAACAAAAGAAAGGAACGAATCACTGAACCAGGCGTGGTGGCATACCTACTATCCTAGGAGGAAGATCAGAGTGCAAGGCCAGCTTGAACTATATAAGGAATTCCTGGCCAGCCTGAGTTATACAGCGAGATTCTGACACAAACACACACACACACACACACACACACACACACACACACACACACACCAGTGACTAGAAAGATGGCTCAGCAGCTAAGAGCACCTGCTGCTCTTCTCGAGGACTCCAATTTAGTGCCTAGCACCAACGTGGACGCTTACAACCACCTACTGTCTCCAATTCCTCTCTGGCCTCTGGGAACCAGGGATCTATGTGGCCATATACAAACATGAAGGTGCAGGCAAAGGCCATATACACATAAAAGAAATAAGATATTACTCTGGTGTGATGTGAACAAGGAGACAGGAAAGGAACCGCTAAAGCAGAGAAATACAGCAGCAACAGTGGAGGTGACATTTGGCTGACAAATACTCCAGAGTCCTCATGTAGAAAAACGCTCAAGCCTAGAGTTGCCTTTTTTTTTTTTTTTTTTGAGACAGGGTCTCTCTGTGTAGACTCACTTTGTAGACCAAGCTGGCCTTGAACTCACAGTGATCTGACTGCTTCTGCCTCCCGAGTGCTGTGATTAAAGGCGTGTGCCACCATGCCCGGCCCTAGAGTTGCCATTTATGGATGCAGCAAAGACTTCAGGACACGGAGGGCAGAACACTGTGTGTCTCAACCTGCTCAGGCTCAGTGCTTCATCTCCAAGTGGCGCATATCAACATGCAGACATACAATACTGTGAGTGCAGGTCAGGCTTGCACATGTAGTGGCGTCACTACCACACAGGCGATATTTAAAGCCGTGAGATCAGATCACCAGCGAGCTGGATGTTGAAAATTAAAAACAAGGCAAAGGGAGCTGGAGACTCATTGCTGAAGAGCACTAGCTGCTCCTCCAGGACCCAGGTTCAATTCCCAGCACCCACACGGTGGCTCACAACCACCTACAGTTCCAGTTGTAGGGAATCTGGCACCCTCTTGTGGCCTGCTCAGACACTGCATGCATGTGTGCAGAGATATACATGCAGGCAAAACATCAAACACATAAAATAAAAGCAAATCTAAAAGAGGGCAGTGGAGGTTTTGTGTGGGCCGTGGAATCCCAGTACTTGGGAGGTTGAGGTAGAACCTGAACTATACAGTAAATTATGGGATAGCCTAGGCTGTCTCAAAAAACAAACCCTCAGGTACTTATTTTTGGTTGTCCTACTATACCACACCCCCTTCTTGAGACCTTACTACACATGACCTGGGCTCAACAAATCCAAGCACTCGACCTTTCTAGCACCATGTCTGCCCAGAAGGCACCTCCCCCTAGGACGGCCAATGGGAGGGTTTCTGGATGGCTAAATGTATTGACTAGTCAGAAAGTAGCTATCTTCCCAACTGGAGAAAAAATAGAAAAGAGTGTTTCCCCCAATGGGTGGCAGCAGTGGGAAATGGAGAGAAAACCGAGGTGACCAGAAGGTTCTACAGCTTGGTCTCCCACAGGTACAGTCAGTCAGTCTTCTCCCATGGCTGAACCCACCACAGAGGGCAAGGGACTCAGGGACCTCACCTCAGCGCCCAGGGCCACGAGCGTCTCGATGAGGACGGCAGTCTCCACAGTCATGTGCAGGCAGCCGGCAATGCGAGCACCCTTCAGCGGCTTGGAGGCCGAGTACAACTCACGCATGCGCATCAAACCTGGCATCTCATTCTCGGCTATGTCCAGGGCCTTTCGTCCCCAGGCAGCCAGTCCGATGTCCGCTGTAGGAACAAAATGAATGAATCACATGAGCCGCCTCCTCCCGTCAACTATGAAGCACCATCTCCTTGTGACGGCCAATCCAAGTGTAACCTCGCAGCCCTCGGGGGCCGTCACTCACAAAGGGAAGCGCCCCTTTGAAAAATAGCTCTCTCTGCCTTTCCACCGACACCTACCAACGGCAGCTCACTCCCCTGAAAAAATTCAAAGCCTGCAGGTGTAACAGGATGGGTCCAGGTTTGTGGTGGTTTGGTCTGCTTTTTTACTTATTATTTTTAAAAGACAGGACAACAGCCTTCCTCTTTACGTATGTGCAGGTATAGAGGCTGGAGATCAATGCCACGTCTTTCTCCGTTCCTGTCTTACCTGAGACAGGATCTCACTGCACCTGAGGCTCACTGCTTTGCTAGGTAGAGCCTCCTGCCTCTGCCTGTCAGCACTGAGATCATTATAGGTGCCTGCAGTTTTGTTTTTTGTTTTTTTTTTTTTACACGGGTGCTGGGACTCTGAACTCAGGCTCTCATGCTTATGAAAACAGGCAAGCTTACCACCCAAGCCATCTCCCCAGTGCCGTCATTTTTACCTGTAGGCGGGGCTTAGATCTCCCCGATCACCTCAGGATGTAGAGGGTGAAAGAGAAAGGCGGATGCTATAGAAGTTTTAATAATTTAACAAATAATTAAACAGGTCAAGAGTGGTGGGACACGCCTGTAATTCCAGTTCTTGGGATCTGAAAGCAGGGGGAAGGGATACTTGACTTCCTACCAAGCTCAAGGCCAACGTGGGCTAGAAGAGGCCTCACACAAGTAATAATAAACAGCAATAGTAAGTTATCATCATTATGCTTCCTACATTGCATTAAATAATTTCAAAGCAGCAGTGACAGAGTATGCCCAAGGCCCTAAGTTCAACCTCCAGTACCACAAATGGTTCCCAGGTCAGCATTCCACCTTATGGGAGGGTTCACTCCTGCTACAAAAACACCTCTACACCCCGCCTCCCCGACACACACACACACACACACACACACACACACACACACACACACATTCAGAAGTCTGGATTTCAAGCAACCACCTCTAGCCAACTCCAAGAGGGAGCAGCCATCAGCTCAGAATCTCTAAACCATTGATTTTATCCTTGGCCACGCCCCCTTATGATCTCCACCTCAATTTCCATCCCCTGCTCTCTTACACTCTGAGACCTCACTTGGCAAAGCTCCCATCTGAAGCTAAGGTGAGTGGCTTCCTGCCTATAATCCCAGCACTATGGAAGCTGAGGTGCAAAGACTGCCATGATTTTGAGACCATCCTGAGCTTCACAGAGACCTAGTCTCAAAACCAAAAACAAAAAACAAAAACAAAAAACAAAGTTCCCACGTTAGAGCCAGCCCTCCCCTGTGCCTAAGCCACAGAACCAGGCAGGAGAGTCACAGCCACAGGACAACCGTCTTGCTGATTATGAGCGTGAAACTCAAGGACACCTGGCACATCCCAGCAACCCTAGCAACCCTACTACATTTTCCTAGTAAGTTTACGTCTCTCCTCCTCTCCCCAGACATCTCCCCCCATGGACTGATAACACGACTTCACAGTTCACCAAGGGCTCAGAATCATCTGCTTTCCGCGCACAGACTCTACCCTCATCTGGTCGCTGCGAAGGATGAGCTGTGCCTGCTCTCCCATCTTCTCACCTTCAGATCTCACCGTTGCACTGATCGCCTAGGTAACTGGTGTAACTGAGGTAATTACCTACGCCCTCACTCCTGAGCCGCTTCCTTTTCCTTGGCTTCCCACTCTCTCCTACTTTGCTGGCTGCTCTCCGTCTGACAAACTCCAGGAAGCCTCGGGGATCCATCGCAGCTCTTCTCCAGTTCTAGCTGTATGATGCCTTCCCTGTGGGGATGACTCCCACGTATTCACTCCAGTGCAAACTTCTCCCAGGAATGTGAGGCTCATAATCCAACTGCCGACTCAACACCTCTAGGCTGATGTCCAATTATCCATCAAGTATGAGCCCTCAAGACTCCTTGGCCACACACCTTCAATCTTCCCATTTTAGGAAATGAAACCACCATTCAGTCAACCACTCTGGCCAAAAATGTGTAAGATTTCTTGTTTTTATTTTTATTTTATTTTAATTAATTTATTTATTTATTTTTATTTGAGACAGGGTCTATTATGTAGCTTGGGCTGTCCTGAAACTCAGTATGTAGACCAAGCTGGGTTTAAATCAGAGTTAACTGCCTGCCCCTACCTCCCAAGTGCTGAGGTTAAGGACGTGAGCCACCATGCCCAACCTTCACCAGCATGATTTTACTGAGTATCTCACCCCCATCTAAAGCATCACTTCTCAGTTAGCTGGAGCAGCAAAGCCGCTTCATGGTCCCCTCTGTTCCCACATACCATGCTCCTCCCCTTACAGCCAGTGGGAAGCTTTAAAAATTTTAAATCCACAAATAAATAAATAAATAAATAAAAATTCTAAATCCCAATCCTTGCCGAGGCTTCAGGCCCTATCCCTGAGTCTATCAACTGCTTCTCTCTCTCTCTACCTTACGCCCCTCACTAGCTGCTCAGCCACACAGACCTCTCCCATCGTAGGGCTTTAACTCAGGAGCCAACCTGAAAGGTACACACCAAATACCAGGCTCAGTATATGCTCAAAACCACCTAAAACTGGAGGGGCCCGAGAGAGGGCTTAATGGTTAGGAGCACTGGCTACTCTGGGGTTCAATTCCTAGCAGCTCATGGAGACTCACAACTGTCTATACGCGAGTCCCGGGGGGTTCAACACTTTCTTCTGGCCTCTGTGGGCACCCACATGGACGTGGTGCGTAGACCCTACATGTAGGCAAAACATACACATATAATAAAAATGACGAGGCTGGAGAGATGGCTCAGCCAGTAAGAGTACTTGCTGCTCTTCCAGAGGCCCAGAAACCACAGTGGCTATAACAGCCCCTGTAATATAATCCAATGCCTTCTCCTGGTGTGCATGAAAACAGCATACTCATATACATAAAACAAATAAGTCTTTAGGGCTGGAAAGATGGCTCAGCGGTTAAGAGCACTGACTGTTCTTCTAGAGGTTCTGAGTTTAATTCCCAGCAACCACATGGTGGCTCACAATCATCTGTAATAGAATCTGATTCCTCCTTCTGGTGTGCATGAGAACAGAGCACTCACATAATCATACATAAATAAATGGGTCTTATTTTTTAAATCCAGTCAATTTTTTAAAAATTAAAAAAAAAAAAAACCTGAAAATGGACAGGCTGACTAAAACAGAGGGCATTACAATGAATCAAGACTTTAATCTTAGTGAGGTAGGTCATCTACAGAGTTTCAAAGGAGGTGTTAGTCAACGGCCAGATTTTTCTTCTGAAAAGATTTGTAGGCATTACTTATTGTGCACTGTGTAAAGATTCTAATGTTGGCTTCTGTGTCCCCCGTATCCGGTTGCAATCCTTACTCTGAGAATCTCCTGTCCACACTTTGCTCCCCAATTGTCCCCTGATATATCAATAAAACAGCTTAACAGCCAATCACTGGGTATGGGAGAGAATAGGGCTGGACTCCTGCCAGCCAGGAGAGAAAAAAGGAAGTAGAGGATTCAGTCACAGGCAGAGGTTTGCAGCTGAAGCAAAAAAAAAAGGGGGGGGGGCATAAAATGCAAGTATCTCAGGGATTTTGGCAAAGAAGAAGCCAGACTAGCATACAAGATTAAAAATAGGTAATAACTGCTCAATTATTGTGTTGCAAAGCTTATTAAACAAATA
The DNA here is from genome assembly GCF_964271855.1 of Acomys minous. Lineage (NCBI taxonomy): Eukaryota > Metazoa > Chordata > Mammalia > Rodentia > Muridae > Acomys > Acomys minous. The sequence continues at coordinate 79,998,136 of NC_140485.1, read as the reverse complement.
TAATAGTTCAGTCTCAATTACCTGGGTGCTAGCCAGGTTAAGAGGGAAACTGTAATACACACATTTTTAAGAACTTTAACAAATATTCTATTGGCCAACTATAGCAACATGTGCCTCAACACAATATTGTGGAAGCCAAAGGGAGATCCTGAGTTTGTGGGAACTGGACAAGGGCTAGCTTCCTGAGCAGAAGCCCCCTCCCTGCCCTATGCTTAATCAGCTTGAAGTCAACTTTCTGGGAGCTAGATCTCACTTCGCCAAGATCCAAAAAAAAGCTCACCTCATTAGATTAGGGCCAGCTTGCCCTTTCCCAACTGTGTGGGAGACCAGCAGTGTAACAGCTACAGCAGATAACAAATTTAGATAAGAGCCCCCTGCAGCATGACTCTGCAGTCCCACTGTGGCTTCTGCCTTTAAAATTCTTGTGTTTTAAGGAATCAAGGCCGCCCACCTTCCTCAGCCTCTGGGGAATAAAAAAGACCCTGTGTACATTACATCTGACTGGTCTCTGGTAGTCTGTGAAGTGTTGTGACTTGGGTATTACAAGTTCAAGGCCAGCTGAAGCCCCCCCTGCCCCCCCCACAAAAAAAACAAGCAAACAAAATAGTAGCAATAAGACCAGAGACCTGCAAGATGGAGAGAGAAAGGCAACAGATCTCTTCACATAAGAGACTATGCGCCGGACATGGTGGTGGTGCAGGCCTTTAATCCCAGCACTCGGGAGGCAGAGGCAGGCGGATCGCTGTGAGTTCGAGGTCAGCCTGGTCTACAAAGCGGGTCCGGGACAGCCAAGGCTATACAGAGAAACCCTGTCTCAAAACACCAAAAAAAGAGAGAGAGAGAGAGAGAGACTATGCTATACCACATAGCCCTATCTGTCTCAAGCGTGTGCCTTGGTCCCTCTTACACCTCCAGTGACCAGCAGGGCCTGGTACAGAGTAGTCAGAAGGTGTTTACTGACCAAAGCAGCTGCTAAAAACCAAGTGAGCAAAGATTCATAAAGGGTCGGCACCAGACAAGGATGGCAAAAAAAAAAAAAAAAAAAAAAAAGGAAATGAAAGGAAAAAAGAATGGAAGGAGGGAGCTAGAAAGATGGCTCGGTGGTTAAGAGCACTGGCTGCTCTTCTAGAGGGCCTGGGCTCATCCCTTTCACTGCTCACAGCTGTCCCTAACTCCAACGTCAGAGGATCCAACCTTCCCCCAGATATAAATGCAAGCAAAACACCAATGGGCATAAATTAAAAATAAAAAGCAAAGAAGATGAAGCTAGTCCAACTCCCAGTACTGATTGTCTGTAGCCAGTCAGAGACAAGACTGATGGTGAGGCCACTCTCCAGGCCCTCCTGAAGAGGACAGAGGGTTCTGTGCTAGCCTGTTTAAATTCCACCCTGTCTATCACCTGTCCCTCCAGCTAAAAATGATTCTTTCAACGGCCTTGGGGCAGCTGTGCCAGTCCCAGAGTCTTCCATGGGACTTCCACGCCAAAGGAACAGGCGGAGCTAGTGTAGGGAGCTTTTAGTGCCAAAAGAACCAGAGAGTTGCAGAAGCCACAGAAACACCTGTCAAAAAGAAAATGCCAAAGGGGAACAGTGTAACCCATTCTAAACCCACGTCTTCAGAATAATGATAATCAACCGAAGACGTACTATACACCTGAGGATTATACGAGACACCAAGAGGGCAAGGCCTTGCACACAGTGTACCCTCCTCAATGGAGGCTTCATGCCTCCACCCCTACAGAGGCAAGAACCCAGCCCCCAAATGCAGCCTTCTCTCCATCCGCACAACCAGTGGTCCCCCGACCCCTTCACAGTGTGACAAACGTCCATTTTAGCTGTCCCAACAAGACAACGCTGACTCCAACCTTTCTAAGCTTCTGTCTCAGCATCTACCCAATGGAGAAGTAATCTACTCTGGTGGATGATGAACTATTTTAATAAGGTTTTTCCAAGTCGCTTACTTTCCCACGTTCCCACTCTGTATAATGGGATGGCATCCGCCTCGTGTTGCTGACCCTCCCCAATTTAATGGAGTCTTGACATTATTTTAAAAGCTAGCCAGCCTGAATGGCTTGTGTGTGTGTGTGTGTGTGTGTCAGTTTTTTTTTATTGGTTTGTAGTTTCATTTTGTCCAGGTTGGTCTGGAATTCACTGTGTGCCCAGGCTGACCTCTGGTAACAGTTGATCGATCCCTCAGCCTCAGGAGCGACAGCTGGGATTACAAGTTTGTGTCACTAGGTCCAGTCTGAACTGGACTGTGCTGAAATTTCATAAGGGTTGTTCAAGTGTGTTCCCTTGCATACAGACAGCAGTGAAAGCGATGAGCCCAGAGGTCATGACGTCCCAAGTCCAAATTCGAGCCAACCACTTCCCAGTTACAAGATTCTGGTAAAATAACCTCTATACCTCGGGATTTTCATCGTAAAAGTAAAACAGTTCCTCCCCTAGAGAGTTACAATAATAAAACGGGTTAGTCTAGAGTAAAGCTACATGGCTGTGCCCATCCCACTGTAACCGCAACTGAACGTTTGTTAATTCTGACAGCTTTCTATAATCCGGACGAAACGAAGGGTAATTTCTAACCACTCCAAATTTTCTAGTCATCCCATCCAGATGGGTGATCCCACAGACTGAGCTAACCCTAAATCCCGGGGGCACCGGGACTTGCCGCTTCCAGGCCTCTCCTCACTAGCACCTGGAGCACCAGTGCGCTCTCTTGCCCTGCTCAAGGACCAGAAGGCGGTGGGCCCTTCCTAGGGAGCACCCATGCCCCGAGAGACCAGGGCCAGGGCCGCTAGGGCCAATCTCTCCGCGAGGAGCACGCTGTTGTACCAGGGACCGCAGTCCGCGCTGCCGCTCAGGGCGCCTGCCACGGGGCACGCCGGGACTTGTAGTCCGCGGCCGCTTCCCACTCCTAGCTCCCGGCGGCGCGTGGACTCCAGTCCCCAAGCACCTGCGCGGCCAGGCTAGCGATTCTAGGGGTCCTGGGCGCCCCGAGGCCGCCACCTCAACAAGACGCGGATGATACGGACTACAAGCTCAGAGCGGAAGCCGAGTGGCCGCGGAAGACTGCACCCTTGGGACTCACCGACTTTGTAGGGTAGTTTCTCGGACATGCTGGCGGCGTTTCCGCTAAGACAGACGAACTCAGTGAAAGGGGCCGGGCGGCGCGGGACAGGGATCTACGCCTGGCGCCGGCGTCTTTAAATATCTTCTTTATTTGAATATTCATGAATCCTGCTGGGGCTGAGACTTGGGGGCGGAGCCTAGCTCGTGGTACTGAGCCGACCGGGAACGAGGCTGGACTTCAATCCCTGCCTTAAAAATCATAAATTTTATGCACTGTGGCCTTTGGACCCCTGGCACCCGATTGGGAAGGGTGCGTGGAGAGAGGCGGTTCTTCTCCCGTTCGCCGAGCCAGTGAATCAGAGGTCAAAACAAAGCAGCACTTACAGGCTCCAGCCAACTTACCTGCGCCTTAATTTCTTCAGGTATACAGTGAGACGAAGAATATCTACCGCACACGATAAAAGTAAAGAGCTGGGCCTAGTGGTACCTGCCTGTAATCCCAACACTCGCGACACAGAGCCAGGAGGATTGCCACAAGTCCGAGGCCAGTCTGGTCTACACAGCTGGTTAGTTCCAGGCCAGCCTGGTCTACAGCTAGAGAGGCCTTGTCTTCAAAAAGAAGGAAAACTCATTCAGCCCTCTGCCTTCCTTTTCTTGCTCACCCCACTCCCTTCTCGGCAAGTCCCCATTCCACACTGTCTTTTTGTTTTGTTTTTTGTCTGGTGAACCACAAGCCGCTCACATAGAAATGAGTGTGGATCTGCCCACAGGAGGATAGAGAGCTCACAGTTTTTAGACACCTAAAGAGGATGACTTCTCTCTCGGCAGCCATAACTGCCAATAACTTTAAGGAAGGAGCCAGGCCCCGTGTTGTGTGCAAATGCCATCTCTGGGAAGTTCAGCTGGCTGCCATGTAACAGGATTATGCTAGCCAGACTTGTTACTGTTTATGTCGCCTCGTGGAATAGCCAGGGGGTGCCACCCTGAGTAGTTGTTCAGAGGTGTATAGGAAAGCAGGCTGAGCAAACCATGGGGAGCAAGCCTGTAAGCAGCAGTTACCCATGGCTTCGGCCTCAGCTTCTGCTTCCAGTTTCCTGCCTTGAGTCCCTGCCCTGACTTCCCTCAGTGATGCTCTGTGACCCAGAAGTATAAGCTAAAATAAGCTCTTCCCTCTTCAGGCTGCCTTTGGACATGGTGTTTATCACAGCAGCTGAAAGCAAACTAGGACACTCTCCCTCTCTACTCTATCCCCTTTCCCCCTGCCCCGCCCCATCCTTGATAACCCATTGTAATCTCAGATTGCTGACTGAATCAAACAACCTAAAGATTCAATCCCAATCTATTCTCATTGGCCTCTGTTGCGGCAAGTATCACAAAGTCTAGTATTCTGGTTACAAAACCATGAACCAAAATTGATCAATCTCTCTCTTACACACACACACACACACACACACACACACACACACCGCATGAGTACAAACAATAATAAATAAATTCCTTGAGGCTTCTTTTTTGACCTGGAAACTATTCCGATATCTATTGTTTAGGTTCAGACATTTTCCTATTAATGTTTTGTCATTAATTTCTAGTTTGATTCCATTGTGGTTAAAGAACATATTCTGTATCGTTTTAATTATTTGTCTTTTTAAAAAATTATTTATTATTTATACAGTATTCTGCCCATGTGAGCCAGCAGGCCAGAAGAGGGCACCAGATCTCATTAAAGATGGTTGTGAGCCACCATGTGGTTGCTGAGAATTGAACTCAGGGCCTTTGGAAGAGCAGCCAGTGCTCTTAACCTCTGAGCCATCTCTCCAGCCCATAATTTTAGTTCTTTTTAGTTTGTTGAGATTTAAATTTTGACTCATGTGATGGTTAGTGTTGCTTTTTAACTTGAAAACTCTAAAGTATGCGCGGGGGGGGGGGGGAATTATCTGGATTACACCGGCTGATGTTGATGTAAGAAGACCCATGTTAGTTGGACCATGTCCTGGGCAGGAGACGCTGACACTGTGTAAGATGGAGAAAGGGGACTAAATATTAGCATCCATTGTTCTCACTGTGGACTTAAAGTGCCCAGCTGGCACAGACTGCCTTGACGTGGCCTCCGTGATGCACTGTATCCTGGGCTGTGAACTAAAATGAACTCTTAAATTTCTTTGGTAAGGATTTTTTTTTCTTCTATCACAACTAGAAACAAAGGAAGACAACCCAGGATGTGGTTAATCTTGGTGCGCACTTTTCAATCAACTGAAACAAATGTGTCTTCTGCAGTTGCTTAGTGAATCTGCCAGATGTCAGTTACATGCTGCTGGGTAACGGTGGTGCTGTGCTCTTGCTGGGTCTCTGCTTCGTCATCCTTCCAAATGATGAAAGGGCTTTAATTTGTCCTTTCCAATCCATCAGCCTTCGCTTCATATGTTTTACAGGTCTGTTCTTTTGCATGTACATGATTACGGCTGCTGTGATCTAGCAATTGGCTCTTTTATCCTTTCATAATGGCAAGGGACAAGGAAAGAAGTACAGGGCGGCAGGGCACCTCATTAGTGCCAGATGGGAGAGGAAGGCCTGTGGCTACGTCGCCTGTGTTTGAAGAAAGGTAATATTTGGTTTTCTTTTTAAGTTTACTTAGATACATATGTTTTTTAATTTTATTTTATTAATTTATTCATATTACATCTCAACTGTTATCCCATCCCTTGTATCCTCCCATTCCTCCCTCCCTCCCATTTTCTCCTTACTCCCCTCCCCTATGACTGTGACTGAGGGGGACCTCCTCCCCCTGTATATGCTCATAGGGTATCAAGTCTCTTCTTGGTCGCCTGCTATCCTTCCACTGAGTGCCACCAGGCCTCCCCATCCAGGGAACGTGGTCAAATACATACATACGTTTTTTAAGTGTGAGTGTACACTGTTGGTAGGGCTTCGAGGAAACAGCCCCCACGACATAGCATTTGGAAACTCTGATAAACCACACTCTGGAAACTGCTGACACAAGAGCAAACTGCTAACTCACCCTTTGACCAAACACTTTGAAGAATTTAGCCCAAAACTGTACAAATGTATGAGTGATGATGTTAAAAGTCAGAGGCCGAAAAAGATCTACAAGCTCTTCAGGAGAAGAATACTTCTTACGTACAATCCTCAGGGAGGACAGTGAAACGCCTTTTTTTTTTTAAGGGTGTGTGTGTGTGGGTGTGTGTGTGTGTATGTGACACAGTATTCATATGGAGGTCAAAAAACAGTTTGTGGTAGCGAGTCTTTCCTTCCGCCATGTGGATCCTAGGGACTGAACTCCCCATCCTGAGGCTTGGTAGCAAACACTGCTACCCATTAAGCCATCTTGCAGAGACAGACAGTTTAGAAAGGGAGATGCTTATCAATTCCAAACAAATCTCAAAGTCTGTTACATAAAGAAGTAGAAAAATGCTGACAGTGGTGGTGCACGCCTTTAGTCCCAGCACTGAGGGGGGGAAAAAGGGGGAGGCAGAGGCAGGCAGATCGCTGTGAGTTCAAGGCCAGCCTAGTCTACAGAATGATTCCAGCATAGCCAGGGCTACACACAGAGAAACCCAGTCTCAACAAAAAAAAAAATTTTTTTTGAATGTGCGTAACAAGAGGTCTATGACACAATTATTTGTGTAAAAGAAAAGGGCAGGGCCAGGCCTAGGGGCACGGACCTCTAATCCCAGCACTTGAGAGGTGGAGGCAGGAGGATAAGGAATTCAAGGTCATCAAATTAACAAATCTGAGGCCAGCCTGGGTTACAAGAGATTCTATCTCAATGTGAAGAGGGGACGAGGAGAAACCAAGGGATTTTTCTGTGTACACATATGCATTGGGCTGGACGCGTGGTACTGCTAACTAATGCCAGGGAGGTGGGACATCCCATGAAAAGCTCGGTGACAAGTGACCACTTGTCTTAATCCAAGCTCCAGTGATGCCTGTCAGGTTGCTGGGCTCCCTGGCCCCTCGGCTTGCCCTTTGTACCTCCCCTCCCCTGTGCCAGGGGTGGGGCGAGTAGGATCCCGGCTATTGGCTGAGGGATGTTCCAGGCCATCCACTCCAAAGCACCGGTCACTTGCCTTCCCATGGACCAGCCTCTCGCTGTGGATCCATTGGTGACAAAACAGAGGAATAAGGTCCAAGTGTGAAGGACGCCTCGGTGACCTCCCACGTCAGAGATGTGTCTGCCTTGGCCAAATGTTCTATCCTCCGTTAAGCACTTCGGCACTGGACACACAGTGCCCCAGCCTCGCGGCTTCAGCTCATGGTCTTGGTTGTTCCTGGAGTCAGGAATTCTCTGAATCTGAGGGGAGGGGAGAAGAGAGACGTGGAAACCTGGCCTCCACCTGTAGACCAGGCTGGCCTCGAACTCACAGTGGTCGACTGTGTGCTCTTCTGCAAGACGCCTTGGCTCTGGCGCATGCTAAGAGGCTCATCCGGACTCTGAAGCAATCAGATGGAGAGATGATAATTCTGGAGAGAGGTGCACTGAGGATTTGTAACAAGACGCTTGGTCCAATATGACGGGAGGGGCCATCTCCAGAGCGGGCTTAGAGGGAAGAAAAAACAAGAAAGCAGATGGCTCTTAGTTGGGAAGCCTTAAATGCGTCACCCTCCCCACCCGCTACCCCTGGCCAGGCTCCCTACAGAGGAGGAACTTAGGCCTAAAGGCATCCTTGCACCTCTGAGGTCAGCCCCTAGTCAGGCTGGGGTCGCCTTTACCCAACTCTGCCAGGTGAGGGCACCCGGCACCCAGTTTTAGCTTCACCCTGAGGCAAACCCCTCTCTCCTGTAGCATGCAGTTGCACAGCTGCATACATCAATCCTCTGAGCATCCTTGTACGGGGCGGGCTTATCCTCTGAGCATCCTTGTACGGGGCGGGCTTGGAACATGGGAGGAGGATGCTCCCCCCTTGTGAGTGATCTTTTAACTTATTCTGAAGGGACTTAGCCCAGAGCCAGGTACGGTGACTCTAGATATTGAGATACTACTGTCATTTGTTAGGTACATTTTTGCTCTCCGTAATTTTAATTTAATTTAATTTTATTTATTTATTTATTTATTTGGGGGCAAGATCTCACTGTGTAGCACAGCACTCCTGGAACTGGCTATGGTATAAACCATGCCAGCCTCAAACTCAGAGATCTGCCTGGCCCACCTGCCTCTGCCTCCCAAATGCTGAAATTAAAGGCACGTGCCGCCAGGCTCCACTAGTCTGAACTCTTTAATATATTCATAAGATAGATGTACATTTGTGCCCATTTACAGATTAAAAAACTGATGCCACAGTGGTGATTTGCCCACAAATAGGAAGCATGGTTGAAGCCAGGCATGGCGACACATACCTTTAATCCCAGCACCGGGTTCGAGGACAGCCTGGTCTACAGGGTGAGTTCTGAGTTCCAGGACAACACAGAGAAACGCTGTCTTAAAAAAGCTAAATTAATTAGTTAACACATATTTAAAAAATAAAATAAAGGAGGCACCCATGCTATTTGACTCCAAATCCCAGCTACCACCCTGCTCTTCACCCCCTTCTTACACCACACGCTTTTTATTTGCAAAGATGCAGAAGGAGAAAGAAAAAGTCCCTGTTCCCTGGACCTCCACTAAGCAAACAGGTGTGTCTACACACAAAGCCCAAACAGTGGTCAGCCTCTACAATCAGCCTGTTTTGCTTGCTTTGATGTGGTATGTGTGTGGTCCATGTGTGTGATATATGCATCTGTGTGGCTCTCTCCATGTGTGTGGAGGCCAGAGGAGTGTTGGAGGTTGGTCTGATGTTTTTCGTTTGTTTGGTTGATTGATTGATTTTTGGTTTTTCAAGACAGGGTTTCTCTGTGTAGCCTTGGCTGTCCTGGACTCTCTTTGTAGACCAGGCTGGCCTTGAACACACAGCCATCTGCCGACCTCTGCCTCCCGAGTGCTGGGATTAAAGGGATGCCGCCACCACGCCCTACTGGTCTGATGATTTTTGATGCTTATTACTGGCTCCCAAGGTCGGCTTGCTACCTTGACCCTGTGTAACCTTGCCTCCCTGTTTGACCAATAAAAAGCTGATACCTGGGCTGGAGAGATGGCTCAGAGGTTAAGAGCACCGTCTTGCTCTTCCAGAGGTCTTGAGTTCAAATCCCAGCAACCACATGGTGGCTCATAACCATCTATAATGAAATCTGGTGCCCTCTTCTGGCGAGCAAGTGTACATGCAGGCAAACACTGTATATATAATAAATAAATAAATAAATATTAAAAAAAAAAAAAAAGCTGATACCTGGGCAGGGACTGAAGAAGGCAGGCATAGCAATGGTTCCTGGGCTTGGGGAGAAAAGGACTTTGCGAAGGGAAGGAGTCAGGTACCTGAAATGGAAGGAGGCTGCTGCCACAGGTTAGGTGGGGGGAAAAAAAGCACATGGTCGGCATGGGTGGAGGATTTGCCCCAGATGAAGAACAAGTATTTGGGATTATGGATGGGAGGTAGCTCGACAGAAATTAGTAGAAGCAGATGGCATGGGATGGGGGCAGGGCGATATAATATTATAGGGCTAATAATAAACACTGTTAGCCCATACCTTTAAGTTAACAGCAACAGAGGAGGATGTCCAGTGTCCTCACTCACTCTGTGCCTGGACTTCCCGTCACCCTCTGCTGGCTTGGCTGGCTAGCAAGCCCTCGCAAGCCTCTCCGTGTACTGCCACTTCCTCTGTGGTTGCTTCTGGTTCTCACACATGTATATACGTGTGAGAGTACACACATGTATGTATGTATACTCTCTCTACACCTAAGGCTGATACTGGCAGGCATCATCTCTGTGTCCTTAAGGCTCATATGAGTAGCCAGGCACAGTGGCACATGCCTGTAATCCCAGCACTCAGGAGGCAGAGGCAGGTGGATCTCTGTGAGTTCGAGGCCAGCCTGGTCTACAGAGGGAATCCAGGACAGCCAAGACTACACAGAACAAAACAAAAAGACTCATATGTGTATCCCAGTAGCTCTTTTATTTAATGTCACCAGGGGAAGAACTGATCTGCCAAAAAACTTTCCAGTGAGTGAACCTTCCTGTAGAAACCATGTAGTTTGGTGGGATGGGCACGCTTTTGTAAAATGTGTTGTACATATAGGTCAAGAGTCCCTAAACTCTTTCAGACCAGAAACAAAACCTTGGGGGAATCTCTTCATCAGGGCATCCACCAGTGCCTGGCCAGGACAGATACCTGGTCAAGGCTTGTAGAAAGTAATGGATGATGACACAGAGGTCATAGCATGGTGGTTATTTGTATGTTGGCCCCATATCTGTTTTTCTGATGGTTATACAGTTGTCAGCTTTGGAAAATTGTGGGGCTTCATATTAGAAATCCAGAGTTCCAGCTTCTCTTTGGGGGAGGAAAAAAGGTTCAGATACTTGGGAACCGGGTCTGTGTTTGTCATTATCACCGTGGTAGGCAAACCAACTATAAAACAAAATGCTTCCCTCTTTGATGCTGTGTAAGATCTCCAGGCCAACATCTGTCCCACCCTTTTTATGCCAACCAGTGTTCACCAATGTTCCTCCGGTGGCCTGGAGTCATCCTGATGCACACAGGTTGGCGCTCTCCTCTGCGTGGTGCCGACGGAGCTCTTCGCCCCCCGTGCTAGATGGCCTCCCGTGGCAGAGCCTCCCGTGTTGGTGATGACCTGCCTGTCTCCTCGTTGGCTGTCAGCCTTGTTGTTCGCTCTCGGTGAGTCTCCGCTCCTTCCCTGCTCCTTCCTGACAAAGGTGAACCTGCCCAATCGAAGGTCAAGGTAAGACCACAAGAGGAGCCACTGCTGTTGCCAATTTCCAGGAGCTGAGATGCTTTCTAGGCTTATTCTGGAATTATAAGCAGGGATAGTGCTGTAAGTTAAATGGTGGTCCTCTGCCTAAAAGATGCTTCTAGCATTTGTGAATGTGGCCTTACCTGGGGGGGGGGGGAAACCCTAAATCCAGTTTTAAATGTCCCTGTAAGAGAGGAAAAGGAAGAGTCATAGATGACCACACAATGAAGAAGGCAGGGCCAGGTTGGTTGGAGTTATGCATCCACAAGCCAGCTGTATCAGCTGCCATGTGACTCTTTATTATTATTATTATTATTATTATTATTATTATTATTATTATTATTATTATTATTATTATTAAATATATGTTTCCCAGTGAACCAGGAGCTTACTGATTCAGCTAGGCTGGCTAGGCAGCAAGCCCTGGGTCTAGCCAGCAAGGCCTGGGGCCCTGGGGTATGCTTGTTTCTGCTTCCCCAGGGCTGGGATTATAGGCATGCACTGCTATCCCTGGCCTTTAATTTATTGTTTTGAGTGTACGGGTGTTTTGTCTTCATATATGTCTGTACCCCGTGTGCATGCCTGTTGCCTGCAGAGGCGAGGAAAGGCCATCAGATCCCTTGGAGCTAGAGTTATGGATGTTCCGAGTCCCCATTTGGGTGCTAAGAACTGAACCCACGTCCTCTGGAAGAACTCTTAACTGCTGAGCCATCTCTCCGGCCCCTTGCTTGTTTTTTGTTTGTTTGTTTGGTTGGTTTTGTTTGTTTGCTTTTATGTTAGTACCAGGAGCTGAACCCAGATCCCCAGGCTTGCACAGCAAGCACTGTACCAACTGAGCATCTCCCCAGCTCCTGTATCAGTTACTTTCACATCACTAGCACCAAACACCTGACAGAAGCAGCTTCAGGAAGGAGAGGTTTCTTTGGTCCACAATGGCAGGGTATACAGACTCTGGTGTGGGAACCCAGGCTACCACAGCAGGACCAGAGGAGACAGCCTGTTCAGATCTTGGCAGACCAGAAAGCAATGAGGGCAAGGTTAAAACCCTCAGAGGCCTGTCCCTAGTGACTCACCTTTGCCAGCCATGTATCCCATCCAGAAGGTTCTGTAGTCTCCCAAAAGAGTGCCACCAGCTAGGAAACAGGTATTCAAATACAGGAGCTCACCGGGGACATTTCAAACTCAAACAATAACACCAAGGCCTGCCAACAGTCACCAGGCTTAGGAGAGAGGCTTGAGACAGATTTGTTTTGTTGAGATAGTTTCTCTGTGCAGCCTTGGCTATCCTGGAAACTCACTCTGTAGACCAGGCTGGCCTCAAACTCACAGAGATCTACCTGCTTCTGCCTCCTCAAGTGCTGGGATTACAGGCGTGCACCCAGCTTGGGACAGATTCTCATTCAGAGGCTCGGAAGGAGCCTACGATGGCCACACCTTGATAGTGGGACTTCCAACCTCAAGAAATGTGAAGGAATAAATGTCTGCTGTTTTAAGTCACCAGGGCTGTGGAACTCAACTCTGCTGGGGAGTGGGAGAGGTGTGGTAGGCAAGGCAGATGACAGATTGCGGTGACGCAGTGTCCCTTGTGTTGTCCCCTGCCACCACTTCCCAGAGAGAAAGCTAAGGTGATAGGGGCCGCAGTGAGGCTTGCTATGTCATGCCAAGCTCTACCCCACAACCTCCACAGCCTCCACAGCCTCCAGAGAGGCAGATCAACCTGGCCTTGGGGTGCACACCTGGCAGCCATCCCAAGCACGGTACTTGGGTGCCTTGTGGTCCCTTCTTACAGAGGAAATGAAGACATAAACATGGGCTAGAAGAAGAAAGCAAAGGAAGTGAGCCTAGGTGTGTCCTCTGAGGGAGAGAGAGAGAGAGAGAGAGAGAGAGAGAGAGAGAGAGAGAGAGAGATGGATTCCACATCTAAAATCTGCCTGTTTTGTCGCTTACCTATCTAACATGCTTTTGTGGTCACAGGCATTTGTTAGATGCCAGGATTATGCTAACAATTAATTTCTCAAATTCCCCCTTTATAATAGGGAAAAGCTATGTCAAATGGAGATTGGCTAACAAAAGGCTATAGAAAGGGGTCCTGAAAGGCCTTTTCAAGACCTGGATCCTGAAACGCAAACACTGACAGTCATCTTAAATCCGGGCAGATGCTCACAGCCTCTTCACAAGTGGCCAGAGCTAAGATCATATACATCATACGAAGATGGAACTCCTATTTGAGCACGCCTGGATACTTCTCTGTCTTGGCCATGCTAGGGATTAAACATAAGGCTTTGCACATGCTAGCCTGGATACAAATACATCTTTCAGGAGCCATTTACCCTGCCACAAGTCATTTTCCCAGGTCTAAAGCAGAGGTGAACTCTCAGGGCTAGTTCCACCTTTGGATAAGGGACAGTAGTGTAGACTCCTGGTGTTGAGCCGAGCAAATGAAATGATGAATATAAATAATATAAATGCTTTAGTGCCCCATGCATAACTGGTGTTCCGCTTTGAGTAACTAACTTTTTTTTTTTTTTGGTTTGGGTTCTTTTGTTTTGTTTTTCAAGACAGAGTTGCTCCGTGTAGCCTAGGCTGTTCTGGACTCACTTTGTAGACCAGGCTGGCCTCGAACTCACAGAGATCCTCCTGCCTCTGCTTTCCCGAGTGCTAGGATTACAGGCGTGTGCCGCCTTGCCCAGCTGAGTTATTATTATCAAGGGAAATCCCATGAAAGCCCTCGATCGCAGGGTAAGTTCAGGTCAGAGGACGACTTTCAGGTGCCAGGACTTGAACTCAGGTTGCCAGGTTGGTGACAAGTAACCACCCACTGAGTTATCTTTTTTTTTTTTTTTAAGAATTTACTTTTAGGGCTGGGTGTGGTGGCGGCACACGCCTTTAATCCCGAACACTCGGGAGGCAGAGGCAGGTGGATCTCTGTGAGTTTGAGGCCAGGTTGGTTTACAAAGCAAGTCTAGGACAGCCAGGGCTACACAGAGAAACTCTGTCTTGAAAAAAAAAAAGAATTTACTTTTTATTTTATGTGCATTGGTGTTTTTCTGTGTGAGGCTGTCAGATCTGGAAGTTACAGATAGTGGTGAGCTGCCATGTAGGTGCTGGGAATTGAACCTGGGTCCTCTGAAAGAGCAGTCAGTCCTCCTAACTACCAAGCCATCTCTCCTGCCTTGACAGAGTCAGTCTTGATGGCCCTGTTTATAGGACTTTTTGAGCATGTTGAGTACAGAGCCTATATTAAGCACCATAGGAGAAGGTTTAAAAAAAAAAAAAAAGGAGTAGGCTCAGCATTGTTCTGTTTAGCAAAGGTATCCACCTGCCTCATGCAAACAAGGAAACCACCCCCAAAGAGGTTGTCTGAGGGGCCAAAATGGTAGCACTCCGGGCCTGCTCTGCATATGGTTCCTGCCTGTGTTCCAGTGTAAATGATACAGGTCTGAGGGTCTATGAAAACGTGACAGCTGCATATCTCAGAGCACCTTGTCTGCAGGCCCAAGGCCAGAGCTTGGTCCCCAGACCTACCCACCTTGTCTGGAATCAGAATGTGGTGGCCAAGCTACACTCTCTGACCTCATTAACCCAGAGCACCGGATGCTCTTCCAGAAGCACCTTCCCAGCACCTTCATGGTGGCTCACAACCATCTGTAACTTCAAGGGGATTTGGTGACCTCTCCTGACCTCCGCTGGCACCAAGCGGCACACAAGTGGCGCTCATCCATACATGAAAAAAAAATCATACATGTAAAATAAAAAGATTTCTTTATTATTATTTATACAGTATTCTGCCTGCATGCACACCTGCATTCCAGAAGAGGACACCAGATGGGCCACCATATGATTGCTCAAAATTGAACTCAGAACCTTTGGGAGAACACCCAGTGCTCTCAACCTCTGAGTCATCTCTCCAGCCCTAAAAATAAATCTTTTTTTTTTCTGAGACAGGGTTTCTCTGTGTAGCCTTGGCTGTCCAGGACTCACTTTGTAGACCAGGCTGGTCTTGAATTCACATTGATCTGCCTGCTTCTGCCTGCTGAGTCCTGGGGTTAAAGGCATGTACCACCATGCCTGGCTCCCTAAAAATAAATCTTAAGAAAAAGAATCTTGTACTTTGAGAAGTGCCAAGTCAGTGAGACTGCCTGCACCCTGACACTTTAAAGGGGGAAAACATAGTAAAAAAATAACGTTATACCCATAGGATTGGATGTGGAATTAACAAGTGTTTGCTTAAAAATGAAAAGGAAGCCACAAAACTGATACATACAACATGTATATCAGACCAAAAGCTCAAATCCTGTATACATAGAGGCTTTCTATGAGGCAACAAGAAAAAGGCAAACACTGGAGGACTAAAGCAAGAAAGACTGGGCTGGAGAAATGGCTCAGTGATTAAGAGCATTGTCTCCTTTTCCAGAAGGTCCTGAGTTCAATTCCCAGCAACTACATGATGGCTCACAGCCATCTATAATGAGATCTGGTACCCTCTTCTGACCTGCAGGTGTACACACAGACAAAGCCCTCATCTATATAAAATAAATAAATCTGAGGAGAACTGCTACTTAGTATCGGCCTGAAAGGGTTAACTAGGGATTTTGGGGAAAAGCTCAGGGGCTGCCCCTCCTGGAAGGGTTGGGCAGCTCTGGCTCTGCTCCCAGAAGTCTTGGCAGTAATTCCTTGTGAACTTCTTGATAAAGTGAAACAGTTATTGGTTCAAGGTGAGGGAAGGCTTATAGTTATCTTCTTTCTTGTTCGTGAAATTTTCTCCCTTGACTGATTCCCAGAACGTGTTTAGTCTAATAGGTATGGGAACCAAGTTTGTTATTGGTAATACTAATGAATAACTAATGTTACGCACCAAGCCAGAAATATGCTACTTTAGAATAATGTAAAAGCTGTGCTTAAGAAATAAACCGTTGCTATTTGCCACCAGAGCAATAGTCCGCGCCCGTTTCTTAAGGCTACTTGCCATCAGAGCAGTAGTCTGCCTGTTTCTTAAGACGTTCTTGGAGCTGGTCTCCATCAGAAATCTTTAAAAATAAATAAATAAATAAACAAACAAACAAATAAATAAATAAAGCTAGAAAGACTGACAGGACAGCCTGCTTCCAAAGCAGGAGAGATCTGAGTGGCAGGATTGCTTCATCTTATGGATTTTTTTGTTTGTTTGTTTCTGTGATTTTCATTTGTGTGTGTGTGTGTGTGTGTGTGTGTGTGTGTGTGTGTGTGTGTGTATGTGTGTTACACAAGCATGGAGACTAGAGAAAGAAATCTCATGTCTTCTTCCTCTATCAGTTTCCATTTTATACCCTGAGTCAGCCTCTTGCTTTGCCTGGCCCTCTTACAGTTTGGGGCTCAGTTGGAAGTCAGCAAGCACCAGAGATCCATCTGGCTCCCCATCCTGAAATGTTGGGCTACACAAACACTAGCCATGCCCATGTTCATGTGGTTGTTTAGGCTTTTTGAGACAGGGCTTCACTTTTGAGCTCTGGCTGACCTGGAGCTCATATTATCTTGTCTCAATGAGCTACTTAGGCTCAGTTGTACACCATTTTTAAAAGTTTTTTTTTTTTAATTTACCTACATATCTTTTTTAATGTAGGCATGCTCTGTCTGCATGTACGCCTACATGCCAGGAGAGGGCATCAGATCCCTTTATAATAGGTAGTCATGACCCTCTATGTGGTTGCTGGGAATTGAACTCGGGACCTCTGGAAAAGCATTCAGTGCCCTTAACTGTTGAGCCATCTCGCCAGCCCCAGTTGTGCACCATTTTACCAAACATCAACTGCCTTTCATTCTTTATAAGCAAAAAGGTCCTGACTGATACCTTCTCCCTCTTCACGTCAAAACACCAGCTCTTTAAGCTCCGTACTGTTCAGCGACCTTCCTCCCTCCCGCCCTGATGCTTCCCCTGCCCTGCTCCTCATTCACTGAGGACTGGCTCCTGCCTTGTGCTCCTCCTAAGCCCAGCCACCTCCTTGCTCAACTGTCATTTCCTTTTTTTTTTTTTAAGATTTATTTATTACATATACAGTGCTCTGCCTGCATATAAGCCAACAGGCCAGAAGAGGGCATCAGATCTCATTATAGATGGCTGTGAGCCACCATGTGGTCACTGGGAATTGAACTCAGGACCTCTGGAAGAGCAGCCAGTGCTCTTAACCTCTGAGCCATCTCTCCAGCCCCACTCAATTGTCATTTCGTGAGGTTGTCCATACCCTAACTTTGGCCTCTTGACTCCTCGACTCCTGACCACCCATGACCTTTGCTCCCACTCCGTATGAGCCAGCCCCTTCACTCGGGGGCCACACCTTGGACTGTATCGTCCATTGGCTCTACTCAGAAGTTCACTACAAATTGCCTAAAGCCCAGCTGCAGTGGGCTCCGCAATGGAAGGGTGCTATTTTCCCTGACTTACAAGCATCTGTATTTGGCAGACTCTGGGGACATTAACTTAGTGGCAGGACTGCACCTTCTGCAGCTACCCAGGTTCCTCATTCTCCCTGCTCGGCCATCGTCAGGCGTTAGCTGGGTCATCAGCCTGGCTCCTCACGTGCTCAGCAGATGGCTACTGAAACTAAAACATCCTATTTTTAGGACAGTGTCCAAAGGCAAAAGAAAGGGCCTCGTGTTCCTCCTACTGCTTTGTATCAAGGAAGGGAAATCCCCAAGCCAGCAATAGAGGTGCTCACGTACAATCTCAGAGTCAAGAGTTCAAGGTCATTCTTGGTTCCGTATCTCATTCCAGAACAGCCTGGGCTATATGAGACCCAGTTTCAAAGAAAGGAAATTTTCTCAGATGCCCCCCACTCCAACTCCAACTGCCTAGCAAAAAATTTCTCTGGGACCAACATTGCTCTCTGCCACAGCTTAGCTCAGGATTGGACAGTTAGGTCAGCACAGTTAGACTCAGTACACTAAGTAGAAAAGAAAAAAAAATGAAGAAGATTAAGAAAGAAATGTTTCACACAGCCATGGTGGTACATACCTGTGATCCCAGTATTTGGGATGCTGACACAGGAGGATAACGAATTTGAGGCCAGTGTGGGCTACATAGTGAGTTCAAAGCCACTGAGACATGTAGTGTGATCTTAAAACAAAACAAAACAAAACAAAAAAACAGAAACATTTCCCAGCTAAGAAGCATTTGAGCCAGGTGTGTAGCCCTTTAATCCCAGCACTCAGGAGGCAAAGGCTGGAGGGTCTCTGTGAGTTCAAGGCCAGCCTAGTCTCTATAGAGAATTCCAGCCAGAACTACATATAGAAACCTACTCAAAAAAGAGAAAAGGCATTTGGAGATAAACTGTCTAAAACTGCTAAGGTAATTTCTTGGTTTCATTAGAAACCAATAATTTAGGCTGGACGTGGTGGCGTACGCCTTCAATCCCAGCACTCTGGAGGCAGAGGCAGGTGAATTGCTGTGAGTTCAAGGCCAGCCTGTACTACAAAGTGAGTCCAGGACAGCCAAGGCTACACAGAGAAACCCTGTCTCAAAAAACAACAAAAAAAAAAAGAAAGAAAAAAGAAAGAAAGAAAGAAAAAAGAAAAAAGGACTGGAGAGATGGCTCAGAGATTAAGAGCACTGACTGTTGAAGAAGTCCTGAGTCCAGAGGTCCTGAGTTCAATTCCCAGCAACCACTTGTTGGCTCACAACCATCTATAATGTAACCTGATGCCCTCTTCTTGCCTGCACATGTACATGTAGACCGCTGTATAAATAATAAATAAATAAATCTTTAAAAACCAAAAAAACAAAACAAAGCAAAAAAAGAAACCAAAAATTTATCATCCTAGACCATCAGTCTTCATGTAGTTTCTATCAAAGTCACCCCCATCCTCCACAGTGGCTTCTCTGGTTCCATCCATGTCCAGAAAAAAAGGAAAAAGGAAAAAAAAAAAAAGGTGTGTGTACTATGTGCCCTAAGTGTTTATGTTTAATGCTATATAATAAAATCAGAATTATTTAATGAGCAATTTATTAAGCACTTTTTGAGTGCCAAGCAAATTAATGACAATCACTGTCATCCTCACAAATTTTTTTATGGGTACGAAGTTAGGAAAGTCATATTTCTCCTGGTACTAGTAATGGAACCTAGAGCTTCGCGCATACTAAGCAGGTGTATGTGTTGTATCACTAAGCCGCATCCCTCCTCTGCTTTTCCTTTCTTATCCTTCTTTTCTTTTTCAGAAGCTATTTGTTTCTATCTCCTATGTGCGAGTGTTTGGCCTGTATGTATGTGTAACATCTGTGTGCAGTGCCCATGGAGGCCAGAAGAAAACAGAAGATCATCTGGACCTGGAATTATAGATGGATGTTATTGTGGGGGCATTCACCAGAGAGGACCACTCAGACATGGGTTTCAGGCAACAGAAAGTTTTTATTAGCTGGCCTGTAACTACACCGCGTGTTCAGGATCCCAGTATAGTCCCAAGCCTTCCTCAGGGCAAGTTCTTCTTCTTCTTCTTCTTCTTCTTCTTCTTCTTCTTCTTCTTCTTCTTCTTCTTCTTCTTCTTCTTCTTCTTCTTCTTTTAAAATTATTTATTTATTACATACACTGTGTTCCGCCTCCATATACACCTGCACATCAGAAGAGGGCACCAGATCTCATTACAGATGGTTGTGAGCCACCGTGTGGTTGCTGGGAACTGAACTCAAGACCCCTGGAAGAGCAGACAGTGCTCTTAACCGCTGAGCCATCTCTCCAGCCCACAGGGCGAGTTCTTAAGCACAAAAACCATGTCCTGGGTTGACATACTTCAGTTAACAAGAACAGTCAGCAGCAGCTGAACTGCAGAAGCCAAAAGGCAAGGCTAGGACATTTAGAGACTTTCCCAGGACTATGGGCTTTGATGGATTAGTTTTGGCAGGTGATGCTATCTATGTGCTGAGTTTTACAGCCCGAATGGTACTTCCACCGTGGAGTCAGTTGTGCTAAGGTCTGGGGCTTACTAAGGTCTGATACTCTATTACAGCTGTCAGTCACTGTGGGCCTGGGAAGCTATGCAACCAGGGGAGCTGGCCCTAAGCAAGAGTGAGGTCCAGGCGTATCTATCCAACCCTGAAAACCTCATCTTGAGACTGGCAGGGGTAGAACTGTTGGCTCCGTACCCTGGGCCTGCATGTCCTGGCACACGTAGCCTTACAGCCCCCACCTCTGCCACCTCTGAGGTGGTCACTCAGCCTGATGGTCAGGTTACAGGTTAGACTTTCTCTCTCTTTATAAGATCATGTCCAGCAAGCACCTGGAATTCCTCTTCATGCAAATAAGGCATTACCAGCACCTTGGCCCTGGCCAATGATGTACACTCAGCCTGAAAGTCTCTACCCACTCCTCCAAAGGTTTAAATAGCCTTTGTTCTGCCCCCCCCCCCCACACACACACAATTAAAGAAGCTGTCTCTGGCGAAGGCTGAAGGCAAGAAGCTCACTCACTGCTGACTGAGATTCTGCATTGCACCCAGCAGCCCCAGCTAAGCTTTACTTCCTTCAGGCCAGCTTGGTGCACAATGAGTCTGGACACCCCAAGGGGAGAAGCAGGCATGGGGTGGCAAGCCACCATGTGGGTGCAGGAACCAGCCGGGCAGTGGTGGCGCTCGCCTTTAATCCCAGCACTCGGGAGGCAGAGGCAGGCGGATCACTGTGAGTTCCAGGCCAGCCTGGTCTACAAAGCGAGTCTAGGACAGCCAAGGCTACACACAGAGAGACCCTGTCTTGAAAAACCAACAAAACAAAACCATGTGGGTACAGGAATCAAACTCATCAGGTCCTCTAGAAGAGTGGCACATGATCTTAACCACTGAGCCATCTCTCAAGCTGGTCTGCCTGTGTTTCTTTTTCTTTTTAGATAAGGTTTCATATAGCACAGGCTGGCCTCCAATTTGCAGTGTAGCTGAAGCTGGCTTTGCACTTCTGATCCTTTAGTCTGCACCTCCCAAATGCTGGATTATAGGTGTGACGGCCATAGCTAGCTTTTTCCCTTTCTTCCTTGCCAGAGTTGTTTTTTCTAAGTAGCCCAGGCTGAACTCAAACCCACACCTCCCAAGTGCTGGGATTATAGGTCTGTGTCTTAGTCACCACTCTATTGTCACTGTAATATCGCTTGTCTTAGTCACTGACCTATTGTCACTGTTCTATTGTCTCTGTGTGCTTTAGTCACTGTCCCTGTGCTGTGAAGAGACACCATGGCCACCAAGACAACTCTTATAAAACAAAATATTTAGCTGGGGCTGACTTACAGTTTCAGAGGCTGCTCCATTGTCATCAAGCGAGGAGCATGATTGCATGCAGGCGGACATGGGGCTGGAGATGTAGTGTTCTACCTCCTGATTTGCAGACAGCAGAGAGAAAGAGCACGGCCCCGGTATGGGCTTTTGGAACCTCAAAACTCACCTGCAGCGCTGGAGAGATGGCTCAGAGGTTAAGAACACTGACTGCTCCTCCAGAGGTCCTGAGTTCAATTCCCAGCAACCACACGGTGGCTCACAGCCATCTATGATGAGATCTGGTGCCCTCTTCTGGCGTGCAGGTGTACATGCAGGCAGAGCACTGTATACATAGTAATAAATAAATTTTAAAAAAAAATAGCAAAACAACTTTCTGGAAAAAAGTTAAACATTTCACTATACAAAAAAGATAGTGATCCCTAGCCAGATCTAGTGACACATACCTTTAATCCCAGCACTCGGGAGACAGAGGCAGTCTGATCTCTGTGAGTTCGAGGTCAGCCTGGTCTACAAAGCGAGTCCAGGACAGCCAAGGCTATACAGAGAAACCCTGTCTCGAAAAACAAACAAAAAAGATAGTGATCCCCTACCCAGTTTGGGTTTTTTGTTTGTTTTGTTTTGTTTTCGTTTGTTTGGGTTTCTCTATATAGCACTGGCAGTCCTGAAACCCACTCTGTAGACCAGGCTGGTCTCAAACTCACAGAGATCCTCCTGCTTCTGCCTCCGAAGTGCTGGGATTAAAGGTGTGTGCCACCAAGCCCAGCCTCTCCTACCCAGTTCTTGACTGGGAAGTGCACCATCACAGCCCACCCTCGGAGACACCTATATCAATGTAAAGTAGGTGTACAAAGATGTCCACTTTAACGTCCTTTTTAATCAGGGAGAGGTGGGCAGTAGACTAAATATATGGCAGAGAGGAAGAAACAGATGGCTGCTGTTTTTGAAGTCACTTTGGAAAGGCTAAACGTGAACTCAGCTCAAACACTGCTCCACTCTCCAGCGAAGCGCACTGGTCTTGATTTATCTGGCATGATTACATCCTGAGACGTGCCCCATTAGGAAATGCTGTCATTGTGCAAACATCAAAGGGTGCTTATGCAAACATAGATGGTGCACACGTGGCAGGCACTCGACATGGCCTCCTGATGGAACTGACACAAGACGGAAGGGGCTTCTGTCAGAGTGACACAGAACACTTTTTGGTTTTTCCGGTATGTTTGTTTGTTTGAGACAGGGTCTCATGTAGCTCAGATTGGCCTTGAAGTCACGATATAGCAGAGGATGACTTTAAATTCCTGCTCTTCCTGTCTTCAACCACCCAAGTACTGGAGTTATTGGTCAGTGTCACAATGTCAGCCTAGCTCATTCTGTTTTACAGTGACCTTTTTTTTTTTAATAAGCTTGTTTTTAAGATCCAGAGTTTATTGTCATTGTCATGTATTGTGTACTGCACACACTGTACTGTGATGTTGAATGATGGCAATGCAGTGGGCTTACACCAGGCACAAGAAGAACAGAACGGTGGGTACAACAATAACACAAACTACAGCCTCCCTGGGGAATAGGAATTGTTCAGCTTCGTTATAATTTTAAAATATTTAGATTTTGTATGTATGAATGTTTGCACACATGTATGTCTATGGCACCACGTGAGTGCCTGGTGCCCCCTGGGGTCTCACATTCCAGGTCCTCCGCAAAACCAAATGCTCTCTGAACTACTGAGCCATCTCTCCAGCGACAACTATGTATGTATTGAGGTAGGGCCTTGCTATGTAGCTCATTGTCCTAATTTGCTTTCTATTGCTGTGGTAAACATCATGACCAAAACCAACTTAAGGAGAAAAGAATTTATTTCACCTTACAGCTTACACTCCATCACTGAAAGAAGTCAGGGCAGGAAATCAAGGCAGGAACCCGTAGGCAGAAAACGTGGAAGAATGCTGCTGACTGGCTTGCTCGCCATGGCTTGTTCAGCCTGTCTTTCCTTTCTTTCTTTCTTTCTTTCTTTCTTTCTTTCTTTCTTTCTTTCTTCCAAGACAGGGTTTCTCTGTGTAGCCCTGGCTGTCCTAGACTCCCTTTGTGACCAGGCTGGCCTCACAGAGATCCACCTGCCTCTGCCTCCTGAGTGGTAGGATTAAAGACATGCTCCACCACGCCCAGTTTCAGCCTGCTTCCTTATACCATTCAGCAGGACCACCTGCCTGGGGATGGCACTGCCCACAATGCACTGGGCCCTCCCATGTCAATCATTAATCAAGAAAATGCCCCACAGGCTTGCCTACAAGCCAACCTCCTGGAGGCATTTTCTCAATTGAGGTCCCTCTTCCCAAATGACCTTAGCTTGTGTCATAAAACTAACCAACACATCCATGCTGGTCTGACCCTGGCTCAGTAGGTAGAGTGCTTGCTGTATAAACACGGGGACCTGAGTCAGCATACTCAGCACTCACATTAAAAAACAAACAGCACAGGGCATGGTGGTGCACACCTTTGACTCCAGCCCTCAGGAGGCAGAGGCAGGCAGATCTCTGAGTTCGAGGCCAGCCTGGTCTACAGAGTGAGTTCCAGGACAGCCAGGGCTACACAGAGAAACCCTATCTCAGGAAAACCCAAAACCAACCAAACAAACAAAGGGTGGGAGTGTTCATCATTAACCCCAGCACAGGCGCATAGAGATAGGGGGATCCCTGGGGTCTCACTTCGGGTTCAGGCAACTTCCTCCCAAAAAAAATCAGCTGGAGAATGGTAGAGGAAGATGCTGGACTTTGACCTCTGCCCTCCATATACATTCATGAGTGAGTGCACCCATGTGCAACACACACACACACACACACACACACACACTGAAAAATAACAAACAAACCTTGAAAACAACGATATGGGTCCCCAAATACTGAAATTGGAAACAGCACCCACACCCCAATGTTTGTAAAATGTCACTGGACTGCAGAGTAAGCGCCTGCATGCAGTCGTCATGGTAATTACTTTGAAGTTCCTTTGGGGCGGTAGTAAATGTCAAATTCTTTCCCTTAACCATCTCTATTCTATCTCCTTTGTTGCTTTGCAGGGACTGAGTCAGGCTGATGGGTGACCCAGGCCTGCCCCAGGGGAGGGAGGAAGCCACACAACTAAGTCCTTTGAGCCTCTCCCCTGGCCAGAGGGCATCAGCAATTGGAAAGGAGCCCGGCTTTATGGGCGAACAATGGTGCCAGCCAGCTTCGGGTGAAGCGGGGCTGAACAGCTTGGCCTGATCTTGGGGGGTGAGGGGCGGTATTCAGAAGGGTGCCCCTCATACCTGAAGGGTCCACTTCACTCGAGGACAACCTAAATGTCCACCCATCAGGGATGGTTCTTAAAGCACTTTGGCGAGGACCGGGGAGGGTCAAGGGATGTGGAGAGGGAATCCCTCAGCATTCCCTGTGAACAGCTCTATCTATGCACGAAATCTCCCAATCTCCCTGCTAGGGGCCCTCAGAGTCCATGGAATTGAGCTACTCTGGCACATGGATGAGAAGACAAAACGTTGTTGGAGCTCTCACAGTAGCTCAGCCACAAAGCTGGAGCTAAAACCCAGGCTGCCCCTCCACACAGCAAGTCCACACCATGAAGTGATGTTTGCACAGCATTTTATGAGCACACTCAATTCTGTGGTCTTTGGTAAATGTCCATATGACACATAAGATCCTGTCTTGTCACCTCTGGAATCTGAGGCAGGACCTCAAGTGTGGATACCTCCAGGACGGGAGTGATCTGCAGGCACTTGCCTGTCTGACTGTCAAGCCTGTGTGATACAGTAATTGCTAGAGTTCAAAGCCTGCCTCTGGGGGCTACTGGGAAGACAGCCCAGTGGGTAAAGTCCTTGCTTTACAAGCCTGAGTCTCAGAAATCGAATCTCTACAACGCATGAAAAATCCAAGTCTGGAGGTGAGCCTCTGTAATCCCAATCTGGGTGGAGTGGGTAGATTCACGTGAATCCTGTGGGTGGGGGCTTTCTAGCCGGCCAATCTAGTCAAGCTGTCCAGGTCCAGGCTCAATGACAGACCTTGTTTCAAAAAAAAAAAATCATGTGTAGAAGCAATTAAGGAAGAAACCCATGTTGGCTTGTGGCTTCAACATACATGTTGTATGAGCAGGCACACCCCCAGACACGAGAGTACGTCCCCATACCACACATACGTGAACACACAAGGCTCATGACTAACACTTCCTATGTGTGCGACCTTGGACAAACTAGTTTGTTGCTGTGGTAGCGGCTCCAAGAGGGCCCTCAGTGACCTCAGGGTCTCTATCCCTAGAGGTAGGCAGTTTCCTCAGTGGTTTTACCTCGGGGTATCTATTCTCTCTTGTAGGCAGTTTCCTTCCTCACCAGTGCGGCTGACCTCTGTAACCACTGAAGGATTGTAGAAGTGAGAGCCCCACTTCAGAGATCAGAGAAGCCACAGAAAGTTCTACCTTGCTCTCTTGCCCCACTGGCTGTGAGGGTAGTCAGCTGACGGGTGCTCGGTAGGGAGAGCCACACGCCCGAGTGGCTGAGTCCTATTTCTGCTGCTATAATGCTTATAACGAAGGTTAATTGCCTCAAAGTCCTCTAGGGCAGGGAGTCTGGGACTGAGAGCCCACCTCTGCCGAGGGCCTTCTTGCTGCCTGGTAACTCAGCAAGAGGAACTGTGGCCAAGAGGCCAGGGGTGGGGGTGAGGGCGTGGCGGAGGGGCTGGTCTTACAAATCCAGGCTTCTGATTATCAACCCACGCCTGCCCCACAGTCTTGGCTTTAGCTTTCCTAATTAACCTCCTGGCAATCCCACCTCTCAACACTCTCAGAATAGCAAGTAAGCATCAGTGTGAGGTTTAGAAGAGGCATTCAGACCATTAGCAAGTTTGGATACCCCTCCAACAGCTGTCAACTGACCTGCCCGCCATGTGCATGAGCCCTGTCAGAACTGGACCCTGCCACCCAGACCCTTCATGAGAATTCTAGAACCACAGAAGAAAACTGTCATATTGTTTTAAGCTGTCAAGTTTTGGGGTAATTTCTTATGCACAAATAACTAATGCAAATGTTTTTCCTTCTCTTTATCTTTTTAAATTTAATTTCCAGAACCAGGTGTGGTGGCGCATACCCACTCCCAGCACTGGGGAGGCAGAGGCAGGCGGAGTGCTGTGAGTTTGAGGCCAGTCTACAAAGTGAGTTCAGGATAGCCAAAGCTACACAAAGAAAGCCTGTCTTTAAAAAAAAAAAACCCAAAACCAATAAATAAATAAATAAATTCCATTCACTTATTAGCATGTATGTGTGTAAAGCATGCATGTAAGTGTGGGCGCCTGCGTGCCATGTGGAAGTCAGAGGACAACTTTCAAGAGTCAGTTCAGTCTTCCCTCCAGGTGGTTCTGCGTTGAACTCAGGTTAGCAGGCTTTATAGACAAGTGCTTTTACCTACTGAGCACGCCATCAGCCTTTTAGCCTATAAATGAAGATGAGGAGCTGGAGAGATGGCTCAGAGGCTAAGAGCACTGTCTGCTGTTCCAGAGGTCCTGAGTTCAATTCCCAGCAACCACATGGTGGCTCACAACCATCTATAGTGAGACCTGTTGCCCTCTTCTGGTGTGCATGCACAAACATAGGCAGGACACTGTATAAATAATAAAAGTAAATAAATCTAGCTGGGTGTGACGGTGCACACCTTTAATCCCAGCACTCTGGAGGCAGAGGCAGGCAGATCTGTGTGAGTTTGAGGCAATCCTGGTATACAAAGTCAGTCCACCACACCCAGGACTACAAGAGAAACCCTGTCTCAAAAAACAAAACAATAAAATAAAATAAATTTTTTTTTTTAAATGAAGATGGCAGGGCATGGTGGCGCACGCCTTTAATCCCAGCACTCGGGAGGCAGAGGCAGGCAGATCGCTGTGAGCTTGAGGCCAGCCTGGTCTACAAAGAGAGTCTAGGACAGCCAGAGCTGTTATACAGAGAAACCCTGTCTTGGGGGGTGGGGAAATGAAGCTGTGTATAGCTTTTGTTTCATACAGTTAGAATGCAGATTCAGTAAGATGATGGCTGGAAAGAGTTTGGCTCATAGAAAATACCCCACAGATGGGAGCAATATTGCTATATTATTTTTAGTTATTTAAACCTTTATTTGTTTTTATTTAATATTTATTTATGTTTTGGTTTTTGTTTGTTTATTTTGTTCTTTTTGTTTTGGTTTTTCGAGACAGGGTTTCTCTGTGTAGCCTTGGCTGTCCTGGACTCGCATTGTAGACCAGGCTGGCCTCAAACTCACAGTGATCCACCTGCCTCTGCCTCCTCAGTGCTGGGATTAAAGGCGTGCGCCACCACTGCCAGACTTGTTTATTATTACTATTGTGTGCTCTGAGTGTGGGCACACCATGCTATGGCATGCCCATGGAGGTCAGGGGACACGTCTCTTAACCTCCAGGGACCCAACTTAGGTTGTCAAACTTGCAGAGCAACCGCTTTCACCCAATGAGCCATCCCACCAGCCCCATGTGGTTTTTATTGAGGGCAGAGCATTGAGGAAGGTCCGAAAGAGCAGCAGCACCTGGCCTCTTCATTTTTCTAGCAATTTCGTTCTGAGGTCAGGTCTGAGATGCTCTAGCCCTAGAGCATATCCTGCAGGGAACATCCGTATCCTGTGCCTAAGGCGCCATGAATTGGCCTGTCACTCCTTCCGTTTCTACCACTCCGCCACACCCTGAAAGTTATCAGCTAATTCTTGGCTCACCTGCTAGGAGGCCTACGTTCACACATTTTGCCCCATCTCAGCACTTTCCAGGAGTGTTCCCTGACCCCTGGAAACTGCCCCACAAAGGATTGTTTTGCTCCTTACATCTCTGGGAACCAGGTTTACATTTTAACTGTGCTGTGGATTTGACCTTTGAAAAGTTTCTCAACCTCTTGAACCTCGGTTTTTTGGTTTGTTTGTTTGTTTGTTTGTTTGTTTTCCCCAATCTGGCAAGCAGAGAGAGTGAATTCTGCCTCTCGGCGCTCGGGGAAGAAAATGAGGCAGGTATGAAAAACTCTGTAGAGCAGGGTACACTGGAAGGCCCCTCCAACTGTCAGGTACAGCTCTTCCCAGTAACATCCCAACTCGCACTCCCAGGCTCCTACCTGCTCTGCAACTGAGACTGGCTTTGACTTTTTGATCAGGGGGCACAGTCGATTTCTTTATTCAGGCTATCAGCAGAACTTGCAAGCACATTCCAGTACTTTCCTTCTGCACTTAAGCCAGGTTAAAAAGAGAAGAGAAGAGAAAAGAAAAGAAGAGAGGTTTTTTGTGGGTTTTTTTGTTTTTTGTTTTTTGTTTTTTTTTTTGTTTGTTTGTTTTTTTTGGTAGTGGTTTTTGTTTTTGTTTCATTAAACAGCCCAGGCTGACCTTAAACTCATGAATTACAGGTAAAAATAAGTTCTCCTTCTCCTCCTCCTTTGTGTATGTGTGTGTGTGTGTGTGTGTGTGTGTGTGTGTGTGTGTTGCTGGGAATCAAACTGAAGACTCCAGCTATGCTAGGCATTCTACTACTAAAACTATGCTTTTGTTTTGTTCTTTGAGGCTGGGTTTCTCTGTGTGGCCTTGGCTGTCCTGGGCTCAATATGTAGACCAGGCTGGCCTCTAGCTCACAGAGATCTGCCTGCCTCTGCTTCCCAAGTGCTGGGATTACAGGCGTGCACCACCATACCAGGCTTAGTAATAAAAAAAAAATCTTACTGAATGTTGTTGGTTCTTACACTGGGAAGCATGCTGGTATAGCCTAAGGGGTTAATGTTGATCCAACAATCTGGATTTGTCTATCTAGGTTGTGGCGTGGACATTGAAAACATTTTAAAGCTTGCTACCCTGATGTTAAAGGGACCGAGATCAACCTGGCCATCTGAAAACAAAAATGGAGTAAGTGAAACAATTCAAATGGGAACCAAGCCCTGAAACACAGTGCCCCCTGGGACTGATAACACACGAGTTAAGAGCATGATTACCACAATCTACTAGGCAGTTTTCAGGCCATGGAACAGGGAAAGGAAACCCAGGCAGAGTCCCGCGGAATCTGGGGAGAAGGAACTGAAAAGGGGGGGACTTGGGAGGTCGGAATTTGTGGATTAGAATGATCAGGAGGCTTGCCGCACGGACAGCCCCAGTCAAGCGTCCAGCTGAGCACTCACTGCATGCAGAGAAACTACCAGAGATAAGGAGGAAGACAGCCCGTAGGTCTAGAGATAGCGGGGTTCAGGCCTCACACAGGCCCAGGAATGCCATCTGTTCCCGCCACCCAAAAAAGATCAAGTTATTGGACTACGGAATTATTTAGCACTTAAGTGGTGGATACTGGCGAGTATCCATTTAAAAACAAATAAACATAAAACAGGACAGGATGGCTTCGTGAGTAAAGACTGTCACTATCAAGCCTGATGACCTGAGTTTCATCTCTGCAGCCCATGTGGTGAAGGGAGAGCAGTAATTCCTGCAAGTTGTCCTCTGAGCGCCACCTGTGCGCTGTGGTGTGGTAGCACGCGCACACACACAAACCGGTACCTACCACTTACAGGTTGACTGAATTGTTAAAAAGTGTCGTTTTCTTTTTTTCCTTATTTTCTGTCTTAGAGACAGGGTTTCTGGGTAGCCTTGGCTGTCTTGTCCTGGAACTTGCTCTGTAGACCAGGCTGGCCTTGTACTCACAGAGATCCACCTGCCTCTGTCCTCCCCCACCCACCCCCCTCCCTGCCAGATCCACCTGCCTCTGCCCCCCCCCCCACTCCGAGTGCTGGGATTACAAGTGTGAAGTACTACCGCTCAGTTTATAAAATATGCTTTTTCTTAAATGATGTTTTATTTTGTTCTGTTTTGAGACAGGGTTTCAGGTAGCCAGGCTGGCCACAAAGTCACTATATTTCCAAGAATGACCTTGAATTCCCTGCCCCTAGCTCCGGAGTGCTGAGATAACAGGCAAGGGCCACCATGCCTGATTATGTGGTACTGGAAGGTCAACATCCTCTGTTCTTAAAATGTAACCTTATCTAAAGGTTTTCCTAAGGCCAAAACTTAGTGCAACAATGTAAAACTTGGACAAATTCTTTGTGTCTAAAGAAACAAGGGGTTTCTCAAAGTATTGTCCTTGTTATTTACAAAGGGATATTAACTTAGGGGACAGGATTTTATGGGGGTTTTTTTTGGGTTTGTTTGTTTGTTTGTTTTTTGTTTTTGTTTTTGTTTTTGTAGACAGAGTTTCTCTGTGTAGCCTTGGCTGTCCTGGACTCACAGCTGTCCACCCACTTGCCTCTGCCTCTCAAGTGCTGGAATTAAAGGTGTGCACCACCATGACTGGTGGATTTTATGGTATTTTTTTTTTAATGTTTAAAAAAAGATTTATTTATTATTTACACAGTATTCTACCCACACGTGTGCCTGCCCACCACAAGAGGCACCAGATCTCGCTACAGGTGGCTGTAAACCACCATGTGGTTGCTGGGAACCGAACTCAGGACCTTCAGAGGAGCGGCCGGTGGCTCTCAATCTCTGAGCCATCTCTCCAGCCCGGATTTTATGTTTTGTTAACTTAGTTGCTCATGTTTTCTGCTGATTTCGCCAGATTTTTGACTACCTAGGAAAGTGAGTCTTAACAAACCAAGGTTCATTCAAGTATCTGTTTATGTTAAGGTCTCTTAAGCAACCATTTTAACAAACAACTGACTTTAAGCAGTTTTGCTTCGTTTATTTATTTACTTATTTTATGTAAATGGGTGTTTTGGGTGATGTATGTCTGTGTATCACATGTGTGCCTAGTGGCTGAGGCCAGAAGAGGGCCATGTGGGTGCTAGGAGTAAGACCCGGGTCCTCCGGGAGAGCAGCCAGTGCTCTTAGCCACTAAGCCACGTCTCCAGCCTTTGCTTTATTCTTTATTCCATGTAGTGTGTATGTCTGTGGTGTGCGCGCGTATTACATTCGTGCATACACACACAGCATAATTGGGGTCAGAGGTCAACTTGTGGGCGTTGGTTTCCTCCTTGCACCATGTGGGTCCCAGGGATCAAAGTCAGGTCATTAGGAAATGGAGTTAATCCACTGCGCCATCTTGCTGGCCGGCCTCTCAGGTGACTTTAGTATATTTTAAACCCTGTGTATCTGTAATGAGTAAAGCAGCTTGTCTAAAACTTAACCTAAATAGAACGCAAAGCTTTGAGGAAGTAAGGGCATGTGGCTAATACTTAGAAAGTGATCACTCAGTGCTCACCGTTGTTCAGTGTGGATGCACTCTATCCAGACTTTCAACACATAAAATGGCCAGTGAAACATTTACATATATATATATATGTATATATAAACTTATAATCAGGACTGTTCAGATTAAAAACTTGCCTTTTATGCTGGGAGTGGCGGCACAGGCCTGCACCCCCAACACTTGGGAGGTGGAGGCAGGAAGGTGATGGGGTCAAGGTCATCCTTGGCTACATAGAGCGCTTGAAGCCAGCTAGGCTACCGTGAAACCCTGTCTCACAAAACAAAAACAACTTGCTACCGGGCTGCCTTCCTAGCCAAAGCCAGGCCCCCCTTCCTCTGGCTTGCCTGACAGGTGTGCTGTTTTTGAACAAGGGCAGTGTGTTGGCTACGTGCTGGAGGACGAGCCTGACATCACAGGTACTGCTTCCTAAGTTTGTCAATAGTCTAAAGTTCTTCTTTTTGTCAGTGTCAGAGGCCTGCTAATCCTACTGAGCCCAAGGTTGCAAATTTTGCTTCAGAAGCAGAAGCTGAGTCAATGCATAAAGAACTCGTGGTGTTGCTTGTGGCTGGCTTCTTCCTGTGGAAAATGCCTTTATGGCCCCTCTTGTACTATAGGAGCCTTCTGGCGTGCAAAGCTTCAGAGAACATTTTACCAAGCTGATGGCCCCTAAACTAGAACTGTTCAGGGTGATAATCTTCCCTAGGTTGTCTTAGTTAGGTTTATTCTTGCTGTGACAAAACACCGTGGCCAAAAGCAAACGGGGGGGGGGGGGGGGGAAGGAGGAAAGGGTTTGTTTGCCTTACGTTTCCACCTTTACTGTTCATCATTTGAGGAAGTCAGAACAGGAAAATTCCAGAAGGGAAGGAACCCAGAGGCAGGAGCTGATGCAGAGGCCGTGGCCGTGGAGTACTACCTACAGACCTGCTGGCTTAGCCTGAACCACTGGCCCAGGAGCGGCCCCACCCACAATAGGCTGGACCTGCCCGCATCAGTCAGTAATTAAGAAAATGTGCAACAGACTTTCCTGCAGCCCAGTCTTGTGGAGGTGGGTTTTTTTTTTTTTTTCAGTCGAGGTTCCTTTCTTTTAGATGACTCGAGCTTGTGTCAAGTTGACATCAAACTAGCCAGCACACTAGTCTTGTGTTTGTGTCCTTGATTATAGCTATAATATTTATTTATTTATTTATTTATTTGCTCATTCATTTTTAGTATTCTGAGACAAGGTCTCCTTCTTCAGCCAGTTTGGCCTGGAACTCCCAAGTGTAGCCTAGGCCGCCTTCAGACTTCTGGAGGTCTTCCTCACACATCAGCTGGGATTACAGGCCTCAGCTGTCGTGCTCAGCGTGACTGTGCCCTTTAGGCAAAAATAACTAGTCATGTCCTAACATTGTGTACTCCAAGAAGTGCCCCAGTGACCTTTTGTTTTCTTGCTTGCTTGCTCATTGGCACTGCTGGGAATTGAACCCAGGGCTTCCCACAAGTCAAGTGAGTGCTGGACCACTGAGTATGTCCCAGGCCCCTCCTCAGGAGTGCTGGACCACTGAGTATGTCCCAGCCCCCTCCTCATCCTCAGGATGGGAATGCATTACTGGAGTGTCATGCATCTTTTTTTTTCAAAGATTTATTTATTATGTATACAGTATGCATCAGATCACATTATAGATGGTTGTGAGCCACCATGTGGCTGCTGGGTATTGAACTCAGGCCCTTTGGAAGTGCAGTCAGTGCTCTTAACCCCTGAGCCATCTCTCCAGCCCCGTGTGTCATGCATCTTAAATCGTGCCTACGTCTGTGAGCAAGTACATTCTGCTTTATTTGGGACACCTGTTCATCCTTCAAAGACAACAATAACTCGGGGTTTGTGGATGAATGTCACCTACTACTGACAAATCTTGTCATTCTTTAGGCTGAAAACAATTGAGTGTCATCCAATGGCGCGTGCTTGTAATCTCAGCACTCAGGAGGCAGAGGCAGGCAGATCTCTGTGAGTTTGAGGCCAGCCTGGCCTACAGAGTGAGTTCCGGGAAAGGCAGGGCAACAACAACAACAATAATAACAATAATAATTACTGTTATTATTCGTTAGGTTTCAAAGTCAGTACTGAGGTGTCCATTAACATATCAAAGCAGATGCCAGATTCTCCCAGCATCCCTCAGTCCTTGCCTGTTATAGGGTAGAGCTGGCATACCCTTCCCACCACCTTAAACTTCTTCAGCCCAGGGGCGGGGCTTCCCTTCCCCCAGCTGCCCCTATCTATATAATCCAGCCCTTTGGGTTGCCTAGGCTTTTTTGGTCTACCCTTTACTCTCTTGGTCAGCTCCTTGGTCCAGGCTGCCCATCTTGATCAGCAGCTCCTCTTCCCTTCCTCCTCCCCCATCTCCTCACATGGTCTGGCTCAGTCTGGCCATGTTCACTCTGGACTCTCCCAGATGTCTCTGCTTCTGGCTACACTCTCTTCTTATCTCAGTACACCTCCTCCACCGTACTTAGGAGCAGCCATGTCCTTTCCTCTTTTATTTTTTTTTTCACTCATCTATGATTAAACTCATAAAAATGACTCTAACAAGTACTAATTTTCAGTCTAGTAATTATTTTTTTGAGACAGGCTTTCTCTGTGCAGCCATGGCTGTCCTGGACTCACTCTGTAGACCAGGCAGCCTCAAACTCACAGCGATCCACCTGCCTCTGCCTCCTAACTGCTGGGATTAAAAGCATGCACCACCGTGACCAGCCTTTAGTATAGTATTTTTGTTGTTTTGTCTTGAGGCATTTCTTGCTATGTAACCCTGACTGGTCTGGAACATGTTATGTGGCCCATGCTAATCTCAAATTCCTGATGACTCTGCCAATTCCTTTTGATTAATGGAGTTACGGGAATGTGCTGCCATGCGTGGTACAATATATAATTTTAGATGTTCAGATAATGTTGGGTATTGAATCCAGGCCCGTGAGCATGCTTGGCCCATGCTCTACCACTCAACTGTGTCCCATCTCAGATTTTAACCAGCCTTGACAAATCACCATAGCATGTTTCCTGGCTTTTGTTTCACTTTTCCTATAAACTTACCATCTTTTTTTTAAAAAGATTTATTTATTTATTTATTTATTTATTTATTTATTATTATGTATACAGTAGTCTGTCTGCATGTACACCTGCAGGCCAGAAGAGGGCATCAGATTACATTATAGATGGTTGTGAGCCACCATGTGGTTGCTGGGAATTGAACTCAGGACCTCTGGAAGAGCAGGCGGTGCTCTTAACCTCTGAGCCGTCTCTCCAGCCCCCTAAACTCATCACCTTTTCTATAACATTGTACTGGTGCTACATGATGAAGCAAAACTAGCAATCACTCTTCATTTTGACAAAATTACAAATAAATCTATTTTTCTTTAAGAGTTTGCTTTTGTGTTTCCTTTCAGGTGCACTGGTTTGTTTGTTTGTTTGTTTGGTTGGTTTTTTGAAAAAGGGTTTCTGTGTAGCCTGGGCTGTCCTGGACTCACTTTGTAGACCAGGCTGGCCTTGAACTCACAGAGATCTGCCTGTCTGCCTCTGCCTCCTGAGTGCTGGGATTACAAGCATGCGCCACCGGATGACACAGAGATCCTCCCTGAGTGCTAGGATTACAGGCATGCATCACCACGCCCTGCTGCACACTGGGTTTTTATATATAAGTGCATTTCTGTAATAATATGTAGCAGGAAATAATGATGAAAATTAATTAAAACCAACTCAGATCTGGAAGTTAGTGTCTGCATTCAAGGACATTAAAGCAATGACTGTAACCATCTTATCTATGGCCCAAAACACCTGGGCAATGTAAAAGATGCCGAATTTAGCAAGACATGGGGACCCAAGCCTGTTGTCCCAGCACTCTGGAGGCAGAGGCAGGTGGATCTCTGTGAGTTCAAGGCTGGACTGCTCTACAACAGCTAGGGCTATTACACAGAGAAACACTGTCTCAAAAACAAAAGCAAAACCCCTGCCCCCACCCCCCACCCCCACCCCTGCCCCGCCAAAATGCCAAACTCCCAGGGATTTGTAGGAGTGAAAACGTAGTGGAATCTAGAGAGATGACTTGGAGCTTAAGAACATTGGTTGCTCTTGCAGAGGACCTGGGTTCAATTCCCAGCACCCACATGGTGGCCACAACTGCTAACTCTAGTCCCAGGGGATCCGATGCAGTCTAATGGGCTCTGTGAGCACCAGGCACTTGATTCAAACAAGCTCCCAAACACAAAAAATAAAAATAAATAAGCCTGGCTTGGTGACACACACCTTTAACCCCAGCACTCGGGGAGGCAGAGGCAGGCGGATCGCTGTGAGTTCGAGCCCAGCCTGGTCTACAAAGTAAGTCCAGGACAGCCATAGCTACACAAGAGAAACCCTGCCTCAAAAAACCATAAATAAACAAACTCTCAAAATAAAATTGACTCAGTCTAGAAATTCTCTCACAGACACACTCAGAGGTTGCTCTTCTAAGTGATCCTTGGTCCTGTCCATTTGAAAAATCACTATAAGGGCTGGAGAGATGGCTCAGCGGTTAAGAGCACTGACTGCTCTTCCAGAGGTCCTGAGTTCAATTCCCAGCAACCACATGGTGGCTCACAACCATCTATAATGTGATCTGATGCATACTGTATACATAATAAATAAATCTTAAAAAAAAAAAAGAAAGAAAAATCACTATAAGCCATCCTGCCATTGGAGGGTTCACAGTTGCACTAAAGGCTGCTGAGATCCCAAGCAGGCACAACACAGTTTATAGAGTTTCAATATCTCCATTGGAATTCCAGTTAAAGTTTAACATATGTTTTAAGATTTTATTTTTGTTTTATGCGTGTGAATGTTTTACCCACATAACACCTCTATTGGGTATGATCCCATTTGTTTGATTGTGAGCTTATTTTGAGCTACATAATCAGGGCTTTTTGTTGTTTATTTGGTTGGTTGGTTGGGTTTTGGTGTTTTGAGGCAGGGTCTCATTGTGTAGCCTTGGCTGGCTTCAAACTTCCGGCAATGCTCCACCCTGCGTCCAAGGTTGTGGGCCATCATACCCTATGTACTGTTTTAAAAGTAATGCTACGCGACTGTAAAAGCCTCCTCCAAAATAAAATGCAAATATTGACAAAAGTCTTCAAGTAACCATATGCCTTCCTCTGCACTTCTTTCTCATTGCTTTAACTTTCTGTACGTTTTAGCTTATCCACTGGATACTAAACAGATTTTAAACATACAATTCAAATGATTTGTGCATATAGATTTTTGTGTAATCAGGACAACACACGGACCACTCCCACCCCCTGATGATGCTCCCTTATGAGCCTCCAGGTCACTTCCTCACTTTATACCAAGTCACGTTTCTATCAGCAACACCTGCTCTCCCCACACTCCTGTTATTGTCTGGTCTGGCTGTTGTTTGTTTTGTTTTGTGCTAACCATTCAATGGGTGTAAAATGGCATTCCCATAGGTGATTTTCATTTGTGTTTTATTTATGACTAAGGATGTTGGCCCTCTTCATGTACTTCCTGGCCAGCCGTGCATCCCTTTGGTGAATTGTCTTTTAGAACCGTGTGTGTGTGTGTGTGTGTGTGTGTGTGTGTGTGTGTGTGTGTGTGTGTTTTCCAGACAGGGTCTCTCTGTGTAGCTTTGGCTGTCCTGGACTCGCTTTGTAGACCAGGCTGGCCTCAAACTCACATCAGTCCACCTGCCTCTGCCTCCCGAGTGCTGGGATTAAAGGCGTGTGCCACCACGCCCAGCTGTTGTATATTTTTTAGTTGGGCTGTCTGTCAGGTTGTCGTTCTTCGCCGTTCATATATTTGTTTAAAACTGTAGCCCATCATGTTCTTTTCATTTTAAGTGTACGCATATTTTGTTTGAATGTATGTCTGTGCGCCGCCTGCATGCATAGGCCATCAGTGAACTTCAGAGCCCCTGAGACTGGAGACACAGACTTGTGAGCCATCATGGGGGTACTGGGAATTGAACCCCAGTAGATGGGAAGAGCAGATGTTGCTATTAACTGTGGAGTCATCTTTCCAGCACCACCTGTCATTTTCTTAATCTGTCTATCAGTCTAGTGTGTGTGTGTGTGTGTGTGTGTGTGTGTGTGTGTGTGTGTGTGTAGGAAAGGCTCTCAGCCTTGAAAAAAAAAAGATAGGGTCTCTCTGTGTTAGCCTTGGCTGTCCTGGACTTGCTTTGTAGACCAGGCTGGCCTCGAACTCGTAGCAATCCACCTGCCTCTGCCTCCCAAGTGTTGAAATTAAAGGCGTGTGCCACTATGCCCAGCTCTGTCTGTCTATTTGTATGCATGTGCGTGCTGAGGGTGCACATATGTGGTTAGTCTCAGGAATGTTATCCATTCGTGTGTGTGTGTGTGTGTGTGTGTGTGTGTGTGTGTGTGTGTGTGTGTAGGAGAGTGGTGCGTGTGTATGTATGTGTGGGCATGTGGATCTGCATGCATTCTTGAAGAGGCCAGAGGAGGACATTGGGTATTCTACTCTCAGCCTCTGCTTTAGTCCTTATGATAGGATGTCCCCCTGTGCCCAGTGAGAGACTGGTGGCCTGCAAGACCCAGAGATCCTCCTGTCTCCAACTCTCACAGCACTGGGGTTACAGAGGACCAAGTCTGACTTTTTCTTTTTCTTTCTTTCTTTTTTTTTTTTTTAATGATGGTAATGATGATGATGATACTTTTTAATTTTTATGTGTATTACTGTTTTGCTTGCATGTATGTCTGTGTGAAGGTGTCAGATCCCCTGGAACTGGAGTTACAGTTGTGAGCTGCCATGTGGGTGCTGGGAATTGAACCAGGATCCCCTGGAAGAGCTGCCAGTGCTCTTAACCTCTGAGCCTTTGCTCCAGCCCTCAAAGGTCTGGCTCTTTATGTGGTGCTGGGCTATGAACTCAGGTCCTCACACTTGCATGGCAAGTCCTTAACCAACAGAGCTATCTCCCCAGCCTTATTTACTTATTTATTGTGCTGCCGGCTCTGATTGAACTCAGGGCTTTGCCCATCCTAGACCAGTGCTCTAACACAAATAACAGTCCCAGCCCTTAATGGTGCCTTTTATTTAATCAAAGTAGAATTCATATCATCTAAAAGCAAGCATTTTAAGTGAATAATTCATGGTTTCTTTTTATTTTTTGAGATAGGCTCTCATACAGCTCAGGCTGGCTTCTGGACTCACTAAATGTAGCCTAGAATGGTCCTTCACCTTCCACCTCCTGATTGCTGGGATTACAGACATGCACCATCACATGTAGTTTATACGGAAGTGGGCATCGAAACCAAGGCTTCATGCATGTTAGGCAAACCCTCTGTCAACTGAACTGGATGCCTAACCCGGAAGGTTTGTTTCTTTGATGTATGGTTTCACGCAGTTGAGTCTGGCTTATCTGGACAGAGAGAAAGGACCTTGGAGTCAGGCTGGCCAGATTCCAGTCCCTACTACGACTGTCAGCAGCTGATCTCCTTAGCCATGTGACTGCTCTGGGACACAGCTGCCGCACCCTTGACCCTGCCCAGCGTAGTCAGTGCCTTCTCATTCCATCCTTTCCAGGAGCCTGACAGATAGTAAGCAAGGCACTACCAGTAGCCTTGCTCCACAGATGAAGAAACAGGCAGAATGCAGCTGACTAGACCCGTCGACCTTGCGGGACCAGTCTCCTCTCCATCCAAGCCTAGAGAGGCCACCAGGATGCGCAGAAACTCTCATTGTTTGCATATTTCTCATGGCTCGCTGTGCCACCCGCGGTGAAGCCGGCCTGAATCAGGATGAGTTCTGAGATTCCTGGGAGTGTTTCTGCCTGATGCCTTCCCGGTTTACATAAAGTGACCCGGATACTTGTTGCTTGACTCTATCTTTGCCTGAAGAATTTCTAGGTGTGACTTGAGTGTACTTCTTTGTTGTTGTTACTGTTGCCACCTCCCCCTCCTCCTCCTCCTCCTCCTCCTCCTCCTCCTCCTCCTCTTTTCCTCTAAAGTGGAGGTTCTGGTTTAGATGGACGTCTCCAGGGAGCACTCTAGGAAAAGAACTTAGTCTGGCCTGCAGTGTATAGAGGAGAGCCTTGGAGGATTCAAGGGCTAAGAACATTAGATTTGAAAGCAGGAAAAGAAAGAACTGGTGGGGGCTGCATGCCAGATTCCCACCCCCAACATTTCATTATGAAAACATATACAGTGGAAGGACTGAACAGCAAATATCCACCTATCTGCCACTTAGATTCGATAATTATTAACTGATTGCCACTTGCTCTGTCGCACATTACTTTATTGACCCCTTCCTTGTCTCTACCCATTCATCCCCGTTTTTTGACAATTTCAAATGAAGCTGCAGAGTTCACTCTGCCTCTGAGCACTTTAGCATGCCCATCATTAACTAGCATTCAGCGCTTATGTTAAAGAAAGCACACAGGCAGCCATTACTTTAGACTGAGCTCCTGCGCTAGGCCCAAAGGGACAAACCAAAGTGGACTCATCTAAGTTGCAAGTCTCTGTCTCAATGTTCACAAGGAAAGTAATCTGAAAGCGGCCAGCCGACTGTCTGTTCTCCATTCCTACTTTATCCAGCCACTTGCCTTGGGTAAGAGCACCTTGGCAGGCAGATCTCTGTGAGTTCGAGGCCAGTCTGGTCTTTAAAGTGAGTCCAGAACAGCCAAGGCCGTTACACAGAGAAACATTGTCTCAAAAGCAAAACAAAACAAAACAACAAAAGAAAGAAACAAAGAAAAAAGAAAGAAACAAAGAAACAAAGAAAGAAAGAAAGAAAGAAGCTCCTCCCCAGAGGTTGGGGGCTGAAATAACCAATCTTCTAACCTTGTTTGTTTTTTCCAGTGATATTCCCATCCCAGAGCTACCTAGAGGTAGCCAGCCATCAGTCACTCAACACACAAAAAGACATTTCTCACTTGGGAGAGTGTTTGAGGACTTTTAGGAACTGCATGCCAGAAATCAGGACATCTATCTATCTATCTATCTATTTATCTATCTGTCATCTATCTATCTATCTACCTATAATTTATGTACTATCTACTTATCTTTCATCTCTGTGTATGTATGTATGTATGTATGTATGTATGTACCTACCTATAATTTATGTACCATGTATGTATGTATGTATGTACCTATTTACCTATCTATTGTCTTTGACACAGTCACATTTTGTGCTGTTACAATTTGTTCTTTCTCTTTGCTTATTTGTATTCCATTGTCTGGGTGAATATGTCAGTTTACTAGTTTTGTTTGTTTGTTTGTTTACTAGTTCTTTATAGCACAATACCTTAGGTTAGTTTCCAACATTTTTTTCTTTTCTTTTTAAGTTTTGAAACAGGGTTTCTCTGTGTAGCCTGGCTGTTGTGCTAGAATTAAGGCATGC
The DNA here is from genome assembly GCF_964271855.1 of Acomys minous. Lineage (NCBI taxonomy): Eukaryota > Metazoa > Chordata > Mammalia > Rodentia > Muridae > Acomys > Acomys minous. The sequence goes on along the minus strand of NC_140485.1, from coordinate 79,957,444 downwards.
ACCACCACTGTCCTGCTTCTTTTTAATTTTTAAGATTTGGTGTGTGTGTGTGTGTCTGTGTGTCTGTGTGTCTGTGTGTTTGTGTATTAGTATTGCCACATGCATTTAGGTGCTAAAGGAGGCTAAAAGAGGGCATTGGATCCCTTGAAGCCAGAGTCGTAGGCACTTGTGAACCATTTGATGTTGGTGCTGGAACTGAACACGGTCCTCCGGAAGAGCAGGAAGTTCTTCTAACTGCTGAGACATCTCTCCAGCCCCTATTTTTACATTTTTGATTGGAGAGAGGTTCTTACTATGTAATCCAGGCTGGCCTCGAACTCACCATGCAAGTGAGCTTGACCTCAAACTTCATTTAAATTTTTATTTTATTTCATTCTTTTTTAAATCACTGTGTGTGTGTGTGTGTGTGTGTGTGTGTGTGTGTATGAGATGACAATCAATGTAAGTACTTGCCTTTTTGAGACAGGGTCTCTCCTTTGCCGCTGTGTAGGCCAGGCCGGCCTTTGAGCTTCTGGGCAGTCTCCTACGCCTGCCACCCATCTCAGCATTGGAATGCTACTCTGTCTAGCTTTATATGAATTCTTGACACCTAAACTTATGCTTCTGAGCAAGTGTTTTAGCGATTGGGTATTTGCTGAGTCTGCCCATGAGCTTCTGAGCCTCCTGAGCATTGGGATTAAACGTGTGTAACTACTCCCTGTTTTTATTTTAAGACAGATATTTCTATATATTTTTGTCTGGCCTGGTACTCATTATGTAGCTTAGGCTGGCCTCCAGCTTGCAAAAATTCTCCAACCTCAGCTTTCCAAGTGCTGGAGTTAAGACATGGACCACTAGGCCCGTCAAATTTTGTCTTTTACATGTATTAGCTCGATTTGGTTTTTTTGAGACAGGGTTTCTCTGTGTAGCTGGCCTTGCATTCACAGAGATCCACCTGCCTCTGCCTCCCAAGTGCTGGGATTAAAGGTGTGCACCATTATACCTGGCTAAGTATTAGCTAATTAAATCCGCACAATATACTAAAGACCAGATGTATTCCTGTTCCCTTTTTATAGATGAGGAAACTGACCATTCTCCCAAGCTTGCCATATGTGTTTAATGACATAGTGCACGTGAAACACTTAGAGCAAGATTTAGTGATTATAATGTAAGATGTAAACATTAGGAATTTTTTTTGTTTTGTTTTATCTACTTGGTCTCTAGGAGCATTTACCCTTACTGCTTTTAATTATTAGTTGGAGGCAAAGTTGCCATATACCATATAGGAAGCCGAGTTAAATTTGAGTCATTGGAGTAAAGGGGCATGAGGGAGGGCGGTGGAGAAGTAAATAAGAACAAGGCATTATGATACATACATCCCACAGTGAAATACAGGACTCTGTGTGCTAACAAGAAGTTAATTATGGCCAGAGAGCTGACTCACCCAGTAAAGGCACTTGTCACCAAGTCTGATCCCTGGGACTCACGTGGTAGGAAGAGAGCTTCTGGGAGCTGTCCTCTGACCTCTATAGATGTCATGTCTTGGCACACGCCACAAATAAGTATGGATGTCAAGTGTGTGTGCAAGGGCCCATGAAGGCCAGAAGAGTGCACCGGGTCTCCTAGATTTGGAGTTAAGGGTGGCTGGGAGCGGCCTGATACGTGTGTTTGGAAATGAACTTGGGTCCTCTGGGAGAACAGAAAGAGTTGCTTGTGGCTGAGCCATTATCCCCAGCCACCCAAGGTTTTAAAATAGAGTTTTAAAGTATTTTGTATCTGTTATTAGTGTGTGTGAGGTGTGGGAGTATGGTGTTCAGTAGACATCGGTATTCAGGGGTCTTCCTGACCTTCCGCTGCGTGGGTTTCCGGTATCAGACTCAGATCGCCAGGCTTTTGAGATGCTACTTGCTGATCCATTTATACCTGCTTTAATATAGGTTTTAAACAAGAGGGATCTGAGGAAGAAGGTGCTTGTGAGAAAACAAACAAAGCCAAACTCGACCCTTGGGGAGGGAGAGCAAGGGCATGGGCTTTTCAAAGATGGCGCGGCCTTTACAATAGCTGCGCGCAGACCGCTTCGGCTGCCTTTGAAACTATTATCTTCAAAGTGTTTCTAAAGAACCTGACGAGATGCCGTGGTCCCTGGAGCCATTTGACAGGGTTACAGCTAAGCAGGAAAAGGCCCAGATCACAGGGATGCTGGTTAGGGGATATTAATCGTAAACAAAGCGAATAGTCCTGTTTGTGGGATTCTGAGTGAGTGTCTGTGAGAGGGGGTTGAAGACCTTTCCGAGGCATGCATTCATGCCTGAAGCCTATTTTAACAAATATCTATAAATGAAAGAAATGTCTTTATGTTGACAACCTGTTGTGGGGCCCGCTTAAATCCAACATAACCGAAACACAAGTTAATGCCGATAGCAAAAATATGATATGATCAAGCCACTCCCGACCCATCAGGGCCACGGAACAGACTCAGGAGCTGAACTGCACCCCTGAAGGGACAGCCTCTTTAAAGGATAAAACTATAAAGCGAGGGAGAGAGGGGTGGGCTGTAGCATTGTCCAGTCATATTTTGACATACGGGGTGGAGCAAGTGCATTTTCCATCAATCAAGGTAGGAGTAGATCCCTGGGCCTGGCAACAGGAACGTAGTTGACCCTGCCAGTAAGATAGAGAAAGTTGTCCTTGAGATGTCTGGACTCAGACAACGGTCTCCTCACAAGTTGTCGCTGAGATGTCCTCTGACACCTGTTTCCTTGTAACAAAAGCTGTTCAGCTATTGGAAAATCCTCAGCTCCCCTAGGGCCTGGGACCTTAAACTTAGTTTCTTCTGTGATTAAATGGAGTCTGCAAACGAGGTGATGGCATTTAGAGCACATTTCTTTTGCTTGCTCCCAACAACCTCCTCAGTAAACTTGGTTAATTCTGGTGGATCTCTCATCTGGTGAGAGACTTCAGCTCCACTCTGTGGAGGGTCTTAGTTTTCTTTCCATGTCCTTAAAGTTTTCCTTGTCTTTTACATGCCTAGGATTACAGGCCTGTATGTATGTGTATATATATATACACACACTACACCTGGCCTATGTGGTAGGCAAGCACTCCACCAGCTGAGCTACACCCTCAGCTCCCCAGCCTTAGGTCTTAACTGGTCTCTGGATGCAGCTCTCTCAGGCTCTCTGAAGGCCTGTCAAGTGTCTCTCCTCCCCATTAACGCAGCTTTTCAAGCCTTTCCCCTGCCTGTGGCAATTAAAAGTGGAGCAGATCCAGGCAAGATGGGGACAGCAGCATGACTAAGTGTTTTGTAGGGGAAGCCAGTAAGGGACAGGTGGCACGTGGGCCAGAGGGGTGTCTTTCTCAACTCCTTCCAGTTCTGAAGTGGGCTCCTTTCTCTCCCTTCCTCTTCTTCCCCCTCTTTTTTTTCCTTTTCCCATCCCTCCTCACCCTCCTCCCTCTTCTTCCCCTCTGTTCTTTCAGACAGCGTTTTAGTCTTCTTCTCAAGCTGTCCTCAGAGTCACTATGTAGCCAAGGGTGACCTTAAATTCTTGATCCTCCTGCTTCCGTCTTCGACGTTCAGATAGGATAGGCGTCTAGCCCCCATGCACATCTGGCTACCCCCTTCCCTTGCCTTATAGCCAGCTCCTTCAGATTTCGGAGCCTTTGCTGTAGCTCAGGCTTGGTTCTCGCCTGGCAGCCTAGGCAGAAGAGAAACGAAAGTGGTTTGAGGTTTTATTAACCGCTGTTTCTGTATTTTGATTTTTTTTTTCACTCAAGCCAAGACTGGGGTGAGTTCTGAGTCAAGGAACCTGAAAACCAGAAGCATACAGCATGAAAAAATGAGGAAGTGACCTGGCTGTGATTTGCGGTCTTGACCAACACAGCTTTTTGGAGAACCACCCCCACCCCGGAATGTGTTTTGGATCTGCCCGAGTCTTCACAACATCCCGGAAGGCGGACTTGTAACCATCTTGGCAGGAACTAAGACATCAAAAGAGACACTTGTACCCCCTCCCTCAAGCTAGTGAACTACTGGGACAAGGGGACCCAAGAAATTAGAAACTTCCCAGGAGTCCCTAGAAAGAGAACTTGCCTGGCAAAAAGACTTCATACAATTCTGACAACTTACCAGACTACCTTTCAAGAGACTGGAGCCCCGACAATGGCCACGGGGCAAGAGCTCACCTCGCTATCATTAGTTAGTAACGCATACTCCTTGCCCTCTAAACGTAAGGCTCGTGGCAGGACCCTCAAGTTGGACTGGAGGGGCTCACTGGACCTCTTTGCTGTTCCTCTCAGTTCGTTCATCCTGCAGCAGATCTCCCTTTCGTCCTTGTTGATATTGCTCTGCTGTCAGTTGGCTTTTGGGCATGGATATGGCTAGCCTAGCTTGTTGAGGCTCAGATGACGGTGTCTGAGGCTTACCGAGCAGGGTAGCATCGGCTGCTCACGTGAGTGTTTCCCTTGGCCGAGTTACTTTTTGTTCCCCTCCCTTTGCTGGGTATTCTAAATTCTCGTTCTAAATTCTCAAAAACAATTTTTTTTTTTTTACTTAGACGATTAGGATGACGACTGTTAAGCAATCTCAGGTTCGATTTACAGAACCCTGCCTTTCATAGAAACATCAGAATGTGTGCAGCCATTCCATGGTCTTTGATTCCAGGCATCGGATAACACAAACCGTGTAAGTTGCTATGATGTTCAACTTGTAGAAAAGTATTACTTATTCTAGAAGGCTTGCCCATTGCCACCCCACCCCCCTTTCCCCTTCCTTTAAAAGGCCTTCCTTGGGCTGGAGAGATAGCTTACTGCACAAGGATGAGCTCCTGATTCCCAGGGCCCACATAAAAAGCTGGGCTTGGTGGCACATAGCTGTAATCCCAGCACTGGGGAGGATCCCTGGGGTTTGCCGGCCAGCCAGACTAGCTGAATTGGTGAGTGTCTGGCTTAGTAAATGACTCTGACTTAAAAAAACAATGATTGAGGAAGATACTTGGCCTTCATCTCTGACCTCTCGTCCCTCAGACACACAGACAAAAGCCCACAGACAGACAGAGACACACAAACATATACACATACACACAGATCAAACACATATACACAGACACACAAACAGACACAGACACACATACACATAAACACACACACACACAAATATATATAGATCCACAGACAGATAGACAGACAGACAGATAGACACACAAACTTTGCGCCCCCATGTTTTCTGAGATGGGGCTTTAATGCAATAGGTCCCAAGTCAGATGCAGAGGGGGTTCAGAAGGCAGAGGTGAATGCCAAGTGCAATAGGCTCCATCTCCTCTGGATGTGAGTCTCTGAGTAAAACTGGTTTTATTTTCACCCAGTTTCCTCTCTCTAGAGGAGAGCTGGCATTCAGTGGCAAGCACTTGAGCATGGGGTCAGTAACAGCAAGTTGTTGGGAGAAGGACTGGATTTTTAAATCCATATTTTGGACTTGCTAGTTCCAGCCTCACAGATCAGCTAATTCCCTGATGGTAAGGACATGGCAGTACAGCTCAATGGGTCACAAAACATGACTTCTAGGCATCGGCATCACCAGGAAATGTGTTAGAAAAGCCCATTCTTGGCCTCATCCTAAAACTCGCTCTAAGAACTTCTAGGCGTTGAGTATACGTCACACACACACACAGCATGACCAAATCCTACATCAAATCCCCAGAACAATACTTTTCTAAAAAGACATTCTGGGGTGGGTGGGGGGCTTGGAGTGCAGTTTTGGACTTCCAACACTTTAGTTTTACCTACGATCACAGGATTTTAAAACTGTGGGGCTGGCCAAGGAACCTATAAATCTGACTCCTTGAGTTCAATCCTTGCTTGATACCTGGATCCCACTGTGGGGGGAGAGAACCAGTTCCTGGTGTCCTCTGACCTCCACACTAACAGAATGAAAATAACCCATGCAGACAGGCTAGGTGTGGTTATGCATGCTTGTGGTCTCAGAACTGGGAAGGTTGAGGGTGAAGAGTCCTGAGTTCGAGGCCGACTTGAGCTACCTAGTGAGACGCTGTCTCCCAAACAACGGAAAACTGTAGCTACCAGACGGTCTGGAACTAGATGACTTGGCCTTAGTGATCTTGGGCCAACTAGTAATATCCTTTATACTCAGCTTTCATTAAATTATCTCATAGTATGCCTGGTGACAAGAATCATCTGAGATGCCTGTTTTAAAAAAAAAACCCAGATTCCCCTAGAGCAGCACACCATCCTCTCAATACTGGGCATAAAGTCTCGGACCTCACTGATGCCAGACAACTGTTCTGCCAGTCAGCTACATCCCGAGCCCTTATAGCATAATTCCTAACAGAAGAAGCATTAGTTGGAAGTGCAGAAGAACTTTTTTTTTTTAATTTTTCTTTCTTCTTCTTTTTTTTAACGCTTCATGAATTTGCGTGTCATCCTTGTGCAGGGGCCATGCTAATCTTCTCTGTATTGGTCCAATTTTAGTATATGTGCTGCCGAAGCAAGCACTTTTTAAATTTTTTAAAAGATTTATTATTTATTTATTACCATGTATACAGTGCTCTGCCTGCATGTACACCTGCAGGCCAGAAGAGGGTGTCAGATCACACTATATAGATGGTTGTGAGCCACCATGTGGTTGCTGGGAATTGAACTCAGGACCTCTGGAGGAGCAGTCGGTGCCCTTAACCTCTGAGCCATCTCTCCAGCCCCAGCAGAAGAACTTTTAAATACTAAAAACAAAACGCACTCCTTTAATCCCAGTACTTGGGAGGCAGAGGCAGGCAGATTTCTGTGAGTTCGAGACCAGCCTGGTCTACAAAGCGAATCCAGGACAGCCAAGGTTACACAAGAAACACTGCCTACAACAACAACAACAACAACAACAACCAACCAAACAAACAACCCAAAAAACTTAAAACAAACAAACAAAACCCCAGTGTCCCCCACCCACCCGCCCCATGTAACCTCAACTGGCCTAGAGCTCCATCTCGATCTGGCTAACCTCGAACTCACAGAGATGCACTTGTCTGTCTTCTAACTGAACCTGAAGCTGTGTGGTCCAGGCTGGTTGACTAGGGATCTTCTATCTCCGCCCTCCTCCCCCAACACACTGGGGTCAATGCCAGCTTTTTTTTTTTTTAATATGGATGCTGGAGATTCAAGATCAGGTCCTTGTGTCTGCATGGTAAGTGCTCTTACCCACTGAGCCATCTTCCCAGCCCAGGATCTTTATTTTTTAATAAACTCTCCTAGCACATAATACACAACATGGTAGTTTCAGGGTATTTGAAGAACTGTAAGTGGCGTTTCTAGATGGCTTCCTCCCATGGAGACAGGATGAATGACAACAGAAATGGTCGCTATCGAGTGCTTAAGTGGCGCCTCTGATTCTTAGTACTGCACTCTATCAACTCTCACAAACACTTCTATGAGGGAGGTTGAGGACAGGACTAGGCGCAATTGCCTGGGTTAAGAAATCCTACACGCACCAAGAAGAGACTCGATACCCTATGAGCGTATCCAGGGGGAGGAGGTCCCGCTCAGGCACAGGCATAGGGGAGGGGAGTAAGGGGAAAACGGGAGGGAGGGAGGAGTGGGAGGATACAAGGGATGGGATAACAATTGAGATGTAATATGAATAAATTAATAAAATGTATTTTTTTTAAAAAAAGAAACCCTACATGCTGCCTTATTTAAGCAACTGAAGAAGGTGACGGCATTTTCCTCATAGTTTTGTTGTAAGGATTGAGAAGTATGCTTTTCAGTTTTTAGAACTCCTGCCGCGTTGGCACCGGCAAGCTGTCATAACTCCTCAGAACTCCCTGTCAGGAGGTGGAGAAGGGAGAATTTGAATCCAAACAGTTTTAACTCCAGAAGGGTTGAACAGGCACAGTGATTCTCAAATTGTGATTCCTGCTGTCAGGAGTATCACAGGAGAACTTTTTAAAAATGCAGATTACAACTCCCTACCCGACCCCCACCCCATCCCAGATCTACTGAGTCAGAAACTGGCGGTGGAGCTCAGCAGCCTGTTTTTAAAAGCTGTTCAAGTGATTCTGAGGAACACTAGAGTTTGGTAACAGTCTTTAGAGGTTCTGGCGGGGGAGGGGGTTTTAAAATAAAAGGAAAGAAGGAAGAACGAAAGAAAAAGAAGGAAAAACAAAAACAAAACCAAAAAAACCCTTGGAGCTGTAGAGCGCGAGACTAGGTAGGTCCAGTTCACCTGGAGGTGAGGAAAAATGATTTACCAGGCTGGAGCGCAAGGCCTGCTGGGGCCTGTAGTCCCGAGTGGGCCTAAGGGGACGCGCCTGCGCACTGGGTGCGAACTCTCTCCAGTCGCTGTAGTCGGGGCTCGGGACCGGCTGCCATCTTAGTGGAGGGACTGAGAAGTCGCCGCCGCCCCGAGTCCCGGTAAGCACCCGCGGGCGGACTGGGGTCAATTCCGTGCTTACGAGGGAGCTTGGATGAAAAGGCATGAGGAATGCGAGGGGTAGAGGAGTGCGGGGCGGGAGTCGGGACCTAGAGCCGGTGCTGCTCTTCCCGCAGCCGACGTCCATGGGGGGCGCCGGGAGAGACGGCTGGTGGCCCGAGCCGGGCGGCGGGTGGGTCAGCGGGACGAGCCGAACTGCTAGTGCCTGGCCTAGGGCCCCCCCCGCCCCGAGCCTGTGGCTCCGCGAGCCCCAAGTTGGGAGGGAGCCGAGCCGCGGCGGACGTGGGCAGGGTCCAGCCCCGCGCCCTGCTGCCGCGCCCGGGGGCTCCTCTCCGGCGGTCCGGCCTACGCGCGGGGCCCGGTGGCAGCGGCCCTCCCGCGCTACGTGGCCCTTGGAGGGGCGGCGGCCTGGCCCACCTGCCACCTGGCAGGCTCTCCCGAGACTTTTGCAAGCTCCCACTCGCGGAGGACCTTCCCTGTGGCTGCCTCCCCTTCCGTCTTGCGCTCCCCTCCTCCCTCCATTGTCCCCCACTCATGGTGGTCCCGGCCCAGGCCGGCGCCGCCGACTTTTGAAGACGTGGAGCTGTCACAGTCCTTCCTAACGAGAGTGGACTTTTCTTTAGCCAAGAAAAAAAAAAGTAGAGGTGAGCGTATCTGAAAGGTAGAAGCCTGATGAGGGCATGACTTTTCAGAATAAGACTCGAGTTTTAATACATGGTTCCAGGCTGCAACTTCAAAAGAGGAGAGGGGAAATATATAGATATAGATATATAGATATATATACACACACCCTAAGTAGGCATTGGGCCTAAAGTTAGAGATGTGACCAGGTGAACTTTGCAAAGTACCCGAAATTCAAGGTTCCCTAGTCACTTGTTTTCTTGGGTGTGTTGGAATCCTGATCTTGTTGAATTTTCTGCTCCTCATTAGCAGCCCCATTGAACATGTTCTGAAGGGAAGGGTGAGGAGAAAAAAGTGAGTTTTTCTTCTTCTTCTTCTTCTTCTTCTTCTTCTTCTTCTTCTTCTTCTTCTTCTTCTTCTTCTTCTTCTTCTTCTTTCTCTTCTTCAAAGTTAGAGAACACACTCTAGCCACCCATCATTGTGGTCTTAAGTGTGGTGCGTCTCTTGTATACTTATCTTATGAAAGTAGGTAAAGAAATGCTGTGTGTGGTCACTCTCAGGGTCGCAGAGGGCTTGGTTCTCATCTGAAATAAAGGGTTTTTTTGGGGGCGGGTGTAAAATTGATGAGATTCAGCCATGAGCATCACAGGTTTACTTAAGGCTTAATTTTGTAGGTTTAGAAAAGATGAAATTATCTTTTGAGCAGTGAATGTACTTTGTGTGAGTTCAGGAACTCAGACTTTAGAATTGCCATCGACAGGATATAGTATGAAACCAAAAGCAACTGCCTAATACTTTTTAAAATTCTATTCTAGAGTAAATAAACTACATTCTTTTAAAAATAGCTTTATATTCATTCATTAACAGACAGACTGAAAAAAAAAAAGAGCCAGGATGACCCATGGTCTCAAAATTTGGTCATTAACATAATTACAAGAGCCTTTACCTTTTGTTTTTGTTTTGAGATAGGATATTGCTTATAGCTGGACTGGCCTAGAATGTACCATGTACACTTAGGCTGGCATTGAACTTCGTTCCATCTCCCTGCCTCTGCCTCCTGAGTGCTGGGAATACATATATGTGCATGCTACCAGGATGGGCTCAGGAGAAATTTCTAGATTTGTTTATTTGTGTGTATGAGCCATGACTTGAGTTGGAGGTTAAAGATAACCCTCTAAAGTGTTTCTTCTTTCATGTGGGTCCCAGGGTTCAAACTCAGGCCACCAGGCTTGCATGGCAGCTACCTTTACTCGCTGAGTTATTTTACTAGACCAGGAGAGATTTTTAAAGGTAGAGTGTGTCACTTAGTTGGTAGAGTGCTTGCTTACTATATGCAGGGCTCAGAGTTTAACTCTCAGCAGCGTTGGGAGGTAAAGCCAGCCTGGACTACTTGAGACCATTTATTTTAAAAAGTGGATGTTTTCAGGTCTCATTTTTGAGATTGATTAGCTCTAGATTGGGTCTATCAATTTATTTAAAAACATGCCTCAGGTAGTTGGGATGGTCTTGGGAACCACGGAGACAAACAATAGTATGGCCATACCAAAGACAGCTCAGAAAGCCTTGAGAGAGGAGTGGAAGTGGCCAGTGTGGGAGTGGCTGAAAGAAGTCGCAAGGTGTGGTTATGAGGGCCACGCTTAGTTGTGTAGGATCTCAAGGTCTATTAGCATAGCTTCCAAATCAGCCAGAGCTACAGTGAGACCCTGTCTCAAAACTGAAGTTCTAGAGCAGTGGTTTTTCCAACTTGGTTGAAATCCCTTTGGCAAATCTCTATCCCCCAAAATATTTACGGTTCATAACAGCAGGAAATTTACAGTTATGAAGTAGCAACAAAAATAATTTCATGGTTGGGGTCCCCACAAGATGAGGAACTGTATTAGCGGGTTGCAGCGTTAGGAAGCTGAGAGCCACTGGTCTGGAGGATGGGTAGGGATGCGGCAGAGGATAGGAAAGGGAAGGAAGGCAGCGAGGAAAGGAAATAGCTTAGTGTCTCCAGGAGGAGTGTGGGAGAAAAGGAGTTCAGTGAGCAGGAAGCAGAGTGGAGGAGAGCACTATGGGACTCAAGGCCAGAGAGGTAAAAGGAGCCAATTCTAGAAAAGTTCTAAGTCTTTTTTTTTTCCCCGAGACAGGGTTTCTCTCTGTAGCCTTGGCTGTCCTGGACTTGCTTTGTAGACCAGACTGGCCTCGAACTCACAGTGATCCGCCTGCCTCTGCCTCCCAAGTGCTGGGATTAAAGGCGTGTGCCACCACGCTCGGCTGAAAAGTTCTAAGTCTTACAGTGCTAACGGTTTTGAATTTTATGTTGTTATAGATAAAGGTTTTTGGGAAAGGAAGTTGGAGTTTGTTCTGAAAGATGGCTCTGGTGATAAAAGTGAAAGGGTGAAAGTGGCTGTGGCACAGCCTCCCTTGTAAGTGACAAAGGCTGGCCTTGGAGGCGGGGCTAATTAAGGGGTTGGGTGTCTCTTTTTGCTAATGCAATAGTGTTGCCATGTTTTTGGATGAGGATTAATTATTTAGGGCTAGTCTGGTTTAAGGGTTCCTTTTCTCTTGTAATATGTTCATTAACATCTTTGAGAAATTAGAATCAGATCAGATGCAGTTTGGACAAGTGCTGTGTTCTATAATTTATTACTATCAACACATTTATCCGCGTTTGGTCAGTGTATTTTTTTTTTTTTTTTTGAGCCTCAGAAAGTTGGTACTTGAGCTTTACAGTTGGAAGAGATTGTTTGCTTTATAGTGGCAAGCGTGTTTAGGTTGTAGGCTAACTTTGATTAGAAATAACTTCTGTGCGTACTGTACTGCCAGGGAGGATTGTAGCTCATGCCTCTAATCCCAGCAATCAGGAGTCTAAGTCGGAAGCATTGACAGCATGGACCACATAGTGAAATCCAGGCCAGTCTGCTTCAGTGTGAGATTTACTCCCGCACCCCCCAAGACAACAACAACAACAGAAGGGAAAAAAAAAAAACAACTGAATTCTGGTTGTGTTAGTTCTCTGAGGAAGTATGATTGATGAGTGATGTCTTTAGTGAACAGCTATCTAGTGGGTAGTGCATGCTTGTGTGTGTGTGTGTGTGTGTGTGTGTGTGTGTGTGTGTGTGTGTGTGCACATGCCACATACATACCTTACTTACACTGGCCCAGTCTCTTAGCTTTCTGTTTTTGTTTTTGAAGACATGGTATCAATGTGTAGACCAGGCTGGTCTTGAACTCACAGAGATTCATCTGCCTGGCCTGCATGGCTAGTTTCAGGCCAGCCAGATAGACACAGTGAGACCTGTCTCAAAAAAAGAAGAAAACGTATATACTTTTTTTTTTCTTTTTTTTTTTTTTAGGTTTTCTGAGACAGGGTTTCTCTTGTGTAGCCTTGGCTGTCCTGGACTCACTTTGTAGACCAGGCTGGCCTTGAACTCACAGAGATCCGCCTGCCTCTGCCTCCCAAGTGCTGGGATTAAAGTTGTGCGCTACCCCCACCCAGCAAAAGATAAATGTTTTACCTAAAGCTCGTTTAGAGCTAGAACTAGAAACAAGTGTTAGAACGCTGGTGTTCTCCACGTTCCTGCTGTGAATGTATGAGTCTAAGAGCATCTGGTGTCAGATAAAAGTCCTTCTAGCCTGTGCCTGTTTATTGTTTGGATAGGAGGCTAATGAAGAAGTAAGCCTAGAATTGAGTTTAGTTTACTTCGTGTGACTCAGGAAATTGAGCTAGTGCTAATAGGAAGCAGCAAGTCTCCAGGCTCCCTTTCCTTTCTTGTGACATACCTCTCTTCTTTGGGGATTGCTTTCATTATAAGAACTAAGGAAAAGTATTTAAGTTTGTTGTTTCTTTCTGTATTTATAGTGCTTAGCCAAATTATGGGTTTATAATAAGCATTCAGTAAAGACATGCTAATTTTTGTGCTGTAAATGATACTGATTTTGGGTGAATATAGATCAGCAAGGGGACTCAGAGAGTAGAATTGTAGCCTTCCCTGTTTGAGAGGTTTGCCTCATCTCGAAATACTAGGTTGTAACTGTTCTCATGAGTAGCAGCACTAGCTAGAAGCTGTCTGAGCCCTGTTCCCCTCCAGTCTGGTAGTGCAACATTGTTGGAAAGTGGCTGCCAGCTCAGCTCTTTTGCTGCTGTTTAAAACTAATGATACTCAGATCTTTGGCGTGCTCCCCCCAATCTTCCTCCTGTCCCTAGGCGTGTCTGTGATCTTTATAGGAGAATATGTGTGCATATGGCCGCCCTGATTGGCAAATGTCCGTCATATCCAAGTGGCTATTATCCCTTACTGTGTAAGTTGCCCTTTTATCTTAACCTATTCTGTATACAGTCTTTCTCATGGACGTATTCTTTTTGAAGGTTTTATGCTGGGGTAATAAAGACCCAGTCTGTGGGAGTCCGAAGGTCATCATGTATCTCTGTTTAGTTAGAGTACTTTGTTAACAGACCCTTCTTCTCTTTCAGGTAACATGCATTTCACAGTGGCCTTCTGGAAACAACGCCTTAACCCAAAGAAGTGACTCAACCAGTGAGAACTTCAGGTGTGGCCACATTCCTGTGAGAGACATTTGGGGGCAGTATGGAGCACCTGCTGTGGAGAGCTGGGTGGCAGAGTGTTAGTAGTTATAGCAGTTGGCTTTTTCTACTTGTGCTGTGTTATAGGTATTACCTTCTTACACATGTCCAGACAGATGTGTGTCATGGTTAAGAAGTAGAGGAATTGCCCAGCAGCTGTGCACGCCTTTAATCCGAGCACTTGGGAGACAGAGGCAGGTAAATCTCTGAATTAGAGGCCAGCTGTTCTACAGAGTGAGTTTTAGGATGGCCAGGGCACCAAAGAACCCTGTCTTGGGTCAGGGGGGAAAATGGAGGAGCATACTAACATGCAAAAAAATAGAAAAGATCTGAGACCTGATTTTATTTTAATTGGCAGTCTATGTAACTTTGTCGACTTTCTTAGTCCTATTGGCTTCAGGTTATCTGTCTTCCATATAGATATATTCTATCTACCTTTGTTTGTTTGTTTGTTTGTTTTTTGAGACTGGGTTTCTCTGTGCAGCCTTGGCTGCCCTGGACTCACTTTGTAGACCAGGCTGGCCTCGAACTCACAGCGATCTGCCTCCCGAGTGCTGGGATTAAAGGTGTGCGCCACCATGCCTGGCTTCTATCTATCTTCTATATATATCTGTATTCTTTTCTACCTTCCTGGGATTATTGTGAGGACCAAATAAAACACTACCCATTAAATCTTCAGAAATGAAAATACGAGGCTGAAGATGTAGTTCAGTTGCCTGTCTGGCATGGGTGTAGCTGCAGGTGCAGTCCACTGGATTAATTGGGTGTAGTGGCACAAGCCTGTGATCCCATGACCATCAGCAGGGCAAGGTTGTGTTTGGCTACATCGTGATTTTGGAGCCCATCCTAGCATATATGAGATCCTGTCGGGGAAAGAAAAAAAAAAAGAAAGAAAAGAAATTTTAATTCATAGCATAAGACATCTAAGCTGGGCCGTGGTAGTACATGCCTTTAATCCCAGCACTCAGGAGGCAGAGCCAGAGCAGGCAGATATCTGAGTTTGAGGCTAGCATGGTCTACATAGTGAGTTCCAGGACAGGCAGGGCTATACAGAGAAACTCTATTTTGAAAAACAAAACAAAACAAAACAAATAAGAAAAGACATCTAGATCTTTAAGATAGGAGAAATGGTACTAGTATTATAAGGAAAACATTATAAGATGGGTTACTATAATAGGTCAAGAAGGAGTAGAGCTGGGGGATGTGACACACACCTTAAACCTAGCACTCAGGAGACAGAGGCAGAGAAGTGAGTTCTGTGAGTTCAAGGCCAGCCTGGTCTACATAGCAAGCTCCAGGTCAGCCAGTGCAACATATTGAGACCCTGTTTGCTTAAAAAAAATAAAAATAAAAAGTTGGACATGATGGCGCACACTTATAATCCCAACACTCAGGGAGGCAGAGACGGATTGCCGTGAGTTCCAGGCCAGCCGGATCTACAAAGCAAGTCCAAGACAGCCAAGGCTACACAGAAAAACCCTGTCTTGAAAAATGAAGAAGCAAACAAACAAAGACAATAACCCTCCCCACAAAAACAAACAAACAAAACAGAGTAGAGAAAGATTACAGTGTGTGTGAAATAAAAAATAAAATGAAAAGCTGGGCGTAGTGGTGCAAGCCTTTAATCCCAGCACTCAGGATGCAGAGGCAGGTGGATCACTGTGAGTTCGAGGCCAGCCTGGTCTACAAATCGAGTCTAGGACAGCCAGGGCTACACAGATAAACTCTGTCTCAAAAACAAAACAAAACAAAACAAAAAAGTAGCTCAGGGGAAGGTGAACTATTAGATAAGGAAACTGAAGAGAGAATTTGGTGTATATGTCCAAAGGAATTATAGTCAGTACCTCTGAGAAATACCTGCACTGCTCTAGGTTTGCTATAGCGTTTACAATAGCCAAGATAATAGAAACACAGGCATGTCTGTTAATAACTGTAAATGGGTAAATGTAAAGTATATATTTTATACATATATACATGTATATGTTTTATATGTAATATATATAATTATGTATATATGTAATAGGAAGTACTACTTGACCTTAAAAAGAAGGAAATCTGCCCATTTAGGAAAGCATAGCTGAACCTGAAAGACATATGTCAGGTAAATTAATACACGAATAGGTATATGGTCTCACTGATATAGAGAATAAAGAAAAGTCACTCTTAGAAATGGAGAGAAGGGTGCAACCAAGAGCTGAGTATAGAAAATGTGGAGATGTTGATCAAAGGGTACAAACTCAAGAGTTAAAGGATGAATAAAATTTGAAAACTCATTGGACATAGTAGCTAATAATGGTAATCCCAGCTCTTGTAAGACTGAAGTAGGAAACTTGTGATTTGAGGTTAGCCTGGGCTAGTTGGTGAGACTTTTTTCTCCTGTTAGCCTCTGCAGAACTCAGGAATAATAAGGGGCTTGAGATCCACAAAAAGAGTAAAATTTGGGCTGTAGAAATGACTTGGTTGGTATAGTGTTGTACAAACACGTGGACCTGAGTTTACATCCCCAGAACCTCCCTAAGGAGCTAGGCAGAGTGGCACAGTGGCACAGTGGGGAGTGCGGAGCAGAGATAGGCAAAGCCACCCAGAAGAGCCAGTGATCAGTGAGAGGCCCTGTCTCAAGAAATAGGGTGTAAAGCTGAGACAAGACCTGGGCCGTTGCTTATGGAGCCACAGCCACGTGCGTGTGTTAAATGTGCCTCTTGTCTCAGCCCTTCCTTTCCTTTCTCCTGCCTCTTCCCAAAGCATGCTTTCCCTGGTTCTCGACTTTGTTGTTCTTTTTCCTGTAGTTAGGCCCCTCCTGCTTTTAGCCATGCTGCTGCTCATCCACTCCATGGCTAGCCTCCATTGCTGAACGTGTGGTTTAAATGGCATGGCGTTTTCTCTTCTTCCTTGTCATTTTCCTTCTCCTGACAGCTGCTGAGATTTGCAGCTTGCCTGTTCTGGGGTTTTAAAATCTAAAAAAATTACCCCCAGGTGTACAGAGAAAGAACAAGCAAGTAAGCTTCATCTGTATACCTCTAGCTTTTTACTCATATACACAAAGTACATATATCATAAATACCACCGCACACACATGCGCGCGCACACACACACAGCAACACATGCATGCAGGAGTGAGCACGGACAAATACATGCGCGCGCGCGCACACACACACACACACACACACACACACACACACACCCACCTGGCTGAGGTCTTCTCTTAAACACCACACATACACACACACACACACACACACACACACACACACACACACACACACCTGGCTGAGGTCTTCTCTTAAACACACACACACACACACACACACACACACACACACACACGAAAAAGGAAAAGGGGGAAAAAAAAAGAAGGGAAAAAACAAGCCATCCCTGAGGGATTAGTGCCTGACTGTAACCTTGAGATTTTAGTTTTCAATCACTATCTCTTTGGACATACTCAGTCACACTTATCTCCACTGTGAACATTAATGTTTATTATGCTGTCATCTGTGTGACCTTTAGATTTAGTTTGTGTTAACCAATCTCCCTTGTAAATGCTTAAGATAGGAGAAGGCTTGGGTGGCTTAAGTGAAGGAGTCTCATTTGCTGTAATGAAATGCTTACTTAAATGTACTGGTTTGTTCTTGTTTTTATTTTTATTGTATGTGCTCTGGTGTTTTTCCTGCATGTATATCTGTGTAAGAGTGTCCGATTCCTCCAGAGCTAGAGCTATAGACAGTTGTGAGTTTAGCCCTATCTTAACCACTGAGCCCTCTCTAGCCCTAAATGTGCTCTTTTTGATAGTTATGGAGAGAAAGGAAGGAGATGATGATGTGATTGGTGAAGGATAATAGAACAGAAATGGTAAGAGGGAGAATAGTTATGTGAGGTTGCACAGAAGTTGTTTCAGATGGTCCAAGGCATGAAAATGAAGTATATAGATTTTTAAAAGGGGGAAAAAGAAGGTGTTCTCTGCAATAAAGAAGAAACTGGCTAGCATTCCTTCAATGATCGTCATCTTACCAGAAAAAGTAGTCTTCCAGAAAGAAATGTACTGAAAGAGACTTTCTGTTTCCAAACACCTTTAAATGTTCCTCAGAGTATCCGTTTTACCCCAGCTCACAAAGCAGTTCTTCTGGGAAAGATAGCTGGAATATTTGTGTTGTAGTTTTTGAATTCTATAATCTTCCACGGTTGACTTAAATCTCTCAGGATCTTACAATGTTCTCCATAGCCCCAAAAATGAAAAGACAGGGCAGCTACTCCTGGTCTTGAGCTCACTGTGTGACTAAAGAGGACCTTTATGTTTGAGCGTCCTAAGTGCTGGGATTCCTGCCCACCCCCACCCCGGGACGTCTCAGATGCCTTTTTTTTTTTTTTTTTTTTTTTTACCTTTATTTTAAGTGCATGGGTGTTTTGCCTGTATGTATGTCTATGTGAGAGTGTCAGATCTGGGAGTTAAATACTGTCAGCTGCTATGTGGGTACTGGGATTTGAACCCCGGTCCTCTGAAAGAGTAGTTAGTATCCCCAACTCCTAAGCCATCTCTCCAGCCCCTCAGATGTCTTCTTGTTTACTGATTATGCTCTATGTTTTATATGTCAGGTCACTGCTTTCTTAGGGCTTTGGTCTTTCTTTTCTTTTTTCTTTCTTTCTTTCTTTTGGTTTTTTGAGACAGGGTTTCTCTGTGTAGCCTTGGCTGTCCTAGAACTCACTATGTAAACCAGGCTTGCCTTGAACTCAAGAGATCCCCCTGCCTCTGCCTCCTGAGTGCTGGGATTAAAGGTATGTGCCACTAGTGCCCAGCCTCTTAAGGCTTTGCTAACATCACCATACAATAGTCACAGTTTTACAGGTGAGAAGCCAGAGCCAGCCTTAATTCCAACACTCGGAGGTAGAGGCTGGTGGATATCTCTGAGTTTGAGGTCAGCCTGGTCTGTTCTACATATTCGAGACACCCTGTCTTTTAAAGAGGGGAGCATGTTCTCTTACCTTCTGCTTTAAACTTTGGCACAAAGACTTGAAGGAAACAAAGCATAGAAATGCGGGTTTGTTTATTTTTTTGAAACTGGGTCTCATGTACCCCAGGCCTCTTAAGTTGCTATGTAGCTGACGCTGGCCCTGCACTCATGAGCCTCCTGCCTTTACCTGCCAGCGCATACAGTACTGGCTTAAATTGTTAACACTTAGTAAGTGTTTATTGAGCTGCTGCTATGTTAGGTCCCAAGGGCTACTCAAATAGAAAATTCCTCCTGCTTTAAGGATTTGTGAGGTTTTGGGTTTTTTTTGGCTTTTTGTCAGGAAAACAAAGCTTTCGAGCAGTCAAATTTCAGTAAAAAAGCTTACATGGCATTGAAATATAAAATGTTTATCTCATATTTCCTGGTTTCTTTAGCATAACTGAATATATTCCAGGTACCATGCTGCTGAGTATCAACCTGGGCTTTATTAAGAGAACAGTGACATGGGTCTGGGGGTCTAAATGGAGGACCACCCAGTCTTCACAAAGCCTTCAGTTCAGCCCACAAGCATGGCAGAGTGATCCCTCTCAGGAGATCAGAAATTCATGGTTGTTTTTAGTTAAGTAGTTAACTTTAGCTACTTTAGTTAATTAAGTAGCAAGTTTGAGCCTCGTGGGTCTACATGAGACTCCCCAAGAGAAGAAAGACTAGAAAGAAGAAAAAGCAGTATCTGCTAGGAAGAAACCTGCAATTTCTCTCCACATCTAGAAACTTTACCCTAATATTTAGATACATTTTTCTATTCCAGAAAAGAGAAGCATATTCATACCCTACCATTTATAGTAAGAACTCTTGCGTATTGAGCTTAGTCCCTACAGAAAGGCGAACAGTGGCTTGCTTGCTTTCTGGTTTTTGTGTTTGTTTTGGGTGTATATGTGTATGGCAAATGCACGCACATATGGATTAGAATAGAAGAGGGACGTGAGGTGTCGTGTCACTCTGCACCGTATGCCCTGCTTGAGTCCCTGACAGAGCTGGGCTGGCTGCCCTGGCAGTCCTCTTGCCTGTGCTCCTCACCACACTGGAGTTCGGCGTGTGTCATGCTTGGCTTTTTCCATAGGGGCGTGTGTTTGAACTCAGTTTCTCATGATTGAGCACAGCATGTGGGTTTTCCACTAAACTGTCCTTGAGGCCCATGAGAAGCTTGCTTTCTAAGGAAATAGATATTGTTTTATTGGGCTTCATATTTTTTAAAAAACAATTTATTTTTATGTTATATACATTGATGTTTGGACTACATGTATGTCTGTGTGAGGGTATCAATACAGACAGTTGTGAGCTGGGTGCTGGGGATTGAACCTGGGTCCTCTGGAAGAGCAGTCAGTACTCTTAATTGCTGAACCATCTCTCCAGCCCACTTCAGTTTTACATTTTATGAAAGAAAACTTTTTTTTTTTTTTGTCTTTTGAGACAAGGTTTCACTGTGTATCCCTAGCTGCCTTGGAACTCACTCTGTAGACCAGGCTGGCCTTGAACTCACAGCGATCTTCCTGCCTCTGCGTCTTTGGGATTAAGATATGTGTCACCACCACTACCCAACAAAATGTGTGTGTGTGTGTGTGTGTGTGTGTGTGTGTGTGTGTGTGTATGTGTGTGTGTATGTGTGTGTATTGGTCGGTCATGTGTGCTACAGTGCATGTGTGGAGAGGTCAGAGGACAGCTTGTAGGAGTAGGGTCTCTCTTAAAACCCTGTGAGTTTTGGGGATCAAACTCAGGTTGTTGGGGTTGACAGCAAGTACCTTTATCTGCTATTCTACATTTAGGTGACTAGTTTGCTTCTTAGTCATTAGTGTAAATAAGGAGAAAGATCTATGACACAGTCTTGATAACAGGAAAAGTCCACTTTTAGACGTTAACTGCTTTAGAGTTAGAGACATTGGGCGTTTCATATATTGGCAGTGTGATCTTGGCCAAATTGTTTAACCTGTTTATGCCTTAGTTTTCTCATCTGTAAACTGGGAATATATTCTTAGGGGTCTTGTCTCTGCTTGAACCGGACTTGGCTTATAGAAATCATGAAATGCCATTCGTTATGGGTTCCCAACATTACCTCGGCTTTGTCTTTTAGAAAAACCTCAACTTGCTCAGGCATGGTGGCGCACGCCTTTAATCCCAGCACTTGGGAGGCAGAGGCAGGCAGATTGATGTGAGTTGGAGGCCAGCCTGGTCTACAAAGTGAGTCTAGGACAGCCAAGGCTACACAGGGAAACCCTGTCTTGAAACCCCCGCCCCCCCCCCCCCGAAGAAAAACCCCAACTTATAGTCATCATATTGGTTGACTCAGAAAACCTTTCTAGGGAGAACATTGTAGACTAAGATGTTTGTAAGAGCTAGGTAAATTTTTTTTGGTTTTTCAAGACAGGGTTTCTCTGTGTAAAGGCCCTGGCTGTCTTGGACTCACTTTGTAGACCAGGCTGGCCTTGAACTCTGAGATCTGCCTGCCTCTGCCTCCTGAATGCTGGAATTAAAGGTGTGCACTACCACGCCTGGCTGGTAGATAAACATTTAAGTCTATGACAGACCAGAGTGAGACTTTGAGAACTTGGGAATTCATATCCTAAGAGGGCAACTGTGAAAGTAGCTTTGGCTCCTTATTTTTACAGAGTATCATGTGCTATAGGTGGACTTTGTACTCCCTACATAGTAAAGAATGACCTTCAACTTTTAAATTTTTTCCTTTTTTAAAAAAAAGATTTATTTATTTATCATGTATACAGTGTTTTGACTGCGTGTATGCTTGTAAGTCAGAAGAGGCTAGATCTCATTATAGATGCTTGTGAGCCACCATGTGCTTGCTGGGAATTGAATTCAGGACCTTTGAGAGAACAGACAGTGCTCTTAACCTCTGAGCCATCTCTCCAGCTCCTTAAATTTATTCTTATTGTGTAAGGATGGGGTCATGTTCTCATGGAGGTCAGAAGACTATGTTTTAGAGTTGCTTCTCTCTTTCCACTATTGCATGGGTTCCAAATATTGAACACAAGCCCTGAGGTTTGTGCAACCAAGTGTTTTACTGCCTAAGCTACTCACCAGCCCCATGACTTTGAAGTTGTTGATCCTCTGCCTCCTGGGCACTGAGATACACTGTGTGCATGCACCACTTGGTGGTATTGGGGTTTGAACCCAGGATTTCCTACATACCAGCTGAGCTACACGCCCATCCTTTTATGTGTAGGTGACATGCCACTCACGGCAGTCCTCCTTCTCCAACCTCTCATGGGCTGTGATTACAAGCTTGAGCCACCAATACTCTACTTTTTATATTTTGTGAGTCTTACTTTGTAGTCCAGGCTAACTTTGAATTTTAGGCTACCAGCCTTAGTCTTGTGAGTGGAATTTGAGATTGATTACAAGTCTATGGGTCAGAAAATGGGAGTAGATTGACTGACTGCTGTGCCTTTGGGCTTCTTAGGCTCAAAGAAGTCTCTGTTCAGCTTTGTTCTTGACAGGCACTGGAGGTTTGCTCCCTGTCGCCTTACTCTTCTTTGGTAAGTTGGTGGTGGCTCTAGTTCCCTTTCTCCTGGGACCGCCTGACTTCTTCACTGGTGGTACTAGTTCCTGCCAGAGCCGACAGTGCTGGGAAGCGAGGCAGAGCTTGTACTGTCTTATGATGTAGCTTTAGTCAGAGAGGCCAGCATTCCACTGTGGGAAAGGAACTACAGAAGCGCCTGAAGGCAACAAGTCTGGATACCCAGAGGGAGGGGAGAAGCTCAACTGGTACCCAACAGCCAGACTGCAGCTATTTCCATATTTTTATTTGATTTTTGTTTTTTTCTTTGTTTGGTTTTTTGAGACAGGGTTTCTCTGTGTAACAGCTCTGGCTGTCCTGGAACTTGCTCTGTAGTCCAGGCTGGCTTTGAACTCACGGAGATCCACCTGCCTCTGCCTCCTGAGTGCTGGGATTAAAGGCGTGCGTCACCATTGCCCAGCTATATCCGTATTTTTAAATGGAAAATTTTGATGTTAATAGTATCTTGTTTGTCTTGTTTTCAGGTTTGCTGTCTTGTTGATGGTATGTCTGCTAGTGAATCACAGCTTGATTCAATGGGTAGCCTGACCATGAAGTCACAACTTCAGATCACTGGTAAGTCTTTAAAAGGTGCAATACCTTATATCTCTGCCTCCTTATTAAAAATAATCTTGGTGCTGGAGAGGTGGCTCACTGGTTAAGAGTACTTGTGGCTCTTCTTTCCAGTACTCATATTATAGATGGGAGCTTACAACTCCCAACTCCAGGGGACCCAGTGACCTCTTTTGGCCTCTTTTGTACTCAATGTGGTATTCACACACACATACATATATCTGAATTTATTGTGTGTGTGTGTGTGTGTGTATACACACACACACACATACAGACATATATGTATGTATGTATTAAAAAAATCTTGTGAGGGTGACTATTCAGGTAGCAAGCTGTCTCTGTCATCTTCTCATTTGGAAAGCTACGAGCCCGCACTCCCCGAATATTCAGCTAATCAAGTTTATTCCTTCTTAAATCTCTGATGGAGTTGAAGACCAGGTAGCTTACTTTTACAAATTGTTTAGGGGTGAAGATATTTTTAGGTCTAGATAAATGTTTTAAGTTGATAATGACAAGATGTGATGGAGATTGATTTACATTCAGAATTTTAGATGTACCAAGATAGGAAAGATGTTTTCTTCAAGACTGTCAAATACAAATAGCCAAAACACTAAGAATGTAACATTTATATAATTCCTGATTGTGTTATAGTTCTTCTTGCTATAGGTAGTTTATTGTATATATGTGTAATAATATAAATGTATATGTTAAAAAAAAACAAACCTTGTGAGGGTGCTGGGTGTGGTGGTCCATGCCAGTGATCTCAGCACCTGGGGAGGCAGAGGCAGGCAGATTTCTGTGAGTTTGATGCCAATCTGGTATACAAAGCAAGTCCAGGACAGCCAAGGCTATACTGAAACCCTGACTTGAAAAAAACAAAAACAAACAAACAAAAATCTTGTGAGAAAAAAAACATTTAGTAGGCTATTATATCAAGGCACCAAATCAGTATTTGATGATTGAATACATAAACAGAATGTTAGGGTATATTGTAAAGTGATACTTTTTATTCTATTTTAACTGGGTTCCTAATGTCTCTCCCTTCCTCATCCCAATCCTGTCCAACACTCTAACATTAGGTAGGAGAGAAAAAAAGTCAGTGGGGAGAGGGGGTGTAGTTATCTTTAGCTACTTCCTGCTGGTTAGGGTTGTTGGGTTCCTTGGGGCAAGTCCAGTCTTTGTCTCAGGATATTGCCAACTTCTCATCAAACTATCCAGTAACCAGGAGCAGCAGTGGGGAGTACCAGCATTTTTTCTTCCCCAACCCCTTATCTCTCTGGGCTCTGGCATTTATTCCTCTCCAGAGTCCTCAGAATTAAACTATTTGCAGCTGGCAAAGAACTCTGCTCACAGCCCACACGAGGAAAATAGTCTGCTGCTGTGAACAATCTGAATCAGCCCCATATCCCACACCTGGGATTATAACAAAAACGTGTTTATATATCACAACTGAGTTATTTTGTTTTGTTTTCCAATACAGAGTTTCTCTGTGTAACAGCTCTGGCTGTCTTGCACTCACTTTGTAGACTAGGCTGGCTTCAATCTCACAGAGATCTGCCTGCCTCTGCCTCCCAAATGCTGGGATTAGAGGTGTGTGCCACTACTCTAGTCACAGTTTTTGTTTTGTTTTATTTTGCTTTTTTCTTTTTCTGAGACAGAGTTTCTCTGTGTAACAGCTCTGACTGTCTTGGACTCGCTTTGTAGACCAGGCTGGCTTCGAACTCAGAGATCCGCCTGCTTCTGTTTTTGTAGTCATTAATTGCTTATGCTGCTTCTCTAGGCGTGGGTCTTAGAAGATTTCCCCTGAGCCATGGTGGCATCGCCTGATGATGCCATTGTGCAGGTCTTGTTTAAGGGACTATCTTGTTGAGATTTCATGGGTACAACTTCCCTGTCATATATAGAAGAAGACACTGCCTTGCAGCTGATGTTCAGGGCTTCTGGCTTTTCAAATCTTTCTGCTCCCTCCCCTGCAGTGCTCCCTGAGTCTCAGCTGTAAGGATTGTGTTGTAGATGTAGCAGTTGGGTTTGACCACTTGGGGATTTCTATGATGGGGTCTGTCTGCTGCAAAAAGAAGCTCCTTTTATGAGAGGTAAAAAATACACTGCTCTACGGATATAAGGATAGGTAGGTTCTTGGAATGCAGTAAGGAATTACACTGGGTTAGGACAGTGGCAGGAATAGGTTTTCATCTGGGGTCCATGACCTCATCAACCACAGGTAGTTGGCTAGTTCTGTGGTAGCAGGCATGAATTCTCTCCAGTTGAGTGGGCCTTGAATTGGATTAAACAGCCGGGTGGTGGTGGTGCACGCCTTTAATCCCAGCATTTGGGAGGCAGAGGCAGGTGGATCTCTGTGAGTTCAAGGCCAGCCTGGTCTACAGAGCAAGTTCAGGACAGCCAAGGCTACACAGAGAAACCATGTCTAGAAAAACAACAACAACTTGGATTAAACAGCTGCTAGTTATCCCTAAGATTAAGTGTCACTATGTACCATCGTGAGTATCTTGCTGTGCTGTCATTGCTGGGATTACAGGCCTCACCCCTGGCTAAGACTGTTGGTTGCTTTTCTTCCTTAGCAGCTTGCTTAGCACCTTCGCCTACTCTGGGAGCTAGTCCACAGGGCAGGGCCTTCCAGGCCAGTTCTAGCCTACCCCGAGAGCTAGTCCACAGGGCAGAGCCTTCCAGGTCAGTTCTAGCCTACTCTGGGAGCTAGTCCACAGGGCAGGGCCTTCCAGGCCAGTTCTAGCCTACTCTGGGAGCTAGTCCACAGGGCAGGGCCTTCCAGGTCAGTTGTAGCGATTCTCCCAAGTCCTGTCTCTAGAGTGTGCGGTGTCTTTAGCGATAGGGTGTTATCTTCAACATCTGGGGGGGCAAGTTAGAGCAACGGCAATAGCCTATATTGTTTTGGGAAGTTTTTAGATTCTCCTGACCAACAGCTCAAAGAGAGGTTTTCCACATCTGGCACTGTTTTTTTTTTGTCTTTTTGTTTGTTTTTTGTTTTAGATGTCTGTTGCTCTTAGGGAAAGCATTATCACCCTTGAGTAGTGTACTTTCATTTAAAAAATATGTATAAGTATGTATACATACATTTATATATCTAATGTATATATAAGCTATATTTGTTTTTTTTTTTGATAGATGTCAGGTTTATTAAAAGATTTCATAGAGCTTATATATTACATATGTAATATTTATCTACATAGTTACAATGGAATAACATACAGCAGTTAAAAAGAATGATACCACATATTATGTACTAACAATATGTCTATTAAAACAGCAAAGTACAAAATTTTGTGTAGTAGGTGGTCTCTAGTGAAGAAAGATGGCTATAGAAATATAAATGTGGATAATAAGCTATATTTGTGTAAATGCTTAGTCATATTATATATATATGATATGTATTTTTAAAATATAATTTATTTAATTATACCCTAGATGCATTAGTATGAAGGTGTCAAAATCCCCGGAACTGAAACTACAGACAGTTGTGAGCTGCTGTGTGAATGCTAAGAGTCGAACCTGGGTCCTTTGGAAGAGCAAACAGTGCTCTTTTTTTGTTGTTGTTGTTTTTGTTTTTGTTTTTTGAGACAGGGTTTCTCTATGTATCCTAGGCTGTCCTGGACTCACTTTTGTAGACCAGGCTGGCCTCGAACTCACAGAGATCCACCTGCCTCTGCCTCCCGAGTGCTGGGATTAAAGGCGTGCGCCACCACGCCTGGCTGCAAACAGTGCTCTTAACCACTGAGCCATCTCTCCAGCCTATATATGTATTTTTAAGTAAACATAAAATATTTCCCTGTGACTTTTTAAAATCTCCTTAGTGTTTCTTAGCCCTCCTCCCCCTTTCTCTGTGTTCCCTTCGCCTCCCCTAGTTGCCTCCCTTCTCCTCATTTCCCCATTCGTAGCACCCGTGTCCCGCCCACTCCCATGACCTCTTTTTCCTTTCCTGGTTTCTGCAGTTATACCGAGTTAGACACTCACATCTAAAGATTCAGCTACGACCCACAAGTGAGAGAGAACATGCAGCTGGTGCCTTTCTGGGCCTGGGTTACCTCACTCAGAATAATGGTCTCCAGTTCTATCCATTTACCTGAAAATTGCACGATTTCACTGTTCTTTACAGTGAATGGATTCTGCTGTATAGATGTACAACGTTTTCATTATCGCTTAGTCAGCTGAATACTTACATTGTTTCCATTTTCTTGCTGTTATGAGTGCGGCAGCAGTGGAAATGGCTGAGCAAGTATCTGAAAAGTAGGGTGTCCTTTGCCGTATAGCAAGGAGTAACATAGCTGGGTCAGATGGGATATCTACTTTTCGTGTTTAGGGTTCTCTACACTGGTTTTCATAGTAGTGACACCAGTCTTCAGTTCCACCAGCAGTGAATGAAGATTCTGATTTGCCCA
This sequence comes from Acomys minous, assembly GCF_964271855.1. Taxonomy (NCBI): domain Eukaryota; kingdom Metazoa; phylum Chordata; class Mammalia; order Rodentia; family Muridae; genus Acomys; species Acomys minous. Next base: position 79,930,350 of record NC_140485.1, on the reverse strand, counting down.
TATCTTCACCAGCATTTGTTAATCAGTTTATTTATTTTTGTTTTAGCTTAGTCATTCTGATTGGAGAAAGATGAAGTCTCAGAAAAACTTTGATTTTCATTTCCTGAATTGCTGATGATGTTAATTAAACACTTTTCCCCCCTGAGACAGGGTTTCTCTTTGTGAGTCTTGGACTCACTTTGTGGACCTCTGCTGTAATTAAACACTTTTAAGGGTAGTTATTACCCATTTTTATTTCTTCTTTTGAGAACTGTGTTCTTATTCATAGCTTGGAGTTCTTTGTTTATATTGGATATTAATCCCTTATCAAAGCTGTAGCTGGCAAAAATTTTCTTCCTTTTCTCTCAATTGATTATTTCCTTTGTTGTAAGAAGACTTTCAGTTTTATGAGGTCCCATTTATCAATTGTTGGCCTTAATTCAGGAACAAATAGAGTCAGTCCTTGTAGCCACTGAGCCATCTCTCCAGTCCCCTTTGATCTCTTTTATTTGTTTTGTTTTGTTTTCTGAAACAGGGTTTCTCTGTGTAGCCTTGACTGTCCTGGACTCACTTTGTAGACCACACTGGCCTTGAACTCACAGTGATCCTCCTGCCTCTGCCTCCCCGAATGATGGGATTACAGGTGTGCGCCTCCGCTTCTGGCTCCTCTTTGATCCGTTTTTTAACATACAGCTTTAAACTTCGCTCTTAGGACTGCTTTTAATGTGTCCCAGAGGTTTTGCTGGTTCATTTTCATTTAATTTGAGGGAATTTTTATTTTATTCTAGATTTCTTCCTAAGCTTCTTTGACTCGTCCATCATTCAGTAATAATGTTTAATCTTCATGAGTTATGTAATTACTAGAGATTCAGTTGATTTTAAGCTTTATTGCATTATAGTGGGATTAGTATACACAGTAATTCAGTTTTCTGAATTTCTTGAGATTTGTTTTGTGTTCTGATATGTGGTCAGTTTTAAGAAGCTCCCATGGGCTCCCGTGTAGATTGTGCGGCCTTTGGTGGTGGGTGGAATATTCTGTAGGTATGTTAGGTCTGTGTGATGTATTATGCTGCTTTTATTTATTTACTTTGCATTTTGTTTTGCTGGATAAGATCTCATAATTCAGTCTTGTGCCTAATATGATATGTAACCAAGGAAGACCTTAAACAGGAGCCCCTCCTGCTCCCCACCTCCTACCTGCTGGGGTTGTAGACATATGCTGCCAAGCCAGGTGTAACAATTTTGGAATGATTTTTGTCTCTCCGGAATTAATCCTGTATCCATTAGCATCACAGATCCTTTCCTCTGGGTAACTGCAGATCTAGTCATTCACTTACCCACGTTTTGTGCATGTGGATCTCTCATGTCCAGTTCTGTCCTTTGGTGTCTTCCTTCACTTACCATGTTTTCATGGTTCATTCATGTTGTGTCATGTATCAGTACTTCATTTTGTTCTGTTGTCAATAGTGATTCCATTGTGCTAATGTACAATATTTTATTTATGGGGTTTTTTTTTAGTTGATGGATGGATGGATGTTTGGATTGTTTCAGCTTTTATTTGTTTACATTGACTGTGTGTGTGTGTGTGTGTGTGTTGTGCATTGCAAGTATACATGTGCAGCCAGGCATGGTGGCACACGCTTTTAATCTCAGCACTCAGGAGGCAGAGGTAGGGAGATCGCCAGCTTGGTCTATGGTAGCTGAGTATCTGATGTATAGAAGTCTTGTATGTATGTTTCTATTTACTAGGATAGGCCAAAATATAAGAAATAGAAATCTCACAAACAAATAAATGAAATTATTTTAGGGAACATCTGCTTCTAAATAAAAACTACTTTAATCTTTGATGAAATGTCATTGACCAAGGAGTAAACTAATATTTCAAATATTAAAGTGTTTTCTCTTTTCTTTTACAGTCATCTCAGCCAAACTTAAAGAAAATAAAAAGAATTGGTTTGGACCAAGTCCTTATGTAGAGGTCACAGTAGATGGACAGTCAAAGAAGACAGAAAAATGCAACAATACAAACAGTCCCAAGTGGAAGCAGCCCCTCACGGTGTAAGTTTCTACAGGGCGGTGCTTGTTTAGTGCCTGAGCAGAGACCATGCTGATATGGGAAGAACTTTTTATAATAGCCTCTCCTTTTAATTTTAGTTCTCAGTTAAAACACATTTCATATGTGAATATTATTTTTACATCATTATAATAGCCTTTTAAAAAGACTTACTTTATTTTATGTGTTTGGGTGTTTTGCCTGCATAGATGACTGTGCTCCAAATGTGTGTAATACCCTTGGAGGTAAGAAGCAGGTGTCACATCCCTGGGGCTGGAGTTTGAAATGTTTGCTGGACACCGCGTTTATGCCAGGAACAGAATCCATTTCCTCTGAAAAAAGCAGCAAGCGCTCTTAACCCCTGAGCCGTCTTTCTGGTCCCAATGACCCTTTTCTTAAACTAGGACTGAGTCAGGTAGAGAATAACTCACTTCTTAAAACGTTTTTGTTTTGATTCTGTTGTTTTGAAGCAGGGTCTCACTGGGCTTCTCTGTGTAGCTCAGGCTGCTCTTTGAACTCTGCAGTCCCTTGCCTCAGGCCTCCTGAGTACAAGCACTATAGGTGTACTTCCATCCCAGCACTTCACCCCCTACCCCCTCTTGAGACAAGATCTCTCTTTCATGTAGCCCTGGCTGTCCTGGAACTCTCTCTGTAGACCAGGTTGGCCTAGGTCTCTGCCTGCCAAGTGCTGGGATAAAAGGTGTGCACCACCACTGCCTGGCAATTCTTTTTTTTTTTTTTTAATAGGTTTTATGTGTATGTGTATATATGTGTTGGGTGTAGTAGTGCATGCATACAACCCCAGCCCTCCTCAGGCAGAGACAGGAGGATTGCAAGTATTAGGTAACCTGGACTACATTGTAAACCCCTGTTTAAAGAAATAGTTTTGTATTTTCAAAATTATAGTGCCCCTGCAAACCAACATTCAATTTTGTTATATTTTAAAAATGTTGCCCAGTGTGGTGTCACACGCCAATAATCCCAGCACTCTGGGAGGCAGAGGCAGGAGGGTCTGTATGAGTTTGACGCCAGCCTGGTCTACAAAGTAAGTCTAAGACAGCAGGGTCTACACAGAGAAACCCTGTCTCAAACAAGCCCCCCCCCCCCAAAAAAAGAAAAGGTATGCCAAAAAGGTTGTATTTTTTATTCTATAATACTTTTTTCATTTATTTTTATTTTAAAAATATTCTGTTATTATTTTTTATTTATATGTGTGTGCGCATCTGAGTGTGGGCACCCTCAAAGGCCATAAGAGACTACAGGTTCTCTGGTCCTTTTGAAGCACATTTAGTGCTTTTAACTACTGAATAGCTATCACTCCAGCCTCTGTTTTAATTTGTTTAAATTAATTTATTATTATGTTGTGTGTTGATGAAGGTGTGCGTGCTGTGCTGTTGATGAGGATAGGGGATAACTTGATGGGGCCAGTTTCCTCTTACCTTTATGCAGGTTTCTGAAACTGAACTAGGTCACTAGACTTGTATTACAAGCACTTCACACCCCTTGCCATCTTGCCAGCCCCTTATGTCCCTGCTTTTATATGACCTTAATGTAATACTCATATCATGGTTACACTTCTGGCTGAATGTGTACACATCTAATATCCTTTATAATCTCTCTCCTATAATAGTTGTTTTTTTACTATTTGCTAATATTAAGATACTAGACTTGTATAATTTACATGCATATGCATGTATGCTAATAATTCTTATCTGCAGTATAAGTTCAAAAAAATTAGATAGTGCAGGGGCTGGAGAGATGGCTCAGAGCTTAAGAGCACTGGCTCCTATTCCAAAGGTCTTGAGTTCAATTCCCAGCAAACACATGGTGTCTCACAACCATCTATAATGAGATCTGGTGCCCTCTTCTGGCCTGCAGGCAGAACACTGCATACATAATAAATACATCTTTTAAAAAATTAGAGCTCAGTTTGAGCACTTACTGACGAATTATCAGATGTTGGTAGTACAACCTGAGACTTTGAACACTCATTGAAAGGGACTGTAATTTTAAAAATTAAGACAAAAAGCATATTTGCCAATGAGTAGATTTTTATTTAGTCTGTTATTTGAGACAGGGGCTCTCTGTGTTACCTTGCCTATCCTGGACTCACTTTGTAGACCAAGTTGGCCTCGAGCTCACAGAGATCTGCCTGCCTCTGCCTCCTGAGTGCTGGGATTACAGGCGTACACCGTTGCTCCCAGCTTGCCAATGAGTAGATCTTAAAATTATGTACACATATGATTTGGGGAGCACATATTTATTAAAATGTAGATCAGAATGTAACTGGTTTTTACAGTTATAATACAGATGTTATTTTTATTACTTGATATTTACAACTGTTGATTTTTTTCACAGAAAGAAATAAACTAATGACTAGAAAAATAGATGTTCTTTTAAGTGCCAAGATGAGAAACTATAAGCTTTTCTCTTCAGCAAATTTTGATTATGTTTATTCCTAGTAAATATCGAAACAAAGTGATATGCCTATAATGTGACTGTCTGAAGTTTTAGGAGCATTTTGATATGTCTAATGGTAATTTTAAGAAAATGATTTTAAAATATAAATGCATATGATCCTAGTGTGTAGAAGGCAGCGTAGGAGAGCCACGTCAGATTTCAGGCCAGCCTATTCTACAAGTGAGTTCTAGGCCAGCCAGGATTGTGTATGTAGGACCCTGTTGCAAAAGACATAAAAGATAAAAATAAAATTGAATTAAGAATAATTTACTGAAGATCATCTTGAGATTTTGTTTGCAGAATTGTCCAATTCTCCTAATTTCTGTTGCCTTGGAAACACCATTATAGAGCAATTCTTTATTGTGTATTTTTGCCACATGTGAGGTATGTGCTTCTGTTTTGAGACAGGCTCTCATTGTGTTGTCCAGGCTTGCACATCTGTATGTGACGGTTGTCCTGGTGACTTTGCCTTGGTCAGCATGAGCTTGATGTATCTGATATGGTTTTCAAATGAATGATGGCCTGTGGCACTTACGGTGTGTAACAGTAGACTCTAGCTCAGACTGCAGCCAGCTTACTAGCTGCATGACTTGGCAGCTTGCTCACCCTCTTTGAGGGACATCATTTTTAATTCCCACTAATATGCATATTGTGGGAATTAATGAAACCACCTCAAGTTCAGAGAAATGCATTGCATAAGTAAGGATTTAATTTGTATATTCATTACTTCAAAACATGCATTTTAAAATTGATACATAAAATTTTGTATCTTTATGGGGCATATTGTGTTGTTTCAGTAAATCTACTCCTTTAACAGTTTGTTTCTTTATAAGCAGTTTTATTTTGTTTCGTGTGTGTATGTGTGTGTGTGTGTGTGTGTGTGTGTGTGTGTGTGTGAGATTTTACAGTCCAGTTGCATTCAAATACAGTGTTCATGAGATTTGAGAACCTTGACCACGTGGTTGAACAGTACAGTTTAAGAGCACAGCGAGGGCCTGGCCACATAGTGCAGCAAGCAGAGGCGCGAGACAACGTGTGTTAGATCTCTGAGACCCGTACGGCGGGAGGAGAGCCAGCTCCTGCCAGTTGTCCTCTGACCGCCACACCCAACTTAACGATGGATGAATGAATAAGTAAATAAATGTAATTCGTTTTAATTAAGAAAAAGAGGTACAATAGAAACATTTTAGATATTAAAGCTTGATTGTAACTTAAGATTCTCATTGTGATATTTGATAAAAAATAATATTTCCCTCCTTTTTTACTTTCAGTATCGTTACCCCTACAAGTAAATTATATTTTCGTGTGTGGAGTCACCAGACCCTGAAATCTGATGTTTTGTTGGGAACTGCTGGATTAGATATTTATGAAACATTAAAGTCAAACAATATGAAACGTATGTATGTGAGAGTAACAGAAAATGTACTTTGCTTTTATGTTAAACATGTCGTACAACTCACATCATTGTTTGTCCTTAAATTTAAATGGTTATTGGGCTGGTGGTAGTGACCCTGGTTGTAGCACTGGGAAGCAGAGGCGGATGTATCTCTATGAACTCAAGGCCAGACTGATTTATATGTTGAGTTCCAGGCCAGCCAGAACTACATTGTGAGACCAAAAATAGATCACAGCAAAACAGGACAATTACAACAAATATTTATGTGCTTATAAGGAATGAGAGAAAACTCTTAAAACTGTCCATATTCTCATTAACCTTGGTTTGTTTATTCATCTTAGATAAACAATTTTAGTAAATACTTCTTTAGTAAATAAATACATTTTTATAGGAAAAGATTTAAAGCAGAGATGAAGGAAAAAAATACTTCAGAGAGGCAAATGTTATGGTAGGATTCTGTTCTGTTAGGCTTAGGTAGATTTCTCAGTGTTTTTCTTTCTTTTTTTTTTTTGGTTTTTTTTTTTTTTTTTTGGTTTTTTGGTTTTTTGAGACAGGGTTTCTCTGTGTAGCCCTGGCTGTCCTAGACTCGCTTTGTAGACCTGGCTGGCCTTAAACTCACAGTGATCCGCCTGCCTCTGCCTCCCGAGTGCTAGGATTAAAGGCGTGCGCCACCACACCTGGCTTCAGTGTTTAGTTCTAATGCTTAATTTTGAAATTTCCTTATTATAGGTGGTTATGGTTTTATTTTCATTTATAAAATCATAACTCGTTTTAGTTAGCATATCATATTTTAAATGTGAATTATTTTTCTATCCCTTAACATAATCTTTTTGGAAAAGATTTATTTATTATTATGTATACAGTATTGTGCCTACATCTATACCTGTAGGCCAGAAAAGGGGATCATATCCCATTACAGGTAGTTTTGAACCGCCATGAGGTTGCTGGGAATTGAACTCAGGACCTTTGGAAAAACAGGTGGCACTCTTAACTATTGAGCCATCTATTCAGCCTCCTAATCTTTTTTTTTTTAATGTCCCTAAAAGGTTAATTGCTAGCAAAGTAGCACATAGAAAACCTAATGAGATTTTTTTTTAATTATTTTTTTAAGGTCATGTCCATAGCCCCTTAACATAATCTTAAGGACTTTTTTACTTATTTAGGTCTTACAATATACAATCCAGTCTTAAATTATGTTTTCATTCAATGTAACCCAAGTTTATATTGCTAAATGATCTTTGTTTTCATGCTGATTTGATTTATACTATGGCCTTATAAGTGTGGAATAAATATAATACATGATTCAGATATTTAATATTTTATGTTATATTATATTGTATTAAATGCTATATTACATATAGGTGAAGTTCATTCTCTTTTTAAAAAGTAGTATTCTGGTCTCAAAAATCCTTAAACCTTTGTCTAGTAGAACAGTTTACACATAATTGAAAGAGTGATATTTTTTAAATATAATTTTTGTTCTGTTTTTAGTTGAAGAAGTAGTTATGACTTTGCAGCTTGTAGGTGACAAAGAGCCAACAGAGACGATGGGAGATTTGTCAGTCTGCCTGGATGGGCTGCAAGTAGAGGCTGACATTGTTACTAATGGTGAAACTTCCTGCTCAGAAAGTAAGTGGTCACTTTTCACCCTCCTTTTTTGAAGACAATATTATATTGCGTATACTAGGCTGGTTGCTCTCCCTCTCTCCTCTCTGTAGAGGAATGTTAATTCAGAACATGGCTGTTCTGGCAAGAGATCACATCCAAAGCTTTTTAAGGTCTGTGCGATCTGGCTGGAATACAAACACGCCTTTAATCCAGCAGACCGAGGCAAGCAGATCTGAGTTCAAGGCCAGCCTGGTATAGCAAGTATCAGGTAAAGAAAGCTTAGGTCCAGGAATGGTGGCACGTGCCTTTAATCCCAAATGAGGGTAAAGTTAGTTTGTAGGAGGAAGCACCCATGTTTGAAAGTGATGTCTAACTGAGTGGCAGAAAAGGTGACAGATCAGAGAAGATTTGACAGAATAGGATATGCCCAACTCTGACGAGAGGAGAGAAGAAAGGGAAGCTACTTAAGAGGCAGTTTTATAAGGATAGTAACAGAGAGATGGGCTGCAGAAGGAAAACTTAGGTGAAGATGAAAGAGCCAGAAAATGAGAAGAAGCCAGAAGATTAGAGCAGATGGCTGAGTTAGTCTGAGGCCAAGCAGAGCAATTCCTTGTGAGAGAGAAGCCAGACTGAATGTCAGCCAGGAACTTTTACCCCACACCCTCCCTTCCCCCTTTCTTAGAGGGCAGGGTGGAGGTGTGAGAGAGGCGGGTGGGGGTGGGGGGTGTAGGGGGGGGTGTTGTGGGTGGTGGTGGTGGTCATTCACCTGTGCTTGCACCAGTGGACCCAGAAGTTGACATCAGGATGTCTCCTCAATCACTATCTGCCTTAGCAATAAAAGATTATTTTATTTTTAATGATTTGTATGCATATGTGTGACTGTGTGGGTGTAGGTCACGTGTGTGGGCTCCCCTGGACAATCTCATGGAGCTCGAGTTAGGTTGTGAACTGCCTGATATAAACACTGGGAGTCTAATTCTGGGCCTCACCAGAGCCGCATGTCTTAGCCAGCCTGCCTGCTCTCCAGCCCCCTCTGTGTGTTGCTTTGGGACAGCACTGCTCGTGGTCCTCTAGTCTGTGTAGGCTGTCTAGCCAGAGAGCCCGGAACCTCCTGTCTCCACCCTTCTGCTCAGCGCTGGGATTACGCATGTGCTCCCTCCCAGGCTCCTATGTGGGCGCTTGGGGTCTGAACTCAGGTCTTCATGATTATACAGCAGGCGCATGGCCTCCCCAGCACCAGGCTGGACTTGAGCTTTCCCATCTTCTTGCCTCAGCCTTCCAAGTGCCGCATCATAGGTAGACATAGGCCCTCATGCCCAGTTCAGTTACTGCTCTGTGGTTAAGGCCTGTTACAATTCTTCTGACAAAAATAGCTAGTGTGGTATTTGTATTTTTTGTTATTGCTGTTTTTTTTTCAGAAAAAAAAAATGTTTATTTTCTTTTTAAAAAGGCATTGGTCTAGGAGCATAGCTTAGTGGTAGAGTGCTTACCTAGCATGTGTGAGGCCCTAAATTCAGTTGCCAGTATCATAATAAAGTAATTAATAAAAAAGGCCTTGATTGTTTAATTTTTTGTTGCAGTGTTTCTATAAATTTTAAAAAATATCTGCAAGTTAAAAAGCTGGCTATGGTGGCGCACGCCTTTAATCCCAGCACTCAGGAGGCAGAGGCAGGTGGATCTCTGTGAGTTCGAGGCCAGCCTGGTCTACAGAGTGAGTCCAGGACAGCCAAGGCTACACAGAGAAACCCTGTCTCGAAAAACAATCAAACAAACAAAAGATGAATAAATAAAAGTTGAATCACAGTTGGCCTGTGGCTACTGAGCTGATTGATAAAGTTGCTATCTAATACAATGCTGTTCATACAGCTAATACGGTGACTTTGAAGCTCCACCCCCTGCACTGCCAATGGTGGACGTAAGGGCTGAGTTTAAGTGACTTCGGTCCTTGGTAGTAGTAGACAGTAGGAGCTGGGGTCCACTAGCCAGTTGTCCTCGCCTTCTGTGAGCCACACTTACGGGCTGTCTGTTGTGGCATTATCTGTGTGCTGGGACATTTTACAGTTTGTAGGATATACTGGTTTGAGTTAAAGAGGAATTAACCACAATAAAGAAGTTTCTAGTGACACCTGACCATCTGACAGTGATTTTAGTAAAAGCTTCTTTCCACTATATTCTTTTTTCTGGTTTTTTGAGACAGAGTCTCTCTGTGTAGCCTTGGCTGTCCTGGACTCACTTTGTAGACCAGGCTGGCCTTGAACTCACATCCATCCGCCTGCCTCTGCCTCCCGAGTGCCGGGATTAAAGGCGTGCGCCATTACGCCCGGTGACTCCAGTATGTTCTTAACAGATATTTCTCTCACTTAGTAATATGCTAAACTTATTTCTCAATTTCTAAATTTTTAATCCTCTTCTTGCTTCTCCTCTCTTCTCTATTTTTTCCTTCCTTCCCTTTTTTTTTTTCCCCCCTGGACAGGGCTTTCCTATGCATCTCTGACTATCCTGGAACTCATTATATAGACCAGGCTTCAGACTCAGAGATTCCCCTGCCTCTGCCTCCCAATTGCTGGGATTAATGGCAGCGTGTGTTGTCACGCCCGTCTCTACTTTTGCTTTTCACACAGATTTCCAAGGCCCTATGACATAAAACTGTTCCAGTGTTTGCTCTGACAAGACGTGTTGCTTAGTAAGCAGTCTGGGCGTCAGCTGCTGTTGCTCCGAGGCTCTGCAGGAGGACTTCCTGTTTACCTCGGGGCTATGTTTCATAGCAGGAACTTGATAATACTTCAAAGAATTTTCCAAACTGATTTTTTAACTGAGCCATCTTGTGTCCCTCCTCCACTTTTAAAAAAGAAATTACAAAGTAGAAGAAGCATTTAGAAATGGTTATACCCCTTCAGATTAGAATATCAATTAAATGTTCTTCACAGGAAATGTGTAATAGTTACATTTTCAGACACATATACATAAAAGAGAAAATACTGATAAATCATGTTCTTAAACTACACTAACCCTGATGATTTATAGTTTCATGTTTGTAGGTTTATTTTCTTAATAGCTAGCACTTTAATGCAGAGGTTATGCTAAACTCTAAGCTGCTAATATACTTAGAGATTTACATTTATATATCATTTTTTTTTCAGTCAAGTGGGAAAATAATTTAACGTTACTTTTTTGAGATAGAGGTTTTAATTGGAAGAGATTTTAATGGTTTAGAATTGAATTGACCAGATATAACAGCTGCTATTTGTTGACTGCTTACTATAAAATAAGTGTAGGTGTATAAAGATTTTTTTTAAAGGTTTTTTCAATTTTATTAAAAGTTTAAAATAAATGAAAAAAAAAATGACCACGAGGGGAAAAAATACCCTCAAACTTTATATAGAATTAAACCTGTGCTAGGCAAGCATTAAACCGTTGAGCCACATACTCAGTCTGACAGTTTCATTATTTGGGGGAGGGGCAACATTAAGACAGTCCCAAACTATAGTCCAGGCTGACTTGGAAATCAAGGTAATCTTCTTGCCTCAGCCTTCTGAATGTTGAGATTATAGGTGTGAGCCACCAAGGCTGGCTTAGGATTTATTGTTGCTGCTGTTAATTAGAGAGAGAGAGAGAGAGAGACACAGACAGACAGACACGCACACTTTTGAGAAAGGGTCTCACTGTATGACTTTGGCTGTCTTTGGACTTTTTCTGTACCTTCTGTTGGTCTGGAATTTGAAGCAGTCTCTGTGTGTGTGTGTGTGTGTGTGTGTGTGTGTGTGTGTGTGTGTGTGTGCGCGCGTGCGCGCGCGCGCCTCTCTCTTTCTCTCTCTCTGTCTCTCTCTCTGTCTCCCTCTCTCTCTCTCTCTCTCTCTCTCTCTCCCCGCGCTTGCGCAGGTTTCTCTGTGTAACAAACATGGCTGTCCTGGACTACCTTTGTAGACCAGGTAGCCTCAAACTCACAGAGGCCTGCTGTCTCTGTTTCCCATGCCACCACGCTCAGCTAGCAGTCTTCTTTTTAAAGAAAAAAGTTTTTGTTACATTTAATTATTTATTTGTGTGTGTGTATGCCTTCACATACCACAGCACCAATGTGGAGCTCCAAGGACAACTTGCAAGAAGTATTATATTTGAACAATGTCATTGCATTTGTTTGTATTTTTCCTTTTATATCATACCGTATCTTTTTTGTAGTAATAATAAGCTTTCTGATTTTTTTTTTCTTCCTTGAGGCAGGGTTTCTCTGTAGTCTTGGCTGTCCTGGATTCAATTTGTAGACAAAGCTGGTCTTGAACTCACAGAGATCTGCCTGCCTCTCCTGTTTGTTTTGTTTATTCAGATAGCATCTCATGTAGGCCAGGCTGGCTTCAAAATCACACTATATAGCTAAGGTTGGATTGAACTGCTCCTCCTCCTCCTGCCTCCACTCCCTAAGTGCTGGGGTTGTGGGTGTTTGCTACCACATTCAACTTTTTCTTGAGCTATATGCAATATCAATATTATTTTTAAACTTTTTTGTTTGCTTGTTTTTGTTTTTGAGATAGGGTTTCCCTGTGTAACAGCTCTGGCTGTCCTGGACTCTCTTTGCAGGCTAGGTTGGCCTCAGACTCACAAAGATCTGCCTGCCTGTGCTTCCTGAGTGCTGGGATTAAAGGCGTGCGCTATCATGCCCAGTTCTATTTTTTGAACTTTATCCATATTGTTATATCTGATCTCATGTATTTTTTTTTCCCGTTTTATAAAAATCTGTTAGGTAAATGTGCTGGAGTTTTATGTCAAATTATAGTTCATTTTTTTAAGTTTTTACTGTTACAAACAATGATGTAGTGTATATTTTGAAAATACTGATAAACTCTCATGCAGATCATAATCTCGACAGTAGAATTGTCAGGATTTAATAGCAAACAGAGTGAAATGTTATGTTCTCTTACAGCTTATAATATTTATTGTTTCTTCAAATATGCTCCCTTTTATTGTTTTGGGGTTTTCAAATTGAGGTGAAATTTATATATCATGTACTCACCATTGTGGAGGGTATGTTCAGCATCTCTGTGATTTAAAAACTGGAACCATAGAATAGTATCCTGCTTTCTCCTTTATCCATCCCCTGGAAATTAGTCAACTGTTTCCTGTCTCAAATTGTATATTATGGGGTTATATCATTTATAGTGTTTACTTTTCTCATGAATATTGGCAGAATGTTTATCATAAACAATTTAAAGGAGCAATTACTTATTTTGGCTCCTAGTTTCAGAAGTATGTGTTCATCACAAGACAGAATAGAATAACCCACATTATGGGAGCTAGGACTTAAAGAAAAGGAATATAGGAAAGGACTAAGGAAACACATTATCCCAAGGAGACTTCTGCCTGTGGCCTACCTCCTTCATCCAGGCCCCATTTTCTGCTTCCCGCCTCTTGATAAGGCAGCATACTGCATTTCCATTAAGTCAGATGAACTCGTCATCTTTGGAAATGCCTCAGAGATATGCTTTACTAACCTAGGCTGGCCTGTCTTTTTCTTTCTTTCTCTCTTTCCTTCCTTTTCTGTCTTTTTCCTCTAGGTGTTTCTTTCTCTTTTGAGGGGGGCGGGGTTTCAAGACAGGGTTTCTCTGTGTAGCCTTGGCTGTCCTGGACTTAATTTATAGACTAGGCTGGCCTCAAACTCAGAGTGATCCACCTGCCTCTGACTCCCGAGTGCTGGGATTAAAGGCATGCGCCACTACTGCCCGGCCTCTCTAGGCATTTCTTAATCAAGTTAAATTGATAATGAAAGTTAACCACTATATCATATTAAATTATAACTGAATGTTCGGGAGTGAGTGTGATGTGTATGTACGCCTGTGCAAGTGTGTCTAGCTGTGCATACGGCAGTCAGAAGACGGTGACATTTGCCCTCTATGACTCTGCCTTGTTCCTGTGCGGCAACGCCTTCTGCTACACTTGGAGCTCCAGCAATCCCCACACTGAGTCCTGTCTCCTCCCCTCTCAGTGCTGTGGTTATAGGCATGTGCTGGATCACGTGTGCTTTTTATGTGAATGTTAGGCTCTGAGCAGTGGTCCATTTGTTTGCACAGCATTCACTTGAGTGCACAGCAAGCCGTCTTCTCTGAGCCCCACAGTTGACTTGTAGTGTGTGCCAGCAGGTTTCTGAAGCTGAGTAATACTCCGATGTCTATGTACCCTACAACTTTCTGTCTTCTGATGGGCATTTAGCTTATTTTTCTTTTAACTATTATGAATTATAACTATGCTGTTAACTTTCAGGAAATTTTTCACTGGCATTTTTGTATCTCAGGTATATACTCACGAGTGTAATTGTTGATGCTATGTTGTTAGTTTTCCATTCTGGCTTTGTGTGGCGATGTTAAAAGATTTGTTTAGTTTTGAGATGGGTCTGATGTAGCACAAGTCTCATCCTCACTGTGTAACTGAGGGTTGCCTTGGACTTCTGGTCCTCTGCTTTCACCTCCCAAATGCTGGGATCAAGGTGTATGTGCTACCATGCTTAGGCATGTGCCAGGGATGCTAGGCATGAGTCCAGGGCTGCTGGCATTCAGGGCAAGCACCTGAGCTCCACTGCCAGCCCCTGTCTTTTGTTTTTTTGGGATAGGTTCTCTATAAGTAGTCTTCCTAGTCAGCATCCTGCCTTTGATTCTCAAGTACTGGTATTTCAGCCATGTGCTACCTTGCCCAGTACATTTTTCTTGTAATCATGATTTTCCTTCTATATTTTCCATTTAATAATTCCCCTATCTAAAACCTTTGGGTATATAAATGAATTTAAAAAATATTTTTGGTGTTTTGAAAGTCTTGATAGATAATACTGGCTGGCCTGGAGCTCACTGTGTAGACTACAGGCTGGCCTCAAGTTTGCAGCAGTTTTCTTGAGTCTGCCTCTGAGTGCTGGATGCTAAAGTTACAGGTTTTCATCACCTTGTTGACTTAGAAATGATTTCTCTTACCCTCATTGGGGCTCATTTGGATTTTTATTTAATGTTCTTTGATTGCGAATTTCTATTTTATCTTAGTCTATCAGAATTTTTAAAAGCCTAATTTGAGAATTCTTTGATTTGGAAAAAATGTCCTTTGCTTTAGCTAGTGCCAGGGTTTGCTGCAACTAAAAACAATTTTATCTCCTTCCTGGGGTCCCCATCCTAATGTGCAGCGTCTGGTTCAGTACCCCCAGCCTTGCTGCTGGCCTGGTTCTGATCCACCTCAGAGCTGGTGACTGCCACAAGATACGTGTTTTAAAACTACGCTCTGCTTCTATTCTCATAAGTCAGATCAAGTTTTTGTTTGTCCTTGAGATTGCTAGACAGCCAAGGAATAGGAAGTATGTTAATTGTTTTAGGAACTGGCTATTTTGTGGTGGGAGGGCTCTTTTACTTTATCTCACTGAGGTGGAATCTTTGTAGATCATCCAGAGTGTCCTGTGGGTATACCGTGTGCACTTAGAATTTTGTTAAGTTTTTCTTGTCATCCTGATCATCTCCAAGAAACTTTCTTATTTGTGTGTGTGTGTGTGTGTGTTGTGCATGTGCATGTATGCACATGCATGTGTGTGTGCTGCAGTGGATATGAAAAGATAAGAAGACAATTTTTGGAGTTTTTTTCACCTTCTACTAGGTAATGCAGGGTGTCTTCTTGTGACTGCTGTGTTGTACGCTGCAGGCAGCTGGCCTGAGAGATTCTAGGCACCTTGTCTGCCTCCCGTCTCCTCTAGGAGTGCTGGAGTACGGATGCACAGCAGTGTGTCTTGACTTCTCATGCAGATCCCAGACACTGACCTCAGGTCATGAGGTTTGCCTGGCAAGGGTTTTTACTTGCTGAACTACCTCCCCCGGCCACCACCACACCAGTGGCTTTTTAACTTATGGGAGAAAAGCAATACCTGCTTGATTTAGTACTTACTGCTACATATGTGTCCCATATATCAATCATTTAAAGAAACCATTGTTTCATTTTATTTGAGACAGTTTCACACTGGAGCTCAGACTGTCTTATAATTTATTATGTGTCCCAGATTGACTTTGAGTTCATGGCAGTCTCTTGGTGAGATAACATGCAAACTTTTTATGTTTTGGTTTTGTTTGTTTATTTGTTTAAGATGGGGTTCCTCTGTGTAGTCCTGGTTGTCCTGGACTCACTTTGCAGATCAGGCTGTCCTTGAACTCACAGAGATCCTCCTGTCTGTGCCTCTCGAGTGTTGGGATTATAGGCGTGCGCCACTGCACCTGGTTACATGCCAACTATTACACTTGGTGTATCTTAGTTTGAGTTTCCATTGCTGTGAAGAGACACCATGCTCATGGCAACCATTATAAAGGAGAACATTTAACTGGGGATGGCTCACAGTTTCAGAGGTTTAGTCCCTTGTCGTCATGGTGGGAAACATGGCAACAGGCAGGCAGACACGGTGCAGTAGGATCTGAGAGAGTCTACGTCTTGACCCACAGGCAGCAGCAGGAGACTGTGAGCCATACTGGGCATAGCTTGAATAGATGTATAACCTCAAAGCCAGCCCCCACAGTGACATACTCCCTCCAACAAGGCCACACCTGCTTCAACAAGGCCACACCTCCTACTAGTGCTATTCCCTATGGGCCAAGCATTCAAACACATGAGTCTATGTGGGCTATTTGTCTTCAAACCACCACATGGTATATGGAGTGCTGGGGGGTTCAGCATTTTAGCATGTTAAGCATGCATCTCCTAAGTGAACTACATATCCAACCCCAGTATGGTATTGGTTTGGTTTTTTTTTTTTTTTAATTATAAAAACTCTTTAATCAAGCTTGTGACTTGTAACAGATTTGCCAGATAAAGTGGTCAGATTCCAATGTATTGAAACATAAATCCATAAATACAACACCTAGTATAGGAAAAACCATCATAACAAATTAATACTTCCCCTGTAACAGCCATGAACTGATCTTGGACACTTCTTCAGTGTAGCAGATGTGGCCTGCTGGATACGGAGCACAGCTGTGGGGCCGCGCACATATGAGAGGGCTATGGTATTGTTGTCTTGACTCAAGAAGCAAAGCTTTCTTTCTGTCAGATATCAGAGAATAAGGACAGCTGTGTAAAGCCTGACGCTGCAGAGTGGCTCACAGCCTTGTTCTTTGGCTTCTTGGATAATGGCTGCTAGAATAGTAAGCTGTGAGGCTCTGGCTGTTAGCTCACCATTCCTGACTCTGCTGAACGCCAAGATCTTTTCAGTCAGACTCAGATAGCAAATGGGTTCTAGAGACCAGCATGGCTGTGTCCTTGGGTGGGCTGACATGCTGGTACTTGAACCCCTCAGATATATCTGTCCACATGGTGAATTTACTGCTCTGCTGGAAGTCACTCAGCCCTCCCTGGAAGTCTGCCAACTCCCAGAGAACTCTCAGTAGCACACTGTGTTATGTTTTTAGAAACCACTTTAATAAATTATTAAGGTACATTTTATATATCATCAGATTTACCATTTCAGATGTATAGTTAATGGTTTTTCATAAAATCCTTACCGTCTTTATTATGTGTGTCTGTATGTATGCAGGCGTATGAGTATGGTGAGACTATGGATGTTAGAGGCCAACTTTTGCGAGTCCACTCTCTCCTTCCATGAGACGGGTTCTAGGGATCAAACTCGACCTGTCAGGTTTGGCAGCAGTCACCTTTGCTTGTCATCTTACCAGCCCACACTTTGTGTGTGTGTGTGTGTGTGTGTGATTTGTCTACAGTGTTCTGCCAGCATGCATGCTTGCGCTCCAGAAGAGGGCACCAGATCTTGTTAAAGATGGTTGGGAGCCACCATGTCGTCGCTGGGAATTGAACTCAGGACCTCTGAAAGAGCAAGTGCAGTCAATGCTCTTAATCTCTGAGCCATCTCTCCAGTCCCAACTTAGCATATTTTTTAAGTAACATTTTTTGTTTGTTTGTTTTTAATATTGTGGATTTTTAATTACAAAGAAATTCCACATTCTATCCATCTCACTATCTCATTTTTGAGTGTATATTTTATGACTTCTACCACCCTTGCTAGCTGTGGCATGGTATGCTGGGGGTCAGTATCTCTGTAATGAGTTCATGTATGGTGCACTGCTAGTTTACTATTAGAACCATGACTGTATCTTGGGAGTTTTGTTCTTTTGCAAAACTGTTCAACTCGAGTTCTTAGGCAGTTTTCAGTTTTCCTCCTCTATCTCCATAGTCTGAGCAGCCACCCTTTCAGCCTAGTACACAGTCCTGGCAGTCCCCAGAGTCTTTCCTGTGAATAAAGCTGGAAGAGGGCATGAACGTTATGGCATTCATTTCAGCCTCTGTGAAACTTACTTGGTTTTGTTTTTTCAGACAGAATCTTATTCCTTCTCAGAGAGTGTTTTGTGTCTTTCATTTCTTTGATTCTTCCCAGTTCCTTTATCTAAAGAAAGTTATTATTGGCCTTGTTATTTCAGAGTTGTTTTATATTGACTGTCCTGCTGCTCTTTAGTAATTTTCTCCCGTATTTCAGATAAAGAAAATGGTTAAAAACTGTGTATGAAGGTGCACAACTCCAGTCCTCACGAGGCTGAGGCAGGAACATGAAGGGTTCAGTGCCAGCTTGTTGAGTTAGAGTCAAAAATATATCTGAAAAACAAACAAACAAACAAACCAGTAATGTATCGTAACTAGCCTCTCACTGAATAATGGTGTGCATTTGTATAGAAGTATTTGAACACCATTGTATTTTCCCTTTAAAATTCATGTTTGGATTTATATTTGTTACTAGAAAGGCTCAATAGTTTAATAAAAGGCTTTCCTTTTTTTCTTTTAGTTTAAATTGAAAACTGTTCTCTTGAATCTCATTTTGTTTACATTTATTGATGTTAAAGGTGCTTCACAGAATGATGAAGGCTGCAGACCCAAAGATGAAACAAGGTGAGAGCTCACCCACTGCTTAGCACAGAATGCAGAAATAGACAAGAAGGAGCTAACCAGTATTACTTCATTTAAACTGCAGTTTTAGGGGGCTAGAAAGTTGGCTCAGGAGATCTGATGTCATATTCTGGCTTTCACAGACACTCACATGAACAAACACACACATGCACATGAAAGCGCACATGTGCGCACGCACACACACACACACACACACACACTTAATAATTACCAATTTTCAGGTTCAGATTGATAAATTATGAGCCAAGTGTTCTCACTTACCTATGTGATTCCAGCATTTGAGTGGCTAAGACAGGAGGCTAGCTATCAGTTTTAAGCTAGCTTTGGCTGCATAGGGTTGATTTGGGGTAGTAAATGAGAAACCCCATCTTTAAAAAAATCTTTAAGAAGTTGAGGGGTGTTACTACACACCTGCAATCCAGCATTTTGGAGAAGGAATAAGAAGATTAGTAATTCAAAACCACAGCAGGGGGCCGGAGAGATGGCTCAGTGGTAAGGAGTGCTTGCTGCTCTTCCAAAAGGAAGCTTTGCCAGCACCCATGTTGGGTGGCTCTCGAACTACCTGTGCAACTCCAGTTCCAGGGGATCCAACACCTCTCTGGGCTCTGTGGACACCCTCACAAATATGTGTATCTACACACAGAAACAAGTGCATACATATAAGTAATAAAATAAATCTTGAATTAAGTGGGAGAAGCAAAAAAGCAATATCACAGGTCATAAGAGAAAATCATCCAGAAAGAGGGCACGCCATTGCTTACTACATTGCTGTGGGAGAACAGATGAAGCAGAGGCCAGGTACGGGACATGCCTGGAATTCCAGTACTTGGGAGGTAGGGTCAGGAGGGTCAGGAGTTCAAAGGCCAACTTTGACTACTTCAGTTTAAGGCTGGCCTGTGCTATGTAAAGGGAAGTAGAGCAAAATATTACAGTTTGGAAGTTGGGCAGACTAGTACAACAAACGCCTACGTTACCTATCTACTGCTGGAATGTGTGGAAATTTTCATGGTAAAAATATTTTAAAGGGCTTGGATGTAACTCAGTGTTGGAACATCTGCCCAGCATGCCCAAAGCCATGGAGTCTATCCCCAGCAGGGAAGAACAAATAGCATACTGCTAAAATCTCCAGGAAACCAAAGCCCATAATGTGGTTCTGCAAAAGCCGCTAGACCTCTACCTTCTTTGAATCTCACTAATATTATTCTTACAAGTCTGCTCTTAGGTAGCTTCTTACTGAGAACAGTTATTTATGTTACTTATTTACAAAGCAATGAGAAGGTGGTTTTAATTTCATGTGGCATCTCTGGCCTTAAACTTTATTTGTACTCAAGGCTGGTCTTAAACCCTCCTGTTTCTGCTTCCTGAATGGTGTGTTTCTAGGCATATGTAACCCTGCCTGGCTAGAAAAGGTTTTTAACTTAGATGTAAGCCTAACATTAAAGCAGAGAGCCACTTTGGAAAAGGCCAGGACATAACCTAAGACATGAGTGCAGGCTTCTCGAGAGAGAATCATGAGAATGTCTCAGCAATAGCAATATATGATTTTGGTGCCTTGAAAGTTACGTTGTTTGAAGGTTCTCTGTAGGAATGGTTTAATACATGACATCATAAGGTGCTTTCCTTCTTATGCAGAGTGAGCACAAATGGATCAGATGATCCTGAGGTTGCAGCCTCGGGGGAAAACAAGAGAGCCAATGGGAACAATTCTCCATCCCTTTCAAATGGTGGCTTTAAGCCTTCTAGACCTCCTAGACCTTCAAGACCACCTCCACCCACACCACGAAGACCAGGTATACTGCGTTCCAGCCTACCGTGCTGTTTCGTAAATATGCTTTTGGTAAGAAGGGTTGATACAGTCTCCAGATGTTGCCCATCTTAGTCTCAAATGTTTGCTTCCTCAGCCTAGGATCAAAAGTGTGTACTACCACTACCATGCCTAGTACTTTAGAATAATGTTCTGTTTGAGAACTGATCATCAGGTAAATATAAGGGGAGTTTTTAGGTCACTGGTGTTTTATTTAAATAAAATCTTTTTTTTTTCTTTTTTGAAATAGGGTATCTCTGTAGCCTTGGCTGTCCTGGACTCACTTTGTAGACCAGGCTGGCCTCGAACTCACAGAGATCTGCCTGTCTCTGCCTTCCAAGTGCTGGGATTAAAGGTATGCGCTACCACACTCGGCCTTTTTTTTTTCCCCCTTTTTCAGGATTTCTCTGTATAGACTTGCCTGTCCTGGACTTGCTCTATAGACCAGGCTGGCCTGGAATGCACACTGATCCACCTGCCTCTGCCTCCTAAATGCTGGGATTAAAGGCTGTGTCACCACACCCATCTTTAAATAGTATTTTACTCTGTAGCCTCCAACCTAGTAATCCTGCTTTAGCCCTCTTATATACTGATATTGCAGATATGAGCCACCCTGTCTGGCTTCTGCTTTGTTTTTACATCTAAAAACTTGACCAAAGCCGGGCAGTGGTGGCACACGCCTTTAATCCCAGCACTCGGGAGGCAGAGGCAGGTGGTTCTCTGTGAGTTTGAGGCCAGCCTGGTCTACAAAGCGAGTCCAGGACAGTCAAGGCTACAGAGAAACCCTGTCTCAAAAACTTGACCAAGAATGTTCTTTTCATAGGCAGCTAAGAATTGGCTTTTCTTTAAGTTTTCTTTCCAGGAATGAAGTTACATGAGGTAGTGCTTTATTAAGAATGGAAATAACTCTAGGTGGTGGTGGCACACGCCTTTAGTCCTAGCACTCAGGAGACAGAGGGAGGTGGACCTTGAGCTTGAGACCTAGAGAGGGAGTTCTAGGACAGCCAGTGCTATACAGAGAAAGCCTGTCTTGGAAGAGAGAGAGGAAAAATAATATGTATCATATAAAGTATAAACAATACAATATAGTTAGATTGTGATTAATAATCGTATAGTTAAGAATTTGGTTGTGCCTGGTGTGGTGGCACACACCTTTAATCCCAGCACTTGGGAGGCAGAGGCAGGCATATTGCTGTGAGTTCGCGGCCAGCCTGGTCTACAAAGTGAGTTCTAGGGCTACAAGAGAAACCCTGTCTATAAAAACCAAAAAAATAATTAATAATAATGACAATAATATTTTTTGTTGCTTAGTCCATTTTATCTTTTAAAAAAACTGATTGAGGCAGGGCTTGAGGAAGTGACTCAGCAATTCAGAGCTTTTGCAGAGGAGCTCCGCTTGATTCCCAGCACCCCCTTGGTGGCTCACTACCATCCTCTTTTGACCTCTGCGGGCACCAACACACAAGTGGTGCACACAGACATACATGCAGGCTAAACACACAAAAAAATAAGTGAACAAATCTGGTAAAAATAGTTTTTAAGATTACCGGTAACTGATAATTAGCTTTAAAACAAAAAATATCCACTAAATGAACGTATTTCATGTAGTAACAATATGAACATTGTTTATATAGTAGCATTTAGACAGAATATCCATTTTCTGATTAGCCAGTAGTGACATCAGTATACTTACTACCAACATCAGAAATTAGTCTCAGATCCTTAAGAATCTAGAAAGTGGCACCCCTGGTTTCCTAGTCTAAAAGTTTTTACTGGGCTGGAAGTTGTAGCTCAGTAAAAGCATACTTGCCACTTGCCTATTGTATACAAAGCCCTTTCACCATGAAAGTCAACTAACCAAGTGGTGTTTTTATACAGTTATAAATTCATAATGAGATATATTGTATAGTTCAATGAGACCCATATATCCATAGCTTAGGATTTATTTCTCATTTGCTGCCTCTGCCTCCTGAGTGCTGGGAACCCAGGCGTGCACCACCACCACCACCACCTGTCTTGTCGTCTGCTTTTTAATTCAAGACAAGCTTTCTTTGTGTATCCCTGGATGTCCTGGAATTCACTCTGTAGGTCAGGCTGGCCTTGAAGTCACAGAGATCAACCTGCCTCTGCCTCCAGATTAAAGGCATTAAAGGTGTGCACCACCACTGCCCAGCCTACTTTTTAATTCTTAAATTAAAATTCTATGCTGGTTTTAGATTTCAAAAGCAAAGCATCTTCTGTTTTCTCCAAATCTTTTATAGCATCTGTCAATGGTTCACCATCTACCAATTCTGACAGTGATGGATCTAGTACAGGCTCTTTGCCACCAACAAATACAAATGTAAATACAAGTACATCTGAAGGAGCAACATCAGGATTAATAATCCCTCTTACTATATCTGGGGGCTCAGGCCCTAGGCCACTGAATCCTGTAAGTCAAGCTCCTCTACCGCCCGGGTAAGTAACTGTTAACATTGGTTTTCTTTAAGCCTTTGTGTGTACTTATTAATTTGAGAAAGATTGTATTGTATTCTTTCATAATTGTAATTGATTTTGGGGAGTCTAAACTCCAAGAAAGCTTACCATATTTTAAATACTACCGCTTCCTTTTGGAAAGTTGGGGAAAAAATTGACTTAGGTATGTTAGCACATGCCTGTAATCTCAGCATCTGGGAGTCTGAGGCAGAAGGATTGTTGTGAGTTCCAGGTCAGCTTGGGCTATACAGCAAGAGACTCTGCCCCCAAAACTTTTGTGTGTGTGTGTTTTGAGGCAGAGTGTTATATAGCTCCCAGTGACCTCAAACTCACTGTGTAGATGAAGACAGCCTTGAAGTACTGATCCTTCTGCCTCTACTTCCCAATTGTGGATTACAGGTGTGCACCATTACACCTGGAAAACAAAACAATTATTGAAGGACTCCCTCCACCACCATAGAAAGTTAACAAAAGCCAAGTAATAAAAGTTACATGACTAAGAGTGCTGCTTCTCTGAGGTAGGGAAAGTGAATACTCCTTTTAAATAATTTCTCATGATAAAAACCACCATAGCAATGTAATAATTTAAACTGATACGTTAGTTCCATAATCCCATTTTAATTTGTACTTAACTTTTTTAATTGGAGTGTGTGTGTGTGTGTGTGTGTGTGTGTGTGTGTGTGTGTGTGTGTGTCTGCTTGCCTTGTCTGTATGAGCATCACATATGGACAGTGCTGTAGAATAAAGGAGGACGTTGTGTCCTGGGACCCACTTAAATCCAACATAACTCAAACACCAGGTCAATGCAGATGACAAAAATTTATTGTAATCAAGTCTCTACTGATTGATCAGAACCGCAGAACAGACTCAGGAGCTGAACTGTGACCCTGAAAGGACATTGAACAGCATAGTTAAAGGATAAAACCATGGAACGACGAGGTCCAATCATAACTTGACATGAAGTTTCCATAAATCAGGACAGGACTAGGTCCCTGGGCCGGGGAACATGAGCTAGTTTGACCCAGCCAGCAAGATAGAGAAGTTGCCCTTGAAGTGTCTGGACTCTGACAGCTGTCTCCTTACAAATTGTCCTTGAGCTGTCTGGACTCAGACAGTGGTTTCCTTATAACAGAAGCTGTTTAGCTATGGGAAGGGCCCAGCTCCCCCAGGGCCTGGGACCTTGAACTTAGTTTTTCTTTATGATAAAATGATAGTGTTTAGAGTAAGTTTCGCTTGCTCATTCCCATCGATTGGAATGGCTGGTACTTGAGTTATAGGCAGTACTTGGCCATCTGATACAGATTCTGGGTCCTGAGCCAGGGTCCTCTGTAAGAATAGCAAGTGTTCTTAACCACTGAGCCATTTTCTCAACTCCTGTTTTTGACATTATATACCTTGTGACATTCAAATTAAGAGCTCAGTCAGAGCTAAGGGTATAGTTTAGTGGTAGGGGACTTGTCTATTATGTGTGAAGTTCCAAGTGTTAATTCAGTAACACACACACAAAACAAAGACTCATGTTCAGGGCTCAGAATGCCAGTCAGAGTTATTTGGCTGACTGTTAAATTAATAAATTCATGATGAACATCTTAGCTACTTACACAGATTATACTTGTGTTGGTAACTAGGACGTTTTTCTTTTGGAGCGCTTATGTGGTATCTTAGTTGCCTTTTCTCGCCGATGTGACTCATCAGAACCTGACAGAACCGCTGGGGGGAGAGATTTTGACTTGGTCTGTTGTGCTTGGACCTGGTTCCGTCACTGACAGATGAAAAGCAAAGAGCTTGAGTATAAGCTAGCCCTGTTACAGCGCTCAACGACTCAACCCGGCAAGCCACTTCTTAAGTAGAATCTGTGTCCCAAAGGTTCTACAAGCTTCCAAATAAGACCACTACCTGGAGCCAAAGTATTAAAAAACCAAACAAACCATGAGCAGGCAGGAGGTAAGGCAGTACAGTGGGCTGGGGATCGCAAGACAGGAGCAGATGATATGCAAGCCGTACTACATGACAAGTTACAGTAGAAGATCGTGCTTGGGAACAAGTGAGCAGAGCTGGAGAGACGGCCTTGGTGATCTCGCAGAGCACCCGGGGTCAGTTTCTAGTACCCACATGGTGGTTCACTCACCCAAAACCTCTAGGTTTCAGAGGATTCAGTGCCCTCTTCGGACTTTTGTGGGTACCAGGCATGCAGATGGTGCGCATGCATACATGCAGGCAAACACTGATACACATACAGTAAAATAAATCTAATAATAAGAATAAAAATAAAAGGTTTTAAGATCTGGAACAATGGCTCATCAGTTAGGAGCGCTGGCTACTCTTTCAGAGGACCTGGTTTTGAATCTAAGCACCAACGTGGCAGCTTACAGCTGTCTATAACTCCACTCTCAGGAGCCTTCTGCATTGCATGGGTACCAAACGCGTGGTATACAGACATCCACACAGCCAAAGCACCCGTACACATACGAATAAATAAGCAATGCTCTAAGAACAAGATGTGATGGTTTCCTGCAATTCTTTTCTCTTTGCCAACAAACCTGCCCAGAAGACTAGAGTACCTACAGTGGCCAGTCTGCACCTCTCTCCTGTAAAGTGCAAGGACACAGCTGATAAAGACTTACGCTTTGATTTCTGTTTTTCTAGCATGTTGCCCTTCAGTTAGCTTAGTTGTTCAGGGTTTGGAGCATTAGTGCTTTCTTTTCCTCTCAAGTTGTGAGTATACTCTGATCAGATTGAGAAGCCGTGGTCTTCTGGCTGGACTGACTGGCTTTGAAATGCATGTTATTTCCAGAACAAACATAACAGAGAAACCTCATTCACTGTGTGCGTGTGTGTGTCACTCCTGGGACTTTCCCTCTCTTTTTAGATGACACTTCTTGACTGTATTTTAATTCTGCTTTCTCCTGTATGGACTAACAGGCTCACTTTCCTCAGTTATGTAAGATGATCATTTAAAGGAAAACGTGTAGACAGGATTAAAAAGCCAAACAAAAACAAAATGTTCTTACTAGTTTTTGATTTGTATTTAAGGTGGGAGCAGAGAGTAGACCAGCATGGGCGTGTTTACTATGTAGACCATGTTGAAAAGCGGACAACATGGGATAGACCAGAACCTCTACCTCCTGGGTAAGTGTCTGAATTTAAAAACAATGTTTATCCAGAAGAACAAATTGTGTTTGTACCTCAGGTTCCCTAGAGGACCAACTCCGAGTCCGCTGAGGGGTTGTTGCTGTTGTTACTGTTTTGTGGAGATAGACTCACTGCGTGTCCCACAAGAAACTCTTGTCCCTCCTGCCTTAGCTTTCAGCCTTGCAGGTTCTAAGGTTATAGACTTATCCTGCCATACCGTGATGAGTGACTTTTATTTTACTTTTTTACTTTTTTAAAAAAGATTTTATTTATTTATTTTATGTATGAGTGCTCTATCTGCATGCACACCTGCAGGCCAGAGGAAGACATCAGATCTCACTATAGATGGCTGTGAGCCACCATGTGGCTGCTGGGAATTGAACTCAGGACCTCTGGAAGAGCAGACAGTGCTCTTAACCACTGAGCCGTCTCTCCAGCCTGTGACTTTTATTTTTTATCATTTCAAATTTTAAGATTCCATAGTTCTTGTTCTTTGTATTTTCCTGCCTGAGCTGTTTAGCGAGCTAAGAGCCACAAAATCTTAGTTTCTTCAAGAGTTGTAACTACCAAGCATGATGTTACTTGCCTGCAATCTCGACATTTGGGAGGTAAAAGCTGGATGGAGATCAGGAGATCAAGAGATCAAGGTCATCCTCAGCTATGAGTGAAGTTAGAGGGCAGCCTGTGCCCTGACACCTGTCTCAAACCCTCCATCCCATAAAAAGAATTATAGTGCTCACTTCGGCAGCACATATACTAAAATTGGAACAATACAGAGAAGATTAGCATAGCCCTGCGCAAGGATGAAATGCAAATTCGTGAAGTGTTCCATATTTTTATTATGATGAGTGAGTTAACTCAGAAGCAGAAAGAGTAAAATGATATATACTCACTTATATCTGGACACTAGCCCAAGGGGCATGTCCCATGAAAGTCTTCACTTACCAGTAAAGTGGGACAGAGGGGAGGACATCCTATTAGGACTTTAGGTGAGAGAAGCATGGGAAAATGGGGAAATAGAAGGATACAGAGGGTCCTAGAAACCTACAAGAAGAACATTTTGATGGGCAGATCTGGGCCCAGGGGTCCTGCTCAAACTATGGCACCAGCCAAGGACAATACAAGCAGTAAACTTCGAACCCCTACCCAGATCCAGCCAATGGACAGGACATTCTCCACCATTGAGTGGAGAGTGGGGACTGCTTTCACACGAACTCTGGTGCCCCATATTTGACCATATCCCCTGGATGGGGAGGCCTGGTGGCACTCAGACAAAGGATAGCAGGCTACCAAGAGGAGACTTGATACCCTATGAGCATATACAGGGGGAGAAGGTCCCCCTCAGTCACAAACATAGGAGAGGGGAATAGGGACAAAGCGAGAGGGAGGGAGGTACGGGAGGATATAAGGGATGGGCTAACAATTGAGATGTAATATGAATAAATTAATAAAATATTTTTAAAAAGAAAAAAAAGAATTATAGCTCCTATTATATATTAAAATAAAGTCTATTATCAAAATTAATATGTATTAAAATCATTGCAAATGGTTGAGAAAGTTAAGGACGTGTTGATAACATGATATTAAACATTTAATGTGTTATATAAAATTGAAAGTTTTTTTGTTATGTTTGGTTTGGTTTGGTTTTTTATGACGGTTTCTCTATGTAGCCCTGGCTGTCCTAGACTCGCCCTGTAGACCAGGCGGGCCTCGAACTCATGTGATCCTCCTGCCTCTGCCTCCCAAGTGTTGGGATTAAAGGTGTGTGCCACCACTGCCCAGCAGAAAATATTTTTTTAACTCAAAGAGAATGTGTAGCGTCTACTCTGAGGTTGAAAGCAGCTCAGCAACTCAGAGTGTTTGTGCTCTTTTAGGGGTTGTGAGTCTTTCTGAGCATTCACAGGAGGCAGTTTACAACTGCCTGTAACTTTAGCTCCAGGGCATCCATTACCTCTTCTGACCTCTGTGTTCACCAGCACACATGCACATACACACACAGAGATATAAATAAAAATCTTTAGAAATATATTAACCTTGATAGATATTAACTAATAATAACTAACCCTTAGAGAAATACATACCTGAAAGGTATGCTTTGACTTATTAAATTAGCAGATAATCACATTAAGTGTTAATGAGGAACTCTAGCCATAGTAATGTTGGAAATAGTGTTAATTTGTTTCCACCATGAGAATCTACACACACACACACACACACACACACACACCACACACGCACACACACCCCCCACACACACATACACACGCACACGCACACACACCCCCACACACACATACACACACACGCGCACACACACACACCCTTAGTAATTCTATATAGTAGGCTTATGTTATGAAATAATTGGAAGAGAAAACTTTTTTATCTTAAAGTTATTTTATTACAAATAAATAAAAAGGTGTAAATTCTTTTATATCTATAAAAAGTCCTGTTTACAACTGATGTCTTCTATGATGTTTGCAGGAGTTTAAAGGCCAGTGGGTTAAAAAAATCAACTTTTTCCTTTGAGGCTTACTCTTTGAATATATATTACATTTTTTAAAACCTCACTGATACATATTACAGACTTTTAAAAGACAAAAGTTTAGAGGTATTGAAGTTCAGTTTGTAAATATGAATGAATGATTGGTTGCAGGTAGATCAGGAAGAGCCGAGGATGTAGCCCTGACCTCCGTGTGTAAGGTCCTGGATTTGGTCCTCTGTACAAAGAGAAAAATACTTAGCAATTTCTCAAGGTAACAAGTCTTACATGATTTTCATAAGCATTTCTTAAATTAGTTTTTACTTTCTGGTTTAGCTGGGAACGGCGTGTGGACAACATGGGACGTATTTATTATGTCGATCACTTCACAAGAACCACAACGTGGCAGAGGCCGACATTGGAGTCTGTCCGGAACTATGAGCAGTGGCAGCTCCAGCGAAGTCAGCTTCAGGGAGCAATGCAGCAGTTTAACCAGAGGTTTATCTATGGGGTAAGCAGCCTGTTGATTCGTTGATTATTGTAACTGATAACATCTTCAGTGATTAAAAATTGCCTGCATGTGTCATGTAAAGCACTAAAAGGAGACAGAAGGACAGCACGCCAATTGCTGCCATAGGTAGGTATTGATCTTGTCATAGATTCTGTCTTTTTTATTAGTGTTAAAAATAAGAGCCATGGGGCTGGAGAGATGGCTCAGAGGTTAAGAGCACTGACTGCTCTTCCAAAGGCCATGAGTTCAGTTCCCAGCAACCGCAACCACATGGTGGCTCACCACCATCTCTTCTGGCCTGCAGGCAGAATGCTGTATACATAATAAATAAATAAATCTTTAAAAAAAAAAAAAAGAGCCATTTAAAACTCATGAAGAAAAGATTAATAAAAATGGCCAGGCAGCCTATTATGTGCAAGCTCACTCAACTGCAGTTATGATGAGATTCCACTTCATGGTCCGTGTTTCTGATGTAACATGATCTTACGGAAGTTCTGATTCCTAGATGAATTTAAAAAAAAAAAATGGCCGGGCACGGTAGTGCATGCTTGTAATCTCAGCACTCGGGGAAGCAGAGGCAAGCGGATCTCCAAAGTGAGTCAGGACAGCCAATCACAAACAAGTCCTGCCTTGAAAAAACAAAGAAATAAACACCCCAAAACTAAAACCAACCAAACAAAAAATTAATGAAAATGAACACAAGAATTTGAAAAGAAATAAAACAATTCTAAATGTAGAGTTGCCTATATCTTACTAGAAAATTTGAAGGTTTAATTCTCAGGGAGCCTAACTTTTAAGGAGTCACAGACAATTGACAGTGGAGTGAGTCACTTGTTAACATTTACTGATAAAGCTTACTGAACATTTTTCCCCCTTCGGTAAGTGCTATCACGCCCAGCTTTCTGAATACATTTTTTGGTGTGCTGCCCTAGTAATACATTTTACATATGTTTATCCTCTATAAAGCTGGATGTGATGGTGTTCATCTGTTATCCTGTACATCTGTAGCATTGGGAAGTGGAGGCTGATGGCTCACTTGAGTTCAAGAGTTCAAGGCCAGGGCTGTGCACTTGGGAGGCATTTTGTGATTTCCAGGCAGGTCAGCCTGGTCTACAAAGTGAGTCCACAACA
The DNA here is from genome assembly GCF_964271855.1 of Acomys minous. Classification (NCBI taxonomy): domain Eukaryota; kingdom Metazoa; phylum Chordata; class Mammalia; order Rodentia; family Muridae; genus Acomys; species Acomys minous. The sequence continues at coordinate 79,900,414 of NC_140485.1, read as the reverse complement.
ACCAGGAAAACACAGAGAAACCCTGTCTTGAAAAACCAAAACCCAAACCAAACCAAATTTAAAAAGCCCCAGAAAACAAAAAACCAAACAAAGAGTTCAAAGCCAGCCCAGACATCTTAAGAAACTGATTAAAAACAAAAAACAAACAAACAAAATTAGCTAGACATGGTGTTACATGGCTTTAATTCCAGCACTCAGGAGGCAGGGGCAGTTGGATCTCTGACTTCTATGCATTGTGAGTTCCAGGTCTGGCCAGGCTCCAGGCTGCTTGTGTAGTGAGACTTTGTCTGGGGTGGGGCAGGGTGGTGTGGGGGTAGACTAAAAAAAATAAAAAGAAAACAAAAACCAAGTAGATTAGATACATATTTTCCTTCAGACTAAGAGCGTAAAAATAGTGATAAGTAATAGAGAATATATCAGTGCTTTAGTTGCTGTGGGATCTGCTGCTGAGAAATTAAGTTATAAAGTATCAGTTCTGTCTCTGAGAAAAGTAAAACAGTCCACACAGAAATAAATGGATTTGTTGCAGTAGAACTTAAACCAGAACAGCAGCTCTGCAGAGGCATGCTCTCCTCCCTTTAGAATGCTCCAGAGTCAAACTTCTTTGCTTTTCTTCTCAGACATTACCCTGCCTCCATTTTCTTCCCTGCTTCTTTTTGTTTGCTTGTTTAAGGTTTTTATTTTTATTTTATGAATATGAGTGCCTGAATGTATGACTGTGCACCGCATGCGTGCAGTGTTCGCAGAGTCTGAAGAGGGCGTCACGTCCCATGGGACTGGAATTACAGCTGGGTGTAAATCTATCATGTGAAGCTGGCAACAGTCCCCGGGGCCTCCGCAAGAGTAGCCTGTGTTCCTAGCCGTAAGCCGTCTCTCCAGCCTTCACTGCCTTTTTCTTGGATCTCATCATTAGTAACCACTTACTTGATGGGGACAAATTTACCTTTATCAGCAGTCGTATCTTCCTTCACTCCTTGGTTCTGATGGTGTCACTTTTCATTCTTTTAAGTGTTTTCCCACCATTTCTTATGGAAGTATGTCACTGTATTCCCTTTCTTAGTGGTTTTGTTTCTTTTGTGTGTGTTGGGGGGCGGGCTGTGGATGTATATGCGTGCACCCACACACCCGCATGAGAGAGGGAGAGAGTAGAGGGGGTGTTCATTGAGGGAGGGGATAGGTAGACTTAGAGCTTCTTGGCAGCCAACACCATACTCAACTCACATGCCCTCTGGGCATGCACGTACCTGCCGCCTGCTCCGCCTCCCCTTTCTTCTTGAGCTTGAGGGCTTACTTGGCCCTAGGAACCTGTCTAGCAGGGACATGGCGCACTACTCGTAGGGCACAAAGCCACATATACCCCCAAATCATGTGCTCCCGTTCTTCATCGCCTTCTGTCCTTGTTAGAGCCCACTACCATGCGGTCGTGCAGACCCACTGTTGCTGCTCTTCACTGCTGTCCTGGCTGTCCTAGCCTTTTGACATTTTATTTTGAGATATGGTTTCACTAAATTCCTAGGCTGGCCTTCCCCTTGGGATCTTCATGGCTAAGCCTTCTGAACAGCTGGAATTATAAGCCTGGCCAGGCATATCCTCTCCTTTTCCTTCCTTCTTCCCTCCTCTTCCTCTTCCCCATCCTCCTTCCTCCCTCTTCTCCTCCTCTTCCTCCTCCTCCTCCTTCTTCTAATTCTTCTTCTTCTTCTTCTTCTTCTTCTTCTTCTTCTTCTTCTTCTTCTTCTTCTTCTTCTTCTTCTTCTTCTTCTTCTTTCTCTCTCTCTCTCTCTCTCTCTCTCTCTCTCTCTGTCTCTGTCTCTCTCTCTTCCCCCCTCCATCTTTTTTTCTTTTTAGGTCTGTTCTGTTTTACATTTCAGTTTCTGTCTAAGTTATTATAAGCACTTTTTTCTAGGTGTGGCTCCTTAACTTGCCTGCTGCTTTCAACCCTAGTTCCACATGAATCTCCAATGGCTTTGTAATCAGATACATCTGTTTCCTGGTTTAAAGTAACTTTGAGTAATTTTAAATGAACTTTTTAATCTCACCAGGACTCATTTACCTTTTACGTGAAATAGATACATACTTATTGCCTGGGGCATTTTGTTGTCTTTCTACTCCCAATTCTCTTGCATCTGTTTTGCGTTTCTCTTATATGTAAGATTTTTCTCAGCTTTCTTATGAATCAGGTTTTGGTTTATAACTGTCTTGGTGAGGACGGGGTGCATATGATTCTATAATTTTTATGTTATTTGTAGAGAAAAAAATTGTAGCACAAGGAAAAGCCTAGTAATTTATAGGTGAGAATTTATATATTTATGTACTAAAAATATTAAATAATTATAAGTGTTAGATAATACTACATATGGTTTTCAAAGGCATTGTTTTTTAGCCAAAATAAAGTATGTTGTTACTGTATAAAGCTTTTCTAAGATGTAAATTCTGTAAGAATATGCTATATTTTATATGCCAGGGAAGCCATATTTGAATTTATACTATATTTGTTCTGAAATGATGTGTTTATATTATGAATTATTTTTGTTAAATTATTTATTTATTTTTATTCTTTATAGAATCAAGATTTATTTGCTACATCACAAAACAAAGAATTTGATCCCCTTGGTCCTTTGCCCCCTGGATGGGGTAAGCATATCAGTTTTTTAATTTTAAAAAATCTGTTATTTAGAAAATTAGGACTAGAAGCCAGGCGCAGTGGCTCACGCCTGTGGTCCCAGCACTCAGGGAGGCAGAAGCAGGAGGATCGCTGTAGTTTGAGGCCCCAAACTAAACTATATCAGAAACCCTGACTCAAACAAACAAATAAAGGCAGAAAGATAGTACAGTGCTTGCTGTGCACGTGTGAGGACCTGAGTTCACTCCTCAGGCTCTCTGAGTGGGAGACACCTGAGAGGATGCCTACAGTTTTCTGGGTGATCAAGGCAGCTAAGTCAAGTGAGAGACTCTTGCTCAAAAAACAGGGGCGATACAGACAGTACCTGAGAAGAAACACACCTGAGGTTGTCTCTGGGCTCCATGTGCATAAATGTGCTTACACATGCCTATCACGTCCCCATCCACTTGGCATGTAGGCAACCCTGTCCACTCAACCAGAGACAGAACAAAGCAAACCACTTCTCTGAGTGAAGGTGCATGTATGTATATATGTAATTCTTAGGTTGTACTTAGAACTTGTCATTATAATTTTGTAACAAAGAGAGGACAACTAAAAGTTGTTCCTGCTTTCACCAAAGCCTGGGAGTCTGGAGGTGAAGTCTTTTGATGGTTAGCGTAGTGGAGCAGTCAGTGTGTGGGTGATAGAAAACAAAAGAGAATGCTTTAGAGAGGGGCTGTGGCGCTTTGGAGTTGAGCTTCACTGTCAGATTACATGCCTAGACATAGATTGTGTGCTTTGTTGCTACAACTGCTCCATGTGTGTATAGTTGATGGTTATATATTTGTACCCCACCCTCAGTTTATTTATTTTCTAAGACTTACTTTTATTTTATGTGTATGGCTGTTTGCCTGCATGTGTGTACCATGGGCATACCTGGTGGCCACAGAAAAGGACTTCAGATTTGGAACTGGAGTTACAGGCAGCTGTGAACCACCACATGGTTCCAGGAACTGAACTCAGTAGCCTGTGCTCTTAACCACGGAGCCATTTCTCCAGCCCTCAGCTTTCATTTATGGCAGAAGAACTTGGACTCATTTTTATGATGATGATTATTAACAGACCATTTTTACTCTCGTGAAGCAGCTGTAGGAAAAATCACCTATTGGTCTCAGAAGCCTGAACTATGGGCTGTGTTCTCATTATAGAAAAGCTTTCTTACATTATAGAAAAGGCTGTCCTGCATCTCTGTGAGGTTGAGCTAAGGGAGTATCTCAGGCATAAATTGCTTATTTAGTACTCGTAGACCTTGGTTCACACCTACTTTAACACACATTTGTGAACAGTGAAATAGCTGAAAGGTGGTACGGACTGGACAGTAAGAATTAAATCTTTTTAGCTTCTTAGAAACTTTTTTATTTAAAATTTTTTTCAAGTTTTATTGTTTTTAATTATCTATTGGTATGTGGGTCTGTATTTGTCTACGTGCACGTGAGTGCAGGAACCCTCAGAGGCCAGAGGTCTCAGGTCCCCTGCACTATCTGGTGTGGGTTCTGGGAACTGACCTTGGGTTCTCTAGAAGAGCATAAGTGCTCCTAAGTGCTAAGGCATCTCTTCTGGTCCAGAAATAGCATTTCATAGCTTCACTTCTCAAGTGTGTGAGCAGGCCAGTGAGATGGAGGAAAGGCATATGCTCAGAGCCACCATACACCTAGCGTGGGTGATGTTATATAGAAATTACAAATCAGTAGTTAATGACTGGGCAGAGTCAGCTTATTTTGTCTTAGTTTGAGGGAGAAAGACTAGTTTTCAACAATAATATTGTGTTTCACATTTTGTTTAATAAAGAGAAGAGAACTGACAGCAACGGCAGAGTGTATTTTGTCAACCACAACACTCGAATTACCCAGTGGGAAGACCCCAGAAGTCAAGGGTAAGCACTTCAGTGTCTGTATGGCCCCTGCCTCCTCCTCCTCCTCCTCCTCCTCTTCCTCCTCTTCCTCCTCTCCTCCTCCTCTTCCTTTTCCTCCTTGTTTTACTTTCTGAGGCAAACTTTCTCCATGTAGCCCAGGCTGCCCTTGAACTCACTCTGTAGCCCAGGATGTCCTCAAACTCACAAAGATCTGTTTGCCTCTACTTAAAGTGCTGGAATTAAAGGTGTGCATCACCATGCCTTGCTTCTCCTAATTGATAGTTCGCTGGATTGTGTCAGCAGTATTTTAGTCTTCACATAGGTTTCTTTTATATACACATTTTTGTTCCAATTTCTTCTTTTACACAAACATCAGTCCTATAGGATGTGACCGACCCCCGCCCCCCATGCATCAGTATGGATTTATCTTAATACATCTATAGTGGTCCTGCTCCAAATAAGGTCATGTTATGGGGTGCTGGTCACTAGGACTTACAGATAGGCATTTGGAAGGAGCATAACAGAATGTATGTAATATTATAACTACCAGATGGTTCCATTCTTCAAGGAATCTGGCAAAATGTCAGTTTACATATTAACCACAAGTTCGGGCATGTTTCTTACACCTTTCTCACTTCAACATCTGCCTACAAATTTTTAAACAACTACTCTTAAGTGTGAGCGAGACACTAATGGTAGTGTACACCTGTAATCCAAGCATTCAGGAGACTTGGGAAGATTGAGTTCCAGGCTACCTTGGACTGTTTAGTGAACCAGTATCTGAGAACAACAGAAAACACTAGAATTCCTGAGTTATATTGTCAGTAGAAGGAAGATACACTCAGAGAGAGTGAGAGGGCTCCAAATCCTGTAGCTAACAGAGAGGAGCATGGTCACCTGTAAATGTGACCAGGGAGGACTGATGCAGTGTGCCCCATGCCTCTCTCCTCATTGTAAGATGCCCAGGACTCAGAGCCTGCAGGCAAAGGAGGGCATTCCTGATAGGCACATCCCCACTAACACATCACTGTCCAGCAGTTGAAGACAAGACCAGCCTTTTCTAGGCATGATTAATTCCTCATGATACAAATTCATGACTCCTGTTTCAGTAGCTTACATTTTTAAGGTGTGCTTTGAATTTAAAATACCTGTTCCTAAGTACCAGCAAATCCAGCTTTTTATACTACTATTGCATTAATGTAAATATGTTTAATTTCAAAAGGAGAATATGAAGAGCTGGAAAGGAAATAACACTTTGATTCCCCAGTGAGCTGCCTCTGGGCTGGCCCTAAAGCTCAGTGAGGGGCACAGTGCCTGTCTGACATGCCTGAGTCCCTGGGTCAGGGAGTGAGGAATGTGCTGTCTTTGAAGATAGGGCTGAGCAAGTCACTTTTTGTAACTTGTTGCTACTGTTGTTCCTTTTTGGGTCTTGATAAAAGTTTTATAGCTTAATTTTCATGAGACATCATAAATAACCAAGTTCTATCTAGTTCACTCATTTAAAATACTTTATTTAAAAGGAGGTACTTATGCCTCTTTAGTGCATTAATCGATTGTTTGAATAGCATGGAATAATTCATCAATATTATATACCAATTTAATTTATTCTGTTTTTAAGACAGCTGTTTATTTGAGCTTATCTAGCAGCTGTAACCACAATGGAAGTGAGACATCTTTTTGTATTTTTGGTAGTCTTCCCTGACATTTGTATTGAGTTATATGAATATGACTAAATATTCTTACTATTTTAATAGTTTGTAAAATGTAATTTAAGGCAATGTGTTTCTGAATATAGCACTTTGTCCTTCTAAAGTACATTTGAGGAAAACAACAATTCAAACTAGTAGTGTTTCTCTATAGTAGGGGCCGTAAAACCTCCAACCAAATCCCTGCTTTTCTTCCTTTGTGATGAAAACTTACATATTTCTAATGCTTCTTCATACCAAGCCCATTAGATATGAAACTTGAAGCCATAAAGGCAGGGCAGGGAGGTGAGGATGTAGCTCACTTGGTATAGTATTGTTTGCATGGGGGAAACCCTGGTTTTGATCCTGAAGAACCTCCTTGGTGGAACAAGCTTGTAAGTCCAGCACATGAGAAGTAGAGGCAGGAAGGTCAGAAGTTCAAGGCTGCTAGGCTAATAGTGAGTTCAAGTCCAGCACACATTAGACACTATCTCAAAAGAAAAGAAAGAGAAACAAAGAAATGAACACATGGATAAAAGTTGCATTTATTTTAGCCAAACAACTGAGAAGTTTGGTTGCCTTTATGTCTAAAAAGGACAGTAAATTCTTAAGTTTACTAGAATGTATTTTAATATTTATGCAAACACATCAGTTATTTGATCATATAACAGGTTACTTATATAAGTCACTATTGATTTATAATCTAGTTAAGACTCTAAATGTCATGTAGTAGTTGCAGGGTAGAAAGTTTTGTCAACATACACCTTGAGGGATGATGATGATGATGATGATGATGATGATGATGATGATGATGACGATGGGCCAGCATTGCAGAGGGAGTACTTGGAGAGATCAGAATAGAAGGAACAAATTTGCAGTAATAGAGTGATAACACCATTTGAAGACTTTATGCCAGACCGTTTTCTTACTCATTTCTCATATAGTCTTATTACATAGTATGGCCTTGATTGTTTAATATTTGTATGTATCTTTTGAGATTGTATATGTGTGCACAGTGCATCTTGATCTTACCCACCCCACCCCCACCACTCCCTTCTCTAATTCTCCCCAGTGCTTTTTGTTTGTTTGTTTGTTTTCGAAACAGGGTTTTCTCTGCCTTAGCTGTTCTTGAACTCACTTTGTACACCAGGCTGGCCTCGAACTCACAGCGATCCGCCTGCCTCTGCCTCCCGAGTGCTGGGGTTACAGGTGTGCGCCACCACGCCCGGGTTCTCCCCAGTGCAGCTCACCTACATATTCTCTTCTTGGCTTTTTAAGTAGCCCAGTTAGTTCACTTAGTATTGCCTATATGTTGCTTCCAGTTTGGGTGGGGTGTTTTTATTTTTATTTTTGTTTTTGTTTTGAGGGGGGTTTGCGTGTTTGTTTTAGACTGGATTTCAGTATGTAGACCAAGCTATCCTGGAAACTCACTGTGTAGACCAGGCTGCCCTGAAATTCAGAGATTCACCTGCCTGTGCCTCCTGAGTTTTGGAGTAAAAGGCATGTGTCACCCCACCTGGCTGTTTTACGGTTAAAGAAACTGAAGTTTAAAGAAGGTTGCCCAGAGTTTTCAAGGTATAAATACACACGTTAAGGAAGTCGATATGAATATTTCATAAAGAACTTTTAAGTTACCTTAACAGAGAAAACATGCTTGTCCACAGGGAAAGATGTCATTCAGAACTGTGACAGATGTGATTTGTGTGGGAAAGTGATCAGTGTCTATGTGCTGTGAAGTTTCGGGGTTCCTGAGAAGGAGTCTGAAGAGAAACGGAGTTGATGAGAGAGCCCTGTTTTAGAAGGCTCTGTCCGCAGGGTTCTTTGTAGGAGCAGCAGAGCCACTGAGGCAGGGTTAGGAAAGTGCAGACATGACAGCCAGAGTAACGGTGGGATCCGACAGAAGGGGGACTATAAAAACCTGAAAGGCAGGCAGAACGGGCAAGCTTAGGTATCGTGGCCATTTTAACTGAGTTACTGAGTAGTTTGGAGAACATAGGCCAGTAATATTGTGACGATTGATTTTTAATGTTGATGGTGACTTTAATGTGCTTGTAGACTATCCAAATAGAGATCTCCATTATATACCTGAAAATACGGGACCATGTGTATTTTCTAAAAGATTTTATTCTGTTTATAGGTATTTTTTTAGTTTCTGTATTTGGCAAAGAAGCAAATCTTTAATAGCTTTTGTTTATATTTTTCTCTGTATTTTACAGTCAATTAAATGAAAAGCCCTTACCAGAAGGCTGGGAAATGAGATTCACAGTGGATGGAATTCCGTATTTTGTGGACCACAATAGAAGAACAACTACTTATATAGATCCACGTACAGGAAAATCTGCGCTGTAAGTTTTCTAAACAATATAAATCAGAAGCACAACTAATTTATTGGATTTTCCCAAAAGATTTCAGTTAGCAAAGACAAAGTTGTACTTGAGGTGGCTTATCCATAGGTCTCTACACTGAACCTTTTTTTTTTTTTTAGTTGCAGGTAGGGCAGGGTGGAGAACACGTTCTCACCTTGTAGCCCTGACTGGCCTAGAACTTACTCTGTAAACTAGGCTGGCCAGTGACAGAGCTTTGCCTACCTCTGCTTCCAGTGTTCTGGGATTAAAGAAACACACCACTACAATCTGGCATTTGCTCATTTTTTAATTACATTATTTAGAGGTTTTTTGGTTTTTGGTTTTTTTAATCACATTTTATGAGGGTTTTTTTGTTGTTGTTATGTTTTGTTTTTGCAGGGGGGGGACAGATTTTGTTGTTGTTGTTGTTGTTGTTGTTGTTGCTTTTTGAAACAGAGTCTTGCTGTTGAGCCCTGGTGGCCTGGAACTCACTCTATAGACCAGGCTGACCTTAAACTCATAGAGATTACCCAGCTCTGCTCCTGCTGGCATTAAAAAGATGTCCCATCATTGTGTGAGCTTGGGAACTCAAGCAAACAAGCCTGCTCAGCTTGGGAGTTCTTCATGTGCTGGCCTGAGTTACTCAGGACAATGTGAGAAATGCAACATTGAAAATTATGCTCTCCCAAGCCTGCGTGATTGCACCGTACCTCGACTGTATGTTATGTACACTCATGTAGATGTATCAGTACGGCGTTTCAAATCTTTAATGCCAGCACTTGGGAGGCAGAAGCAAGTAGATTCCTGTGAGTTCAAGGCCAGCCTGGTTTACATAGCTAGTGCCAGGCCAGTCAAAGCTACATAGGAAGATTCTGTCTAAAAAAATTTTTTGTGTGTTTGTGTGTGTGTATATGTATATGTGTGTGCATGTGCCAATAAAGGATGGAAGGGGGTGTCAGAGCCCTTGGAGCTGCAATTACAGACATTTGTAAAGCACCTCAGCTGTGATAGAACAGTAAGTGTTGTTAACCCTGAGCCACCATCTCTCTAGCCTTCTTTATTGTTATGTTGACACATGGTTGTTACATGATTTTATATGTTGAACTATCTTTATATTCTAACAGTAAATTCCACATAATATAAAAGATTCAAACATCAATCCATTAGTATTCTGCCAAAATCCTTTTGCTAATATTTTATTGACATGTTTATACTTAAGCATGTGTGTTTATAGCAGAAACTGAGAGATTAGCCCAATTGAGCACTAATGAAGTTATAGAGATAATTTAGATGTGGAAATAAATTATAATTAGATTATGTTACTACTCATTTTAGTTACAATTAGGTTTGGGTACATACAACAAAAAGCCTTACAACAATAATAACATATTCAAAAAAAATAATAATAACATATTCAAATAGTATTTTCCTCTATATTATTTAAAAATAATGTAGGCCAGATAAAAATGCATGCCTGTAATCTTAACCACATGTAACTCAAGCTCCAAGAGATTCAGTGCCCTCTTCTAGCCTTCCCTGGCACACCCTCCCTCCCCAGATAAAATTAAAACTAATGCTGTAACTCACCTTAAAAACAGACTAGAGGAGAAGAATCCTATGATCAGGGCTGGAGCAGTGCCTCAGTAGTTAAGGGCACTTGCTGCTCTTGCAGAGGACTCCGGTTCAGTTTCTGGCATACATGTGATGGCTAACAACCGTCTGTAAATTCAGGGTGTCCAGTGTCCTTTTCTGCCTCACTGGACGACAGTCATTGACTTGGTGCACAGACATACGGACAGGCCATTCACATGGTGCACAGACATACGTACAGGCCATGCACATGGTGCATAGACATACGGACAGGCCATGCACATGGTGCACAGACATACGGACAGGCCATTCACATGGTGCACAGACATACGTGCAGGCCATGCACATGGTGCACAGACATACGTGCAGGCCATGCACATGGTGCACAGACATACGGACAGGCCATGCACATGGTGCACAGACATACGGACAGGCCATGCACATGGTGCACAGACATACGTACAGGCCATGCACATGGTGCACAGACATATGGACAGGCCATGCACATGGTGCACAGACATACGGACAGGCCATGCACATGGTGCACAGACATACGTACAGGCCATGCACATGGTGCACAGACATACGTATAGGCCATGCACATGGTGCACAGACATATGGACAGGCCATGCACATGGTGCACAGACATACGTACAGGCCATTCACATGGTGCACAGACATACGTACAGGCCATGCACATGGTGCACAGACATACGTACAGGCCATTCACATGGTGCACAGACATACGTACAGGCCATGCACATGGTGCACAGACATACGTACAGGCCATGCACATGGTGCACAGACATATGGACAGGCCATGCACATGGTGCACAGACATACGTACAGGCCATGCACATGGTGCACAGACATACGTACAGGCCATGCACATGGTGCACAGACATACGTACAGGCCATTCACATGGTGCACAGACATACGTACAGGCCATGCACATGGTGCACAGACATATGGACAGGCCATGCACATGGTGCACAGACATACGTACAGGCCATGCACATGGTGCACAGACATATGGACAGGCCATGCACATGGTGCACAGACATACGGACAGGCCATGCACATGGTGCACAGACATACGGACAGGCCATGCACATGGTGCACAGACATACGTACAGGCCATTCACATGGTGCACAGACATACGTACAGGCCATGCACATGGTGCACAGACATACGTACAGGCCATGCACATGGTGCACAGACATACGTGTAGGCCAAGACTCATACACATACAGATATCATATCATTCAGTAAAAGCTTTTGACGAAATACGAAGCAATTGTATGATCTACCTTCACCTGCCTTGCAAACGTTCTCACCTACAAAAGCCTCAGCCAGCGTCATGTTTAATGATGAAATAATTACTCCATAAAATCAAAGATGTTTATCATCATTGCTGCCACTCAGCATTATATTGGCAACCAAGTGTAAAGAGGCACGAGACAGAAGCAGAAGAGGGGAAGTAAGGCAGTCTGTCTTCACACAGAGAAGACTCCTACATGGCGAAAAGTGTAAGGAATACAGAGAAAACTACTAGAACTGGGAAATTTCCAGGATTGCAGGGTACAAAATGAGCTGTGCCTGTACATTGAAGCACAGTTAACACGAAGGCCGCAGTGATGGACTTGCTCCTGCTCTGCAGCCCTGGCGCATGGCTCCCACCCTCATTGTGCTGTCATGTGGAGAGAGGCCACACTGTAGGTGGGGAACAGCAAAACTCATGGCTGGTGTCTTTGCTTCTTAACACTGACTTCCTGAAAGCCTCCTACAGCACTTTAGTTAGAGCTCATTAGGCAGACCTGCAGCCACTGTGCGCTGGGAAAGGTCTCTTATTTAGTTCTTGCTGGTTGACCATGAGTCTCACTTAAGAGCAAAGGATAAAATAGTGCTTACTGCAAAGGTAGGACGTCTTTTTCTCCAGCTCTGTCAGACTCACCTGCACATAATAAAAAGCACCCCCAGTATTGCTTTCAACAAGATTTTTACTTATGAATAGTTCTTAGGAAACATTCAAAAAAAGAAGAGAAGAAAGTTGTGTTGGGAATATGCTCTGGTGGGTGCTATTCTTTTTGTCTGCTGGGTAGTGGGTGGCAAGTAGGGTGGGGTGGGGGTGAGGGTAGGGGTGGCATTGCTTTTACAAGCAGTCGCATATTTCTTGCTAATCTTTATTCTTCAGAGACAATGGACCCCAAATAGCCTATGTTCGGGACTTCAAGGCAAAAGTTCAGTATTTCCGGTTCTGGTGTCAGGTTAGTGTTGGATCTTTGTCTCTGTGTCTCTTTCCCTTCTTACATTGCTTATGTTACACGCAGTTCCAAAAATATGCATTAACAAAGGTGTGAAGCATTGGGGGCATCCATTTTCAGGAAAACGAAATAATATTTATCAATTAGACAATTGTGTCTTCTGTTGTCCAAATGATTAAGCTAGAAATCATTTGAATAAGAAAATATTGTCACTTTTTTCTTCAGTACCTATTATTTTCAGTTTTTGTTTGTTTTTGTTTTGTTTTGTTGTTCTGTTTTGTTTTTGTGACAGAGTTTCTCTGTGTATCCCTGGCTGTCCTGAAACTCTCTTTGTAGACCAGGCTGGCCTTGAACTCACAGCAGTCTACTTGCCTCTGCCTCCCAAGTGCTGGGATTAAAGCCTATGCCACCACACCTGAGAGTAACTATTATTTTCAAGTTGCATATTGAAACAAAATATTTTCTGATATACAAAGTGCAACTTTCCTGTCTAGTGGGTGTGTGTGTGTGTGTGTGTGTGTGTGTGTGTGTGTGTGTGTGTTTGTGTGTTTTGTTTTTGAGACAGGACAATCTAAATAGCCCACACTCAAATCCTCCTGCCTCAGCCTCCTAAATGCTGTCATTATGGGTGTTTGTTTCATGCAGAATTCCCTGTGTTTAGTGTTTGATAGAGGTGTCTTTGATAAGTACATGTATACTAACAAACATATTTTTATACTTATAAAATTCAATGGTTTTTTTTTTCTGATGTCTAAATAAATGACTAATGTCTTCTGTGGGGCTCTAAATAAAACAAATACAATTATAAAAGCATGTTAAATATTTAAGTTTAAATTCTTATAATTAACTAGGAAACAATTCTGAATTAAATTTGAAACTCAAAGATTTGAGTCATTAAATAAGCACTTTACATACAAGATCTGATTTTCTTCATATCTCAAAGAATCAACATGCATGCTGACAAATCATGGGTATCAATTCATATTCAAAGTCTGTTTTTATTAACAAAGATGTAAAACTTTCCTTTTTTTTTTTGCTAGGCCATTTTAATGGTGAGAGTTGACTTAAATCATTCTTACATTTCAGCAATTGGCCATGCCACAGCATATAAAGATCACAGTGACAAGAAAAACATTGTTTGAGGATTCTTTTCAACAGGTATGGTCTCTTTTACTCTGTAATGATTATTTCTGGTACTGGTGGTTTGATCAAAATAGTTTAGACCAGTGGGTTGAGACCCCTTTGGGGTTGTTGAATGACTCTTTCACAGGGGTCACCTAAAATGATCAGAAAACACAGAGGTTTAGATTATGATTCATAACAATAGCAAAAAAAAAATTTTATGGTTGGGGTCACCATAACATGAGGAACTGTATTGAAGAGTCGGTCGCTGCATTAGGAAGGTTGAGAACCACTGATTTAGAACTTTTGAGTTTGGAATTTACATGTGTGTATGTATGTGTGTAGTTATGTTTGCCTGTGTGTGCAAGTGTGGAGGCCAGAGGTGCACTTGAGGTGCCCCGCTTCGTCACTGTCTGCCTTGTATTTTGAGGCAGGATTCTTCACTGAACCTGGAGCTGACATTTGAGCTAGACCAGCTGCCAGCAAACCCTTAGGATCTGTCTGTCTATCTTTGCCCCTCTGGTGCTGGGTTTACAGACAGGCAGTGTCACACCAGGTTCCTATGTGAGTTGCTGGGGATTTGACCTTAGCTCTTTATGGCACAGGAAGCACTTTACCCCCTGAGCCAACTCCCCAGCCCCTATTTTTGAACTTTTCAGTTTAACTTCATTACCAACTATCTTAGCACTGTGCAATTAGGGATGTGTGAGTGCTCTGTGCAGTGTTTGCTGCTTTTCAGTGTAAGAATGATAGTGAGTTTCAACTTCTGTGTCTAAGCTAGTGTGTGTGATCTGAAATAAGAGATATAGGCAGAAACATCATCTGTCACTAGACAAAGCTCTGGAAATAACCATATGAACAATGTGAAGAGTAGAGACAAAGGGGTAGATTTTTGTTTTTATGCTTTTGTATTATTTTTTATGGTAAACATCTGTTTCTTCTAGAATTAATGATTTTAAATTGGAAAGAAATTATCCATTGGTAACAACATCTAAAAGATGGTGTGTGAATACTCAGAGTCAATAAAGCTTCCATTTCCATCAGTGAGTGAGTTAGTTCACTGTTTACCTTTATACTGTAGATGTCACTATCAAGCCAGCCTCAATTAAGTATTAGGGTGTGTGAAAATATTAAGACAACCTGAATTGGGAATTTTCTTTAAAACATCTTGCTCACCTTTGTCCTATTTCCCGATGTGGCAATGATGATCTTCAAGCTGCTGCAACATACTGTGGTAGCTTCAGAGGCACTGAGCTGCGTGCAGAGGGGGCGAGGTCGGAAGCACTGGCCTGAGCAGCCTGTGCACCTGAAGAAAAGTTTTGTTGGTTTCCTTATGGAAGCTGCACTATTAACATTAGAGAGAAAAGGCAGCTGGCACCCTGCTGTCTAGGAACAGAGAGATGAGCTGAGGCACTTGAGAGTTACATTTATACCCAGGGCCTGATGTATGTCTCTGAGTAGCTTCTCTGGTGACATAGCAAGTTGAATGGAGCCAATTTTATAGTAAAAAGGCAGGCTTGTTGGGGGGCATCTCTCAGGTGGGTTCACAGGCCTCACAGGAGGGGATCAGTGAAGTCCCAAGGCTGGGCTGGAGTACGGACTTCTTAAAGGGCAGGGAGGGGGTTGTGGTGTGATGGTGAGGTGCTGGGGTTATAGATTTATTTGCTGCATTCGGGGCCCAGTAGGTGGGTCTTAGGTCCAGTGCTCACCTTGGGATCTGGCTTTGTCCAGTGTTTTGCAAAGGCTTTGAAAGCACAGGCTCCAGGTCTTGGTCAAGACCATCTTGCCTTTGCCCTACCTCTGACCTAACAGTCTCCATGGCAATTCTCAGCCAGCCTTGAATCATTTCTAATCTTCATCCTCATGAGTACTCCTTGTCACTTGAGTAGTCAGTGTCCTTTGAACCTTTTCCCCGCTTGGGTTACAACTCCCTGGTAGCTGTAGTGACAAGATGCAAACCATGATGCAACGAACCCTTTATCTTTGTGCTCTTACATCGTAGAGGCTTTTGCAGAGTGCTAAAACATTTACAGCTGTCACCTTGGATTTGGCATCCACCAAATAAATAGGGAGTTATAATGTAAGAGAGAATATGATTGCTTAAAGGAAATAAATCTGATATCAAAATAAGATATAAGTTAGCAACAGATTTTCTTCAAAGATGTTAGATAAAATTGCTTTAATTGTTTTTCTTTTTCTTTTTTTTTTTTTAAACCCAGCACTTGGGAAGCAGAGGCAGGTGGATTCCTGTGAGTTCAAGGCCAGCCTGGTCTACAAAGTGAGTCCAGGACAGCCAGGGCTACACAGAGAAACCTTGTCTCAAAAAACCAAATAAATAAATAAATAGGTTTTTTTTATTAGCATAGTACAACTGTTTATAGTCCAAAGTTCAGAAGAAAAAAATATCAACATTAGCACTTGTTAACGAGACTTATTCAAACTACTTGTAGCCTAGTGACATCTTTCAGCTGTGTAGCTGAGTTCCTAGCTTATGGCACTTGTAGGGTTTTTATCATAAACATGCACGTCAGTCATCACCATGGGACCTTGTGTTACTCCTGGCTGCTGCTGTGTGAGTAGCATGTGAACTCCTAAAGGGGTGAGTCTATTTCTGTTTCTTAGGGAACGGAGAGAACTTGCTGATCCTCTTTTGATACTTAAGTGTTAACAGTTTATTCTTATCACATGATAAAGTACAGATATTATATCAGACTGTCGGTCTGTAGGCCCCTGTAGGTTTTTCTTAAGGAGAAGTAATTAAATAGTTTAACTGAGGGAGAAATAAATTGACCTGTATATTGTAGCTCTGTTATGCCGCTGCCTCTCACATCTGAAGGTGACACTGTTAATCACCCATTGTGAGAGTCAGGGTAGTAGTTTTTCTGTGTAATTACAGATTCCTACTGTGTGTTTCCAAAGACAAGTGAGTTCTCTCTGCAGCCACTGTTAGTCAGTGAGCTATTATGTGTCCTTTGACCATGAAACAAAACCAAACCTGACCAGCCCTACCTGACTGACAGGAGGGGAGAAAACGCCACCTAATCTCTGTGCCTAGAGCTACTCTGTACACTGCACAGTTGATAGAACAATTTCCTGTTTCCTAAAGAAGTATATAAAGTATTTAAAAATATGGATGCATATGGTGAATGTATGACGCTGTACTAGTGTGTTTCTGTACTGCAGGGTTAACTAGCTCTAAGCACTACTCAGGTGGAGCTTGAGCGATGCTTCCACAGACGCGGTCACAGGTTCTCTCTCTGTTGTCTTGCAGATAATGAGCTTCAGCCCGCAAGATCTGAGAAGACGTTTGTGGGTGATTTTCCCAGGAGAAGAAGGTTTAGATTATGGAGGTGTAGCAAGGTAGTGATATATGAATACTCAGAACTTAGTTCCTTTCCTCCAAAGGTACCATTACACTTTGTTCACGGTACTTCCTCAGTCTTGTGTTTCAGGAAAATGACACATAGGAAATCACTGTAGTTTTATCCTGCTGCAACTACAGAGCTTCGACAGACACTGACTCGGTGCCTGCTTTCTAAACATAGTAGTTGGTTGTACCCACATCATTCCCCTGGTTCTCAGCGTAACCCTGTGGTATAGAATTCTATAGATGGTAAAACCTAGAGATTCCCTAGTGCCAGTCACCCAATTCCTGTCTGTTCCATGGATGACTTAAAGCCCTGCATGCATGCAATGGTAATAAATAAAAATTAAGGAAACCTAAATATTTAAAAATAGATAATAAACTTTAAACTAGATGTGGTGGCACATGACTTATCTGAATACTTGGGAGGGAGAAGTGGGAGGGTCAGGAGTTCAAGGCTAGCTTAGGCTACAAAGGGCATTTAAAGCAAGCCTGGGCTACATGAGATCCTTTGTCAAATAAAACAAAATAAATTACAAAGCAGTAGCAATGTGGAAAGGCAAGTTATTTTAGAGCAAAGACTTAACTTGAATATTTTTATTATTTTGAGCAAATATATATTTCTAGGACTATTATGAAGTATAGAAATACATAGTTTGGGTTTTTTATTTTGTTTTTTAAAAATTCTTTCGCTTTATTTTATGTGCCCAAGTATTTTGCCTGCATATACGTATGTGCCTAGTGCCCTTGAAGGTCAGAGAGGGTGTGGTTGCCTGGAACTGGAGTTATAGATGGTGTGTTCTTGACCACTGAGCCATCTTTCCAGCCTCTGATGGTTTTAAAAATATTGATTTTTATTTATGTGTATGTATGCTTGCCTGTGTGTGTGTATATGTAGCACGTATTTCTGGGTCTCCTGCAACTGGAGTTACAAATAGTTGTGAGAACTGAACCAGGTCCTCTGCAAGAGCAGCCAGTGTCGTTACCACTGAGTCGACCCCCAGCCTCTGAAATACTACTGTCTGTCTGCTGTTTCAGACAGGGTCTCAGTAGCTCAGGCTGTTCTGGAAGTCTCTATGTAGACCAGGCTGGCCTTGAGCTTGCACAGATCCTTCTCTCTCTGTTTTAAGTACTGAGAATAAATGTGCACACCACCGTGCCTGGCTGAAATACTGGTTTTTAGTGAGTTAGTTTAGAACCTTAATTTCTGTGTGCTTACTAACTGGTGAGTACATCTTACTAGTTACCCCTTTTTAATTTTATTTGTAAGCTGAGAGGAGGTGGTGCACACCTATAATTCCCACACTCAGGAGGCAGAGGCAGGTGGATCTCTGAGTTCAAGGCCAATTTTCTACAAAGTGAGTTGCCAGAGAACCAGGGCTACACAGAGAAACCCTGTTTCAAAAACAATAGCAATAAAAGATTTTGTTTGTAATTGGGTGGGGCGTGCGTGCGTGCGTGCGTGCGTGCGTGCGTGCGTACGTACGTATGTGTGCACGAGCGGTGAGGATGGTAATTATGCATGTGATTGCAATGCTTGAAGAGGTCACAAGATGGTACCAGATCCCTTGGATGAGAGTGACAGGCAGCTAGGAGCTGCATGTGCATGGTCATGCACACTCAGAGCATTCACACACAAACACACAAAGAGCAAGAATAAAATAAGCATTTTATTTCCTGGGCATTTCTCTAACAATCAAGAGCCTGGAATAAGAACTTCCTCTGTGAGGATGAGATGGCTGCCATAGTGGCTCTCCTTGAGTACGCTGCGGGACTTATCTGAAGGTGGCATAGTAGTTGCTTGACTGGGCCAAGAGTGAATTTTAAACTTGCCTGTGTATAAAACTTTATCAACTCTTAACAGTTTTCACATTTTGAAGTTAAAGTGTGTATTAAGATTATGATTAGAAAACTTTTAGTGGGCAATGAAGTAAGGGTCTTTAAAGTTAATGATATCTTAGATTACTTGAAATTTAAGAACATATAAATAGCCTATTTAACATAATGTGAGTTTGAACAGAATCAAGAAACAGCACCTCAGTTCCCGACAGCTCTGTAATGCTGCTCTGTGATCTGTTGACATGGTTACCTACAAGACTTTTCATCCTGAGTTTTCTTTTGATTTCAGAGAATGGTTCTTTCTTTTGTCACATGAAGTGTTGAACCCAATGTATTGCCTGTTTGAATATGCAGGGAAAGATAACTACTGCCTGCAGATAAACCCCGCTTCTTACATCAATCCAGACCACCTGAAATACTTCCGTTTTATTGGCAGATTTATTGCCATGGTAAGTACAGGTACAGAACTGTGTGTTTACTAATTCAGCAGTACTACATTTTTGTGTATTATAGCAGGTCATGCTTTTTTTTATTTTTTCTTTTATTTATTTCTCTGTCTGGGTGTTTTGCCTACATGCATGCTTGTGCTCCACATGTATTCCCAGTGCCTGTAGAGGGCAGAAGAGGCCATGAGATAAGACCTTTTGGGACTGGAGTTATGGACAATAGTGAGCCCCCATGTGAGTGCTGGGAAATGACCCTGGACCCTTTGGAAGAGCAGCCAAAGGATACCTTTGACTCTTGAAATTATTTTTAATATTTTGTATTTTTATTTTATGTATATGAATGTTTTACTTGTAATATGTCTGTGCACTGTCTGGCACGGAGGCCAGAAGAAGGCATCAGATCCCCTGTAACTTAATTCTCTTAATTGCTGAGCCATCTCTCCAGCTAGGATTAGGGGAAGTGAGTTCTCTCTCTGTGTGTGTGTGTGTGTGTGTGTGTGTGTTTTCTCTATGTGATTTGTTTGTCTGCTTGTTTTTTGAGGCAGTAACTATCTCATTTGATAACCTTGGCTGGCGTGGGTATCAGTGTGTAGACCAGGTTGGCCTCCAGTTCATAGACCTGCCTACCTTGGCGTGGAGTCTGCCATTAAAGGCATGTGCGACCATGCCCCGCCTCAACATTTTTTTTGAATGGAGAATTTATTTGGTATTTTGATGTTTAATGGCTTTTATACAGATACTTTAAGTGATGTTGCTTTCTTTCTGTATAGGCTCTGTTCCATGGGAAATTCATAGATACTGGGTTTTCTTTACCGTTCTATAAGCGTATCTTGAACAAACCAGTTGGACTTAAGGATTTAGAATCTATTGATCCAGAATTTTACAATTCTCTCATCTGGGTTAAGTAAGTTTTTTTTTTAAATATATTTATTAAAATATAGTCTGTGCTTTATATGGTGCTAGTTAGCTCTTCCACACTATAGTCATGTCATTGTTTTATTGAATTTAAAGGATATATACATCAAACCTTTCTCATTGGTCAATATCATAAACTTTATAGAAGTGCATCCAAGGTCTTAGTAATGTGATTATAATCCAACTTCTTTGGATTAGATGTTGTAGTTGAAGGCTTATTACTTAAATTCAGAAGTTGAATTTAATTAAAACTTTTGAATTATGATTGAAAAAAAATATATGAAACAAATAATGCTAATTTCATTTGTGCAGAGAAAACAATATCGAAGAATGTGGCTTGGAAATGTATTTCTCTGTTGATAAAGAAATTCTAGGTGAAATTAAGAGTCATGATTTGAAACCCAATGGTGGCAATATTCTTGTGACAGAAGAAAATAAGGAGGAATACATCAGGTAAGTGGGAGCAGGGGAGCAGTACTGGGGGGATGGCTCACCCGCGAAGAGCATCTGCTGATCTTCCAGAGGACCCGAGTTTGGTTCCCAGCACATCTGTAACTCCCACTCTGGGGATCCCAACACTTTTATCCTCTGTGGGCACTTACATGGCATATACAACCTATACACAAATAAGAATAAATAGTCATCTCTTTTAGAGAAAGAGACAGTGTTTCCTTGGTAACGTTTAGCTTTTTTTTTTTGTCAATAATTGTCTAATAATAGTAATGGGTAGTATTTTTAAAATATTTGTTTTATGTTAATCATTTTTTTGTTTGTTTGTTTTTGTGTTTTCAAGACAGAGTTTCTGTGTAACAGCTCTGACTGTCCTGGAACTTGCTCTGTAGTCCAGGCTAGCCTTGAACTCACGGAGATCCCCCTGCCTCTGCTTCCCAAGTGCTGGGAGTAAAGGCGTGCACCACCACCGCCTGGCATGTTAATATTTTTATGTAAACAGTTATTTCTAGCATCAGCCTAAAAATAGTATTTTAAAGGTAGAAAGTTATGGTGAATCATTTCATTTATTTATTTACTCTCTTATCTTGAGATAGGGTCTGTGTAGCCATGAGTATTCTGGAACTTGTTATGCAGATCAGGTTGGTCTCAAACCTGCCTCTGCTTTCCCCAGTCTGTGATTAAAGGTGTGCACCCCCACTCCTAGTGTGGATGTCTTATTGTACATAGCGGTTTTGTAACACTATGGCATATAACATGGTGATGAAAAAGGAATCTCAAATGTTTATAAGATTCTCATGGGAGTACTGTAGATGTGGTTAAAGTTTTTAAATAAAATAATGGTTGTGATATATCCTCTTTTTTATGTATATGATCTACATCTGCATGTACACCCGCATGCCAGAAGAGGGCACCTGGTCTCAGTATAGATGGTTGTGAGCCACCATGTGGTTGCTGGGAACTGAACTCAGGACCTCTGGAAGAGCAGTCAGTGCTCTTAACCACTGAGCCATCTCTCAGCCTGTGGTGTATCCTGTTAGTGCTTTGCATTGGTTCACACTTGTTCACATTTGCATTGGTGCACATCGGCCAGTCCATTCATGCCTGCTAGGTACTCAGACCTTCATGCTTAGCCGACTGCAGTAATACTTAGAAATGTACAGCCTGAGGTCCAGCTTGTGGGCCTGTGCTGGCTGTTCCTTTCGACATTAACAGTGCATAGCTTTAGTTATCAGTTACTATTCGTTGATAAATAACCAGCCATTTAAAAAAGTATAAATATATCAGTAAAGCTTGTTTCTTTCCTGTTTTGTAAGAAGTATAATTTGCTCCAGGCATTGTGGCATAAATCTGCAGTCCCAGCACATGTTAGGCAGAGGGGCAGCATTCAGAGTCGTCTTTGGCTGTAGAGCTGATGCAGTGCAAGCTTGAGCTACAAGCAAGAGTCTGCCTAAAACAAGCAAAGCTCAGTGGGCCCTTGCTTGGGGTAGGGCTGGGGGAGCCGTGAGGGATAGGTCAGATAGATGAAAACCAAAGCAATGAGCCCTAAATAAAATCTACCAACTTGACTCAATTTTTTTTTTCTTTTCTAACTTGATACTATTGTGGTCAGAGAACATGATTTGAAATGTGGTCGGTATGTGGTCTGTCTTGTGTGTATATGTGCTCCTGTTGTTGGATTAGTTATTGTCAAGAATTCAGATGCCTAAAATATACACATTTGTTTACTTGTTAAAAATATTTTAAAGAAAATATTCTGAAACAAAATAATATGTTATATGGTTTTAATTGTTGAGAGATGTATGTAACAAAGAACAGTTTTTTGGAGGGAAAAGAATAGTTTAAGGAAAGTAGTTCCCTTAGAGCCGGGTGTAGTAGTGCACACCTTTAATCCCAGAGGCAGGTGGATCGCTGTGAGTTCGAGGCCAGCCTGGTGTACTAAGTGAATCCAGAACAGCCAAGGCTACACAGAGAAACCCTGTCTAGGAAAACTTAAATAAAAAGTAGTTCCCTCAAAACAATCTCTTTCGAATGTGACGTGGTGGTGTGTGGAGGACAGCCATGGGGACGCTCAGTCATGAGGACGGCCTCGAGCTGGAGGCCAGCCTGGGCTCCAGGTGAGTCATACGGTAGCCTGGGCAGTATTGTGACATCACCTTTTAAATAAAAGAAGTTCATGCCTCTCTACTTTTGTATAATATATTTCAGGTTTTCATAATAAAGTTTACGTTTCAATTTTACATGCAAAATATAGAAGTAAAATCTCAGCTTTCTGATACAGTTCCCATTCTTATTTGCCAGAATGGTAGCTGAGTGGAGACTGTCTCGGGGTGTCGAAGAACAGACACAAGCTTTCTTTGAGGGCTTTAATGAAATTCTTCCACAGCAATATTTGCAATATTTTGATGCAAAGGAATTAGAGGTAATTCATTTTTCTTTATTCCAGCATGTTAGTATCTGTTTTAAAATCATTGTTTTCATCTTTCCAGTGGTATTTGTATTATTTTGCTAGCAGATGTTTGAAATGCCCTTAATTTATACTAAAACAAAAAGAGCACTACCTTTTTTTTATTTAAAAAAAAAAAAGTATTGTTGGGGCTGGAGAGGTGACTCAGAAGTCATGGGCACTTCCTGCTCTTCCAGAGGTCCCGAGTTCAGTTCCCAGATCTGAGGGTACTAGGCTCTCAAGTGGTACACAGACACATACACCCAACAAACATCCCTACACATAAAATAAATGAATAATTAATTTTTTAAAAATACCTTCTTTTTAAAAAGTCTTGTTATTAAAGTTTTTCTACAACCTATTTCCCTCAGTGTTACACCATGCACGGGACCTGTCCTGAGTCAGGTAGACAGGACTCTTCCAGCAGAAGTTACTGGTGCTCAATGTATTTTCAGTTGCTGTGTTTCATTTTAGCCTTGTTTATGAGAACCCTTTGGTTACCTAAAGTGACCACTCATTCTGTTGCTTTCCATTCCGACAGGTCCTTCTGTGTGGGATGCAGGAGATTGATCTGAATGACTGGCAGAGGCATGCCATCTACCGTCACTACACTAGGACAAGCAAACAGATCATGTGGTTTTGGCAGGTTTGTTCCTAAATTTACTTATACAGAGAGATACACGTATGCTTATTTTTATAAGAACTTACCAAAATAAGTCACAGAGCCAAATGTGTAGGCCCCTATCCAATGCATTGCAGTATAGTAATACATTATGAGGAGTGAGTATGATTTTAACAGAGTTCTTTAAAGTCTGAACAACACGTACCTTGTCCATTCCCAGAGTGTAAGATTATTCCAGAAGGTACGATTCATTTATTTATGGGCTGAAGGGATAGTTCAGTGGTAAAGAGCACTTGCTGTTCTTGCAGAGGACCCAGTTTGGGTTCCCAGCACATGTTGCTCATGGTGGCTCATGACTGTCCACAGGCATGCTGCTGCACACAAGAAACACCCTCAGCAACAGGGATAGACATTAGCTGAGAGTACAGGGCTGGAAGAAGGACTTCATGCGAATGGACGCAATAACCAAGCTGGAGTAGGCATTCTAGTACCTAATGAAATAGACTTTCAACCAGAACTAATCAGAAGAGATGAGGACACTTCATACTCATCAAAGGAAAATTCAACCAAGATGACATTGCAGTTCTGAACACCTATGCCCCAAATAGAAGACATCCATACTTGTAAACGAAACATTAGGGCTGGGCGTGGTGGTGCACGCCTTTAATCCCAGCACTCGGGAGGCAGAGGCAGGTTGATCGCTGTGAAGTCGAGGCCAACTTGATCTACAAAGGGAGTCTAAGACAGCCAAGGCTACACAGAGAAACCCTGTCTCAAAAAAAAATAAATAAATAAAATAAATAATAAAGCTTAAACCACACATTGATCCCCACACATTAATAGTGGGAAACTTCAACACCCGCCTCTCACTAAAGGATAGGTCAAACAAACAGAAGCTAAACCGAGAAATAATGTTACCAACCAATGTCATGAATCAAATGGATCTAGTAGATATCTACAGAACTTTTCACCCAAATACAAAAGATTATACCTTCTTCTCAGCACCCCACAGAACGTACTCCAAAATTGACCACATAGTAGGTCACAAAGCAAGCCTCAACAGATACAAGAAATTGAAATAATACTTTGTATCCTATCAGACCACCATGGACTAAAACTGGACCTTAACAACAGCAACAACAAAAAGCTTACACAAACATGGAACCTGAACAACTCTATTCAGTGACAACTGGGTCAGGGAAGAAATAAAGAAATTAGAGACTTCCTAAAATTCAATGAAAACAAAGGTATAACATACCCAAACTTACAGGACAGAATGAAAGCAGGGCTAAGAGGAAAGTTCATAGCTTAAGTGCATTCATAAAGAGATTGGAAACATCTCATGCAAACAACTTAATAGCACACCTGGAAGCCTTAGGAAAAAAAGCAGCAGACAGACCCAAGCGGGTAAGATGGCTGGAAATAAACTCTGGGCTGAAATCAAATTAGAAACAAAGAGAACAATCCTAAGAATCGGTGAAACCAAGAGCTAGTCAAAATTTGAAAATTTAAATGCAATGAACAATTTTTTTTGATAGATGCCACTTACCAAAGTTGAATTAAGATCAGATAAACAAATGAAATAGTCCTATATCTCCTGTGGAAATAGAAGCAGTCATCACAAGTCTCCTAAGGAAAAAAAGCCCAGGGCCAGATGGTTTTAGTGCAAAATTCTACCAGACCTTCAAAGAAGAGCTAACCCAATTCTCTTCAAACTATTCCACAAAACAAAACTTTGCCTGGTGGTGCATGCCTGTAATCCCAGCACTTGGAAGGCACAGGCAGGCGAATTTCTGTGAGTTTGAGGCCAGCCGGTCTACAAAGCGAGTCTAAGACAGCAAAGGCTGCACAGAAAAACCCTGTATTAAAAAAACAAAACAAAACAAAAAACTATTCCACAAAACAGAAACAGAAGGAACATTACCAAACTCATTCTATGTGGCCACAGTCACCTTGATACCTAAACCACACAAAGACCCAACAAAGAAAGATAATTTCAAACTAATTTCTCTTACGAACTTTGATATAAAAATATTCAATAAAGTACTTGCAAACCGAATCCAAGAACATATCAAAAATACCATTTACCAAGTAGGTTTCATCCCAGGCATGCAGGGATAGTTCAGTATACGGAAATCCATCAATGTAATCCACCATATAAACAAACTGAGAGATGTTCATCTCCTTAGATGCCGAAAAAGCATTTGACAAAATCCAACACCTGTTTCTGTTTAAAGTCTTGGAGAGATCAGGGATACAAGGCACATACCTAAACATATTAAAGGCTATATACAGCAAGCCAAAAAGCCAACATCAAATTAAATATAGAGAAACTCAAAAGAAATTACACTAAAACCAGGGACTAGACAAGGCTTCTCATTCCATATTTCTTCAGTATAATACTTGAAGTTCAAGCTAGAACAATAAGACAACAAAAGGAGATGAGGAAGTCAAAATATCGCTATTCTCAGATGATACGATAGTGTACATAAGTGACCCCCAAAATTCTACCAGAGGACTCCTACAGCTGATAGAGTATCTTGGTATAACTCTAACCATGCAAATGAAAGACTTGTGTGAAAAAACTTCAAGTCTCTGAAGAAAGAAATTGAAGAAACCAGAAGTTGGAAAGATCTCCTATGCTCATGGATTGGGAGGATCAACATAGTAAAAATGGCCACCTTACCAAAAGCAATCTACAGATTCAATACAATCCCTATCAAAATAACCACACAATTCTTTACAGACCTTGAAAGATCAATTCTCAACTTCATATGGAAAAACTAATAACCCAGACTAGCTAAAACAATCCTGTACAATAAAAGATCTCCTGGAAGCCTCTCTATCCCAAATCTCAAGCTGTACTGCAGAGCCACAGTAATAAAAACAGCATGGCACTGGCATAGAAATAGGAGGGCTGATCACTGGAATCGAATCGAAGACCCAGAAATCAACCCACACGCCTATGGACACTTGATTGTTGACAACGAATCTATAAATGAATTACATGCCAAAACCATACAATGGAAAAAAGATAGCATTTTCAACAAATGGTGCCGGTCTGACTGGATATCTACATATAGAAAAATACAAATAAACCTGTATTTATCACCCAGCACAGAATTAAAGTCCAAGTGGATTAAAGACCTCAGCATAAAACCAGATACACTGAATCTGTTAGAATAAAAGTGTAGAAGAGCCTTGAGCTCATTGGCAAAGGAGACAACTGCCTGAACAGAATACCAACAGCTCAGCTCAAGGTCAACAATTAATAAATGGGACCACACGAAAAGCTTCTATAAGGCAAAGCACACTATCAATAGAACAAAACAGCAGCCTACAGATTGGGAAAAGATCGTTACCAACCATACATTCGACAGAGGCCTAATATCCAAAATATATAAAGAATTCAAGAAGTTAAATACCCACAAACGAAATAATCCAATTAAAAAATGGGGTGCAGAGCTAAACAGAATTCTTAACAGAAGAATCTTGAATGCCTAAGAAGCATTTCTGTGTTTTTAAACCGAAGTTCCAAAATGTCATTGCTACAGGAACAGATCTGTGGAAGTTGTCCTCTGACTTTCACAGGTGCTCATTGCTCCCTCCACACAGAATCACAGAAAACAAGTAGTTTAAAAAACAAGTAGGGCTTAGAGAAATGGCTCAGCATTTATTAGCACTTGTTGCTTTTTGAGAGGACCCACATTCAGTTCATAGTACCCATATCAATGACTCAAAACTGTAACTCCAGTTCCAGAAAATCTAATGCTTCTGGGCTCCACAGGCACCTATACATAGTTACAAATAATAAAAATAAATCGCTGATGCTCAAAACCTTGAATTCCTGAGGAAAAGCAAATTAAAGCCCCAGCTGGGTAGTACTTTGTGCACGTCAGTTTAGGAAATGGAGAGAAGTCACTTCTGATGAGCACGTGGGAAACTCAAAACCTTCATTCGTTTCTGGTAAGAGTGTGACGTGCTGCAGTGGGAAATAGCATGCAGTTCACCACCAAGTTAGGTATAGCCAGGCACAGAGGCCGCATCCCTGTTAGAACTTTTAGGAGGCAGGAGGACCAGGAGTTGAAAGCCAACCTCAGCTATATGAAACCTTGTCTTAAAAACAAAACAAAGTAGTTAAACATAGACTTGACATGATTTGATGGTTTTACTTCAAAAGAATTAAAACTAGAGACTAAAGGAGACACTGCTATATCCAGTATTTTTAGCAATGTTGTTAAAGCTCACCCAAAGGCAAAACTAACCCATATGCATTATAACCGCTGAACAAACCAGAAGTGGTGTGCACATGTCATGAAATGTCACTTGGCCCTAAAAATGAGTGCAGCTCTTGACCTACAACACTGTGAAAGGCGTTAGAGCACCATGCGTTGAGCTGGACATGGTGTGTGTCTCGGGCCTTTAATTAGAGGCTAACGCAGAAGGATCAGTTCAAGAGAAGCCGAGGCTACTTAGCAAGAGTCAGTCTTGGAAGTAGGAACAGCATGAGTTTTGTGCTGGAGGCATAGCTTACCCAGCATGCTCCAGGCTGCAAATTCAGCCTCCAACACTGGGGAGTGTGTGGGGTGTTCAAGAAACAGTCAGGGGCTGTGGCTATGGCTCAGATGTAGTGTGCTTGTCCAGTTAGTCTGCATAGGCCTTGGGTTCAGTTGCCAGCATGAAGGAGAAAATTAAGGCTTGGCCTGGTGGCACACATCTGTACTCCAGTCCTCGGGGAGTTCAAGGCCAACCTTGTCTAGTGATGAGCTCTGGGCATCATCTTTCTGCCTTCCACCTCTCAGCTGATGCTATTGTAGGCAGATCTTAATTTTTAAATAATTGAAACAAAGCCATATGCAAAAAGTACATGTTATTCCACCTATGAGATTCTTTAAGTGGACAAGATTTATTTTTATTTTATGTTGTTTTTTTGAGACGGGGTTTTCTGTGTAGCCTTAGCTGTCCTGGAACTCACTCTGTACAGCACACTGGCCTGGACCTCACAGATCTTGCCTCTGCCTCTCCCCACCCCCATTGCTGGGATCAAAGGTGTGCTCCACCACTACCTGGCTGTGTAGACCTATTTATTGAGATAGAACGTGGGATGATAAAACAGGGACTGTAGGGAGTGAGTTTTGTGTAGGATGGTGAAAGTTCTCAAGATAGCAGTGATAGTTAAATAAGAGTGTGAATGTGCTTGATGCTGAGTCTGAAAAGTACTTGTCATGAGAGTAGCAGGGCCTGAGTTTGAATCAGCAGCACACACCTTCATGCCAGAGCTGCGGAGGCAGAGACAGGAGCATCCCTGCAGTGTACCAGCCATCTGGTCTAGCCGAAAGGGCAAGCTACAGGTTCCATGAGGGACTCTGTCTCAAAAGATAAAAAAGACAAGGTCGAGGGGGAAAAAGTGACAAGGTAGAGAGCTGTTGAGAAAGACATCTTACAGTGACCTCTAGTCTCCATCTGCTTGCATGTTCACCCACACGTGCATGTGCATACTCACATGACAAGTTTATATATACCCGTATAAAAATTAACATGGCAATTTTTGACATGTATATTTTACCACAGTCTTGCATTATTTATTTCTTTATTGTATGTGTGTATGCATGCTTTCATTTGCATACAGAGTCAGAAAACAACTTGCAGACCTCTTCTATCAAGTGGTTCATGGGGATCGAACTTGGTCATCAGGCTTGGTGGCAAGCATCTTTGTCTACTGAGACATCTCCCTGGCCACTTACCAGAATTTTTAAAATAAAATTTAGGATGTCCTCTATACATAAAACAAAATTCATGATAAGAAACACAAATATGAGCCAGGTGGTGGCACATGCCTTTAATCCCAGGACTGGAGAGGCAGAGGCTGGTGTATCTCTGAGTTCAAGGCCAGCCTAGTCTACAGAGTGAGTCCAGGACAGCCAGGGCTACGCAGAAAAAGTCTGTCTTGGAAAACCAAAAAGAAAAGATGAACTGAAATAACTGATAGGAAAACCAGGCTTGGTGGCTCATATTTATAGTCCTAGCACTTAAGAAGCTCAAACAGAAACATTTTGAAATGTTAGTGACATTGTCAGATGTTTAGTTTAGCAAGCTTGAGGCCACTCTGGACTACTTAGGGCCTCTCTTAAAAACTAACTAAAATGAATCATTGACAGTAGGAAACAGGGAGATACTCCTTACAAAAACATATTTCACTCCGCCAAAATATGCCACAGCATAGAAACTTAGGCTGGAAACCTTGTATTTAGACAGATTTGTACGGGATAAAACTACCCATTTCTGACTGTGTAACTTACAAATACCTTAAAATTTGAGGTAAGAGGCTGTTGAGTTTCATGAGCGTGATTTGATTTGTTCATGAAAACAAGAAATTTCCTGTGGCTAGACCTTTGTGTCCTGAGTCACCACAGGAGTGTGCTCTAGGACAGCCAGGTGTAAAGGGGGCAGCAAAGACTGCCCTAGAAACACGGGACTTCGTGGTGTGTGAGGAGGGAGCTGTGAGGCTCTGGTCGGAGTCCATCCTGAGATCTAGGAAGGGAGGCTGTGGGGCTAGCATGGGCATGGTAGACGTCTTGTCTGGCGTTGCTGACACCCCATGTTCTTCTAAAACTGTATAGAACATATGATGTATATTTCTCCTTACATGTGACGTATATTTTTTTTCTCACAGTTTGTTAAAGAAATTGATAATGAGAAGAGGATGAGACTTCTGCAGTTTGTTACTGGAACCTGCCGATTGCCAGTGGGAGGATTTGCTGACCTGATGGGTGTGTATAAAGGGTCCTTTTGTGAGGAAATTAGTGACTTTACTATTGTTAGATGTTTGTATATGCAACGTGTCAGAAACAACAAACAGATGTACTTGTTTGCAACAGCCGTGGTTGGCCTGGATTTTATGGACTTGGAGATGACTTTTTAGTTCTTACCTCAGTACTTTTCCCCACCCTGTTTTATTTATTTGTTTGTTTGTTTGTTTTTGGTTTTTCAAGACACGGTTTCTGTGTAGCCTTGGCTGTCCTGGACGCACATTGTAGACCAGGCTGGCCTCGAACTCACAGGAATCCACCTGCCTCTGCCTCCCGAGTGCTGGGATTAAAGGCGTGCGCCACCACCAGCACCACCTGCTGTTTGTTTTCTTTTTTAAAGGCACGGTCTCATGCACCCTAGACTTGTTCAGACTTACTGTGTAGCCAAGGACAATTTTGAATCCCTGGTCCTCCTGCCTCTACATGCATGTTTGATAAAGAGCTATGTTAGAAAATATATTTAGTAGACATAAACTTGTTCCTATTTTTAAGAATATATTTGAATTTAAGAAAAAACTTTCTAAGCACTAAAAAATCATAAAGCATACAGAAAATATGAAAAAAGGCTGGATATGTTGGCAAATGCCTGTAATCCCAGCACTTGGGAGACATTGGTGGAAGGATTAGGAGTCAAGTCATCTTTAGCTACATAGCACGATTGAGGATAGCCTGCACTACGTAAGACCCAACATAAAACAAAACAAAACAGAAGAGCTGGGCAGTGGTGGTGCATTACTTTAACCCCAAAACTCAGGAAGCAGAGGCAGCCAGATCTTTGTGAGTTAGAGGCCAGCCTGATCTACAGAGCAAGTTTAAGGACATCCAGGGCTACACAGAGAAACCTGTCTCAAAAAAGAAAAGAAGGAATAGGCTAAATACAGTAGAATAATAAACTTGCCAAGTAAACTATAAAAGATCAATTCAGAGAAAAATGTGAGGCCTACTTAACATTAAGGGTCCGGCGGGTGGTATAGCCCTTCACTAGCCTGCCCTGGATTATCCCTAAAAGGAGTAAATAGACTGGAGAGATGGCTTGGTGTTCACGAGCCCTGGCTGCTCTTCCGGAGGCCCTGAGTTTGGGTCCCAGGCCCCATGTGGTCGTTCATAGCCGTCTGTAACTGCAGTTCCAGAGGATCTTCAGGCCTTCTCAGGCACCAGGAACACATACGGGGCACAGATACACGTGTTGAGAACACATCCATACACATAAAATCATCAAAAAAAATTATACACACACACATATATATTCATATATAGAGCTATATCTTCATACCACAAATCAGCAGTCTTATGTACTTAAATTTTTTTAAAATGATAGGATACTTTTATCATTTGAAAGGTGACTAAAGTTATGAATGTAGATGCAGGAGTCCACATGGAAGGAATGCAATTAAGGGATGGTGTGAAGAGTAAACACAAGACAACCTAAAAAATAATTTCAGAATGTTATTTCTCCTATCTTTTCCTTTCCCCACCCCCTTTTTTCCCTTAGAGCAGGTAACTGGGGCTGGCCTCAACTGTGGGAAAGGCTGGCTTCGACCTCCTGGTCTGCCTACACTACCTCCCAAGTACTGGGAGTACAGGCCTGAGCCCCTGGCGTCGGGTTTACAGCTCAGTGTGTTACTTATTGGTGCATCTAATTTGAGTGCCATCGTGGTGATGGCCATATGTATGGCACAGGGATTCTACTGGGTTTCAGAATCTTCTCTCTTACATGATAATTCAAACCACTGACTCCGGTTGGAAGCACTGTAGTGAATAGAAGGAAGCACAGTGAATGACTGTCTCCTCAGCACCTCAGCACCGGTCCATGCTGTGATGGCCATTGGCTTCCTTGTCTTACTGTGTAAGCACTCATGAACACGATTCACTGTTGCAGACACAAAAGAACTTCCGTCTCCGTCCTTCAGTCAGTAGGACACAGGGACTTGTGTGCAGGGCTGACCTATGCGCTTAGAACATTTAGTCCTGACCGTTCTAGTTCAGCATTTTAGTCACCTGCCTCAGTTGTTGTCTGGGAAGCTGACTGCTTTTCTCTGCTAGCCTGGTCCTGAAGTCTTCTAGCCTCCGTGCAATCTGATCTCCGCCTCTGAGACTTGCTGGATGAGCTCACCCTTTCTTGTACTTACCAAACTCTGGGCTGGAGGTTCAGCTCAGCTGTCCTGGCTCAAACTCTTCTTGAAGCTAACTTACTCAATCTGGCTTTTCTGTCAGCCTCTGAATTGCTCTGCTTGGCCTCAAACTAACTCCAGCAACCTGCTTTAATCTCCTGGCTCCTTCTCATTCTCTGGTTCGTTCTGTCTTCACCTGAGTGCAGCTTGCGCTCTCTCTCTGCAGCCTGTCCATTACTGTCTGGTAAAACTGTCCTCCCTCTCTCTGCATTGCCCCTTAAGTAGCTTCCCTTTCCCCTCTCTCCTCTTGAGAGTTGGGCATAATATCCTATTCTGTCAAATCTTTCTCTGATTTGTCACTTTTTCTGCCACTTAATTAGACATCACTTTCAAACATGGGGGGCTTCCTTCTACAAACTAACTTTACCTTAATTGTTTGCGATTAAGGGCATGTACCACCACGCCTGGACCTAAGCTTTTCTTTATCTGAAACTTGCTCTATACCAGGCTGGCCTTGAACTCAGATCTGCTTGCCTCTTGTCTCCTTGGACTAAAGGTATGTTTGTAATCCAGCAGATCACACAGACCTAGAAGGTCTTTGGATGTGATCTTTTGCCAGAGCAGCCATGTTCTGAATTAAAATTCCTCTACAATTTTGACCACCAATGAGTGCTTCCTGGGGAGCAGTAGTGTCCTTTTAAATAGCCCAGTGCTTGGTGCTGATGAGCACCACAGCTGTGTTAACAGGAGGGAGGAGGGAAGCCTCATCATGGAGGGGTGTTGTGTCTAGGTGCAGCTGTTACAGGGCCTGTGGGCACGGGCCTTACTGTTGTGGCCACCGGAATGATTACATTTATAAAGTTTTGGCAACTGGTATGTGGGTTGTTATTAATTATGGCATTGTGCTCTTGTAGCTAAGGAATGATAAATAAAGCTGCAGGTTTCCTCTTGGTATGCATTCATCACTTGTCAGAAACAAACGCCTGGAGCTTGTTAAAATACGTAGCACAAACTGGGCATGGTGACGCATGCCTGTAATCCCAGCACTTGGGAGGCAGAGGCAGGTGGATCTCTGTGAGTTCGAGGCCAGCCTGGTCTACAAAGTGAGTCCAGGACAGCCAAGGCTACACAGAGAAACCCTGTCTCAACAACAACAACCAAAACTGTTCAGCATGGCTCTTGCTCCTAGAGTTGTGAATGCAGTCGGTTTGGGACAGGGCCTCTGCATCTATGCTTCTCAATAGTGATGCAGATGTCAACCTGGGAAGCATAATGTTAGAATGTTTCAATCAACAAACTCCACTTTTATTATGCTTTAGGGAGTAATGGACCACAGAAGTTCTGCATTGAAAAAGTTGGGAAAGAAAATTGGTTACCCAGAAGCCATACCTGGTAAGCAAAATCAGAAATATAGTAAACAACCTTTTACCCAGTTGCCCTCTGGCTACTTAATAGTAATGAGATAATTTCTCCATTTATTTTTTGAGGGGGTGGAGCGGGGAAGAGAGCAGAGAGGTGGGAAAAGGGGTCAATTTCCCCATTTCTTTTTTTTTTTAAGATTTATTTATTTATTATTATGTGTACAGTGTTCTGCCTGCATGTACACCACAGGCCAGAACAGGGAGTCAGATCACATTACAGATGGCTGTGAGCCACCATGTGGTTGCTGGGAATTGAACTCATGACCTTTGGAAGAACAGACAGTGCTCTTAACCTCTGAGCCATCTCTCCAGCAGAATTTATGCATCACACAGTAAATTCCCTTTCCCCCCTTTAAAAGATTTATTTTTACTTATGTATGTGTGTAGCTGCATGAGTGCATGTGTATGCACTGTGTGTGAGTTGTGGGTGCTGCCATTTGAACCCAGGCCCTCCGTTAGAGCCACAAGAGCACTTTACCTCTGAGCCATCACAACAGTGTGCTACTCCCCTCACGCTGCCCTTGAACACCTGATGTTCCTGCCTCTGCTTCCCAAGTGCTGGGATTCCTAATGTTCCAGGCAGTTTGACCCATTTTGACTTACAGGGTAATGCAACCAGCCCCACAGTTGTTTTTGATCACAGTCTTCAACACAAGATAGTCCCTTGTGTGTCCATTTGCCACACATGAGTTTTCCTACCATTCAGAGTTCTAAAGTGGGATTTGTACCTTTCTCTGAAACAGGAAATGAAGTGTGAAATTAGAGTCCTTACTTAGTGATATGGTGAACACACTTATTTTTCTTCTGGGTTTTCTTCTTGCAGTACTAGGAAATGAACCCAGGGCCTTGCACACACCAGGCAAACCCTCTACTATCAGAACGCTATCCCATGACCTTGTTTTCTGGTTTAAAATGCAGTTTAACCTCAGTTCCAAAAATGTATCAAACTAAAACTCAGCCAGTCTTAATCTCAAGTACAGTTCATGTTTGAATCCAGTCTGTTCTTAAGTCCATTTGGACTTGAAACATTTGTAGGTGTGTGTAGTTCAGTGCTGTTATGTGGGTTCACATGGTTGTGTGGCTGTGTCAGCAACCCTGCTATCCACTGGCTGGTATGTGCTCACTAAACACACACTCCTAATGACCAGCATTCTCTTTGTCTCTGGGACTTTGATTAATTTAGGTACTAAGTATGGGATGAGGTTCTACTCTGACTGGCTTATTTTACTTAATGTGTTACAGTATATATCACATTTCCCCTTTTATGTAATTAGCTGTCTGCTGTGTGTGGCATTAGGGGACAAACCCAGCGCCATACACTTTTGTTAGGTTAATCCTTTGTTGAGCCACATCCCCAGCCTGCCTACTGTTAGTGTTTATGTGACTTGCATTTTCAGATAAGGTCTCAGGAAGCCTAGGCTAGCTTTGAATTCCTGGTCATTCTGCCTCTAATGCCTAATCCTGGAGTTATACGCATGGAATACAATGTCCAACCTAAAAAATAATAATGTATGGGCCTGGAGAGATGGCTCAGTGGTCAAGAGCACTTGCTGCTCTTGCAGAGCACACACACGATCCAGGATCTCTTGCAGAGGCATGAGGCACACATGCAACTTACAGACATACAAGTAGGTAAAACATATAAAAAAATAAAAATTTTATAGTAATAATTTATATTTGATACTAATGTAAATATTTTCTTGGGTTTTTTGGGGGGGGTAGAATTGTTTATTTTATATCATGCCTCTAGGGACACGCGGCCCCTTTTGTAGAGGACACTGGCAGCAGGCAGAAGAGACAGTGCCAGCAGCAGCGAGGGCCACCTT
Source organism: Acomys minous (assembly GCF_964271855.1). Classification (NCBI taxonomy): domain Eukaryota; kingdom Metazoa; phylum Chordata; class Mammalia; order Rodentia; family Muridae; genus Acomys; species Acomys minous. The sequence continues at coordinate 79,864,646 of NC_140485.1, read as the reverse complement.
GTTATTCTGCATCCACACTAAGACAGCAGGGACTGTTTTTTAGTTTAAACATTTTCTTTACATTCATTAATGTATTTGTGTATCTGCATGTACGATGTACATGGGCTTGGATGTGCTACAGCATGAGTACGGCTGTCAGAGGACAGTACAGGGTCACGTCTCTTCCTCTGCCATGCAGACCTGAGGATGAACTCAAGTTGTCCCCCTTGGCAGCAAACACCTTCACAACTGAGCCATCCTATGAGCTCAGGAAGTGGTTGGGTTTTTGTTGCTGTTTTGTTTGTTTGTTTGTTTGTTTGAAGCATGATCTCATTATGTGGTCCAGGCCATTCCTAAACTTAGGATGCTTCTGCCTCACCCTTAATATTCTGGGTTTACTGGTTAGATATGGACCACTATTCTCAGTTTTTGAGATATAATTTTTTTAATGAGCTGGAGAGATGGCTCAGTGGTTAAAAATACTTTTCTGCTGGTGACTCTCGCTCCAGGGACTCTGGCCTCCAAGGGCACCTGCACACATGTGGCATATAATCAACACAGACAAACAGATACATAAAGTAGACTTTTTTTATTATTATATTTTGTACACATGGAGGTTAAGGACAATTGAGGGAGTTCTTTCCTTTCCACCATGTGGGTCCCAGGGATATAACTTGGGTCATCAGGCTTAGCAATACATATTATGATCTGCTGAGCCATCTAAGAATGTAATTGGGTTTGCACTCTGTTGTACACACATGGTTTGGTTTTTTGTATATATTATGTGTTAATTGACTAGCTCTTCACAAATATGCTGACCTAGCCCCTATCCTGAAAGTGTCATGCGAGCAGACTCCTGGTTACCTTATGAAGATGATAGTGCAGAGATGTGACGACGCTGTTCAGCAGGGAATGGCAGCACGAAGCCTGTGATCCCAGTGCTTCGGGGATAAAGGCGGGGCTAGAGTTCAGGCCCACCCTAACTAGTGAACTGGAGGGCAGCCGGGCTGTGAGGCCCTGTCTCAACAAACTAAGACCCAGCTTAAAAATCGTACAGCTGGGTTGGAGACATTCACAGCTAAGAATAGAACAGAGGGAGCAAGTGTTAATGAGAGTCATTTTTTATTTTATTTTATATTATTTTTGTTTGAGACAGCATCTCACTATATAGACCAGCCTCTACCTCCTGCATGCTGGGATTAAAGGTGTGCACTGCTACACCTGGCCCATCATTTCTTACTCTAACGTGATAGACCTAAAACCAACTTCAGAGCCTCAAGTAGTTCTTGTGGCCATTTACAGGTTTGCTGACCACTGAGCTAGAGTAGTAAGTTGAGGCTGCATGAGAAAATTGCCATTTGCTGAGGTCAGCTAAGCTCTGGCAGTACCCGAGTTTACCAACAAAGAGCGAGCCTTGGAAAGATAAAAAGCAGTTCCTCTGGGGGCTGGAGAGATGGTTCCGTGGTTAAGAGCACTGCCTGCCCTTCCCAAGGACCCAGGTTCAATTCCCAGCACCCACATTGCAGCTCACAACTGTCTATAACTCCAAGACATGACACCCTCACACCAGTGCACATAAACTAAAATGAAAATATAATAATAATAATAATAATAATAATAATAATAATAATAATAATAATAAAAAGCAGTTCCTCAAAGGCAGCGTGAGTCAGGGCTGTCAGATTGATGAAGAGCATGCTGCTCAGGGCCCTGCCTGCGAGTGTCGTTGTATCTTTCCTTTTCTCAAGCCAGCCATTCTTACTTTCAGTTTTAACCGCCTGGACCTCCCACCCTACAAGAGCTATGAGCAACTGAAGGAAAAGCTGTTATTTGCCATTGAAGAAACAGAAGGATTTGGACAAGAGTAATTATTGAGACCTTAGGCCACCGGAGGGCAGGGACTCCGTTGCAGTGTCTGTCCCCTTCCTTCTCTGCCTGTGGCACATCTTGTTATAAACTTGGACTGTGACTAGAGAGTTCTCTGAGTGTAAGTAAATTCATGTTGAGATCTGTCTTCCAATGATTCTGGATTTCTACTCAGCGTTTCCAGAAATCAGATCTACAAACCGTAGTCAGACATTTAACACAAGATTTAACACAGCGATGAAATCTCCCTTGTCTTATTCCACTAGATTGTTCCCTTAACAACAGTTTTCTGTGTGTCAAGTCTCACTTGGGACAAGATCTCTTAGTGGGTGTTGTAAAGGGTTCTGCAGGGACACCTCGGAAACTGCAAACACAAGGTCTTCCTCCTGAGGCCTCTAGCTAAGAGGTGCTCGGTAAAGTGCACGCTTAGCCCAGCTCTGGGCGCGCGAGCAGCTGCCGCTTGTGCTCTCCCGCCCGCTGCAGCCTGGCCTGACTGTTGTCGTCCTTCCTTCCTGGAGCATGAATCCGGGCATCGTTCTGATGCTCTTCCTGGGAGTGACCAGGACTCTCGCATCTTTCTACAAAGTAGTTAGCTGTGTCTATTTGAATTCAGGGAAAACTTGGTCCCCGCCAACATATGACTTCATACCTCTCCATTCAGTTTATAATTGTTTGATTGCCTTGCAAATACTGAACTTTACAAACAGTATCAACACTGTGGTTCCTTTACGTTTTTAGAAGTTTAAAATTAAAATTAATTTAGCTGAATTCATCTAAATCCTGCACATACATTGAGGCTTTTTGGCTTTATCGTAATCCAACACCTCAGTTACACTTCAGTATTGCTAAGGTGTTGAAGTTGCAACCATTTTCTTACCCAAATAGAAGCCAGTGGTGCGGTCTTTGAAGTCAAGACAATGCCCGGAAGCCACACAGCTGTGCTGTTCTCACACTCGTCACTGACACACACAGGAGCAGTCACTTCTGTCTTCTTACATGGGCTGATCTGCAATATTTTTCTCACCCCTAAAAATTTTAGATTTTCCTTTTTTCTCCATGACTTTTTTATTTTAGACTGCTCCTTTAGTCATTTCTCTGCAGTAAATTTACCTTGGCTTAGCATAGACTGTCAGGGTGGCTGCTGCCCTGGATACGACTTTTGGGAAGTGAGATGAAACTTGAGCCAGTTGAGTCCCTACTGTAGCCAAATCCCAAAATCAGCCTTATAACTCTTAACAGGGACCTTGACATGTGCTGGTGTCATAGCATGAACATGTAGCATGAAGCCAAGAACACAGAGTGTGGCAAACCCTGCCCCATAGGAAAGAAAATGTTTCTGTATCCCCAGCTGCTCTCCTGTCCTCATCCCGGAACCTTCTGGACTTGTGCAGCTGTATCTTAACACTGCCATCATGAGAGGCACGGCGTGGCTGAGAAGAGCTGCCTCACCTAAAAGCTGTCAGTGAAGGGAGAGCTTAGCTCCTCCCCAGCCCTCTCTCCTCCCCCATACGTCACAGGAAATACATCATCTCTAGAAGCCCTAGTCATTTCCAAAGTAGGAAATCTCTGCCTTTTTGTTGGTAGGGTTAAGAAAATGTATATGCTATTGCTTTGTCTTACAGAGCGAATGTCTGCCAACTGCCCATTCACTACATAGGCCTGGACTTTGGTAATAAATGGCTATAAATATTAAGCCTTCTACAAAGACTTCCTAGTGAATCCAATTCTTGTACTAAAGTGTAGTTATCTACCATATTTACTAGAGGTTTATGAGATTAAATTAAGAGATAATGTAAGAAAATAGGCTTTGTTGATTCTACATAAAGCTTCATGATTCATTTAGGGGCCTAGAAATATTATGTGAAAATGTATAAATATCCAAAAGGCTTTCTGCCCTATATTTTTAAAATACAGAAGTTATATTTGAAGTAGCCCTAGCCTTAGTTCTATAGGGCTTGGCTACTTAATATTTTTATGGAAGAAATGTTTAGTTCTGGAAAAGGTAAATGCTTGTACATATTTTTGCAGCCCTGGAGTCTCCCAACTCCATTTCTTCCTTTAATTTAACTGATCACGTGTATATGTCTTCCCTGCTGTGTTAGGAAAATGGGGGCTGGATATCCCAAGAATCAGAGAGTATATAAAATAATGCAACTAAACAGCAGACATACATATTTACCAAGTGCTCTCAAATTTTTGTCCAAAATGAGTATTTGGAAATAGGTTTGTTGTAAGTGTTTAATTAGCAATTTTCCTTAAATCTGGACTAAGTTGCTTTTAAGACCTTTTTCTCTGTGTAAGCATCGTAAATGCTAATCAACCTGTTAAGTTTTTTCTTACTGCATGTTCCATTGAAATAAAAACAGTAAAATGAGCATTTGCCTTTTCTTCTGCTCTTTTGGTGGGTTCTATAGCAAGGGCCAAGATGGAAGAGCTCCGGTACTTCATCTGATAGCAGTTGGCAGTAGTGACCTCCTTCCGTCTGCCGCAGCCTTCCTGTGCAGAATGCAGCTTCCTAAAACTAGCAGCAACTATTTAGAATTCAGGTGCTGATATTCACCCAGGGATCGTCTCATCCGCCCACAGAGCTCTCACTCCAAATGCCCTCTCGGCCACATTTTACTTACCTGGTTAAATTACCTGAAATGTTATCAGGGGTGACTCAAGGAATTTTGCCTGTGTTTTGGGGTGTAAATTTCTTTAACTTTCACTACTTTTGTGTGGTACTGTTGGCATTTCCAGCCACCACCACCCCCTTCTTTTTACAATTAAAGTTTTTTGAGTCCTTCGTTTTGCATGCTTTGCTGTTGATTTTGTTAGGAAAATGGTGTACATCAACTGTAGAAAGCCTTGTGTGTGACTTCTTTTGTGCTGGCTTGCTGACAGCCTGTCTGAAGTGTGAGGTGTGTAGAAAAATGCGGATCTCAGGTGCAGCTGGATGAGGCCACCTGCAGGAGCCACTGACCGAGACCGGAATTGCCTTTCTGATACGACAGAAAGCGGTCTGTGGGACTGCAGAGATGGCTCAGTCCCTGAAGGACTAGTTGGGAGCCCCACACGCAGGTAAGAGGCTGGTACAGCGATGGGTGGCACTAGCACAGACAGGCAGATCCCTGAAGCACTCCGACCACACAGACAGCAGGGCAGTGGTGGCACTCACCTGTAATCCCAGCACTTGGGAGGCAGAGGCAGGCAGATCTCTGAATCCAAGGCCAGCCTGGGCTACAGAGTGAAATCTAGGACAGCCAGGACTACACAGAGAAACCCTGTTTGAAAACAAAAACAAAACAACAACAAACCCATGCTTGAGGTGTCAGTGAGATAGCTCAGGGATAAGCTGCTTAATGTCAAGCAAGCTACTGGTCTGAGATTCATGTCAGGGATCCACCCGATGTGAGCAGAGGAGCACCTCCCAAAGATTGTCCTCGGACTGCCACAAACCTGTGCTGTGGCACTCACATAAAATGTTTAGAAAAAACATGGGTAAGTTTTGTAAAATGGCTCGTTGGGTAAAATTCGTTTGCCACACAAATCTGAGTTCAGTTCCTGGAGCCCATGTAAAAAGTGGAAAGAGCCAACTCCTCAAATGGTGCTCAAGCCTCATACACACCATGGCATGAGGGCCCACACCCACCAGTTGGTTTAGGAAAGAAGACAAAAGGATGGTGTGTTTTCCTTAAAGCCCAGCCAGTAGAGGGAAACTTCAGCCAGTGAGATTTAAATGTGCTGGTCTGATGGCAACTGGCAGACAGAAACTGCAGCCCCTTCCTAGGCCATCACTGTGAAGGGGAGCTGCTGCTTGGTCCCTCGTGACTGAGTTCCTGGTCAGCAAAGAGTGGCTTTGAGCAGGAGGGCTCTCTCAGAACTTCAGGTATTTCACCTAGAAAACTTGCAGTCATTATCTGCAGGTCCCCGAGCAGCCATGCTGTTATTTTTCCTCATCTCAGACCTGTTCTGTTGTGCCTCCCTGGTATAGTATACCATATCCACAGTCACAGCACCGCAGACCAACAATAACTATCACTGTGTGCCAGACGCTGGTGACCACACTGCCTATCTAGCTACTCAGGAATGGTTATTAAAGAAAATAGCTCAAAATATTTTAATAACACCTGCAGAATTAAATGAAGAGTTCAAATTAGAAACCAGGATTTTTTTTCTTATTCTGAAATCCTTTTTTACTGTATTGCTTATAAACTAAAGCCCCTCCCTCCCAACTCAGCCTGTACCGTCTAACCAGACTTCAAGTCCTACCAAATAAATCTCCATAACTGAATCCTCGCCTAGAGCTGCCCTCTTGCCTCCTTGTCTGGTTCATGTGTAGAATGGAATTGGTGATCCTTGCTCTGCTAATTCCTTGGATGTTAGGGGTCTATTCACTGTAGAGCGAGCGTCGACCCTTATTTGGAGTGGAGAGTTGGAGGTAAGGGGCACTATACATTATTTCCAGCATTCAGTAACCATGTTTACAATATTTTTTTGAAACGTTTTTCTGTGTTGCTATGGCTGTCCTGGAACTTGCCCTGTAGATTCAGCTAGCCTCCAGGTCCCACGTGTGTGTCCCCCGCCCCCCTTCTGCCTTCCTAAAGGTGTGTGCTGCCACACCCAATCGCCAGTCTTCCCCCCCCCACACACACACACCTTTGAGTGTTTTGCCTGTGTGCATGTATGGATACGTGTGTGCCTGGAGCTCTTGGGTCAGAAGGTCATCAGACACTTTGGAATAGTGATAGGTAACTGAGAGCTGCCCTGTGTGCTGGAAACTGAAGCCAGGTCCTCAGCAAGAGCACCAAGCGCTCTTAATCACTGCGCACCCCCCCCCCCCACACACACACACCATTTTGAGACAGGGTCTCTCTGTAACCCTGGCTGCCTTGGAACTCACTTTGAAGACTAGGCTGGCATCAAACAGAAACCCTGGACACTGGTGTTAAAGGTGTGTGCCACCGTGACTGGCCACTTTCAAAGGCCATTCTGAAGAAGTTTTGGAGTTGTCTGCACTTTTTTTTTAATCTAGGTTTCGCTAGTATTTAACAGCCCAGTTAACCTGGTACACTCATCAAAACTAACATAAATCAGTAAGTCAGCATTTGTTACATTCCCTACACCAAAGTCCACATTTCTCTACCAATATTTCCTCCTAATTTTTGACAGCTCTTTATCTTTCATGACCTTGCAGTTTTGTTTTGTTGGGGGTTATGTCTTTGTTTTGACAAGAGAGCATGCGCGAAGCCCACGCTGGCCTAGAACCCACTATCTTGCATTAACCACTCAAGTGCCGAGATCACAGCTATGTACCCGATTGACCTTGAGATCCCCCCTCGCTCCCAGCATGCCCTTTGGGAGGCAGTGCTGTTGAGATGCCTTAGAGCAGCTGTTGTCAACATGTGGCTCCCACATCAGATGTCCTGCAGCCCGAGATTTGCAATTCATAACTAACAAAACCACAATTACTAAGTAGCAGTGAAATAATTTTATGGTCGGGGCCACCACAATTCGAAGAACTGTATTAAATGGTCGTGGTTTTGGGAGGAAGACTGAAGAACACTACCTCTGAGAATACCCCTCAATGTGGGTTTAATTTCCTTAAAATTAGGATTAGATTTTTGAGCCGGGCGCGGTGGCGCACACTTCTTATCCCAGCACTCCGGGAGGCAGAGGCAGGCAGATCTCTGGGTTCAAGGCCAGCCTGATCTACAAAGCGAGTCCAGGGACAGCCAGGGCCACACAGAGAAACCCTGTCTCTAAAACAAAAAAGAGATTCGGTTTTTGTGGCAAATACCAGGGAGGTCATGCTTCCCAAGCCTGTCATACTAGGCTCACAGCGCGTCACTACAGGTGTTATCCCGTGTGTGAGTGAGATCACTATCCTCGCCTACCAGCCCCCTGCACTGAACAGAAGGTGCTTAGCTTCAAACTCCGGAGGCAGATCATCGCGCTTGCTTCCAGCAAGCACCAGTGTGGGAAGAAACTCTGAAGAAAATGCTAATAGTATAGTGAGGTTGCTAAACATAAGGCATGCTCACTACTTGCCAGTGCTTTAACCCAGGTTTTCTGTTGGAAACCCGAATCTTTTTCGTAACATGCAAGGGTGAAACTTAGTGGACAGAGAACACGACAGGACTCTGGGAAAAGTCCTTTTAGAGGGAGAAAATGGTAGGGCGGAGATGTAAAGAAGTTTCTCCAAAGAAACAGGAGTGCGGTGGAGTTCGCAATCCTAAATCTTACACCCCCAGGACAGCCCTGACTAATTCATCCCAGAGCTTGCTCCCGCGATGCCCACATCCTCAGCCCATCTAAGTTCCTTCTCTCTACCTCAGTCTGGGTCAGAGGGTGTTTCAGGGACCTCGGCTGAATGCTGAAGGCAGACCCGGAGACCAGGCTACTCCTGAGCGCTGCTGGAGAGGAAATTCTTCACACAGGCTTTGGTCCTCCTAGTGGGGAGAATCCTTGCGGCGCTGATTTGCGTCAGCCCCTCTCCCGGCTCCTGATAGGCTGCCTGAGCTGTCCGTCTCGGGGGAAGAAAAAAAAAAGTGCGCAGACTCAGAAAGGCGGAGAACTCGGCAGAGTGTTGGCTACTGCTGCTGGATCGGTCCGAGATGGTGAGTGTCCACCCGGGGCGGCGGGAGCGGGCGCCAGCCACGCGGCGTGAAGCGCGCGCCCATCCTCGGGCTGCGGTCCTCGTCCCTGGGCGTCGCCCCGTGGGACCGGGCGGGACCCCGCTGCCGGCCATTAGTCCCAGCCGCGGAGGAGCGACCGGAAGCCGGTCTGTGAGAGGCCGCCGCGGAGGCCCGCCCTCTGGCTCGCGTATAACCTAGCATTTTGGGCTTCTTGGGCGACCCCAGCCAGGCTGCAGGGATTCCTGGAGTCCAGCATAAGGCCGGCACCGTAGGAGATGTTACGGGCGTTGCCTTTCCTCCTCCGCTCTGAGAAGTAGGCACGGCCATTAGCGCCATATTCACACTGGGAACCCAAAGCCCGTCGTCCCTGGGATTCGAACTCTAGAAGCTTGACTGTCTCCTGTGGGCTCAGCTTGGCAGGCGGCTCAGGACCCGGTGGGGCACACACACTGAGGAGCTCAAAACCTTCTGCCTACCTTTACAGGGTGGTGGGTGGTGCTTTCAATCATCACGAGTTGTACAGACCTTTTCCAACGTTAAACCAAACCTCCGAATCTTATTTAAAACTGGTGTGATGGTGCACGCCTGAAATCCCAGCACTTGGAAAGGCTAGGGCAAAAACTTGCAGTTCTAGGCCAGCCTGTGTTATAAAACGAGTTTCTGTCGCAAAACAGAAACTTTTTTTTTTTTATTTAATTTTATGTATATAAATAGTGTCTGCACCATTCGTGTGCCTGGTGGTGGTGGTGGGGGGCGGGGGGGGGGGGTCAGAGCCCTTGGAATTGTATTTGCTGATGGCTATAAGTCACCATATAAGTGCTGGGAGGCAAACTCATGTCCCTTGGAAAAATAGCATCTCTTCAGCCTCAGAAAACTGTAAATATAAAAGCTACTGAGAAGGAAAACAATGGCATTACCTAAAGCGGTGGTTCTCAACCCCTTTCCAATCGAATGACCTTTTCACAGGGGTCACATATCAAATATTTATGAAGTAGCAATGAAATAATGTTATGGTTGGGGTGGGGGCAGTCAGCACAACATGAGGAACTGTATTAAAGGGTCACAGCATTGGGAAGGCTGAGAAGCACTGGCCTAGCGGCAACCACTTAAGTTGTTTATGGTCTTTTCATTGTTTTTTTCTATAGCCACCATCGACTGTTCTGTTGGGGGGTTGTGTTTTTCACTGTACTACGAAGAATGTCTCCACATCATCAAACATTGCGCCACACCTTTGCAATGTTATTTTTCACATCAGTTAACTGTAAAAAAAAAATTTAACAGGAAACTGGAGAGATGGGCTCAGCCATCGAGAGAGCTCGTGTTGTTCTGACAGAGGCGCCCACATGGCTGCTTACAGCCATCTGTAACTCCACCCCTAGCGCATCAGATACCTTCTCCTGGCTTCTGCAGGCTGCAGGCTTGTACATACTGTGTACACTGGTGCATGCACAAAATAATAAAACATTTTAACTTTATAATGACGTATTCATAGTTTTAAGAAACACAAAAGAATCTAAGAGAAAAATCTCTCTCTCATCCATAACCTCAGTTTCGGTCTCTTTTGGGAACAACTAATTTCGTGTGTGTGTGTGTGTGTGTGTGTGTGTGTGTGTGTGTGTGTGTGTGTCTGGAACTCCCTCTGTAGACTAGGCTGGCCTTGAACTTTCAGAGATCCACCTTCTGGGATTAAATGAGTCCTCCACTACCACCTAGTAATTTCTTGAGTTTTTATATAAGCATGTTTGTGCCCTGGTTTTTGTTTTCTGCCTTCCACATTTGGCTGTGTGCCCTGTTTTGTTTTTTTTTCATAGCTTTCTATAATCAGTACAGTACTGTTGTTTGCACTCATAAAATTGCTGCATATTTAGGTGAGCATTTCAAATGAACTCACGCAGCACTGTTGTATATAATCTGTAGGAAGTGAGTGTGGTTCGCTCTTTTACTCGCCAAGCTAACTACTGTGCCTTTGAAATCTTAAATCCCACCTAAAGGGGCACTTTCTGGGCCAGCCAACGGGTGAATAAAACATGGAGACTTGCACTAACTGGCAACCAAGCATCCAGCTAACTACACTGGCTTCTAAAGTGTTTGTTTGGGCTTCTGGTTTTAGAGGGCTGGAGTCCATGATGGCTGTACAAAGGCATGGCGGAACACCTGGGAGCTCGTCTGCTGAGCAGAGAGAGTGTAACCCCAAAGCTGCCCTAGTGACAAACCTCCCTCCACAGATTGCACCTCCTCATACTCCAACACCGCCAAACATGAGCCTGTGTGGTCCGTTCTCACCCAGGGCACCACATAAACACATGACATTTTTGTTTGTATTTGTTTTTTGAGACAGGGTTTCTGTGTGTAACAGCCCTGGCTGTCCTGAGCTCACTTTGTAGACCAGGTTGGCCTCGAACTCACAGTGATCCACTTGTTTCCCCAAGTGCTGAGAGTACAGGTGTGCGCCACCGGTGCAGCTTACATATTCTTTAGATGTTGAGTGTGCCAAGCCCCACAGCCACCATAGTAGAGCTGTCTTGCGGGGGGTGGGGTGGGGGTGGGGTTACAGGTAGTTGGGGATTCTGTATTGGTGTTGGGAACTGAACCCAGCTCCTCTTGAAGAAAGGTCTACAAGTAATCCTACGGTCATTTCTCCAGCCCCAAGTAAATTTGTGTGTGATAGAAATAAACAATAGAATAAAGATATTTAGGTGAGGTTTTTGTTTTTTGTTTTTGTGTGTCTGTGTTTTTTTGTTTGTTTGTTTGTTTTGTGTTTTTCTAGACAGGGTTTCTATGTGTAGCCTTGGCTGTCCTGTACTCCCTTTGTAAACCAGGCTGGCCTCCAATTCACAGCGATCTGCCTGCCTCTGCCTCCCAAGTGCTGGGATTAAAGGTATATACCACTACACCTGCTTAGGTGAGGTTATGTTTGTTTGTTTGTTTTTGTTTTTTGTTTTTTCAAGACAGAGTTTCTCTGTGTAGCTTTGGCTGTCCTGGACTCACTTTGTAGACCAGGCTGGCCTTGAACTCACAGGGATCCGCCTGCCTCTGCCTCCCGAGTGCTAGGATTAAAGGTGTGTGCCACCACGCCTGGCTTAGGTGAGAGTTTTATTTGTTAGTTTTTGGGGTTTTGTTTTTTGGGTTTTTTTTTGAGAGACAGGGTTTCTCTGTGTAGCCTTGGCTGTCCTGGACTCACTTTGTAGACCAGGCTGGCCTCCAACTCACAGAGATCCACCTGCATGCACCACCATGCCAGGCTTGTTTTTGTTTTTTCAAGACAGAGTTTCTGTGTAGCCTTGGCTATCCTAGCCTTGCTTTGTAAAGCAGGCTGGCCTCAAACTCACAGAGATCTGTGTACCTCTGCCTTCCACAGTGCTGGGATTAAAGGCATGTGCCACTACACCCAGTATTTGTTAGTATTTTTATTTATCTTCTTTGAGACAGTATTTTCTGTAGCCCAGGCTGACCCTAAATTTGCTATAGCTGATACTGGCCTTTGAACCCCTAATCCTTTTGTGTTTACTTCCCAAATGCTGGGATTACAGACCTGCAGCGGCACAGTTGGATGACTGGCCATTTTTTCATTCATACCTGCATCACCCTTTCAAGTGCTGGGGTTTATAGATAAGAACCCATAATGGACAGCAAAAATGACTCTTTTGAAAAAGAAAATAGCCAGACGTGGTGGCGCACACCTTTAATCCCAGCACTCAGGAGACAGAGGCAGGCGGATCGCTGTGAGTTCGAGGCCAGCCTCGTCTACAAAGTGAGTCCAGGACAGTAAGGGCTACACAGAGAAACCCTGTCTCGAAAAAAAAAAAATCCTGCTATGTATGATATTATTTTCAGAAACTCAAACTTTCTTGTTTGTAGGTAGTTATAGCTACATGAAAAACTTTTTTTTTTGCTTTGCTTTTTATTTTTTGTTTTTGCAGGATATCAGTCTCATACTTTGGAGGTGGGTCAGGCCTAGTCTCTGTTAATGTGAACCATCACCTGCAATGTGTGTTTGCTGCCTTTCTTGTCTTTTCCTATTATTGAGCATTTCTCTGTTTGCTTTTGGCAGGCGTCACTGCAGCAGATACCTTGTTAATTGCCTTTGTTCCTTGGTAATGTTCCCATAGGATGAATTTCCCGTAGGGTAACTAGGACCTATAGCGTTTGACCCTCACATTCAGAACGGTACCTGGCATATAGTAGGTCAGTAAGTCTGTGAAATGGCCAGGATCTCCTAGGTGACGCACTGATTGTACTCTCCTCCACAGAGGCAGCCTGCTCTTTGTACCCAGGTTCTAGATTCTAAAGGTATCAAGCTGCTTGCCACTTTGTAGTCGGAGCCTTCTGCCCTTCCCTGTAGCATCTGGCACTGCACTTACAGGAAGTGGGTGCTGTGATAATCCATTCTGCTGCCTTCAGTTGTCCCTAGCTCTTTTGGCACAGGGAATGAGGGAATGGTACCCCTGTTTCCAAAGACCCTCTGCATCTTTTTTTTTTTAAAGACACAGTCTCTGCATCCTGTAGCTCAGTATGTAGATCAGGCTGGCCTTGAACTCACATAGATCCATATGCCTGGCTGCACTCTCTACCTTTGAGGAACGTCTTTATACATTCTGAGCCTCTGGGGGGAGCAGATTGAGAACAAGAACACTTCAAAACCCAGTCCTGCCATGGGGAGAGGAGGGGCAGTCAGGCTTCAGTCTGTGGCTGCTGCTCTGCTGAGATGGGGTAATTAGAGTCTGTACCTGACACACATCCCAGAGTCACAGTCAGGGTCATGAAGAGGCAGTCTTGATTTCAGAGAAGCAGCCTGAAGTCTGCACGTTTGTTTTTTTCTCTCTTATTTTTCTTTTTTTTCCATATTCCCTGTTGCTGGGAGATTTGGCTGGGATCACCCTCACAGATTCCTGGGAGTTTCCATTGTGCTGAGTTTTTAGCTCATCCCCCAAAATCCCCCCACTAATTCCACTTCTCTCCCACCATCCTCCCCCCTTTTCACTCCTGCCTTTCCACCCCACCAGGTGTTTGTCTGTGTATTGTAGTGTGGTTATCCTGTGCTTTATGACTAATATCCACTTGTGAGTACACACCATGCTTGTCTTTCTGGGTCTGGGTTATCTCACTCAAGATGATCCTTTCTAGTTCCATCCATTTGCCTGCAAATTACATAATGCCTTTATTTTTAATAACTGAGTAGTATTCCATTAGTGCTTCTTGTCCATTAAAGATTCCTCTATGGGGCTGGAGAGATGGCTGAGAGGTTAAGAGCACTGCTTGCTCTTCAAAAGGTCCCGAGTTCAATTCCCAGCAACTACACGGTAGTTCACAACCATCTATAATGAGATCTGGTGCCCTCTTCTGGTGTACATAAATAATTTTTTTTCTCAGAGCTTGCCTCAGGTTTATTTGTAAAAACAGCATAGGACACTGGTCGTCTGTAAATAGTGTGTAGGTAGGTGTGTCACACCAGTCCATCTGTCTTCACATAGGCAGAAGCCTTTTCTATGGGGCCTTCACAGGGGCCTGGGCAGCTTTGGGAGCCTGAGCTGGGGCTGAAGCTGGGGCCTTAGCTGTGGCTTTCGCCTTGGTTTGAACCTTGGGCTGTGGTTGGTACAGCCTACGACCCTTGGCCATGTAGCTTCGAATCTTCTTCCCAAGATTAGGATGAGGGATGAAAGCGAGCCGGCTGAGTTTGCGGCTGGGGCCCTTTGGCATCTTGGGCTTGACGGCCTTAGGCTTCACAAGAGCTTTAATGGCCTCTGCACAACACTCATTGCCTGGGCGTTGTTTGCCTGCATCTTCTTCAGGCCTTTCTTGTTGTGCTTCTTGGCAAAGCGCATGTTCCTCAGGAACTTGGCGTCAACCCCCTTAAGAGATTCATATCTTTGTGACCGGGGTTTCTTGATGCCATTTCTGTGCCGTTTGCGGGACTGGTTGTGTGTGGTGTGGTTCTTGGACTTGGCCATGTCTGCACGGTAACCGGCGGCTCCCTCAGCGCCTGGGACCGGAAGAGAAACATAATTTTTTTTAAAAGATTCCTTTATGGAGACTTCTGTTTAGCTCTGTGCCCCATTTTTTTAATTGTTTGGTTTGTTGCTAATTTCTTGTGTTTTTTATATATTTTGGGTCTCAGGCCTCTGTTGGGTGTAGAGTTGGTGAATATCTTTCCCCATTATGCAGGCTGCTGTTTTGTCCTTTTGATGGTGTCATTTTCCTTACAGAAGCTTTTCAGTTTCACGAGGTTCCATTCAATAATTGTTGCTCTTAGTACCTAAGCTTAGATGTTCTGTTCAGGAAACTGTCTCCTGTGCCAGTATGTTCAAGACTTTTTTTTTCCCATGTCAGATTTATTGTATCTGGTTTTATGTTGAGGTCTTGATCCACTTGGATTTGAGTTTTGTGCAGGGTGATAAATATGGGTCTATCTGCATTCTTCCACATGCAGACATCCAGCTAGAGCAGCACCATTTATTAAAGATTCCCCCCAAACTGTATGGTTTTGGCTTCTTTGTCATAGATCAAGTGTCTGTAAGGGTGTGGGTTTACTTTTCGGTCTCTGATTCGATTCTGTTGGTCCACCTGTTTTTATGCCAATACCATGTGGTTTTTATTACTAGTGCTCTGTCGCACAGCTTGAGGTCAGGGATGGTGATGCCTCTAGAAGTTCTTTTATTGCACAGGATTTACAGGATGGTTTTAGCTATACTGGGTTTTTTATTTTTCCATTTGAAGTTGAGAATTGTTCTTTCAAGGTTTATTAAGAATTGTTGGAATTTTTATGGGAATAGAATTGAATCTGTAGGTTGTTTTTGGTAATCCTACTGATCAAAGAGTGTAGGAGTTTTGGTTTTTTTTTTTTTTCTCATCATCTTCAATTCCTTTTTTTTAAAGACCAAAGGTCTTGTCCTACAGTTCTTTCACTTGCTTGGTTAGAGTTACACCAAGGTACATTATTTGAGCCATTGTGAAGGGAGCTGTTTTCCTAATTTCTTTTTCAGCCTGTTTGTCATTTATTTATATGGTATCCAGCCATTTTGCTGATGGTGCTTATCAGCTATAGGAGCTCTGTGGTAGAATTTTTGGGGTCACTTAAATATATTGTCATATCATCTATGAATTGTGATACTTTGACTTCTTCCTTTCCAATTTGTATCCCTTTGATCTCCTTCACATGTCTTACTGCTTTAGCTAAAATTTTCAAGTACTATACTGAATAGATGTGGAGTGAGCAGCCTTGTCTTGTCCCTGGTTTTAGTAGAATTGCTTTAAGTTTCTCTCCATTTGATGTTGGGTACTGGTTTGCTGTATGTTACCTTTATAGTGTTTAGGTATATGCCTTGTATTCCTGATCTAAGACTTTTGTCATGAAGGAGATTGGATTTTGTTAAAGGCTTTTTCAGCATCTAGTGAGATGATCATATGTGTTTTTTTTTTTCTTTCAATTTGCTTATATAGTGGATTACATTGATGGATTTTCATATATTGAACTATCCCTGGGATAAAGCCTACTTGATCATGGTGGATGATGTTTTTAATGAGTTCTTGGGTTTAGTTTGCAAGTATTTTTCTTCCCCAAGACAGGGTTTCTCTGTGTAGCCTTGGCTGTACTAAAACTCACAAGAGATCCCCCTGCCTTTGCCTCTGGAGTACTGGGACTAAAAGCATGTGTCACTACCACCAGCCTAGTTTTTTAGTATTCTATTGAGTATTTTTACATCAATATTCATTAGGGAAATTGCTCTGAAATTCTCTTAGGCTTTGGTATCATGGTGACTGTGGCCTCATTAGTTTGGCAATATTCATTTCTATTTTGTGGAATAGTTTGAGGAGTGTTGGTGATAGCTCTTTTTTGAAAGTGTGGTCCTGGGCTATGCTTTAATGACTGCTTTTACTTCCTTGGGGTTTATGGCCCATTTAAATTGTTTACCTGATTTTTATTTAACTTTGGTGTTATCTTTTAAGAAAATCATCCATTTTCTATAGATTTTTCCACTTATGATATACAGGCTTTTGAAGTAAGACTTAATGATTCTTCGGATTCTCTCAAGTGTCTGTTATGGTCTACTTTTCATTTCTGAATTTGGTCATTTGGGTATTGTTTCTGCCTTTTAGTTAATTTGGCTAAGGGTCTATCTTGATTTTTTTTTTCCAATGACCCAACTCTTGGTCTCACTGAGTCTTTGTTAAATTGTTTTTTCTATGCCTGCTCTAGTGCCCAAATAATGACACAGAGATCTATTACATTTAATTAACAAGCTTCAAGAACTATAGCTGGACAGAGACTCATCAGTTCTAACCCATCTGTGCTGGCCTGGCCTATTTCTCAGCCATGTGCTCTGTTACCTGCCAACTAATCTTGCCCTGGCTATTCCTGCTCCACCCACGTCCTCCAGGACACTTCCTCGTGGTGGCCTAAGCATGGCGACCTTCTTTCTCTCTCCTCCTCCTGGGATTGCAGGTCCTGCCTTAGCCCTCGTCCCAGCTGCAGGCTGTTCAGCTCTTCAGTAGCCAATCACAACACAGAGACAGAAATGTGTCCTAGAAATGGCGGTGCCAACCTCCAGCTGCAACCAGATCTCCGGGCACAGAAACCAGCACCTGAATACACAGTGCACAGGACCAGCCCAACAATTTTTTGTATTGTTCGTTTATAATTTATTGAGTTTAATTATTTCCTTACTTCTCCTGAATGTTTGCTTCTTTTTCTCTCTCTTTATTTCTTCTTTGACCCAGTGGTCGTTGAGTAGAGAGTTACTGAGCTTCCATGAGTTTGCAGGCTTTCTGTTGTTGACGTTCAGATTTAATCCATGACCGTCTCATAAGTTATTACATTTTTCTTGTATTTATTGAGACTTGCTTTGTGGCCAAGTATATGGTCAGTTTTCAAAAAGTTGTGAGGTGCTGAGGTTGTATATTCTTTTGTGTTTGGGTGAAATGTTCTGTAGATATGTTAGGTCCATTTAATTCATAATATGCTTCATTATTTGTTTAGTTTCTGTCTGGGTGACCTGTCCATTGGTGAGAGTGGGGTGCTGAAGTCTCCCACTATTAATGTGTGTGGTTCCATGTGTAAGGTAAGCTTTAGTAATGTTTCTTTTATGGCTATGGGGGCCCCTGTGTTTGGGGCATAGGTGTTCAGAATTGAGACTGTCATCATGGTGGATTTTTCCTTTAAGTGTGAAGTCTCCTTCCTCATCTCTTTTTATCGTTTTTGGTTGAAAGTCTATTTTGTTAGATACTATAATGGTTACTCTAGCCTGCCTCTTGGGTCTGTTTGCTTGGGAAATCATCTCCCAGCCCTTTAAGTTACTGTCTGTTACTGAGGTGTGCTCCTTGTATGCGGCAGAATGATGGGTCCTGGTTTTGTTCGCATTCTGTTAGTCTGTGTCTTTTTATTGGGGAATTGAGTCCATTGATGGTGAGAGATACTAATGACCAGTGATTGTCAGTGTTGTTCTGATGTTGGTGCTAGTGTTGGTAGTAGTGTGTGTGTGTGTGTGTGTGTGTGTGTGTGTGTGTGTGTGTGTTTCCATTTTGGTTTTGCTGGTATGAGATTATTTTCTGTGTTTTCTTGGGTATAGTTAACCACCTTGCATTGGAGTTTTCCTTCTAGCATCGTCTGTAGGTCTGGATTTATGAAAAGATACTGTTTAAGTTTGTTTGGTCGTGGAATCTCTTGTTTCCTCCATCTACAGTGATTCTAAGTTTTGATGCGTATAGCAGTTTGGGCTGGCATCTGTGGTCTCCTAGAGGCTGCTTGCCCAGGTCCCTCTGGCTTTTAAAGTCTCTGTTAAGATGTCAGGTGTAATTCTGATAGGTCTGTCTTTATATATTACTTGGCCTTTTTCCCTTGTAGCTTTTTCTTTTCTTTTCTTTTTTTTTTTTTTTTTTTTTTAGGTTTTTCAAGACAGGGTCTCTGTGTGGCCTTGGCTGTCCTGGAGTCACTTTGTAGACCAGGCTGGCCTCAAACTCACAGGGATCCGCCTACCTCTGCCTCCCAAGTGCTGGGATTAAAGGCATGCGCCACTATGCCCGGCCCTCCCTTGTGGCTTTTAATATTCTTTCTTTTGTACATTTAGTGTTTTGGTTATTATGTGGCAGGAGGATTTTATTTATTTATTTATTTATTTATTTATTTATTTTTGGTGTTCTGTAAGCTTCTTGTACATTTATAGGCATCTCTTCAGGTTAGGGATTTTTTTTTCTATGATTTTGTAGAAAATATTTTCTGGGCTTTTGAGTTGAGAGTCATCTTCTATTCCTGTTATTCTTAGGGTTGGTCTTTTTATGGTGTCCCATATTTTTTGGATATTTTGTGTCAGGAACTTTTTGAGACAGGGTTTCTCTGTGTAGCCCTGGCTGTCCTGGACTCTCACAGCGATCCACCTGCCTCTGCCTCCTGAGTGCTGGGATTAAAGGCCTGTGTCACTGCGCCCTGCTGTGTCAGGAACGTTTTAGATGTATCGTTTTCTTTGACAGATGTATCTGTTTCTTCAATTGTATCTTAGGTGACTGAGATTCCTTTTTTTGTTTTCCGTTGGTGACACTTGCATTGGCAGCTCCTGTCCTCTTCCCGGGGTTTTCTGGCTCCAGGATCCCTCACTTGGGGTTTCTTTATTGCTTCTGTTTCCATTCTCAGGTCTTGAACAGTTTCATTCATTTCCTTCACCTGTTTGATGTGGTCTCCTGTATTTCTTTAAGGGATTTTTTCATATCCTCTTTAAAGGCCTCTATCGTCTTTGTAAGATTGAAGTTTAAGGCCACTGCTTTGTGCTTCAGCTGTGTTAGGCTTTCCAGGGCTTGCTGTAGTAGGATGGCAGGGTTCTAGTCGTGCCATGTTGCCCTGGCTGTTGTTGACTGTGTTCTTATGCTGGCCTTTAGCCACCTGGTCGTCCCAGGGTGGCAGCGGGCCTGTGGGAATGCAGGCGTAGCTGGGCTGGATGGTTTGTGTCAATTAGACACAGGCTCAAGTGACCTCAGTGCACAAGTGCAGATGTATACGGGGACCAGGGGCTGTCCACAGGACACAGCAGGCTGCGGCTTTGGGGAACAGCAGAGCAGAGGCCCTGTGTTCCCTGTACGTTTCTTAAAGAGCCCTGGTACACATCTTTAATCCCAGCACTCCAGAGGCAGTGGCGGGGGGGGGGGGGGGGGGGCAATCTGTGAGTTTGAGACCAGCCTTGTCTACAGAGTCAGTTCCAGGAAAACCAGGGCTATATATAGACAGTGTCTCAAAAACAACAACACAGGGAGACAAAAGCGCTGTGACTATGGGTGGAAAGGTGAAGGCTTGAAGTGACAGATTAGAGGTGTGAATGACAGAGGAAGACTCCAAAAGTCTCATTGTCTGCTCTGTTGACAGTTTCTATTACGAGGACATCCCACCTTGAGTAGTTTCTGGGTAATCAAAATTAGTAAGCCTCTTCCTGCCCAGATGCCAAGTGTCGCTCTGTCTGGGGTGACAGTTTATTAAGTCACTGAGTTTATCCTCATGGTGTCGTTTTGCTCCCTTTGAAATATATTCATTTGTGATGTTTGAGCCACAAATAACAGTTCCTCCTTCCTATAAAAGCTGTTTGTTTTTTTTCCAATTCATCACAGCACTGTACCATATGTGTGGGTCACGGGTGTGTCTGGACTCCAGAGGGAGGGTGTTTACATTCTGTTCTCAAATAGCTGATGGGCAGGGAGGGCTAACTGCCTGGTGGAAAGGGGGCAGAAGCAGTGCCAAAGGCCTGGGTGTCGCTCACTTTTAGATGAATAAGCCCTTCATCTGCTGGGATCTGAAGCCCACCTGTTGGCTCCTAATCTTGGTCTCCTTTTCTGGCAGGCAGAGGTGGAGGAAACACTCAAGAGACTGCAGAGCCAGAAAGGCGTGCAGGGGATCATTGTGGTGAACACAGAAGGTAGGCAGCCCCTCAGACCGTGGCCTGCACCCAGGCAGGTCTCCAGAAAACAGCCCCACAACTTAAAGAAATCTTCTTTCTTTAAAATATCTTCAAAGTTCTGATACTGTGCTTGGGATTTTTTCCTCCTTTTTTGAGACAGAGTCTTGCTGTGTCACCAGCGTCTCGTGGAACTCAGGGTCCTCCCGCACCCACCTCCCGTGTGCTGGAGTAAAGGCATGTTCTACCTGTCTTAGAAAGCTCAGTTTAGTAAATAAGAAATTTTTCTCATTTCTGCTGCCCTGACAAGTCACAGCTGTCAGTAATCCATGCTTTTCAGCTCTTGTAATCAATTTATTTCTCAAGTGATAATCAGAGTTGCTAAGACTTTTGTTTTTTAGATAAGGTCTCACTATGTATATTGGGCTGTGCTCAAACTCACAAAAGATTCCTTTGCCTCTTGGGTGCTGTGACTAAAGTGTGCACCATCAGATTCAGAAATAGTGCCGAATGCCCTTCACTCCAGCACATGGGAGGCACAGGCAGGAGTCGAGGCTGGCCTGATCTGCATAGGTCCAGGACAGCCAGGACCCTGTTGGGGGGAGGGGGGACACGTATTTTCTCTCACACCTGACTATTGTTACTCATTTTTAAATGTTGGAGATTTTGTTTTGCAGATTTTACATATGCAAAAACCTTTTTTTAAGTGCTGAGGATTAAAGGCAGGCCTGATACCCACTAAGCAAGTATTGTACTGACACTTTAAATGTTTGTGTAAACGCCTGAAGAGCAGTTCAGTGATAAAAGTGTACAATTTTTTTATTCTTCAGTGTTTTTCAGTGAGACAATGTCTCACTGTGTAGCCAGTGCTAGCCAGGAACTCTTTGTGTAGCCCAGGGTAGCCTAGAATTTATGGGATTCCTTCTACCTGAGTCTGTCTTGGCTAGGGTTACAAACTTTCACTACGCTTGGCTAAGTAATGTTGATTAATCTATCCTGCTGCTCCTGCTCAGGGTGCTCACACTAGCTCACACAAGCTCATATAGGGTGCTCACACTAGCTCACATAGGGTGCTCACACTAGCTCACACAGGTGCTCACACTAGCTCACACAAGCTCACACAGGGTGCTCATACTGTGCATCCATTTGAGGTGACTCTGCTTTTTGTGGCTAATTCTCCAGCTGACTTCTTTGTGCCCAGCGGTCTCCTCGGTCTTCTGGGGAGGAGTTTACTTGAATGGCTGGTCAGATGCAGATGATGAATCTCCCTGCACAGGAGGTGGGGTGAGGGGACCTAGCTAGAACCACCCACTTTGTGCAAAATCCAAGGACAGGTGCTTTTTTCCTACAAGCAGCCCTGTTCCCTGCATTTCCTAAGAAAACTCCACTCTAGAAATTTAATTGAAAAAAATAAAAGAAATTTAATTGATAGGTACATGCCTTTAATCCCAGCACTCAGGAAGAAGCAGCAGACAGATCTCTGTGAGTTGGAGGCCAGCCTGGTCTACCAAGTGAGTCAAGGGACAGTCAACGCTACACAGAGAAACCCTGTCTTGAAGAGAAAGAGACTTAATTATGATTGCCTTTCATTACAAAGCCAAGGTCTTTTCTAAGATTAATTTTATTTCTGCTAGCCTGTAATCCCAGCACTTGAGAGATAGTGGACCAAGAACTGGGTTTAAAAATCCCAGCTACACAGTGAGTTCAAGGACAGCACGCAGGAGACCCTGAGATCCAGAAGCAGAGGTGGGGGGGAGAGTTAAGGGTGTACCCCAATAGAATTGTGCAGGCTCTGCTCTCTCAACAACAAAGTACCCGCTCCCCTTTGCTTCCAGCCACCGGGTTAATACAGAACGTGTGCTTGGTAGTAGCATCTGGTGAAGTCTTTTTTCCGTGCAAGGGCTCAGGCTCGTTGCCTTGCACATGCTAGGGACATGCTCTGCCCGTCAGCCCTGTTAAAGGGCCTGAGCAGGGTTTGTTGTTCTGAGAGCATCTCACTGTACAAGCCTAGAAACTGTGCTTCCCCAGTAGCTTCCTAGTTCTGCAGGCTGCACAGTATTTGTGAAGGAAGCGTCTTGAACTAGGTAGGCCATCTATCTGACATCCTTGAATATGGACTTTTGTTCTGGTTTGAAATTCTTCTGAGTTTTGGTTCCTGCTCTCTTAGCTCTTCTTTTTTAGAGTGAGCCACTGAGTGGTTAAGTTCGCTGGCCCTTCTGTATTTGCCTACTTGATATGTGACCAACTCATCCTATTATGTGAACCCCTGGAAGTAAACCCCAGTAACAACTCAAGTGCCAACATCAGTAGATGCTTAAATAAAATTAGGTTCTGCCCCAGGGAACTTACCGTTCAGTGGGGGATGGGTAAAATGTCTACTCTGCTAATAGTGCAGAGCTGGGGCTGTAACTGCTCTAAAGGAAACTGCATAGCACTGCGATGTCATCAGACATGAGAGTCCTTCCTCTAGGGTCATCCCAGTGTGGGTAGATTGTAGCAAGTGCCAGTCCCACTTCCACCCTCTGAAAAGGACAGTGTAGTGGGGCCTCATGGGGCACAGGTGTGCATGGTACCACAGTTGCAGCATTGGGGCCCCAGCATCAGTCAGGCCCTTAAAGGCAAGTGCCCGCTGCAGCCCATCCCTGTGCCTTCACTTGGCTCTAAAGCCTCTCCTGCTCAGCCGTCTCACATGTTCCTGCTGCCCTGATAAAAGCAGCTTGCATGGCTGCCTTTGGCTCTAAACTGTTCACTTCTTAGCCAGACTCATAGGGTCCCAGGCCCATGCTAGCCACTTGGATTTGAGGAGTCACTGGTAAGGCATTCTTTAGTAGTGTCCAGACTTGTCTTGGATGGAGCCTTCTGACAGGCCACAGCAATTCACAGACTCAGGCCACATTCCTCACTTCATGACAGCAGGCACAGTGATGACAGTAATGTTCATTTAATTTTTCAGTCTTTAAGAAGAGATGGTCCTTGTCTGGTTAATTACACCAGTGAAATCCTAGCCTAAGCATCCAGCAATACGGAAATGTTGCAGCTATGGATGGCCGTGCTTCATGGCTCTTTTCATGGTTTGTTGTGTGTGCTAGGTACTGGACCCAGGTCTCAGGCACACCAAGTGCTCACTTTACCACATCTCTTCATGAGCTCTCTTAAAGACAGCAATGCTGCATACACAGAAACACACGGGGAGGGAGGAACCTCATGTATCCATGCTTAAAGTAATGGGCTGTTTCTGCTGTCTTGGCACAAGCTGACCTCTTTTCAACCTCTTTTCTTTTTTAGATAGGGTCTCATCGTGCAGACCAGGCTGGCCTTGAACCCACAGAGATCTGCCTGCCTCTGCTTCCCGAGTGCTAAGTCAGTTTGAGCTTAGTATTACAAAGGAGCATCTCTCCTTTTATTGCTTGACCCAGTCAGGCAGGGTGGGCCTAGGGAAAGGAGCACGGAATTGATCCCACATGCCTGTATTTAAATCTTTATTGTTTCTGCATCGATAGGCAAGTCACCTCATTATTCAGGGCTCCTGTTGCCTAGAAGCCAATGAGGATGGTGATGCCACGCACTGGCTCACAAGGTGCGCACTATGCCTTTCATATGGCAAGCCTTCTGTAAATAGCGGCATTGGTTGCTGTTAAGCGGCTGTTCTAGAATTAGGGATGTGCGGGAAGGCACTGAACAGAAAGGGCCCGTGAACTGCTCAGTTCCCATGTGTTCTTCCCACAGGCATCCCCATCAAGAGCACCATGGACAACGCCACCACGACACAGTACGCCAACCTCATGCACAACTTCATCTTAAAGGCACGGAGCACTGTGCGTGAAATCGACCCCCAGAATGACTTAACCTTCCTTCGAATTCGTTCCAAGAAAAATGAAATTATGGTGGCACCAGGTAAGGGTCTTACACCTTCATATTTAGATTCAGAACCTATCGGTGTGTCCACAGGTTGGGGGGGGGGGGGAAGAGTCAGGTTGCCTTACTGCCTGCTCGCTGTCACGTGGTGGCCACCAGCAGATCTTTAGCAAGCTTCATAGGAGGACTGTGGCTCCACATGGAGAAAGACACAAACACACATTGCTGATCCTTCTCAACTTCCATAGGAATTTGGGACATGGCACATTGATGAGGTCTGCCTGGGAAGTCAACAAAGATTTCTCAGAAGCAGGAATGCTGGAGAGCTGGGTCTTAAGGGCCAGGAAAATATGAGTCAGAGGCATGGAAAAGCTATTTCTATATGAAAAAGAAATTATAGTCCTGTCGTCCACCCATGCAGCCAGCTCCCCACCACCACTGGAATAAATGGCTATTTTGAGTCATTAGTGAAAAGCTTGGCTGTGTAGTACAAGCATGCCTGTGTTTAGGCCTTAGCATCCTCTCAGTGTAACGAGATGCTCACATTGGGAGGAGCCCACAAGGATGGGAACTGCAGAGGGGAGGCACGGGTTGCCTGACTTTCAGCCTGGTTGGCCATGTGTA
Source organism: Acomys minous (assembly GCF_964271855.1). NCBI lineage: Eukaryota > Metazoa > Chordata > Mammalia > Rodentia > Muridae > Acomys > Acomys minous. The sequence continues at coordinate 79,839,835 of NC_140485.1, read as the reverse complement.
AGTCCTTACATGCTGGTGCCTCAGGCCGCAGAGCAGGTTGACTTTAAAGGAAGTTATGAAAAGTGAGGCTTGGGTCCAACTTAGAAGGGGCCTCAAACCCCAGAGTCAGCTGTGTGGATCTGATCCTGCAACCTGAGGTGCTGAGGGTGGGAAGTGATATTAGGATATTGGGGTGCTGGCGAGGTGAGGCAGTGTTTATAATCCCTGAACTTGGGAGGCAAAGGCGGGTGGGCTACACAGAGAAACCCTGTTGGGGGGAAGGGGCAGTAGTCAGACCCAGCAGCAAACCAGCGTGGCTTCTGTTCCCTGGCCTGCTCTTGCTCCAGCCCAGTCTGCCTGGCTGGAGAGATGGGGAGGGTCAGTCATAAAAGAACTGCCACTGTATTTATTCTATAACAGTGTCCTGCGTGCTTAATTAACATAGCTCTTGCCAGCCGCTGCTCTCTCCACAACCACATTTGTAAACATGGGTAGAGGGCTGTGCTGTTGTGATCCTCTGGGATATACCCCATCGTAGAGCTAAGCCTTGCAATCAGTTTGAATGAGAACCCACCTCCACCCAGGCTTCCTGCTGTGGGACTATGGAGGACAAACCTCCATCTCCCTAAACTGGGAACGGGAGTCACCTTTCCACTTAGTGGTTATGTCAGTGCAGACTTGAGATGCCAAGTGGCAGACCTAGAAAGTCAGTGTAAAGGACAGATGGCATGCTGCCACAGAGACAGACACTTGGTAGACAGTGTCTCTCCACTTGAAGCTCCAGAGGTGTCTGGAAGTCCTGACCATACAGGTCTCAGCTCAGTGCAGTAGCACTCGGATTTGTCCTTGAGGGCCCATGGACATTGAAGACAGTTGGTGCTTGAGCTCTCACGGGGTTCACAGGCTCAGTGGCTCCAGGCTCCTCAGTGGAGACCTTCACACGGGCAGCATGCAGAGCCGTCTGCAGGGAGTGAACATGTTGGCACTTGCCCTGGGTGTGGGTCTGCGTGTCTCATACTCCAGTGATGCTGCAGTTTGTGTGACGTGTTGAACGAGCCATAAACACTGCTGTTTCTTGGGGTCACCACACTCATGCATCCTTCCCACATACCACCCTCCTGTGGGACATGCCATCGTTCCCTGTTGCCTGGCTGACTACTTAGCTACGTTTGCACTGTTTTCTGTTTTCCACAATAAGTTCTACAAGGGCAGGGACTTGTAAACACAATATTTAACAACACATTAAACGCTACATACCCCAACTGTTCCGAAACTATGTAGACCAAGCCAGCCTTGAACTCAGAGGTCTGCCTGCCTCTCCCTCCCAGGTGCCCAGATCAAAGGCATGTGCCACTATGCAGGGCCCCAAGATGGCTTTAATTTCCTCCCATTACAGAGGCCTCCCTGTTGTGGGGTAGGGTTAAGGATGTCTGGCACGTGGGGTCTAGTTATCTTTATATTTGTGCCTGGGAATACTTCTGTCCATGCAGTGTCAGAAGAGGTCAGCAGATCCCCCTGAAGCTTGGAGTAACAGAACGTTGTCAGTGCTAGGGACTAACTGCAGGTCCTCTGCAGGAGCAGTAAGTGCTCTTAACCAGTTGCTAAGCTGTCTCCAGCCCCTGGGATATGGTATTTCAGTTGAAAATCAGTAGTATATACTTCTTTGTACCCAGTTTTATGTGGTCGATACAGAAATTCTGGTTTGGGGCTGAGTAGGGCTAGACTGCCTGAGGATTGCCCCAGGAAGCCCCAGCATCGACCAGGCCCAGCTGAGACTTGGAGGGGAGGCTGTGGTCCCAGCATGCAGTGCGAACAGAGTGCCTGGAAGGACAGGACCGTCTCTTACGTAATAGACTGCTTGCAGCTTCTTAATCTAGCTCTTCATATTTTAACAAATCAAGGTATTTAATAGTTTCACTTACTAATCTCACTGATGCAGCACAAATGACCTTCCCCACCACATCCCTGGCTGTCTGGATGACTTGGCCAAGAAAAGCTCTTGCTGCCAGGCCTGACCACCTGAGCTTGAGTCTTGGAATCTACGTGGTAGGTTAACCACTTCCAAAAGTGCCTGCAGGAACCACTCTTCTGAGCTTCATCTGCCTGCCACGGCAGGCGCAGGAGCACACAGGGTAAAATGTGCAGGCCTCCCACAGGGGACTTGATGTGCCGCTGCAGGACTTAGAACGCAATACTCGGTTTTTGTTTGGTTTTGCTGTTAGCTTGTTACTTGTGTGTGCAGAATGCTGTCACCTAAGTGGTTAGTTGTCATGGTTATTAGTAAGATGGTAGGCCACTAGCACCTGCCCAGAGCGGGTTTTGGGGTTTGTTGAGGTGCCACCTGAGAAAGCTTATCCATGACAGAGCTAACACTGGCCTAGAGACACAATCACATGCCTAGAACTTAATGGCAACTTCTGTAGACCTGTAGACTACTGTCACAAAGCTTCAACTGACAGGCTGTGCTGAACAGAGTAGCTGCATCTAAAATCCATAAATGAATTCATTTGGGGTTGAGGGTACAGCTCAGTGCACTTGCCTAGCACTTGGAAGACCCTGGCTTTGAGCCCTAGTACCACAAAAAAAAAAAAAAGAAAGAAAAAAAAGAAAATCAGTGAGCTCTGCCCTGACAGACGCACTTTGTCCTGTTCTCTTGGTAAGTGAAGTCTTTCCACGTCTATGCAGAGTCTGAGGCGAGACTGTGTCGCTGGAAATGCTTCAAAGCAGCAACTGACTTCCTGTGACCTTTCAAATTATTCTTTGGGGTGGGGTGTGTTGTAGAGTGTAGGGATCAGCAACAGGCCAGTCAGTGGGCTTACTGGGATGAACCAACGTGTCTATCAGCCATGCTATTGAGATCTCACATTAATGTGCGTGTGCGCACACGCCCACATGCACACTCAAGAACTCGGGTTACCAGGGTATCTTACCAGCCCTCCAAATCTTATTTAGTAATAGAAATTAAGAGAGTATGCTACCATGTTCACTGCCCTGCAAGTGAAGGCTGCACTTCGCAGCAGCCACTTGGCAGGAGACCGTGGGTTCGCGCCTGCTCCTGGCTGTGGAAAGGAGCTGCCACTGGCGCTCTTCTCGGGCTCTCCCTCCCGCCTGCATGCTTGGTGGGTGGGAGCTGCCGTCTTCCTCCTGGTGCACATTTACTGATTCGTTTTTCTGTTGTTCTCTCTTTCAGATAAAGACTATTTCCTGATTGTGATTCAGAATCCAACTGAGTAAGCCACTGTTTCGGCTTCCTGTGTCATTCCTTAATTTAATGCCCCCAAGAATAAGTGTTAATCATGTCAGTGGGCACATGGTGGTGACCTGAGAGCCCACGTAGGCCATGCATTGATGAAGGGCGGCTCTGCCCTCTGCACCAAGGAGTGCCTGATGATCCAGTCAGTTCCCAGGAAAGCCCAATTATCATTTCCAGGCCGACACCCAGCTTCCTTCTGACCTTCAGTTCAATTTGTGACCCTCAGAAAGCCCGTTTTTTTCTTTAACTAAAAATAACTTCAAACCCCACCCTGGCTGTTGTGTGTTTGCTATACAGGACAGGCCTATTCCTATGCTAGCACATGGTCAGCTGACCAAACCCATGGCTTCTAGCCACTGGCAGGTTTTCAGTGTCTGGGCCTGCTCCTAGCACAGGCTGCACACTTCCTGGACACGGCCTGACATGTGATGGTGCCCTGGTTCCTGGGCCTCCTTTTTCATCATCATCTGCGCTGCCAATGACTTTGTATTGCATTGCGCTGAGCAGAGGAAGAGAGTGGTGTCTACCGAGTATCCACAGTGCACCTGGTGTCCCTCAGCCCCTTACATCATTGTGTTAAAACTGCCTGAGCCCTGGGGTGTTGGGAGTCATCTAGGTGGGAGGAAACAAGTAGTCCCCAGGGCCTCTCAGCTGGAACATGGGTCCATTGGTAACCTGTCTTTCCACAGTCTTCCTCAGTAGCTGACCCCAGCCTTTCCCAGTGAGCTTGGTTTTGGTGATGAGCCTCTTGCCCCTAGCACTGTTGTACGCAGGGGCCGTACCAGGTCGTCTCCTCAGGCTCCACACTCCACACTTGCTGCTGCCCACCACCCTGAGAACCGCCTGCACTTGGCATTGCAGTCTTGGCTTTTGTTCCTTGTTACTCACACACAAAAGGCTGGCGCAGCTTTCTAGTTCTAGTTAGTCAGACACTGCTGAAGAAACAAGCGAATGTCCACGGGCTGGGGCCACTGCTTTGCAGCTGAGAGCATACTGTCCTACCGAAGGCCGCTCACAACCGCCTCTGACTAGCTGCTCCCTCTTCTGGTCTCCACATATAGACTCATGTTACCCACTTAGGAGAACACGCACCTGGCATGTGCAAGGCCCTGAGCTCAGTCCCCAGAGTACACACACACACACACACACTGGGCATGCACAAGTAAAGGGCCAACCTGGGATCTATGAAGCTCTGCATTAAAAAAAAAGATTCAGGGGGCCGGAGAGATGACTTAGACAGGGTAAGAGCACTGGTTGTTTTTCCAAAGGTCCTGAGTTCAATTCCCAGCAACCATATAGTGGCTCACAACCATCTGTAATGAGATCTGGTGCCTTCTTTTGGCCTGTTGGCTCACATGCAGGCTGAATATTGTATAAGTAATCCTTTTTTTTAAAGACTTATTTATTATGTATACAGTGCTCTGCCTGCATATACACTCACAGGCCAGAAGAGGGCATCAGATTACACTGTAGATGGTTGGGAGCCACCATGTGGTTGCTGGGAATTGAACTCAGGACCTCTGGAAAAGCAATCAGTGCTCTTAACCACTGAGCCATCTCTCCAGCCCAATAAATATTTTTAAAAAATCAGAATTAATGAGACTGAAGGCCGGGCGTGGTGGTGTACAGTTTTAATCCCAGCACTCAGGAGGCAGAGGCAGGCGGATCATGGTAAGTTTGAGGCCAGGACAGGCAAGGCTACACAGAGAAACCCTGTCTCAAAATACCAGAGAGGAAAAGGGGGGGGGGGAGGGAGGGAGAGAACTGAATTTGAAAGAGAGCAAGAAGAGTTATATAAGAGGGTTTAGTGAGAAGAAATGGCATAATTATAACCTCAAAAATTGAAAAAAAAATTTTAAGTAGCTACACAGAGAAGCCCTGTCTCAAAAACAAACAAACAAGAAACCCAAAAAACAAAACAAAACAAAAATCCAAAAAGGTAGTCCACAAATGTCTGTGGCATGTGTGTATGCACACTCACTCACTCAAGCTGGAAATGGCTTAATTAAGTAACCAGCACTTAGGAGGCAGAGGTAAAAAGTTCAAAAGTTTGGGGTCTGGCAGCTCAGCTGGTATAAGCATTTGTCACCAAGCCTGAACCTGAGTTCGATTTCTGGAACCTACATGTTAGAAGAGAAAACCAACTCCTGAGCTGGCCGTACACATGTAGGTCAGAGGGCAGCTCATACGAGCCCACGCCAGGGCTGCACATCTCCTGTGTGGTCAGCCCACACTGCTGTGAGGTAGCCGTCCCAGGAGGCTCTGCCCTACCTGGCTGAAGTCCTAACTGAAGGGACAACTTCAGCACGGCCCTGACTCCCAAGGCAGCGTGATCCTGAGGAACTCCGATGTTTCACACGTCCATCTTGTAACTGACAATAAAAGCCTTCAAGACAGAGGCCACCCCCTTCTCCCACAGCCACAGCCCAGGCAGGAGCAGGAGACTGCATGGGCCACTTGCTGTGAGCCTGTCCTGCCCCCAGCCTGCTTGCTCCTTGCTTGTGGCCAAGGAACCAGGTCTTGTGGTCTCCACAGAAAACAAGGTGATACTGCGTCCAATTTAACATTCAAATTCACAACAAATGGCAAAATAAAATAGGGAATTTAATAGTGTTTTCAATTTTCTGGGGGTTCCGAATACCTTTACTCTGCATTTAATTTTAATATCCTATTAAGAAAACAAAATACAGTATCTGTGCCCTTTTTTTTAAAAAAAATCATCCTTTATGAAATGTTTCATTTGAGTTTTTATCCGGCTCACACTTAGTGAATGCCTACTATGTGCCAGACCCAGTCTACACATAAAGGGCACAGCAACAAGAGCAGTCCACTGTAGATGAGACAGCCAACAAAAACCAGCACACACCTATGCGTGGGCTCCACCCCAGACCACTACATCCTAACTCTTCAGATTAAGCCCTTAGACGCTTGTGCCCTACGGGAGGTTAACAACACACTGAGAGGTAGGAACAATAAAAGAACAAAAGGCCAGCGAGATAACTGCCATAGACCAAAAAAATGCCCTATACGGGCTGGAAAGAACCAAAAGAAAAAGACTGTAGGCCACTATCTCAATGGATGAACACAGGTACAGAATGTCTCAATAAGATACTTACAAACTAAATTCCAGAAATATCCAAAAGATTATCTACAATGATCAAGTTGGAGAGTTCAACATATGTAGATCAATACTCACAATCCATCACATATTAGACAGCTCAGTAGACACAGAAAAGGCCTTTGATAAAATCCAGCATCCAGTGAGAGGTCAGATACAGGGGACACAAGAAGCCCACAGCCTACTCATCATTGGAGAAAAACTAAAAAGCATTTTCACTACAACCAGGGACAAGACAGAATTCCATTACCCCACCCCTGTCCAACACAGAACTCAGAGCAGTGAGACAAATAGAGACAAACAAGAAGTCAAAATATATTTGTAGATCATACAATTCTATATTTAAACACTGCCAAAACCTCCTACAGCTGATAAATACATTCAACAAAGTGCCAGGACACAAAAGTAACAACAACAACAAAAAAAATCAGTAATGGTGAATATATATATATATAAAAGGAAACAAGACTATTCACAATTGCCCTAACAATACCTTGAAATAAATCTAACCAAAGGAGAACACTTGTATAATGAAAACTTTAACACACACGTGCACACAAAAAGAAAAAAAGAGAATTGGAGATACCAGAAAGGGCCTCCCATTCTTATGGACTGGTAGGATTACTATTGTGAAAATGGCCATCCTGCCCAAAGCAATCTACAGATTAAATGAAATCTCCATCTAAATTCCAATGCACTTCTTTTTTAAGGATTATTTATTATGTAAAGTGTCTTGCCTGCATGTACACCTGCAGCCAGCAGAGGGCACCAGATCTCATTATAGATGGTTGTGAGCCACCATGTGGTTGACGTGAATTGAACTCTGGACCTTTGGCAGAGCAGACAGTGCTCTTAATCTTTGAGCCATCTCTCCAGCCCCCCAACGCACTTCCTCACATTCACAGAATCTGAAAAATAAATCTTAAATTTCACATGGAAATACATTTAAAAACAAAACAAAACTGGATCTCCAAAACAATCAAACAACAACAAAAATCTGTTGGAGGTATCTCAACTTTTTCTGTTATGATAAAATACCAAGGCCAAAGCAACTTACAGAAGAAAGCATTTAATTTGGCTTACTGTTTCAGAGTCTATGGCAGCAAAAAGAAGGAACAGCTGAGAATTCACATTCTGATCCAGAGCTACTAGGCAGAGCCCATCCAATGGCACACCTCCTCCCCCAAGGCCACACCTCATCTTCCCACACAGTTCCACCAACCGAGGACAAGGTATTCACATATATGACCCTGTGGGGACCACTCTCATTCAAGCCACCAATGAGATAGCACCATCCGGGTTTCAAGTTACACTACACAGCTATAGTAAAGAAAACAGCATGGTACCGGCAGGAGAGACTCAGTGATCCATGGTGGGAATGAAGGGCACAGTTTCACAGCCACCTGAATTTTGACAAGGAAGCCAACAGTAAACACTCAAGAGACAGCATCCTTAGTATTTTTTTGTTTGTTTTTGGAAATTGTAGGGGTTGAGACAGGGTCTCTATGTGGTCTTGGAACTCACTCTGTAGACCAGGCTAGCCTTGAACTCACAGAGATCCTCCTGTCTCTGTACCGGAGTATGTGTCCTGTGGCACCATGCATCTTTAATAAATGGCGCTGGTCAAACTGGATAGCTACATGTAGAAGAATGAAACTCCATCTTTATCTCTCACTTTGCACAAAACTCAACTCCAAATGGATCAAGGACCCCAACATCAACTTGATGTGCTGACTCTGACAGAGGAAAAAGCAAAGGATATGCTTGAGTTACCTGGCACAGGAAAGGATTATTTTGTTTGTTTGTTTTCCCCAAGACAGGGTTTCTCTGTGTAGCCCTGGCTGGCCTGGAACTCCCTCTGTAGACCAGGCTGGCCTTGAACTCAAAGAGATCTGCCTGCCTCTGCATCTCAAGTGCTGGGATTAACGGCTTATGTGACCACAGCCTGGCAGGAAAGGACTTTTCCTGAACAGAAAGGACCTCAACAGCACAGACATTAAGACCGACAATGAATAAATGGGACCTCATGAAACTAAAAAGTTTCTGTACAGCAAAGAACACAATTACACAAGTGAAGAGGCAGTCTGTAGAATGAGAAAAATTTACCAGTTATCCATCTAGTATCTATAATAACTCAAAATCAAACAACCTAATTAAAAATGTGACATAGAACCAAACAGAGTTCTAAGAAGATGAAATACAAATGGCTGAGAGACAGTTTTAAAGAAAATGTTCGAGGATAATACTGTATAAAAAAATCTTTTTTTTTTTAAGTTCAACATCCTCTGCCATTAGGAAAATATAAACATAAACTAAGACTTCTCTGAGATTTCATCTTACTCCAAAGGGAATGGCTAAAACAAAATAAACAAACATTGACTAGCCAGGGCACTGACTGGCCTTTAGTTCCAGGATTCCATAGGAAGCAGTAGGTCTCTGTGAATTCAAGGACAGCCAGGGCTACATAGTGAGATCCTCCTGTACTCAAAACAGCAAAACACAATTGACCAAAATAAAATAAAATAAAATGCTGCTATGGATATGGGGGAATGGAACACTTACTCACTACTAGTGGGAATACAAACTGATATACCCACCATGGAAATCAGTATGGAAGTTCCTCAAAAAGCCGGAAATACACCTACTGTGTGATCCAGCTACACCACCCCAGGTGACACACCCAAAGGATTCCTTATCCTATATAGAGATACCTGTTCACTGATGTTTAACGCTGCTCTACTCACAACAGCCAGGAAATGGAAACAAACCAGAAGTCCATCAACTGATGAATGGGTGCAAATATGGCACATTTACACAAAAGAATATTGTTTAATTAAAATATGAAATTATAAAACCCACAGGTAAATGGATAGAGCTGGAAACAATCATTCTGAGTAAGGTAACCCAGAACAAGAAAGACAAATGTTGTATTTTCTCTCATCTGTAGTCCTCAGATGTGTGTGCTCCATTTGGAATACTCACGAAGTCAGGAAATTACTGTGGTGCCGTGTTCAAGGCAGAGGAGGTAAACTGCACTGGTATGAAGGAACCATGGAATAGGAAGGGTGAAACTAGGGTGAGGAAGTGGAGGACAAGGCAGAGGCAGGAACAGAGCAAGGGATAAACAACATCATCTTTTGAAAAAATACGTACAGAAAGCTACCTCAGCAGCTTCCTAAATCTACCACCACACACAAACGCATGCACGCGCGCGCACACAGAGTTAAAATGGAGTTACCAGGTAAGAGGACAGCAGCAGCCCTCCCAGACGTCAGAGGCTAACCGAAATCCAGTGACAGGCATGAGTTCCTTCTACTGGCCTTGGTTACCCTCCAGGTGGTAAGTGCCTGTAGCTGAAGACTGCACATGTCTGAGTCGTAGAACATGGCAAGAACTGAGCTGGTACGAGCCTGGACGCTTTATCCCTACCGGCTAGTTGGCTTTCATAGTCCAGAAAAAGTGCAACGCAAGTTACTGGAGAAGAAAAATTGTCGGTCATACCCAGCTAAGAATCCTTCAAGCGACAAAGACGGCTGGCCTGGAAATACAGACCTACTCGTCCAATGGTGGCACAAACATCATGAGAACAACAACCCCTTTTTGATTTTATCTAAATCCCTCTTTAAAGGATGAAACCAATACCTGGCAACATTACTGGGTAAGAACCTATGGCTGAGTAGGTCACAAGCCTTAGGGGGAATGCACTACTGTTAGGCTGCTGCACATTAAACTGACCCCTAATGACTTATGTTCTATCCACAGACCAAGGTGCGGGCTTCTAATTGCAATAGATGTTGATTAATAATACAGAGACTCAGAGACTGTAAAATGCTCAGACCTACGGGGCGACCATATAGAACGCTTCCCCCCCCCCCCCCCCCCCCGCCCCGCAAAGGCTAAGGGATCACTGCAGAAGAGGTGGAGGAAAGAGTGTGACAGCCTGAGACAGTGGGTGACTAAACGAAAACATGTTTCGGACGCAGCAGGGCAGGTGTACACGTAAACTCCTGATAGTTGCAGCAACATGTGCAAACCCTGTTCAAGCCCAAGTCACACCAGATCTCAGCAGGAAGAGGAATTAGCACACACTCCCACTGCAGGCCAGGGACTACGGGTTCTCTCTAGAGTGTACACCCTGCCGATGGTAATTTGACCATGCTCCAGTAGAAGATCACACAGCCAATGATATTTAGACATCAAAAAATTGGCCTTGAAGGATTAAAAAATTGACACAAACTTGGATGGGTGGAGAAGGGGAAAGTAAAGTGGGGAAAGAACATTAAAAAAAGAAAATCTGTAGGGCTGGAGAGATGGCTCAGGGGTTGAGAGCACTGACTGCTCCTCCTGAGGTCCTGAGTTCAATTCCCAGCAACCACATGGTGGCTCACAACCATCTATAGTGAGCTCTGGTGCCCTCTTCTGGCCTGCAGGTGTACATACAGGCACTGTATACTTAATAAAGAAGTAAACTTTAAAAAAAAAAAAAAAGAAAAAGGAAATTTATGGAACTCCCAGAAAGCTGGAGAATTGGCACTTATCTGCTGTTCAGAATATTAGCTTACCCAGAGGGCCCGGATGTGACTACCAGCACTCACAGGTCACCACCATGCCTGTAACTCCAGTTCCAGGGGACCCAACGCTATCTTATGGGCTGTGCTCACTAGACACACACATGGTGCACACACACACATGCAGGCACAATGTTTTTATAAATAAAATAAACTCAAAAAACTAACACTTATTTAAATGCTGTGTGTATACACGTATATGTGTGTGTGGGTGCACTGCCACCACAAACATGGAGGCCAAGGGACAATGTGTGGAGCCAGTTCTTCCCTTTACCCATGTAGGTCCTGGAACTCTCGGCAGCAAGTGCCTTTACCAACTAAGCCCCCTGACGATTTCATGTCATCTACCCTAGCCCAGGGCTCACACCAGCAATCCATCTACTTAGGAGCTGAGGCTGGAGCATCTGTGGTTCAAGGCTTGCCCAGGCTTCAGAGAAAATTCTAACGCCACCTGAGTAACTCAGCAAGGCACCGCTACACAATTTAAAAAATAAAGGAAGAGGGCTGGAGAGATGGCTCAGAGGTTAAGAGCACTGTCTGCTCTTCCAGAGATCCTGAGTTCAATTCCCAGCAAGCATATGGAGGCTTGCAAGCATCTGTAATGAGATCTGGTGCCCTCTTCTGGCCTGCAGGTGTACATGCATGCAGAACACTGTATATATAGTAATTTTTTTTTTTTAAGAAAGGAAGAAAGCTGAGTGATGGTATGCACACCTTTAATCCCAGCACTCAAGAGGCAGGCGGATCTCTGTGAATTAAAGGCCAGCCTGGTCTACAGAGTGAGTTCCAGGGCAGCTACGGCCATAGAGAAACCATCTCATAAAAATAAACAAACTTCGTTTCAAAGGAACTCACCAGAGCAAGAGGACGAGAACGGAAGGGAGAGAAGAGCTCCAAAGGCCTCACCTTGTTTCAATGAGCAAAGGACAGAGTGTGAGTGGTCACACAAACTGTGAATTAGGACAGAGTTCAGCTGTGGAAGACTGAAACAGTGGTTTACACGTGACAAATGATCTGGAGCTAGCAAGACGGGTCAGCAGAAAGTGCTTGCCCCCAGAGTTCAGTCCTCAGGATCTACATGATAGAACCTTCTCCTGCAAGTTCTGTTACCTACACACACACACACACACACACACACACACACACACACACACACACACACACACACGGTGGAGTCATAGGCATGTTCAGCTACAGGAGACCTGGTGTGCCCATAGGTGGGACCAGAGGACACACCAGGTCTCGGGTAGCTGAGAACACCTGAGCACAGTGTAAGGTGGGAAAGCCCAGGAAGAGCGCTTCACAGGGTGGCGTGGAAGGCCAGTGTTGGTGAAGGCAAGGCAATGAGGACACAGGTCACCAGGAGGTAGCAGCCTGTCACGTAGGGGTCAGCATTACACACGCCTGAGTGCTCCCCGGGCTGGAGGGAAGAAGGGATCTGGAACAAGACCCAGCAGAAGCGAAAGATCAAGACTAAGGTCTCTGTGGACAGTGAGGTTGGTCATCGTGGTCTCTACTTCCCTGGTGATGCTGGCAGGCTTGGGGTGCGGGTGAGGCGGCCTGTGATTTGAGCATTCCTGAGTTGGTCTTAGTTCCCTCAAATCTTTGGAAAACTCTCCATGGAGTTTATAAGCAGGAAGTAAGCTACTCAGACATAATGACCCTGATGACTTATGCCCTGTCCTTCTGGTCCTCCATGTCTGAAAACCAGTACAGTAAATGAGACCCCAGTGTAGGTGCGCTAAAGTTAAACCAGGTAAGTCCCTGCTCACTTCACCACTGCGCTGCCCTCCTGAGTGCCACTCTCAGAAGTAGGTTCTGGCGCTCTGTCTACTTAGCACAGTGGTTTCTCAACCTTCCTAATGCTACAACCCTTTAAAACAGTTCCTGGTGTTGTGCTGGCCCCAACCATAAAGTTATTTCGTAGCTACTTCGTAGCTATTACTTTGCCACTGTTAGAAATCACAATGCAGATATCTAATATGCAGGATATGTGGTTGAGAAATCGCTAAAAGCAGATAAAGAAACTGAGGCTAAAGTACTCAAGTTATATAGTGAGCTACTAAGCTACTGTGAACCTAGATCTGTCTCGGGTACCTGCTGTCAGATCAGAGAGGGAATGTGGCCTGTTCAAGACTGTGTAACAAGCCAGGCATGGTGGCGCACGCCTTTAATCCCAGCACTCGGGAGGCAGAGGCAGGCGGATCAATGTGAGTTCGAGGCCAGCCTGGTCTACAAAGTGAGTCCAGGACAGCCAAGGCTACACAGAGAAGCCCTGTCTCCAAAAACCAAAAAAAAAAAAAAAAGGATTATATAACAATTAGTGACTACCATGCTAGGGTTGTTCCACCTTCATTTGACAGGTCCAGAAAAGCCCAGCTATTGGCCCTTTTTCAGGCTCACAGATCCAAGCCAGGAGCTGTGGGTTGGCAAGGAGGTGGCAGGTACAGAGCAATGGAGGACACACTGGCCACGGCGAGACTCCACCCATCTATCGCCTGACTGTCTGAGTCCCAGCAACTGCCCTAGCCACAAATTCAGTTCTCACACAACCTGGGGGGGGGGGGGCAAAGATAAGGTGACAGATGGTCAATGACAGGGAAGATGACACAGTAGACCCCAAGAGAAGAAGTCACTCATTCAGAGTCTGTTTACTTAGCACCAACCTATGTACAGCCACATCTCGTCTATGTGCTGGAATACGGCAGGAACCAAACAGGAAGAAACCTCGGGAACAGAAGGCGGCGGTGAGCTTGCCCTGCACGAGGAAGACTCCAGGCTCACTCCTAAGCAGTAACACGGAGAGTAAGGAAGCAACCTTGCCCTTAGGGGGCTTGTGTCTTAGTTGAAAGGAATGGGAAAATAAAAATTAAAACAACATAGCATACTAAATTAATTCTTTGGGGTTTTTTGTTGTTGTTGTTTTTTGTTTTTTGTTTTTTGTTTTTTTGAGACAGGGTTTCTCTGTGTAGCCTTGGCTGTCCTGGACTCACTTTGTAGACCAGGCTGGCTTCGAACTCACAGCAATCCGCCTGCCTCTGCCTCCCGAGTGCTGGGATTAAAGGCGTGTGCCACCACCGCCCAGCTGGTGTTTTTTTTGTTTGTTTGTTTGTTTTTGTTGTTGTTTGTTTGTTAAGGCCACAGGTTCAGGAAGCCCAGGCTACATCGAATTTATTACATATACCTCTCAAGTGTTAGGAATGAAGACATGAGCCACTAGCATATGAAATTTAAAATCCTAGCCAGGCAATGTCTTAAAGTAAATGCTCATCCTGCCCCACAACTCAGCAATTCCATTCAATATTTTTCCAAGCGAAAAAATAAACTGGCTACACAACAGTTATGTACTAATATAAGACAAATGATCTGTGGGAGGTAGAGACAAGGCTCAGCAGTTATGAGCACTAACTACGCCTCCAGTGGACTGAGTTTGACTTCTGGCACCACATGGTGGCTCACAACCATCTGCAACTCTGATTTCAGGAGCTCCAACGCCCTCTCCTGGCCTCTGTGGGCAACAGGCATGCAAGTGGTACACAGACAGGTAAAACGCACATTCACATAAAAATTAAAAAACAATTAGTTGGGCCAGGCGCAGTGTGCATGCCTATAGTTCCAGCACCCAGGAGGCAGAGACCGGCAGATCTCTCTGAGTTTGAGGACAGCCTGGTCTACACAAAGTGAGTCCAGGACAGCCAGGGCTGTTTCATAGAGAGACCCTGTCTGCGTGGAGGGCGGGGGTTGGAAATGATACGGACACAGCACACCAAACAAGAAGACAAAACCAAGAAATGACCTGAGCTTGAGTGATGACGCATGCCTACAATTCATATAAGCAGGTAACCCACAAAAACTTTTTGTAGGCTCTGGTTTTTTGTTTGTTTTGTTTTTTGAGACAGGGTTTCTCTGTGTAGCCTTGGCCATCCTGGACTCCCTGTATAGACCAGGCTGGCCTTGAACTCACAGAGATCCACCCGCCTCTGCCTCCCAAGTGCTGGGATTAAAGGCGTGCGCCACCACGCCCAGCTCTAGGCTCTGTTTTTTAACAATTAAACTTTATTATACAACCCAACTAGCTTATACAAGAGGGAAAAAAGGTTAAAGGGAAAAAAGAGTGAACCTTCCGGTATCCGTTTCACAGGACGGGTCCCTAGGTGTCTGTGGCCTGGTGCTGGTCCGGCCTGTTCGCTGATCCTCTTCCCGATCCAAGTGCGCTCAAGCCCAGTCTCAACTTGCTGCTGCTCTCTCCTCTCTGCCTCCCTGTCTCACCTGCGAAGGGCGGTCTCCTTCTGCCATTGAGGGTTGATTAGAAAAACAACTGTTCAGGTGGAGTCCCCAGGTCTGCTTCCTAAATTTTAGGCCCGGGATGGCTCCACCCAGTCTATCTCAAGGTTAATCTCAGGGAGCATCCGTGGTGTGTCCAATGGTAAAGCCCACCAAGACTGCTTTCACCTGTGACAAAGTTTACAGTCCTTCCCACAACTTTTGAGTTTAAAAAGCAGGGCACAGGCTGGCATGGTGACACATGCCTTTAAACCTAGCGTTTAGGAGGCAGGGTGGACAAGACGGTGATGGTTCTGGCCCAGATGGTAGTGGTGGTGGCAAAGTGTGGTCAGATTACAGAAATACCACAAAAGTATGAGCACCAAGATTTGAGGCTGTGCCTTGGGAGCAAACTGTCACGAATCACTGCGGCTTGGAGTACATTTGGGGAGTTCCTGTGTTTGCTCTGGGCTGGTCAAGTTTAGGGCATCCATGAGACAGTTCACTTAGAAAGCTGGAGGTCGTAAGTTCTGGAGGGGCTGTCCCAGAGACCAAAGGGGTAAGAGGCCTGGAGGGAAGGCAGCACACAGGTGTCAGGGAGAGCAAGTGCAGAGTGGACAACAGACAGGTGTAACCACTTCCCTCAAGGCCACGGCTGACCCAGTTCTTCCCGCTGTCCTTACTGGCTGCAGGAACACTCAGTCTCCTGTGACATTGTTTATGAGGTTTGTCCACTCTGAGACACAGAAAATTGGGCCAACCAAGCCTTACTGTGGTATGCTGTGCCATTCAGGCTAAGGCGGCCCTGATGATGCCGCAGAGCTGAGCAGCTGCCGGAGACCAGGGTGCACCCGTGACTACAGAGTCTAAAACGTTTAGCTCTTGTACTTCCAATGCTTGCTGCTGTCAGCTCCTTACCTGACTCCAAGAGGCTTTTCTGTTGTAACAGCGTATGTGAGTCCTATGTATTGAGACAAGGTTTGGCTCTGTAGGCCAGGTTAGCCTTGAGGTCACAATGATTCTCTGATTTTAGTCTCCAGAGTTCTGGGATTCCAGGTGAGGCTCCAAGCCCCACCTACCAAAAACATTCTTATCACATTGGCCACCCTGACCCTGAACTTTGACCCTTATGCCTCTACCTCCCAGACACTAGGATTATAGGCATTTACAACATGCAGCTCAGCCTTTCAGAAACTCAGAAGGGAGGGGAGGTTCAGAATTCTCTCTTCCTAGAGAATGATTCCTCGCTTGGTAGAGACTCTTAAGTCCTTTAATGATGAGTGATCTTTGCGTTACAGTCTCCTTTGTGTGAATTTTCTGTTTCATTTGGTTTTCTCTGTACACCCTTTTCCATATTACATCTGGTACAGTCGGTGTCTTTTTAAAAACCATTTACTTTGTACTGTTTGTATTCTCACCGTGTGAAGGTCAGAGGCCAATTTGCAGATGTCGGTTTTCCCCGGTTCACCACATGGGACTCATAACGAGATTGAGCTCAGGTGGCTAGGCTTGGCAGAAAGCACCTTTCTTTATCCAGATCACCTCACTGGCTCGGGTTTTATGTTTTTATTATTAATTTTTCACTTAGCATACAAAGAAATGGGTCCTGCTTTGACATTTTCACACATCTATTTCACTTTGTTCCTACTCATCCTGCCTGTAAACATTATGACCTTCCTTCTTACTTTTTCTGCCCAATCTGATAATTTGGGATTGTAGGCAAGTAAGACTACATCCAGCCTGTGTGACGCCAGGGATCAAAACTAGAGCGTCCTGCATGCGAAGCAAGCACTCTACCAACTGAGCTACATCCTCAGCACTGCGTGTTTTCATGGGAGAATATAAAAGATTCCTCCAGCTCTGCTTCTGTGCTATTTACTGTCCTATTTACTTTCCTTTACAATCTGCTTCTGGCTGCTGCACCTTTTTCTGTATTTTAAACCGTATTTTACATTTCTATTCTCTTAATGAGCCCTCTAGCAAGAGGGCTTTAAAAAAATGTAAACTATCTATTTGCTGTCTGTGCATGCAAGTCAGAGGACAGCTTGTAGGAGCTGTTCTCCTACCACCACGGAATCCTTCCCAGGTTCAGTAGCGAGGTCCTGAGTCAGACTGAATAATTCTGTCTTACCCACCCCAAGGAGAGCTGGAACCAGCAGAGAACCAGGCTAATCCTTATACTTACAGACTTTCTCGAAGGGGATGGTCTCAGAGTACTGAAGGGTACTACATACATTTAAGGGCATAATTTTAGAAAATTAATCCTCTCCCCGAATTTGGGGTTGCCACATACTAGGAATGTTAGCATCTTAGAGAAGGCACTAGACAGTATATACGGCCTGGTCGATCTCCTCTGCAGGGGCAGTCTCTTTGATCTAACATATCCTGGAAATTGAGCGCAAGTCCTCACGTTTGAGGGCAAGTGCTCTTATCCACTGAAATATATACCTGACCAAGCAGACAGCAATCAAATCTTTCCGAAGAAATCCAGCCCCCCTAGAGCATTTAAAAAACAAAACAACCCCCCCCCCAAAAAAACACATCACCTTCTAGATCAGGCTGGCCTTGAACTCAGACAGAGGTGGCTTAAGGAGTGTACCATCACTCCCCAGCCTCAAGGCAATCGTAGCTCCACTGCCTTCTCCTCAGGAATTCTTGCGACCTGACCCTGTTTCTGTAGCACACAATCACTACTATTTACATCCACATTACTTGTTTAGATTGATTACACATGTATCCGTTAATTTGCTCACCAGTTTCCATCCAGTTTCTTCCTTTTGTTGTTTCTGAAGTACATTCTTTAATTTTTTTTTCAAGCAATGGTCTTTTTTAAAAATTCTTTTTATTTTATGCTTTTTCTTCCTTCTCTCAACTCTGGCACATCCTCCTGCCTCAAGCTCCCAGAGAGCTAGGATTACAAGTGCGAGCCAGCTACATCTGGCATTAATCCTGGTTTTTAATCGATTTTAAAAGTTCTTCCGGAGCTGCTTCTCCGTGTCCGTGTGTGTTCCCCCTCTATACCGCCCCCTGCCCCCCACTGAACTTAAGCCTCACGCGTGCTAAGCAAGTCTTCTACCCCGAGTAACTTTCCCAGACCAAACGTGGTTCTATCCTACCAGGGGCTCCACCTGTGAATTCTCACTTTGTGTGTTGTCAATTCCGAGTGTTCTCCATCGCCGGGTTAACTCCTTCCGTTACATCCTCCCGTTCAATGATTTTTCTCTCCTGCTTTATCTAAATTGCTTATTAACCTCACACTGGGAGAGACTATGCTTTCTTTCTATGGCTGTTCTAGAATTCTTTTAAAGCCTGGGTGAGGGGCTGGAGCGATGGCTCGGCAGTTAGGCGCATTTGCTGTTATTACAGAGGACCACAGTTAGGTTCCCAGCACCGATAGGAACTCCAGCCTAAGGAAATCCGACGCCATCCTCTGACTCGTCTACACACACGTACATAAATGTAAAAGCCTCGGTGCTCCATCCTCCCCGCTCTCCCCCCCGCCCGCCCCGCTCCACCTTAATCTTCTAATGCTTAATTCTGTGAAGGCGCCGTGTCCAGGATCTGGTCCGCAGTGTAGAGACTCCGAGGAAGTAACGACTGCCTGGCTTCATCTCAGACTGAGGGACCAAGAGACAAACTCGGCGGCCGTGACGTCACAAAGGTGTGACGCGCCCCGGAGCCCCGCCCCCTCGCGACCTGCGCCGGGAATCCAGGCTGTGTGCGCCGTGGCGTCACAGTCCGGGCAGGCGGGTTTTCCGTCGGCCCAATGGGAGCGGCGCGCCGGCCTCCCCTTTAAGGAATGTTGTGACCTGACGTCACCCAGGCGAGTTATCTCCCGCAGCCGCCACCGCCAGGCTCAGCGCGAGCCCCGCAGCCCTTGAGCTCGAGCCCCGGAGCCCCCGGCGCGCCGAACCGCAGCCACATCCCTGAGCCGTGCGCCCCGGAGCCCCGGCTGCGCGCCCCGCAGGGCCCGCGCCATGCCCTCCGACCGGCCTTTCAAGCAGCGGCGCAGCTTCGGTGAGGCCCTGGGGGCGAAATGACAGTGGGGACTGAGGGATGGGGGGTGCCTGTCGACCCCGATTGCCGCAGGTGACGTCAGCCCCATGACGTCAGGCACCGGCCGTCCGGACCCCGGGTGGGGAGGCCGCAAGGCCTGGCAGGGTCGCCCGCCTCTCTCTACCGCGTCCCCGGGTGGAGGGCGGTGAGGCCGGCGGCCCCGGGGGCGGGCGCTGGGGCGGGGCGGGCCCGGAGCCGCCCCTCGGGGACGGCGAGGCGGAGTCGCGGGAGGCTTCAGCACCGCTGGGCCTCACTCAGAGCGCTGTCCGCAGCCGACCGCTGTAAGGAGGTGCAGCAGATCCGCGACCAGCACCCGAGCAAGATCCCGGTGAGTCTTTAGCGCCTACCCCCCCCGCCACGCCCTGTCCGACCACGCCCCTGACTTACGAGTCCCCCACCCACTCCACTCTCAGGTGATCATCGAGCGGTACAAGGGTGAGAAGCAGCTGCCTGTCCTGGATAAGACCAAGTTTCTGGTCCCAGACCATGTTAACATGAGCGAGTTGGTCAAGATCATCCGGTGCGTGGGCAGCCTCCTACAGGCCTTGGGTGGGGCAGGGGGCAGGCTCCCTTCTAGGGTGGCATGGGGCGAGGTGACAAGATATGGGACCCCTGTTCTAGGAGGCTGGGGAAGGTCAAGGTCAGGGTTGGGTTGAGCTTCAGTAAAGAGGTGAGAACCTCTAGCCCGGGCTGCGATGAACCATTAAAGATCATTTGGGGAGGGCCACCCAGGCCCTCAGCAGAAGGCCTCCTCACTTGGCATGCCCTCCTGCCTCCACAGGCGCCGCCTGCAGCTGAACCCCACGCAGGCCTTCTTCCTGCTGGTGAACCAGCACAGCATGGTGAGCGTGTCCACGCCCATCGCTGACATCTATGAACAGGAGAAGGATGAGGACGGATTCCTCTACATGGTCTATGCCTCCCAAGAAACCTTCGGCTTCTGAGTCAGGAGTAGGGGTTAGGGGTGGTTGGGAGTTCTGGTCAGGCTGTCTCCGGAGAGGTCCTGGCTCCTAAACTATTTCAGTTCCCAGTGGGTTAAGCAGAGATGTGACATCCCCCCCATTCTTCCAGGTAGGGGCCATCAGCCAGCCTACCATGTCCTGGGTGGGTCCTGGGCCAGTCATGTCATGGTTGTTCCTTTGGGTGCTGGCTGGGTTTGGGAGTGGGGAGCAGCACCCTGCTCTATGTGGTTTGTCACTGTTTTAGGCCCCTGCCTGTCTGCCCATCTTGTCCCTCATCTACCTGAGGCTTTGCCTCCTGCCAGGACCTGCCCACCCCTGAAAGGCTGGCTCCCCTTGTCCTGTCACGGTGTATGGATCTGTGGTCATTTCCTCTGCAGAATAAAGATTGCTCAGGCCTGCCTGGCCCTTTGCCTCCAGCTCTTGTTTGGGCGTGGGGGGGGGGGGCTGCTAGGTGACTGTGTCCACATAGTCAGGGACACACAAACTTGTGTTTTGTGGGCTTTGGGTTCCTAGAAACCCTTAGTACAGATACCACGCAGTAGTTGGGGGTCAAACTCACCCCAACCCAGGAGGAGATGCCATGAGAACAAGATTTAAAAAAAAAAACAAAAAACACCACACATTTATTAAGTAGCCACAACCTATGAAGCCTTGCTCACCTGCTGCTTCCCCCTTCAGTCTGTGCACAGTCACAAAGTGGGGGTCCAAGCGGGGTGCTCCCAGCATCTCCCCGTGGGGCCTTGTTGCCAGCTATGAGTCCCCTTTGGTGCCAGAGATTTGTAGCCCTGGTGAACATCTTCTGCCTGAGGACGTGCCTGGTGGCGGCTCCTGGCTCTGCCCCTTCCCCTCGTGTCCATGCAGCTCTGTGCCAGCCAGGGCTACTTGAGCACTAGCATGGCCTCTGTGCCGTCCTTGGCGGTCAAGTAGAGGCCGTGTGTGAGGTAATACTCCCGTCGTAGGAAGGCATAGAAGTAGTCAGAGATGAGCAGGATCTGGCGGGGGAAGACAGAGGTGAGAAGTCACAGGCGCCTTACAGAACACTGCCCTTTGCTGGGTTAAACAGGCAGGCTAGTTCCTGCCCAGAGACGTCCTTCCCTCTTGGCACATGCGTAGCCCTGAAAGCCCTTACTGGCAGCTGTCTGTATTCTACCTTCTGCTCCCCACTCCTGGTTTACACCTCCATCCTTGGGAATCCAGACCAGCGTTCTTGCCGACAGTGCTGCACACGCCCTGCTCCTGCCCACAGGCCCTCCCCATCCAGCCTTCCCGAGTAAACCTATCCAAGACCTCAGGACGCAGAGTTGCCTAATATTTCCCCGTACACACAGCCCAGGAATTGTGCACTGAAACACACAATTTGTTGGGCAGTGGTGGTGTACACCTTTAATCTCAGCATGTGGAAGGCAGATCTCAGCCTCAATCTCAGAGCTCTGACTGCCTCTGTCTCCCAAGCACTGGGATTGATGGTGGTGTGGGCAACTTCTACCCAGCTATTGCCAACATTAACTTGATTTAAAAAAAAAAAAAAAAAAGACGTGTTAGTTCCAGATGTGGCTAGTTTGATTTGTCTTGCTTTGACTTAGACAGCGCATCACTGTGCGAAGAATTCTGAATTTGCACTTGCCCCTCACCTAACCTGGCACAAGGACTGGGCTTCCCTTTCCTAGACAGAACATCCTAGGGTCTGGGTGAGAAAACCCCAGGACTCAAAGTCAGTAACTGCTGCCTCAACCAGGCTTATATATTACAGAGCTCTTTTGTGGACTGGGCCCTTGGCACATCGCACACTTAAGGGTGCACACACAATAGTCTAGACCTCCAGGTGTAGCTTTGGTCCAACTAACTGAATGTCTCCGCCTCAATTTCCCTATTTGTAAAATAGATCATAAGCCTACCAGTGAACGGCAGGAATGTGTCCAGAGACTATCGGTGTTTCTGGCCTCTCCAAGGTTCTTAGCTGCTCTTCTACCTTCAGAAAAGCATACAGCTACCCAGGATAGGGCTCTGAAGACCTAGATCCCGGCTTAGCTCGACCTCTGATCTGTCCACTCTCACTAAGTACCGCCATGTGAGAACTGTGGCGGCTCTATAGGATGCCTGCCCTCCTTTGGTGAGGTGGGCAGTGCCCTGCCAGCTCCAGTTACTCCAGTGGTGGGCATGTTGGGCTGAACAGGGTCGTGGACTGTGGGGTCTAGTGTGCATGTGAGACAAAGCTCTAGGTCACTGCGAGCTGAGATTGTTGGCCTTTTTGATTTGGGGTTAGGTTGAATCGGGGCAGGTAAATGCCACAGTGGCAGGATCACTCAGGGTCCATCATGAGTCAGTTACATGGTTAAATGTAAAGTTGCAGTTTGAATGAGTGTGTCAGCAGAGAGGTTGAAGAGTCAGGGTCTAATCTGGGGTAGGTGAAGGACAGACAGGGACTGACTAGAGGCAGAGGAAACAGCAAAGACGCTGTGGTGAGAGAGAGGAAGCACAGGGAAATGACGTGACTTGTGGCAGGACAGGGTGCAGGGCCACGGAGTTCTAAGGGTCTGAAGCACGAGAAGCCTTTGGGAGAACTCAAGTAGTAACATGATCAGATTTGTGGTTTGAAAAGCTCCCTCTGGCTGCCTGGCGCAGGAGAGGGTTTGAAAGCTGGGAGCCCTGGGAAGTGGTTTTGGTACTGTTTAGGTGATAGCAGTGACTTTGTCCAGAGTGGTGGTTGCAAGGATGGGTAGAACTGTATGTTGTACTTACTTGTTTGTTTATTATTTTTTTTGAAACAGGGTTTCTCTGTGTAGTCCTGGCTGTGCTGGACTCTCTATGTAGACCAAACTAGCCTAAAACTCAGATTTACCAGTACTGAGTGCTGGGATTAAAGGTCTTAGGCTTGAGTGATTACTGTAAGTTCCAGGTCAGCCTGAGCTACAGCAATTCTGTATTTCAAAACAAACTCCCAAACTAAACCAAGTGTGTAGAGTTAGCATCAGCTAACTGAAATCACACAGCTGGCACGTTATGAAAAGATACTGAGAAGAGAACTTAGTCTGAGGATATTCTCTCTCTTTCTCTCTCTCTCTCTCTGTTTTTGTTTTTGTTTTTTTTTTTTTACTCTATGTTTTGCCTGCATGTGTGTATGCAGACAGTGTATGTCCCTGTTAGAGCTGTGGATGGTTGGAGTGGTACTGAGAGGCAAACTTGGGTCTTCTGCAAGAGAATCAAGCATTCTTAACTGCCAAAGCATTTCTTCAGAAACCTGGGATTATTTAAAAAGAAATTAATGAAAAGAACAAGTTTCAGTCTAATGACAAACCTGAGACCAACCTAACTTAGGAGCTTTACAGTGGTGTTTCTGTGTGTTTTAGTTTTTGGTTTTTCGAGACAGGGTTTCTCTGTGTAGCCTTGGCTGTCCTGGACTCACTTTGTAGACCAGGCTGGCCTTGAACTCAAGAGATCCACCTGTCTGCCTCCCCAGGACTGGGATTAAAGGCGTGTGCCACCATGCCGGGCCTTGCCCAGTGTTTCTTAAACCTGTCAAGGTTATGAAGAACAAAGATAAGAGATGCAGAGCAGCCAGGTGTGGTGGTGCACGCCTTTAATCCCAGCACTCGGGAGGCAGAGACAGGTGGATCTCTGAGTTGAAGGCCAGCCTGGTCTACAAAGTGACCACCACTTTGCCACACCACACCCGGCTGAAATAAATTTTTTTAAAAATCCAGGATGATTTGGTGAGATGGCTAAGAGGGCTTGGATGCCAAGCCTGGTGACCTGTGTTCACCCCAGGACCCACATGGTGGAGGAGAGAACAACTCCTGAAAGTTGTCCTCGGTCCAGATGTGTGCTGTGGCATGTCGTGGCCACCCCCACAAACTAAATGTTCTTTTAAAAAGGAGGTGGGGTAGGGAGCAGGGCATGTTGTTGAAGTACCTGAGAGGTAACTAATCTACATGAGAGTCTACTCAGAAAATAAAATAGTAATTAAAAAATTAAAAACAACAGTGGAATAAATAAAAGATGGCTTAAGAGATAGCTTTTGTAGCAAGCAAACGCTGCAGAGGGTTACCGCTAGGGTCTCTACGGTGGGCGTGTAGGTGTTCGATGTGTCAGTGTTTGTGTAATGAAGCATAAGAACGGGCCCCAACTCATGTGGACAGTCTTGAGTCTCCTCAGTTCTGGGTGGGTGCCATAGCCACAGAGAGAGGACAAAATGCTAACATGGAGCTTGGCTCTTCAGAGGAAGCCCGCACCTGGGGCTTTCCATTAAGACTGCAAGAAGAGCTGGGCATGGTGGCGCACGCCTGTAATCCCAGCACTCAGGAGGCAAAGGCAGGCAGATCAGGTGAGTTCGAAGCCAGCCTGGTCTACAAAGTGACTCCAGGACAGCCAAGGCTGCACAGAGAAACCCTGTCTTAAAAATCCAAAAACAACAACAACAACAAAAGACTGCAAGGAGAGCTGGGCAGTGGTGATGCATGCCTTTAATTTCAGCACTCAGGAGGCAGAGGTGGGCAAATCTTTGCAGTTTGAGGGCAGCCTCATCTACAAAGCATGTTGCAGGACAACCAGGACTACACAGAGAAACCCTGTCTCAAAAACAGACAACACACACACACCAAAACAACAACAACAAAATACGAGGGCTCATGGCATAGCTCAGTGGTAAAATGAGACCTTAGGATCACCCTGCTCAACAGCTGCAAACCCACAACCCCTTTGCCTCTTCTGAGCAGGAGCAAGTTGGACAGGGGACTTGTGCAAAAGCATGCACAAGTTAGGAAGTCCCTTAAGTTTCATTTTTCTCATGTATAAATTTGAAAATAATAAGCTCTGGTTTACCACCCACCATAGTGATCTTCCCAGTGACTTAGGGGCCCCAAAACATGTCTGTTCCTGCCCTGAGGCTGGATCTGTGATTGATCACCTGGCCTCTCCCTTATGTTCTATTTCCACACACAGCTCCTTTTATCCCCAATACAGTCCGCCCCCCCCCCCTTTTTTTTGACAGGATCTCACTATGTAGCTCTGGCTTAGAACTTGCTAGGTAGACCAGTTTCCTTTGAACTCACAGAGATCTGCCTGCCTCTGCCTCCTGAGTGCTAGGATTAAAGTAATATATCACTACAGTCTGGCACCAACACAGTAATGTATTGGCAGGGTGCAGGGCAAGGGTCTCTCTTACCTAACTTCCTGGCCCCTGAAGGAGCTCTTTTTGTTGTTTGTTTTTTCTTACTCTGTGGCCCAGTTCTGTTCTGGAACTCACTGCGTAGACCAGGCTGGCTTGAATGACCTCACTGTGATCTACCTGCTTCCGCGTCTGCAGCACACCTGGGTTCCTGCGCTAGCATGCCTTCATGTGCCGACACCAGCTCTGCAGTTTCCCTTTGCCCCATGCCTCGCGCAGCAGCCTCATAGTTAACCCCTTGCTCAGTTACATGACCACGATGGGTGGCATCTGCTCCAGCTGCGGACCCTCAGGCCTGGGCTGGCATAGGGCTCACACTCATGGTGCATGTGCCCGTCCCTAGCCTTTGGCATCACCCTCCAGGTGTGGCTTGGCCAGACTTTAGCCCTCTCCTTGGCAATTATAAAGGCCCCAGGGGCTGCACTGCTGGTCTGTGGTGGAGACTTTGAGGTAGCCAGGGCCACAGTGGACAAAACCAAAACTGAAATGAGACCCAGAACATGCTTCAGCACAGATGTGACAGGAGAGAGCCAGAAATAAGCATTCACTGAGTACCCTTTAGAAACTTCACAGCTCCTGTGGCTGGGGCCCGTTTACAACCAGGTCACAAGTGTGAGTGAAAAGGCAGGCTACATCATCAGGCCTGCCTATGTCCAAAACTCTGTTCTTTCCATTGCCTACATCTATCAGGCCTGGCACCAGCAGCAGCCACGGCTGGCCGTACTGCCTGGCAAACCCCTGTGGGGTGGTCTTCCCAGTCTGTAGCTCCACTACTCTCCCAGATTCTTTTTGGAAAGGGCAAAATAAGTTTGAGACTTCAGAGTCAATTGGGCTATCCGCCTTGACCAATCAACTGCTAGCCGGCAGCCTCCTAGAAGCTCAGGAGTGATCACCTCAGCATGCCATGACTCCGTAGGCCTCGTCTGTGGGAGACACTGACACTCTCGGCAACGTCAACTGGCAGCCATAGTTGGCAAACTGCTGACTCCTTGGCCACCTGCCTAGAGTCTAGGCAAGCAGAAGCCAGAGGAGGCTGGCAGCCGATAGTGCAGCTGGGGCTTCGGACCACCCGCTCACACACCCAGACAGACACAGAGCTTCACCTTCCAACAGCAGCAGGGAAAGGGGCGGGGTGCCACAGGCCCTGCACCTCAGAAGTAGGAGGGTCAGAAATTCAAGGTCATTCTCGGCCACTTAGTCAGTTTGAGGCAAGCATGAGCGAGCTATAAGAGCTTGTCTCAAACAAAGAAAAAGCCAGGAAATTCACAGGTGGAGCAGTGGTCTGGTGCCAGGGTAGCAACTGTGATTTACCTGGCCCTTTCCAATTCCCAAAGACAGTCTTGTCCAACACCATCCTGTGTCCCCACAACCGCCTTCCAAGTGAAGACACCCAAGAGCACAGCCTCCTCCACACCGGATTCTGGGCTCAAACCTCTTCTCTTCCCGGCAGCATACAATTTGCAGAGTCTGAATCCAGTCTATTTAGTTTTGAAAACTAATGGCTCAGCCTGACCCTCAGCATGATGAGGTCCCCAGGGGCTGGGGGCACTAACCACTGCAGCCTGAAATGCTCTCATTCTCTGTCAGAAAGCACAGCCAGAGCGGCGCAACCACAAGCAGCAGCACACAGTGTTCCGCTCTTCTCTCTCTCTCTCATGTCCCCCTAGAAGCCAGCGGGGTCCTATATGTTCCCTAGAACTGTATTTAGAAGCCATTGCCCTCAGCAGCACTGCCAGCCCTGGCTCCCCGCCCCCAGCCCTGCACTGACCCCATCCCACTGCTGCGCCCTGCTTGTTTATCCTTCTCTCCCAGACTCTGGGTTCTGTGGAAGGAGCCCATGTCGCATTCACCTAAAGGGCTGTAGAGAGCGGCTGGTGCATCGTGAGCTCTCCCATGCAGGACCTAAGCAGATAGGAGGCTCCTCTCACATACCAAGGTATTTTATTTTTTAAGGATGTTAGATACCTTCATAATGAACCACACTTACATACACACAAACTCTCCATGGGCACGTGATACTTGTAAACACACGGAGATAGATCCAGAAGGTCAAACAAGCACATGATCCACATTAAAGAGCTCACATGGGGCCAGCTCACTGTAAACCTTCCTTAAGCATGAGCCACCATTAATTATAAGTTTAAAGTAAGATTCCCCAGTGTTCCCTGTTCTTAAATTTCTTTAGGGTGACCGGGACATTTTAGCCTAATTCAAACAAGCTCTCCGTGGTGTGTGTACACAAATCACTGATCAATTTGTTACACCCAGCATTTGGGAGGAGGAGGCAGGCAGATGAGGAGTGGAGGTAAGGCTGGGTACATGAGACAGTCTCAACATTTTAGAGGACAGAAAAAAGGCTGTCTCCTCTCATCATTTACGGTCTGAACCCTGCCGCTCCGGGAATTTGCTGTGTGCCTCGGAAGGGTGCCTCTTCTTCACATGTCATATGCCAGCATGGGAGTGATGTTGTATCAAATCCACTAAACACCATGTGAGGTGGTGGCTATCACCCTGGAATCTGAGACAAAGAAACCCAAAGAAGTCATGTCACCTGCCAAAGGTCACCAGTGAGGGGACTGTAAGAGTCCTCAAGCAATCACCCAGGCCTGTCTCTCACACACACACACACACACACACACACACACACACACACACACACACAAGCACACATGCCTCATTAGATGCTTTACCATTGTCATTTCCTGTTACTGACTCTGAGGCAATGGTAATTACCAAACAATGTGAGCCACATGATGAAATACTTAATGGCTCCCAAGAGAGAGAACAGCCTTAGTCACTGGAGTACCTGCTGGGGTAACATAATCTACATACGTTCATTCTGTAATAGGGCATGACACTTTTCAACATGAGCGGAGCAGGACTTTAATGAAACTCAATAGGTCAATATGTGCTACATAGTCTATATAAATAAAGCTGATTTTGACAGTGATGGCCTGGGTTCTGGGCACCTATTTGGAATCTGTGGCCATTTGGCACACAAAACAGCTCTTTTGTTTTGTTTTGGTTTTGTGTTGGTTTTTTGTTTTGTTTTGTTTTTGTTTTTCGAGACAGGTTTTCTTTATGTTATCTTGGCTGTCCTGGACTCACTTTGTAGACCAGGCTGGCCTCAAACTCAGTGATCCACCTGCCTCTGCCTCCCAAGTGCTGGGATTAAAGGCGTACACTACCACACCTGGATTTTGTTTTGTTTTTCAAGACAGGGTTTCTCTGTGTAGCCTTGGCTGTCCTGGACTTGCTTTGTAGACCGGGCTGGCCTCGAACTCACAGCGATCTGCCTGCCTCTGCCTCCCGAGTGCTGGGATTAAAGGCGTGCGCCATCACCGCCCGGCTCCACACAGAACAGCTCTTATTTGCCTGTACTAGAGAGGAGAGGAGGTGGCCAGAGGAATATACCTTTGCCTGCTAGAAAGGCATCCATAAGAACAGGCTGTTGGGGGCTTTGACAACCATCTATAATGAGATCTGGTGCCCTCTTCTGGCCTGCTGGCACACATGCAGGCAGAACAATGTATTCATAATAAATAAATCTTAAAACAAAAAAACAAAAACCAGGTTGTGGAATGAGCATATGTCCCTGAATGCCTGATATCTCAGTAGAAATGTCAACCTGGAAGCAGGACTGGGCTCCGCTGTGGAGGACATAAAGAGACCAGGTTTGGACAGAGGGAAGAGGGTGGAGACAGATGTGAGAGTTCACCTCCACCTTTCTTTCCCTCCCCCACCCTCGGACCCCCTTGGTGCCCCTCTTCCCGCTGCCCCCTGCCACATTTTCCCCTCCTGACACAAGGTATATACAGGCTAGCTTGACTTCTCCCATGAAGCTTGGGCTGGTTTGGAGTTCTGGCTTCCGCTTCCCAAGTGCTGGGATTATAAGCATCAGCACCACAGCCAGCTTCCCTTCCCCTCTCCTTTCCAAGTCTAAAGGATCCAGTTACCCCCTGGTCCCTCTGGCTTTCTCTGGCCTCTCAACAAGAAAGTCAACTTGTTCCTAATGGATTCCTCCACCAACTATGCACATCTGGCCACAAATCTCTGGCTGCCTTTGGTTTGTTCATTTGTATTTATTTATTCATTCATTCAACAAATACTTTTCTAAGCAACTGCTCTGTGACATGTAGGCATAAGGTTATTGTGTAATTCAAAGCTGATTTCTGTACACCACCCCCCCATACTGTTCTGAGACTCTCCTGTCTCAATGTTGTGTAAATACCTCTCCCCAATTGTCCCCTGGTATGCCAATGAAGCAGCTTACAGCCAATTGCTGAGCAGGGGAGAGAATAAGGCTGGACTTCCTGCCAGCCAGGGGAGGAGGAGTTAGAGGAGGAAGTAGAACATTCAGCCATGGGGCAGAGGTTGGGAGATATCAGAAGAGGAGCTAGATCAGGAAGGCCACACAGTGCAAGCATCTTGGGGATTTTGACAAAGAGGAAGCCAGATTAGCTTAGAGGGTTAAGAATGGAGTAATAACTGCTCAGTTATTGTGCTGTGAAGCTTATTAAACAAATATAATAGAGTCTCAACTATTTTAATGGAAGCCAGAGTAAGAGAGAAACTGAGGAACAAACACAATTTTATAAAAATAACCTTTACAGTGACACTCTCTGATCTGGTAGTTCGGGACCCTATAAAAAGGGGAAGACAAGTAGATTCCTGCCTTCTAGAAGTTCATTTGTCTAACAAGGAGGCAGACAGCACAGCTATGAAGGAAATGGACTGTAGGGGAGTGGGTGTGTGTGTGCAAGAAAGATAGTGAGTGGGCTCAGCAGGTGAAGTGCTTACTCTGTAAGCCTGGTGACCTGAGCTTAGGCTCCAGGATATGAAAAGACAAAAGGAGAGGACTGACTACTAAAAGCTGTCCTCTGACCGCCACACACCTGTCATGCACGTGTGTATCACACATGTCTGTTCTGTGTCTGGTAGGGTCCCACACATGTCATATGTATGTATGTATATGTATACATACATATATACATAATATATATATAATATATATTATCTATTATAATAAATAATAGATAGCAAGGCAAGAGAGCTTCATGACAATAGTTTGTCTAAGGTGGCAACAAACTATTAAGAAAATTCTAAATGTTCCATATCTGTACTCACTGGCTCCACAGATCCAAAGACAGGGGCAGTATACGCTTTCTGGTAAGGAGCTCTTTTCTTCATTCAACTCAGATTAATAGCCTTTTTTGTTTTATTTTATATTATATTTTATTTTTTCAAGACAGGGTTTCTCTGTGTAGCCTTGGCTGTCATGGACTCACTTTGTAGACCAGGCTGGCCTCAAACTCACATCAGTCCGCCTGCCTCTGCCTCCCAAGTGCTGGGATTAAAGGCGTGCACCACCGCCGCCTGGCTTATTTTATTTTTTAATTGAATTCTATTTACATTTTATTTTAGTCTTCCTATATAGACTAGGCTGGTCTTGAATTCATGGCAATCCTCATACCTCAGCCTCCAAAAATATTAGAATACAGTCATATTGCACCATATCCAGCTCAGAACAATAACTTATATGACCAGAGTGACAGCTTAGTGAACAAATACTCCTTCCTGATGCATCCTTTTACTGATCTGTGGGTGTGCTGACAGCAGCAACACCAAAACTCAAGGTCAACAGCCTCCAGAAACACTGAAGCCAAGGGAGCTAGCTTAGGTCAGGGCTTAGACGTAGGAAGGCCAAGGACAGGTATGTAGATTGCCTAATAGTTATCTGGACCTCTGCTGGCAGTCACAATCTGAAGAGCAACTTGCTAATATCTTCCAAAAATAGAACATTCACATGCCTTCTGATTCTGCAAATGCCACTACTTAAATCAACCCTAAAAGCATTGCTATATGTGAACTGTGTGGGAGAATACAAAAGCCTCTTCCACTTCAAGTAGCAGAAGCAGCAGCAGCAACCTCAGATCCCGAGAGCTAAGGGTGACCTGGTCAAGTGCACCACAGTGCCTCTGCCCAAGGAACAGGGTAGTCACTACAAACGCTCACCTCAGGGGGCCGAGGATGGAGCGCAGTTGGTAGGGTGCTTGTTTAGCATGCATGAGACCTGGGTTCAGTCCCCACATGGTATGAAACAAGGCATGGCGGCACATGCCATAATCTCAGCTTTCCGGAGGCAGACTAAAAAGGATCACTAGTTCAAGGTCATCTTCAATTACACAGCAGGTTTGACACCAGCCTTGGCTGTTTCATTTTTTAAATGATTTTTATTACTATCTTATGTATATGAGTATTTTGCCTGCATGTATATCTATGCACCATGTGCATACTGGCATCCACATAAGCCAAAGAAGGATATCAGATCCCCTGGAGCTGTGAGCAACCATGTGGGTGCTGGGAGACAAAACCCCAGTGTTTTGCAAGGGCAGCCACCGCTCTTAACTGCTGAGACATCTCACCCGTTCCACTTGTTTGGGTTTGTTTGTTTGGTAGGTTGGTTTTTGTTTTTTGTTTGTTTGTTTTTTGAGACAGGGTTTCTTTTGTAGTCTTGGCTGTCCGGGATTTGCTTTGTAGACCAGGTTGGCCTTGAACTCACATCGACCTGCCTGCCTCTGCCTCCCGAGTGCTGGCATTAAAGGCCTGCACCATCAAACCTGACTCGTTCGCTTTGAGACAAAGTTTTACTATGTAACCCTGGCTGGCCAAGAACTCTCAATTAGACCAGACTGGTTTTGAACTCACAGAGATCTATCTGTCTCTGCTTCTCAAATGTTGGGATTAAAGGTATGTGCCACTATACCTAACTCTCAGTATGAAAAAAATTGAAAATTTTCTCTCAGGGTGAGTGTTCTATGTGAAAACACTAAGTCCAAGAACAGTTTGTAAATTAGGATGTTTTTGACTCACACAAACCAAAAAGATCTTGCATACCTATGTCCTCACAGCTGTCTGTAACTGTATAAAGCCTAAAAGACACGTGGCCAAATGACCAGTTTCTAGTCTGGGTGGCGAGGGATGGACCCAGGCAGATATTCATTTTCCTTTCCTTTTCTACTTTTCTTTCTACCTCCTCCCCCTTGATGGTACTGGATCTCAAACTCAGGGTCTTAAGAATGCTAGATGAAGCCGGGCGTGGTGGCACATGACTTTAATCCCAGCACTCAGGAGGCAGAGGCAGGTGGATAGCTGTGAATTTGAGGCCATCCTGGGCTACAGAGAAACCCTGTCTCAAAAAACAAAACAAAACAAACAAACAAACAAACAAACAAACAGAATTCAGTGCCAGCCTTGCCTATGAAACAATTTCAAAGCTTTCCAGGAGTACCATAAAGCCATCTTAAAACAAACACACAGATGTCTGTATGGGATCTGGGAATGTACTCAGTGTACAGTGTTTGTCTAGCAATCTTTGCTTTTGTGTCAGGGTGTGTCCACATGTGTGCCTGGGGGTGGGGAGACCAGAGGTTGATGTTGGGTATCTTCTTCAGTCACCTTTCACCTTATTTTTGGAGACAGAATCTCTCCCTGAGCCTGGCTGGATGGGCTGGCTAGCAAGCTCTAGGGACCCTGCCTCACCTCCCAGTGCAGTGGTGAGTGTTGCTGCGCATGGCTCTCTAGTAATTACTGGGGATGGAGCTCAGGTTCTCATGCTTGGGCTTTACCAGCTGAGCTGTCTCCACAGCCTCCTTGCACTGCTCTTGGGAGACAATGTCTCTCTCTCTTAGGCTAGCCTGCACCACTGGATAGCCTGTGCTACCCTCCAGCTCTTGGACTTCCTCCTGCCTTACGCTCTTCCGTGCTGGAATACAGGTGTGAGCCACCACACTCCTCTTCTCCTAGCATTCTTTTTGTTCTTTGCTTGCTTGTTTTTGTTTTTTCAAGACAGGGTTTCTCTCTCTAACATCCCTGGCAGTCATGGACCGCCTTTAATCCCAGAATTTGGGAGGCAGAGGCAGGCGGATCGATGTGAGTTCAAGGCCAACCTTGTCTACAAAGTGAGCACAGGACAGCCGAGGCTACACAGAGAGACCTTGTCTCAAAAAAAAAAAAAAAAAAGAAAGAAAGAAAAGAAAAGAAAAAAAGAAAAAAAAAAGTGAGACTTAGGAATCCCTTTAAGAATAGAATAATAGTTGGGCAGTGATGGTGCGTGGCTTTAATCGAAGCACTTGGGAGGCAGAGACAGGCAGATTGCTGTGAGTTCAAGGCCAGCCTGGTCCACTGCGTGAGTTCTAGGACAGCCAGGCTACACAGAAACCCTGCCTTAAAAAACAAAACAAACAAATAAAAATAAAAAAACAAAAGGGGTTTGGGGTGTAGCTCAGTTGTTATAATGCTTGCCAAGCAACCACGAAGCTCTGGATTCTCTCCCCAGCACTGCGTATGTCAGGAATGGTGGACCCTCGGGAGTCGGGAACAGGAAGATCAGAAGATCAAGGTCATGCTTGGCTACACTGTTGCTTTGAAGCCTCCTGGGCTAAGAAACACTGCTGTTTTGTTGTTCGCCTACTGGCCAACCCATCTCGTTCCCAAACTCCCCGCCTTGCTTCGGCTGCCCTCTAAGTCCACACGCCATCTTACCCTCCACCTGCTCCCTGCTCGGCATTCCTACTGTTAGTGCCAACAAGACAGAATTATAAAAGTGGGGTGCCTCCAAAGCAGGGCTTACCTGCATGTGTTTTCTTAGCTCCACTGACTGTGAGCAAAGAGCCTCAGCCCCTGGACTGTCTCCTCTAGATCTTGTAAGGACGTATGAAGCGCGCTCAGCATGACGCCCAACACATGTACAACAGATTCAGTTTCACACTGTCCCCTCCCTAGTCCCCCTACCCAGTGACAATGAGTGTTCCCCTCCCCCACCCTTGCATGGTCACAACTACAGGGTGGGAACCCAGGGCCTCTGCTGATAGCCGGGGTCTCGAAATGAACCCCTGACCCCGTGCTGTGCCCTCAACTCTTACCTGCCCAACGTTGAAGGTCAATGTGATGGCATAAAAGAAATTAGAGTTGGCACTTCCTGCATAAATCCACAGGTGCCACAGGACAGGGAAGAGGAGAGAGCAGACAGCGATGATGCAGGTGAGGACGAAGATGTTCCGCAGGACTGCAAAGACAGACGGCCAGTTAGCCCAGCACCCACTGTCTGCTGTGGCAGTCACACAGGGAGCAGCCCATGTGGCTCAAAGGTGGGGCATTCCAGAATCACTGTGTGCTAGAAGGCAAATTGCAGACCCCAGCCATGGCTCCTCATGCCCACAACTGCTGGGGAATCTGTATTTGGAGACTTTCCTCCCACTGTAGGCTTGTCTGCCTAAGACTAGCCTCAGTCAGCAAGTCCGTGGATGCTCCAAGGCATAACAGTGAGGCCATTTCATGAAGACACAGGGTCTCCTCATCTCCAAACTCCCCAGTGGGATACGACGTGGCAGTGTGGCATGGGTGAGAGCAGGGCACGGGCCAGCATCATTAGAGTTCCGCAGTGGGTCTAGATGGTGCCACAGCCCACCTGGGCTAAAGACACACTGTCTCAGTGTTTGTTTTGCCCTTTAAGTGACCTTCATTTACTCTTCCTTATATGACTTACAAATCTCTCTTCCTCCCAACAGAGTCTCATGTAGCACAGGCTGGCCTCAAACTAGCTAGAGATGACCTTCAATTCCTGATACCCCTGCTTCTACCTCCCAAGTGTTGGGTGCATGTCACAACAGGCTATAATTTTATTTTATTTTATTTTATGAGCATTTTACTTGCATATATGTCTGTGGCCATGTGTGTGCCTGGTACCCATGGAGGTCAAAAGACAGTGTCAGATTCCCTGGAACGGGGGTTATGGACAGTTATGACACACCTGAATATTGAACCCAGGTCCTCTGCAATAGCACAGTAACAACTGCTTTTAAGCACTGGGCCATTTCTGCAGCCACAGCCCATTCATTTCCCACCTCCCCTCCTCTTTGTAGGACAAAGTAGTTTGAAGTTATTTTTAAAGCTTAGCTTTTGCCAACATACAACTCACTAATTTTGTTTGTTTTGTTTTGTTTTTTTGAAAGAGGGACTCATGTAGCCAAAGCTGGCCTTCAACTTGATATGTGTCCTAAGATAAGATGACCTTTACCTCCTGATCCTCCTGCCTCCACCTTCCACATACACACACCATCATGTCCGTTCTTTACAAAGAAGGTAAGTAACCTTCTTTTGTTATTATTGTTGTTTAAAAAGTCATTTAATCCCAGCATTTGGGAGGCAGAGGCAGGCAGATCTCTGAGTTCAGGGCCAGCCTAGTCTACAAAGTGAGTCCAGGACAGCCAAGGCTACACAGAGAAACCCTATCTTGCGGGGGGTGGGGGGGGGGTGGGGGGGGGTGGGAATAATTTTAGCCAGGCTTGGTGGTGCACGCCTTTAGTCCCAGCACTTGGAGGGCAGAGGCAGATTGCTGTGAGTTTGAGGCCAGCCAGGTCTATAAAGCAAGTCCAAGATAGCCAAGGCTACCCAGAGAAACCCTGTCTTGGAAAACAAAACAAACAAACAAAAAGCTGGCAATACCATCAGCTGTTTTTCAAATGTTAGTGGTATAAGAAATCCCCTGTTTTGGACACTAGCCTGGAGTCCTGAAAAGTTGTCTTTTCTGATCTGGAATTTCCATAGTTCTGGATGGCCAACACTGACAGGCCAAAGCCCTGATTCAGGTCTCCTGAGACCTGCCGGGGAAGCCTGTGTCTCTTCCTCTACCTCAGGAAGAACCCCGGGAAAGCGATGTTGACAGCGAGCATTATTAGATTGATGTTATCAAGCAACATCACAAACCGAAAAGGGGAACAAATCAGCTTCCTGCTCCACGCTGCGATCTAGATTTCATTTCCCAGTGTTCCTGTCTGATCTTCTATAAACCCCATGGATGAAAAGAACATATATTATTTCTAGAATAAGACTTGTGGGACCTTATTATTTCTAGAATAAGACTTGGGGTACCTGGTAGCCCAAGTGACTCCTGGTTCTCTGACCTAGGCTCTAGATGGGGTGACAGGAAAGAGAGCGGGGATCAAAAGTGAAAGAGGCTATGGGTGCAGCCTCCAGTCTGTGCTTGGGAGACCGTCACTGGTATCCAGCTGGGCTCGGGCCAGTGGTGACCTTTGCAGGAGCAGAGAACTGCTATCACTCTTGCTGGCTGGAAGGCTGGGAGATTAAAGCTCTACGCCAGAGCAGATGGAACTGGGGACCTGGGGCACAGGACAGCTTGTTCCAGGCACCAGGAGGTGTCAGAGATGACCAGGGCCTACACCCCTCATCAGACCTGCTAGGTCAGGTGGAGTCAAGTTCCCCAGACATTCACTGCGTGGCTTCCTCAATCCGTGGCACCGCTCTGCAGCCCAGGAACTTCTGACAAGAGCCTCTCCCTCTCAAGCTTCAGGTATTCAGAAATAAAATGTCACCTAACGTATCTGGTCTCATCAGGAATGTATAGAAGAATTAGGGGACTTCAGCAGTCAGAGTTGTTTCTTTTCTTAAATTACATGCTAGATACACAGGAACTTACAGCATAATGCTTTACACAATAGTTAAAAAACAGAACAAAACAGCACATGTTCAGCTCCAGCGCTGGGGCAGGTGGCGGTGCAGCTGGACCACTGGAGGCTGGTACAGCTCTGCCAGCTGTTCTCTGACACCCTGAGTATGAACTGTCTGACTCATCCTGACCCAAGGCTGTAGAAGCCAATGATTTACTCATTTACTTATTTTTCTTTTTGTAGACGGGGTTTCTCTGTGTAGCCCTGGCTGTCCTAGAACTTGCTCTGTAGACCAGTCTGGCTTCGAACTCAGAGAACCCCACCTGCCTCAGCCTCCCAAGTGCTGAGATTAAAGGCGTGTCCAGGGCAGGACCTATTCATCATTTCTTCCCCACTGGGCAATACAAGGAAACAGGTGAGATGGGAGCAGGGAGCTCAATACTGGCAGCTAGTGTTTCAACGGGACATCCTACAATATTAGCTATATTCAACTAGGACAAAAGACCACAAAATGTCTATTCAGAGGTCCCAAGGCCAAGGCTAAAGACCTTAGGTGAGTAGAACTCATAGATAGTAAGTCCTAAAGAGGTGCTCCAAACAATACAGTGTGTCAGGCCTACTCTCTGCAGGT
Source organism: Acomys minous (assembly GCF_964271855.1). Taxonomy (NCBI): domain Eukaryota; kingdom Metazoa; phylum Chordata; class Mammalia; order Rodentia; family Muridae; genus Acomys; species Acomys minous. The sequence goes on along the minus strand of NC_140485.1, from coordinate 79,802,373 downwards.
ACTTCAGACAAGCTGTCCCTATAACTCCCTGCCCAGCCGGTCAGTAACAGCCTCCACTTAACAGGTACTATTAGGTCACCCAGGATTCTGGAAACTCCCTCTCCTTCTCTGCCTCATCATCCCTGTGGGCATAAAATTATTTATTTCAAGGGGTTTTTTTGCTGGTTTTTTTTTTGGGGGGGAAGGGGGTGTTTGAGACAAGGTTTCTTTGTGTATTCCTGGCTGTCCTGGACCTAGCTCTGTAGACCAGGCTGTCCTGGAACTCACGATTGTTTCAAGATAAATATATTATAAAAATTATAATAATAAATTATATAGATTTATAAATTTAAATGAGTATATTAGTTATAATTATTATATGTTTTATAATATGTTTATATAATAATTATATGTTAATATATATTTATTTCTATGTCTCTGGCTGCTAAGCACAAAGCTTTGATGGCAGAAATATGCAGGGGATGCTCCTTGTTAATTATTACTGGTGATAACTATAGCACTATTAACATATTTTCTTTCTCAAACTTAAAAAATACATTTATTTTTGAGACAGTTCTCCCTACGTAGCCTGGAAGTCCCTTATGTAGTCCTGGCTAACCTCAAACTTACTGTCCTCCTGCCTCAGCCTTTTAAACATCCCAGGATGCTCCACTTACTCTCTTCATCAGACAGATGGAAAAGGAAAATTCAGACACTCAGAAAGGCTCCAACAGCTGCCTGGGAAAGGCAAGATGTATACTCAGGCTGTATCCAGTCTGTCTACCAAAGGCAGCAATGTGAGCCTGCCACACAGTGCCTCTGAGAAAGGGCAACGCTCTGTGCAGGACAGACAGCTAAGGAAAACCACCTGCTTCAGAGCGGGCAAGACCAGTGGCTGAAGCCGGACCCTCCCACAGACAGAGGCATGTCCATGTATCCTGACTGCCTCATGAGTCATCTCTAGGTGACTCCTGCCTGTGAAATGAGGATGTCACAAGCAGCAGATGGTAACTTCAGTCAGCTCGGATTGGTCACCACTCCCCCAGGCCCAAGAGACACCTGGCCTGGGCTTGGTCTGCCCACTTAGCTGTTTACCTTCACTCTGGGGCCACACTTACAGGTAGATTTCCTACTTGCAGCTGGTCAGTTTCACTTCCTGGTTGACATCCAGACACGCCCAAAACAACAAGAACTAACTTCCTTGGAAGCTGGCACTTGGAGTTCACTTCCGACTCTTGGTTGTGTATCGGTTTCCCTCCCATTGGAAGACAGAGAGCCAGGAGGGTAACTGGGCTCGGCTTCCTTCAAAGGGAGCCTTCAAAAGCCCTTCTACACATACATTTGCTGATTCTGTTGTGTCACGATCTATGCTGGATGCTGGAACCATAGAGGCAAAAGAAATCTGCCCTAAGGGAGCCTCCAGAGAGATGGGTAGAACTGAGAGGGGTCTTTGTAGGAAGCAGGAAGTCTCATGTTTACAGCCCAAGGCTACAGTTACTCTTGCTCAATGGGACGCTTGGCCGTTGTCCAGTAGGAAGCCTGGTCATATGTGGCGTCCTACATTTGCATTTAAATGAAATTTTCATGTCTGCTGGCACCACGGCTCATCTCTGTAATCACAGTATTCAGGAAGCTACGACAGGAAGACTGCTTCTAATTTGATAGGCTACATAGTGGATTTCAGTGGCCTTGGCTACAATCTGGGCTCTGTCACAGGCAAAACAACAACAACAACAACAACAACAAACCAAAACCACAAAAAACAAACAACAACAACAACAAAAAACCACCCAATGGGGGAAAATCTATGCGTGGCAGTACACACCTGTAGTACCTGATTTGAGAGGTGAAGGTAGAAGGGTCAGGGGTTCAAGGTCATCTTAAGCTACATAGAGAGCTTAAGGCCAATTTGGGCAACATGAGACCCTAGTTCAAAAACTTGGAGCAGAGGAGAGAAGAAGAAATTCAGTCCCTGTATAATATTAGCAGCCAACTACTGGAGTACAGATTGGACATGGTCATCATCACAGACCCGGGGCTGGACTGCACTGGGCAAGGCTCACAGAGCTAGGCTACAATCCTCGTCTTCCTACTTAGAAGTCACGACTTGAGCAAGTGGCTCTGTCTTTCTGTACCTCAGTTTTCTCATCTGTATAAAGGAGACTCTTACCTCAAAGGCTGATGCAAAGACAAATGAGCAGCAATGGTCAGGTCCACAGTCAAGTGCTCTGTAAGTGGCACTCATCTGTGTGCTCACAGCACCAGGGGGCACTTGGGCACATGCACGCTTCAGGCTGCCTCCTCGTGCTCAGTGCTACCAGCACAACAGGTGCCCAGCAAGTGTCTCGCCCAGGAGTTAGGTGGACAGTGAAGACAGTCAGAATACTCACATCTGTAGAGGTGGCTCCACACAGGGAAGAAGGCCATGTAGAGGGCCACGTCCCCCACGGTTGGATAGGACTTGAAGATGGAGATGATGGCGATCTGAATGAACATGAAGAAGATGGGGTGCTCCCTGGAGCAGGGCAGGGGAGACACACAGTGGAAGATTAGTCAGGGACTAGGCCCACTCTAGAGACTCCTGATCCCACAACATAAACCAAAAGTGCTCCCTAGAGGTACTGCTGGCAAAGGCTGTCTTCCTACTCACAGGCATGGATGGGCCAGGCCCCAGAACAAGAGCAGAAAACTACAGAGATCAAGAAATGCCCAGATGTGGCAAGGAACACCAGACAAACACCAGAACACCAGTTTATAGGCAGTGCCCATCAATAGCTACCTGCTCTCTATACCAGCTTTGGGCCTGCCCCTCAGGAATCAGAGCTGGGCACTGAGAGCTATGTGACTCCAGGAGAAAGGTCCCATCTCTTTCAGCAACAATTCCTCAACTATAGAACGGAATGTCAGCAGGGAGATAATGCTGGCCTCCAAGTTGCTGAGTTTGCTATCAACCCATTTCAGAGAGCTAGAAAGGCACATGACATCTCTTACATTGTAGATGTGAACTACACAGCAAGCTCCATTTGAGGAAAACTGACCAGAACATTAAAAACGGATGTGCATGGGGCTGAAGAGATGGCTCAGAGATTAAGAGCATTGGCTGCTCTTCTAGAGGACCCGGGTTCAATTCCCAACACCCACATGGCAGCTCACAACTGTGTGTAATTCCAGTTCCAGGGAATCTGACACTTTCATGCAGATATACATGTAGGTAAAACACCAATGCACATAAAATAAATCATTAAAAATTCTTTTTAAAATTCAAGCTATATTTATTACGTACACAGTGCTCTGCCTGCATGTGCACCTGCGCACCAGAAGAGGGCATCAGATCTCATTATAAGATGGCTGGGAGCCACCATGTGGTTCCTGGGTACTGAACTCAGGACTTCTGGAAGAGCAGACAGTGCTCTTAACCTAAGCCATCTCTCCAGCCCCCACCCCCACCCCTGCAAAAAATAAAATAAAATAAAAATTTAATGGCTGTGCCTGTCCAGCCTCCCAAATAACCCAACTAGAGTCGCTTGTGACAAATCATAATTGGGCTACAGATCAAGGACCCATTTTCCCCAACGACATCCTCAGTGTAACCTCTGCTCTTGCCTGGAATGGTGACTGGACTGAGTAGTACTGTGCCCCGGGCACCTCCAGGTGAGACCAGGGGACCAGGCCTCCAACACATCCTCCTTGCAACCTGTACTTGTGTGTGACTCTCAAATGCTGACCCTATCAAAAAGACCACAAGCCTGATGGCAGGCGGTACACGTCTAAAGGCACCGCCAGGGGGAGGCGGGCCACACGGCGGAGGGTGGATGTGTTAGCAGCAGGTCTTCACACTTACTTTAATTTGATGGCTAAAGGGACTGTGTAGAAGAAGACGTTGATCTGAAACACGCAGACAAAAAAGAGACTGAAGTGCTCAAACATCTCTGCAAAGAAGTACCAGAAAAGACCAATGTTTGGAGTGAGATCTGGAACAGAAAGTCTGGAATTAAGAAAACACAGGGAGAGAAAAGAGCAGAGTTACAAACGGTTGGCATTGCCCTGCTTTTAGCTCAAGACCTGGGGTCAGTACTGGGAGACCAAAGACGACATCATCCCTCTAGAGGGCACAGTGCAAAGAGCTCCCTAGATAACCCCATACAGATAATTTACAAATGTAGGGCTGAAGAGGCAGAAAATAGAAGCTACGACACATACTAGCTAAGGACTGGGGATACAGCTCAATTGGTAGAGTGCTGGCCTAGCACGCACAAGTCCCTGGGTTCAATCCCCAAGACTGCATTAAACCCAAATGTAAATGTAGGAGGATCATTCTTGGCAGGATTCTAAGTTCAACAAGCAAACAAAAACCAGCCAGGCTAAAAGCATCTGAAGTGAAAAAGAGGTCCATCCTAGAAATCAAAGAGAGCAGCCCCTCTTTTCCACATCAGACCACTTCACAATCAGGAGCTACCCAGTCTGGCAAGAGGAAGGAGACTTAAATAAACAACATCTATTTTGGGCATTCAAAAGACCTGCCCAGAGGAACAAGCTCTCTGAACCTGCTCCTCCCAAATCGTGTTCCACATCCTCATAGCAGGAGCCAGGAAACAGCATGTCTGAGCCTGCAACCCAGTTTTTCAAGGGCTTAAGGAGCCATCAGCAGGTTGTGCAAAAATCCCCAGGGCAACAAAACTCATCTGAAAAATTTAGACTTTTGTCTAGTTAAACCATACAAGAATTGGCTGCAATACTGGCTCTTCCAAATGTCCATGCTACCTAAGTGTGTATACACACACACACACACACACAAACACACACACAAATTCACAAAAGCAAGTATTTGTGGGTTTTGGGTTTTGTTGTTGTTTTTGCCCCCAGTGCTGGAGATGGAACTCAGGACTTCCAGAATGCTATAAAGGCACTCTACCACTAGGCTGAGCTCTGTGTGTGTGTGTGTGTGTGTGTGTGTGTGTATGTGCGCGCGCGCGCCTTTTAAAGGAATAGACAGCAAGGGCACTAGGCTGGGCAGTGACAAGAGTATTATCTGCTGCTCATACCATACCATATTTTTTGTTATTTGAAAAAAGCAGTGTTGAAACTGATCCCCGTTTATATTCTTTTCTTTTCTTTTCTTTCTTTCTTTCTTTCTTTTTTGTTTGTTTGTTTGTTTGTTTGTTTGTTGAAACAGGGTTTCTTTGTTACACAGAGCCCTGGTTGTCCTGGACTCTCCCTGTAGAACAGGCTGGCCTCTGCCTCCCCAGTGCTGGGATTAAAGGCCTGCGCCACCACACCCAGCTCCAGTTTATAATCTTATTATTTTTATTTTATTGGGTTTATTTGATTGAATGCTTTTGGTTTGGTTTTGTATTATTTGTCTTTTTGAGATAGGGTCTTGAGTGGCCTGAAATTCACTATGAAGACAAGACTGGACCTGAACTCACAAAGATTTCCCAAATGCTAGGGTTGAAGGCATATGCTACCACACCTAACTTTAATTCATAATTTTAAAAAGACAATGAATGAGAAAAAGGGTAGGAGAGACACAGTGTTCCCTAACCAAGATGATAAGTAGGTGGGTAGGGGTGGGTGTGTGTGTGTGTGTGTGTGTGTGTGTGTGTGTGTGTCTGTGTTGTATTGAAACAGAGCCTATGTAACACAGCTCAGGCTGCAATTGAACTTAATATATAGCCAAAGTTTCCTTTTTTTAAAAAAAGACTTATTAATTTATTATGTTTACAGTGTGTTCTGCCTCCATGTAACATCTGCACAACAGAAGAAGGCACTAGATCTCATTATGAATGATTGTGAGCCATCATGTGGTTGCTGGGAATCGAACTCAGGACCTTTGGAAAATCAGCCAGTGCTCTTAACCTCTGAGCCATCTGTCCAGCCCCAAACATTCCTCTCAATCCTGACCCTCCTGCCTCCACCTCCCAACTGCGAGCATTACCGGTGTGTGCCATCAGGCTTGCCTAGACTAAGTCTGTGTCTTAAGACAATGACATTTCCTTTCCTGAGTAATAAAAAAAAAAAAAAAGAACAGAATTTTTGGCATGGTGGAAAGAAAGCCGGGAAAAACTATTCACCAGGCATTATAGATGTCTATTCAAGGCAAAACACAAAGAACTCAAATTAACTAAGTTATTATGCTAGAATTTACCACAAGGAAACAGTGCAGAGTCCCAGACAAGAGCCCGATCCCAATGTGACATGGATCTGTGATCTTCCGGGCTATCTCAGAACTACTTAATCAAAAGCCCTAGGGACAGCACAGCAGTCTGCACGCCAGGCTCCCTCAGGCATCTTAGAGCATGAGGATCCCTGCTGTAAACACTGCATAGTTTTCTCCCCAACTCCATCATGAGCTATGAAAACAAATCAGTTTCCAGAAATTTCTAGTGAGGTCCGTACTTACATGAAACCGTAGACTGCAGGGATGAAATCCCAGGAGCTGAGGAGGAAGAAGGAGAGGCAAATGATTACCACCAGGCTTCCTATGTACATCAGGGCGTACTCCCAAGAGAAGATCCAGAAGGCTTTGCTCTTCACTTTCACGGGGATGTACTGCCGCTAGGAGAGAGGAGAACAGGGTATTTAGGGGCACCAGGGGCACAACGGTTACCAGCTAATGCATAAAGATCCTATAGAACCCTCTCCTACGTTACGTGTCTCTTCTCTCTCAAGCTGCCGTCCTGCAAACAGTCACGGATCAGGTAATGCAATTTGTTGAGCCAAGTCGACAGTTCGTAAAGGACTCAATTCGGCTGGTTAAAAGATGCACCAAACCCGATAGGAAAGAATTCCAGAAGATCGCCACGGCCACAGTGATAGGATTTGCTATTATGGGATTCATTGGCTTCTTTGTGAAACTGATCCACACCCCCATCAATAACATTATTGTGGGTGGCTGAGTCTCGTCGTGGGAACTAGTGAACAAATGAGGGTGTGACAAGCTCATGAAGTAAAAAGTTGCCTGCATACTTTGTGTCTTTCTTTTCTTTTCTGCTCCCTATGAGGTTTCCTATTTCTAAATTAAAATAATTTCAAAATAAACATTTTTTCATAACAAACATCAGATTTTAGTAACAGGGGGGAAAATATCTTATAAAAATCAAGCCATGACACATAGGTTTACAATTCTGCTATTTCTTTTCTTTTTTTGTTTTTTGGAGACTGGCTTTCTCTGTGTAGCTCTAGCCATCTTGGAACTTTCTCTATAGACCAGGCTGGTCTTGAACTCAGAGACCCACCTGCGTCTGCTTTTTAAGTGCTGGGATTAAAGGCTTGCACCACCACTGCCTGGTGAGGATTCTTTTCTTTCTTGCTTTTTTGTTTGTTTGTTTTGTTTTTTTGTTTTGTTTGGTTTGGTTTGGTTTGGTTTGGTTGTTCTGAGACAGGGTTTCTGTAGCCCTGGCTGTCCTAGACTTGCTCTGTAGACTAGGCTGGCCGAACTCACAGAGATCCGCCTGCCTTTGCCTCCAGAGTGCTGGGATCACAGGGTGTGCGACCACGCCCAGCTGATGATTATTTTCATAAAACAGATAAAAGAAAAACAAAAACACAAGCATCCTCTTCTAGGACAGCCAGGGCTACAAAGAGAAACCCTGTCTCAAAAAAACAAAACAAACAAACAAACAAAAAAACCCAACCCCAAAAACAAACAAAAAAACTCAAAACAAGCCAGGTGTAGTAGTGCATACTTTTAATCCCAGTACTTGGGAGGCAGAGGCAGGTGGATCGCTGTGAGGTGTGCATGCTAGAGACATTGTGCACAAAATACCAATGAGAAGATACTAAAAAGCAATGGGACAATGGCACATGACATACAAACTGCATTGATATATTGTCAACATAGCTAAATCTCAAACATGTAAGGTTACAGCAGAAAATTGTCAAATCAGCAACAAAAAATAAGAACATTTATGCTATCTTGAAATTACATCCAACAATAGATGTATGATTTATACATATGTAGGAATTTAAGCACAAAAGTTTATATCCTTTATATTAGAAGGGTATACACTGGCTAGCATGATGACTTGACGGTTAAGAGCATTTGCCACCAAGCCTGCCCTAAATCTGAGATCCACAGGACCGAAGAGAGAATCCAGTCCTACAAGTTCTCCACTGGCCACCTTCCATGCACTGTGGCATGTGTGTGCAATCGCCACAAAAAAATACGTTTTAAAATGTAATTAAAAAAATAAAAAGAAATCAGGTAGTGGCAGTACACACTTTTAATCCCAGACTGATTTACAGAGCGAGTTCCAGGAAAGTCAGGGCTACAGGGAGAAACCTTGTCTCAAAAACAAACAAGCAGCTGGGCGTGGTGGCGCACGCCCTTAACCCCAGCACTCGGGAGGCAGAGGCAGGCAGATCTCTCTGAGCTTGAGGCTGGCCTAGTCTACAAAGCGAGCCCAGGACAGTCAAGGCTACACAGAAAAACTCTGTCTCAAAAAACCAAAACAAACAAACAAACAAAAATAAACAAACAAGCAAAGAAAAAGGATGGACACTAAAGTCACAATAGCTTCCCAAAGTAAAAAGAAGAAGAAAAAAAAACCCCCAGGACTTTATAAAATACATTCTATTTATTTGTGTATGTGGTGCTGCAGTGTTCACATGGCAGGGCAGGGAAGACAAAGAGGTGACAGGTTTTGTAGGCCTAGCTGTCCTGAACTTGCTTTGTCCTGCCTCTGCAGGGTGTGCTGGGAGTGTGGCCACCACACCCCGCCAGAGACAATCTACAGGAGCTGGCTCTCAGCTTTCACCATGAGAGTCCCAGAAAGCTAACCCAGCAAGGCATCTTACAGGCTCTACCTATAGTGGTCAATAAATATGTTCAAAGCAAATGTTTGCCTGGCATGGTGGTGCATGTGCAGGAGCGAGAGGCAGACAGGTCCCTGTGAGTTCAAGGCCAGCCTGGTTTATAGAGTGAGTTCCAAGCCAGGCAGAGCTACATGATGAGACTTTGTCCCTGTTCTCCCCCCAAAAAGCGAATATGAAACAAAATGGCAAAGAAAATATTTCTTTCTTTTTTTTTTTTACTTTGAGACCTTGTTTAAAAAAAATGACTGGTGGGGGCCATATTTTCAGTCAACATTTCTCTGCCTTTCACAGGAAAGAGAAGCTATAAATCAAGGGGCAAAGACGGCATACACAGCAGCTCACACCTGTAGTCTCTCAGTATGACAGAGGCTAAGGTAAGACAAGAGTTCAAGACCAGCCTGGGCCACGCAGTGAGACTCTGTCTCAAAAAATAAGAAAAATAAGTCACTGAAATCCTGAAAGCAAACAAGTTTGCAGAATCTCAAATTATCTTTCTGAAGGCACTCACGCCAAGAAAAGCACTGAGAGGCCAAGCCTGACACCTGAGTTTGACTGCCAAGAACCACACAGGAGAAAGAGGGAACTGACTCTCAAAAGTTGTCCTCAGACCTCCATGTGTGCTCTGTGTCACGTGTGCGCACAGACACACACACACACACACACACACACACACATACACACACACACACACACACACACACACACACACACTAGGGAGGCTGCAGTAAGCCAGGTGTAGCGCACCTGCATGAGTAAGACCACACCTGAATAAGAAGGAATGTCTGTAGAAGCAGCACTGACTCACAGACTACTTGGAAGAAGCTTAACACAAAAAAGTTTGTATTTCACCTGTATCAAGTTCTAGGATAGAACCAGGCATGCTGGCTCATACCTGTTAACTAGTCATAAAAGGCAAAACTATAATTATTTTTAAAGTCCAGAATATGGTATTTTTCTTTTTTTAGTTTTTCAAGACAAAGTTTCTCTGTGTAGCCTTGGCTGTCCTGAACTCACTTTGAGGACCAGGCTGGCCTTGGACTCACAGAGATCCATCTGCCTCTGCCTCTTGAGTGATGGGATTGAAGGCCTGTGCCACCGCACCTGGCTGTATTTTCCTTTTTTAAAAGATTATTTTTTTTTGTATAGTGTTCTGCCTGTATGTATGTACGCGTACCATGTGCATGCCTGGTGCGGAGCAAAGTTTTGGACCCCCTAGAACTGTAATTACGGATGCTGAGAATCAACCCTGCCTCTCTCCCAAGGGCTAGGATTACAGGTGTGCACCATCATACCCAGCCCCTATTATGGCATTTTCAATGTGTCACTGTTCTTTGTTGTAATTTACATCGCTTCCTCCCTGCCCTCTACTGTACTCCCCGTCCATCTCTGGCTGGTTCTTATTTCCCCTGGATAAGTCTCCCTTCCACTGTCATTGCACATGTATTCTATTATCTGCTTAAGAGTTCAAGACTGTCAGAAAACAAAGACAGTGTAAAACAGGGAAGGAGCCCGCCCCAGCCCAGGGCACCTCTTTAACCTTACATTTATACAGCGCTACTTTTCTTCTTCTTCTTCTTCTTCTTCTTCTTTTTTTTTAATTTTATTTATTTGCATTGGTGTTCTGCCTGCATGTATGTCTGTGAGAGGGTGTCGCATCCTCTGGAACTGGAGCTACAGACAGTTGTGAGCCACCATGTGGGTGCCGGGAATTGAACTCAGGACCTCTGGAAGAATAGCGAGTGCTCTTAACCGCTGAGCCATCTCTCCAGCCCAGCTCTACTTTTCTTATACTCATCTTTTTTGCCTTAAATGTGCTGTCACTAAGCCACATGCCATTATCTAAATTAATGAAAATACAAATGAAATTCGGTTCTTTAGTCTCTCTAACACTCTTCTTTTCGGGGATCAGGGTAGGTCAAGACAGCATTTTTCTGTGTAGCCCTGGTGGCTGTCCTGGAACTTGCTCTGTAGTCCAGGCTGGCCCCAAACTCAGAGATCTGCCTGTCTCTGCCTCCTAAGTGCTGGGATATGATTCCACTGCCTGGCCTCACACACTTTGCAAGTGTCCAACAGCCAAATGTGACTGTGACTATAGTGTTTTGTAACTGCTTTATTTATGATTATTGTATATTGTGTGACTACTATATTTTGTGTGCATGTATTGACCAGTTAGGCACAGAACATTTCCATCATTACAAAAAGTTCTATTAGGGCTAAAGAGATAGTTCAGTGTTAAGAGCACTGGCTGTTCTTCCAAGGGTCCTGGGTTCGCGTCTTAGCACCCATATGGCGACTCCTAATTGTCTATAACTCTGGTTCTAGAGATCTGATACCCTTTTCTGGCCTCTATGAGCACTGCAGTTGTGTGGTACAGAGATACATATGAAGGCAAAACACCCATACACAGAAAATAAAAGTAAATATTAACAAAAAGTTTTAAGAATAAATTTTTAAAAAGAAATAGGGCTGGGCATGGTGGCGCACGCCTTTAATCCCAGCACTCGGGAGGCAGAGGCAGGCTGATTGCCGTGAGTTCCAGGCAAGCCTGGTCTACAAAGTGAGTCCAGGACAGCCAAGGCTACACAGAGAGACCTGTCTCAGAAAGAAAAAAAAATCATTAAGTCTTATAAACTAGATATGAGTAAATTACCATACTCTCCCCGATGGAAGGTGGAGGCAGGAGCAGAAAATACGCAACACCTACGTTCCTGTTTGGACCTTGTTCTTAGTGACTTATTTCATTGTGTTACCTTTGACATTTGAATGCCAAATGTTTTCTTCCTTAGCAAACTGCAAGTTCCAGCTGCAATTTTATTTATTTATTTATTTATTATTAATTTATTCTTGTTACATCTCAATGGTTATCCCATCCCTTGTATCCTCCCATTCTTCCCTCCCTCCCATTTTCCCCTTACTCCCCTCCCCTATGACTGTTCCTGAGGGGGATTTCCTCCCCCTGTATATGCTCATAGGGTATCAAGTCTCTTCTTGGTAACCTGCTGTCCTTCCTCTGAGTGCCACCAGGTCTCCCCCTCCAGGGGACATGGTCAAATGTGAGGCACCAGAGTACGTGTGAAAGTCATATCCCAGTCTCCACTCAAGTGTGGAGAATGTTCTGACCATTGGCTAGATCTGGGTAGGGGTTTAAGGTTTACCGCCTGTATTGTCCTTGGCTGGTGCCTTAGTTTGAGCGGGACCCCTGTGCCCAAATCTGCCTATCATAATGTTCTACTTGTAGGTTTCTAGGACCCTCTGGATCCTTCTACTTTGCTATTCTCCCATGCTTCTCTCATTCAGAGTCTCAATGGGATGTCCTCCCCTCTGTCCCAGTTTCCTGGTAAGTGAAGGCTTTCGTGGGACTGCAATTTTATTTTTTAGATAAGTTCTGTGGGGAACACAGCCACAAAATGATAACATGATGAAGAATATTTACTGTGTCTATTTGTAAAAACTGAAGCTGCATTTAATCTTTCAGGACTGCTCCTCTTACACAGCACGGCATACGTGAAATGCTTTTCTTTTTTAGACTCACTCTGTACCATAGCTGGCTTCTCTATGTAGCCAAGGATGGCCTCTCTGTGTAACCCAGGCTGGCCTCAAACTTATGTCAATCCTTCTGTCTCAGTAATTCTTTTCATTGTTTTTGAATAATCTTTCTTTTTTTAATTTTATTTTATTTTTAATTTTATTCTATTTTTAATTTTATTTTATTTTTAATTTTATTCTATTTTTAATTATGTGCAGGTATTATGTCTGTGTGTGGATGTTCATATGTGAGTGCAGGTGCCCACAGAAGCCAGAGGCATTTAATCCCTCTGGAGCTAGAGGGACAGACAACTGTGACCCACAACACAGGTGCTGGGACTCAGGGCCTCTGCAAGAGCAGTACACGCCCTAACTCCTGAGCCATCTCTCCAGCACCCGAAACACAAGTTTTGGTTTTGGTTTGTTTCCTTTGAGACAGGATCTCATGTAGCCCAGGCTGGACTCCAACTTACTGTGTAGTTGAGGGTGACCCTGGGCTCATGATCCTCCTGCCAAGCGTTACAATTACAGCTGTATGCCACAATGCCATGCTGAGAAGGTCTCTTGCTACATAGGCCTGGCTGGCCACAAAACACAGCAATACTCCTGCACTGTCCTCTCCAGTGGTGAGATTATCGGAGTGAACCGCCACGCCTCACACACTGAAGTTCATTTGTTGTTGTTGGTGGTGTGTGTATGTGTTAAGCCAGAGGTCAACCCTGGGTGTCATGCAAGAGCCATTCACTGTACTGTTTCAATGGCGTGTGCGTATTTATTTGTGTGTGAGGCACAGAGGGAGGTTAGAGGAGAACTACCAGGAGTTGGTTCTCCCCTTCCACCGTGTGGGGTCCAGGTACCAATTTAGATCATCAGCCTTCTCCTTTACCAGAGGAGCCATCCTCACGGCCCTTGTTTTGTTTTTGTTTTTGGAGACAAGGTCTCATGTATCCCAGGTTGGCCTCAAACTCACTGTGCAGCAGGGAATGCCCTGGAACTTCGGGTCCTCCTGCCTCCACCTCCCTGTCCTGGGATGACAGACATGTTCCATCATACCTGACTGCTTTACGGGGCACTAGGAATGAAAGCCAGGTCGGGTATTCTACCAACTGTGCTCCTTTCTCAGTCCTCTAGCCCCGACCATTCTTAGCCTACTGAATCCATCTTTGGTCAACAGGAGACTCTTCAGGTTGACTCTTGAGACTTTTGGAAGGACTTCAGCAGCTGCTGGTTCCTTGTTATTGGGTATCACAGTATTCTATGATGACCCTGTGCCGGAATCAGCTACTTCTCTAAGAAACTCTTTTTGTTTTGTTTTGTTTTGTTTCTTGAAACAGGGTCTCTGTGTAGCCTTGGCTGTCCTGGCTACTTGCTTTGTAGACCAGGCTGGCCTCAACTCACAGAGATCCACCTGCCTCTGCCTCCCTGAGTGCTGGGAGTACACAACATCCAGCTAGAAACTCGTTTCTTTTCATGGGAAAATGGCAGCTCTAGATCGCAGGACGCGTAGATCAGTCTTTGTTTCTAGACCTTTCCGTGAGCACATGCATACATAGACACAAACACGTATCACATGCTTAAGGGGCAGGACAGGGAACAAGTGTGACAGAGAGGGGACTATGGTCAAGTTAGGAGGGTATGCTTTACGTGGTGGATTTGTGCAAATATAAGGCTTTAGCTTTTATCAGTAAAGCACTTGCCTTGCACATATGAAGACCTAAGTTTGATTGCCAAAATGTATGCGAATCAACGCTGGATGTGGTGGTGTGTGCTTGTAATGCCAGGACTGGAGAGGAGAACACAGGAGGATTTCTAGGGTTCATTGGCTAACCAGCCTGGCCTATTTGTTGAGTTCTAAGCCAGTGAAAGAACCTGCTTAAAAACAAACAGACAAACAAAACAAATAAACGTGACAGTGCCTGATGACCGATGTCAGAGATTGTCCTTTGGCCTCCATACCCATGTGCACACATGTACTTGCACACAAAGACACATATACACACATATATAAAAAGTCAGAAATGGAGATTCTTACTGTAAATTTTGAAAAATACAACTTTTAAAATGTATTTGTGTGGTATATGTGTATGCATATTTACATCTCAGGGGTGGGGGTCACCTATGTGCCTGTGGAAGCCAGAAGTGACACTAGAAATCTTCTATCACTCTCCATCTTATATATTATATTTAGGCAGGATCTTTCGCCTCAGCTCCAAACTCAATGGTTTGGCCAGTCTAGCTCGCCAGCTTGTTGCAGGGACTCCCTTACCCTGTGTCCCACATGTCGGGAACACAACGTGGTCTGCTGTGCCCACTCTGAATTTGTATGTGTTCTGGGGATCCAAATTTAAGTCCTTCTGCTTCCGTGTCAAGTGCTTTACCCACAGAACTATGTCCTTGGAACTTATTTTCTAAAATTAAATACTAAGATGAAGCAAACTCATTTGTTTACTTGGTTTGGTTCACGGATATGTACACCCTCAGCCTGAAAATGTTTAAACAGCAGTTGCAATATCCCAGAAGTCAGACTATTACTAACATACATAAACATCTAGGAACATAATTCTCAAGTTGCTGGTTGATGGCTTCTTATGATAGAATCCGAACCTGTTACAGAAGGGGAGGGTTTTATCAGGGATAGACACCAACCTTAGAGGCTTGAACATACTAGGCCGGTGTTCCATCACTGAACTTTAACTCAAACCCCAAAAGGAGAGAAATGTATTTCTGTCTTCCCAATGCTCTAAAAAATGTCCATGGAAACCATTTTCTTCATATGAAAAGGAGAAAGTCCAGTTATCAGAATCATGTCTTTAAAGGGAGTTGGAACCAAATAATGGTTTTTTTATTTAAGCTCTTGGAATCTTAAAACATGAACCCAGGGAGCCAGGCATGGTGCCTTATGCCTATAATCCCAGCACTCAGGACATGAAGACAAGGGATACCTGCAAAAAGCTGCAACAAGATTAGCCAAACAGGGGAATTATGGGTTGTTTTTGTTTTTTGTTTTTTAATTGTTTGTTTGTTTTCCAGACAGGGTTTCCTTGTTTGCCCTTGGCTCTCCTGGACTCACTTTGTAGATCAGGCTGGCCTCGAACTCACAGTGATCTGCCTGCCTCTGCCTCCCAAGTGCTGGGATTAAAGGCGTGCACCACCACGCCCGGCAAATTATGGGTTTAAGTGAGATATCCTGCCCCAATATATGTAGTGGAAAGTGATCAATGAAATCATCCTCTGACTTCCACAGGCAGATGCACACATGTTCATGTGCATCTGCATACACACTTGCCTCCAACACATGTAAACATAAACACATGCACATATATACATGAAGAGGATTGCATTTTTAAAAATTCACTTTAAATTTGCATTTCCCACACTTGTAGGGACATGTGCTTTTGTGACTATGCACACCTATATATGTGTGTACATGTGTGCACATGGAACACGGTAGATAACTTTGGTGTTGTTCCTTAGTTACTGCTCACATCCCTTTGTTTTTGAGACTGGGTCTCTCACTAGCGTGGAACATAACAAGGCTGCAGGAGCTGAGTAGGGAGCAGAGGGACCAGGAGTTCAAGGCTTTCTCAGAACAGTGGGTTATAAACACATGATCAAGAGCTGCCCTGTATTTTGCCTATTTATAAAAAGGAGACCACTAACAGCCCTTCTGCCTCATCCCTGGAACTTCCCGGAAGCAAAACAAACAACACAAAGCTATTTCTGTTTCTGGAAATGGAGCAGAGTATAAAATTCTAAATAAGGGCCCCTCCTAAGGACAGATGTAACTGCGAATGGTCAGGGAAAGCCTGATGGGACTGACTCCCTTGTGAGGCAGCACGAAATGGTCTATCCCAAGACACAGAAAAACATGGAACTCACAGGCTTAAATTCTTCAATCCAAAACAAGAGGTCAGACAGTATTTTTTTTTTTTTAAATCAAAACAGTGCCTATAAAAGAGCCTGGTGTCTGATACTGTCACTGAAAGAGAACTGGGTTTCAAACCACTCATGGGGGTCCAAGGCTTTAAGAATTCCAAGCAAAATGATTGCTTCAGCAGCACATAGACTAGCGCTGGGATGGCAGAGAAGACTGGCATGTCCCCTGCGCAAGGAAGACATGCAAATTTGGGAAGCAGTCCATATTTTTAATGTTCTCTGAAGTCCATGAGATTTTGAATGATTTACTTATTTTTATTTTCCGTGCACTGGTGTTTGGATTGCATGCATGTCTGTGTGAGGGTGTCGGATGCCCTGGAACTGGAGTTACAGACAGCTGTGAGCTGCCGTGTGGGTGCTAGGACTCGAGCGCCTAACCACTGAGCCATCTCTCCAGCCTCCATGTAGGTTTTAACCTAAGAAAGAAAGAAAGAAAGAAAGAAAGGAAGGAAGGAAAAAGAAAAAGAAATCCAAGCGAAAAGGAAGAAAGGGGTTACACTTCCTAGGTTGTGCCAGGAGCTCCTTTAACCCCTGCTCCTCGTCTCCCTCACCAGCGTAATAGCCTCAAGCTTTCTCTTTCTCCACACCCCCACTCTTTTTTTATGGTTTTTGGGTTTTGGTGGGTTTTTTGTTTTTTTGCTATGTAGCCCATGCTAGCCTGGACCTCTTTCTGTAATCAGGCTTGTCCCAAACTCATGACAATCCCCCTGCCTCAGTGACCTGCGTGCTGGAGTTACAAGCATGCATCACAATGAGGGGCACCAGCTCGCCTTCTCGGTCTTGTGCTCTCGGCTTGATGTTCACTGTGACATACCGGGCTCTCGGTTTCACTCTGCATGCTCTCAGATCATAACACTGGAAGGTCTCTCTAATTTGGAAACTAGGCTCCAGGCCAAGGTCAAAAGAAGAGCAGAGTTGGGGGAAGGGACCAGATGGGCTCAAACTATCATTTTCACCAGTGACTCACCAGGGAGCCAGATGCAGCATCCCTGCTTTCGATCCTGTCTGTGTCTCATGAGAGAACAGAAAAATAAGTCTCTGCCTTCGGTTCTGATGAGACACTAGCTTATCCACTATCTACATGTTGCAGTCTCTGGACACTCTACCAGCAGAATGGAAGCAGGGTTACTGTGTCAAAAGAGGAAAAGAAGTAATCTGCCTTTTCTCTCATCAGTCCTTGTTTTACAAGCTGGTGACTATTGTCCTTTCCATGACTACGTCATTGCTGTGTGAATACTAAGTAACTGTATCTGCAGAGCTCTCATTAAACTGTACTTTAGATACACAACACACATTAGCCCTGCCAGCAGGGACCATTAACCCATTTTAAATTTATTATTAATATGTGTGTGTGTGTGTGTAAGAGAGAGAGAGAGAGACAGAGAGACAGAGTCAGACAGACAGGCAGACAGACAGACATAAGCACAGCATGTCCGTGTCATGGTATATGTATGGAAGTCAGTAGACCACTTCAAGAAGTGAGGTCTCTTCTTCCTCTGTGGGTCACGAGGCTTGTGTAGCAATGCTTTACGAGCTGATCCGTCTCATTGTCCTGCTATCCTATTTTGTGACTGAGGGAACTGAAGAAGAAAGCCAGACAAAGGTATCCAAACCAACTTGTTAAAACTGTGTCCTAGTGCCTTTTTCTTATTCTGAAAAAATTTAAGTATGCAAAAAAAAAAGGTGAAATGATGCAATCACCAAATTTATCATTAGGATTTTTGTTTGTTTGTTTGTTTGTTTGTTTGTTTTCAGACTTAGTTTAAATATTAACAACCTGCTATACTCAGACTCAAGTTTTCTTTTTATATTTTTAACAATACATTTATTTATTTATTATTTGTGTGTATGTATATGTGCATACATGTGCTATAGTGCACATGTGGAAGTCACAAGACAATCTCAGAAAATTGGTTCTCTTTCCCCGTTTGGGTTCTGGGAACATATATAACTAGGGTCATCAGACTTGGAGGCAAGCCTCAGGTCAGATTTCCTAAAGGATAAAGTATGCATATGAAAGAAAATCCAGCAGGGAGTGAGTGTATGCATGTGTAATCCCAACTGGGGAGGGTCAAGCAAACGGGAAAAGGGAAGAAGGAAGGAGGGAAGATGAAGAAATAAGGAAGGAAGTACTCGGGCTAAAGGGTTGGCTCCCTGGGTAAAGTGCTTATGGCACAAGCCTGAGGACCCGAGTTCAGATTCCTCAGCGTGCCTACAAAGTCTAGCATGGGGCCATGGACTCGTAATCCCAGCTCTGAGGAGGCAGGGACAGGTGGCTCCGGGGGCTTGCCGGCCAGCTAGTCTAGCTGAGTCAGTGAGCTTCAAGTTCAGTGAGAGACACTCCCAAAAGATAAAGTGGAGAGGAGACGCTGGGTGTGGTGACATGCCCCTTTAATCTCGGCACTAGAGACACAGAGGCAGGCGAGTTTGAGGCCAGCCTGGTCTACATAGTGAGTCCTAAGTCACCCAGAACACTACATATAGACTCTGGGAAAAAAAATATGGAGAGCAATAGCAAACACCTCATTGGACCTCTGGCCTCCACATGTACACACATAGGCATATTCACCTGGACATAATCTCTTTCTCCCGCCCCCCCCTCTCTCTCTCACACACACACACACACACACACACACACACACACACACACACATACACACACACGGCAAATACATATTGTTATGTGGAAAATTCTTGAATTCAACAAGAACATAAAAGAAAATCAAAACAAGGCTGAGTGTGGTGGCACACGCCTTTAATCCCAGCACTGAGGAGGCAGAGGCAGGAGGATCACTATGAGTTCGAGGCCAGCCTGGCCTACAAAGAGTCAAGGATAGCCAAGGCTACACAGAGAAATCTT
Organism: Acomys minous; assembly: GCF_964271855.1. Taxonomy (NCBI): domain Eukaryota; kingdom Metazoa; phylum Chordata; class Mammalia; order Rodentia; family Muridae; genus Acomys; species Acomys minous. The sequence goes on along the minus strand of NC_140485.1, from coordinate 79,783,259 downwards.
GTCTCAAAAAAAAAAAAAAGGTAACTTCACCATATAATGATTCATCTATTAAATTAGCAACTATAAATCTAATCTGAAAAGCTAGTGCTGGCAGACAAGGAGACAGGTCACTCCTCTGTGGTTACTGCTTATAAACCACAGGCTGGCTCAAGCTTTCTGATGAACAATCTGTTTTGCATATAATTGTATAATTACTATAGAAGTCTTCACAGCTCTAGATCCAATTAGAAAATAATAAAGAAGCTGGGCGCAGTGGCATATGCCTGTAATCCCAGCTCTCAGGGAGGCAGAGGCAGGTGGATCTCTATGAGTTCAAGGCCAGCCTGGTCTAAAAGGTGAGTCCAGGGCTGGAGAGATGGCTCGGAGGTTGAGGGTACTGGGTTCTCTTCCAAAGGTCCTGAGTTCAATTCCCAGCAACCACCTGGTGGCTCACAACCATCTGTAATGACATCTGGTGCCCTCTTCTGGCGTGCAAGAATACATGTAGGCAGAGCACTGTATACATAATAAATAAATAATTAAAAAAAAAAAGTGAGTCCAGGAAAACAAGGATACACAGAGAAACCCTGTCTTGAAAATAAACAAACAAAGCAAAAAAGACAAAGAAAATAATAAAGAAAATTTTTCCATTGGCTAGGAAGATGCCTCAGAAAGTAAGAGCACTTACTTTCTCTACACAAACATGAGGACCCAAGTTCAAATTCCCACACTCACATACAATGCCAGGCATGGCTGCAAAAATCCCTTAACCCTAGCACTGCCTGGGGCAGACAGGAGGATGCATAGGGCTATCTGGCTACCAGCCTAGATCCAAGTTCAGTGGCGAGCCTGTCTTAAGGGAATAGGGAAGAGAATGCTAGAACAGGATAGATACCCAACCTCTTCCTCTAGCCTCTGGATGTTTACATGGGCACACATGTACATGTGTATAGGACAAGAAAGGAAGGAAGGAAGGAAGGAAGAAAAGAAAAGAGAAAGGAAGAATAAAAAAAGGATGGAAAGAAGGTACATAGGAAAAAGAAAGAGAGAGAGAAGGAAGGAAGGAAGGAAGAAAGCAAGGAAGGAAGGAAGGAAAGAAGGATGGATTGATTGATTTCAAGCTCGGCCTGGTAATGCAAGCAGGTAATTCCAGTTACTGAGAAGGTCTGCCTTACATAGTGAGTAGGCAATTTAGTAGATTGTTTTTCAAAATTTTTTTAAAAGTAGGAAAAGGGTTGAGGATCTGGCTTGGTGGTAAAGGACTTGACTAGCATGTGTGTGGTCCTACACTCAACTCTCAGTACCAAAATGAAGAAAAACAAATTTCTACTATGTATATTACTAATAAAGAGGAATAACTTAACCTTTTACCACTGTACACATCAATATGATTCTATTATCACCAAGTAACATAACATGATAACACATGACCTATTTTAGTGAGTGTAAGCCAGACTTCTGCATCTGAATCCCGGTGCTGCCAACTACACACCTTCAGCAAACATTTCTCTTCTAAGAACAGACTTGGGTCCATTTGGGTCCTGCATGCAGTGCCTAGCTCCTGACTTAATACGAGCTTTGTTTTATGGGGTACGGGAGTAGTTAGGGGTCACGCCCAGAGCCTTCGTGAATGTCGACTGGTGTGCTCTACCGCCAAGCTACACCCCAGGCTTGGGATGAGCATCCTGTATAATCTGAAAAAAGGGATGGTTGGAAACTCCTGAGTCGGACTGCCTGAGCTCATAGCTTAGTGCTGCCATTCCATGGCTGAGATGAGAGACTGAGCCTCCCCAAATTCCAGTTTTAATTCATGTGTCTAAGTGAAATCTACTTAGTTACTCTGTAGCTAATGACATAACCTACCCCACAAAGCTGTTAAGGTTGAAATGAGATGGTGTCTAGTGCCTCACGTGTGTGCTGTTCTCCACAGTGTCAGCCCTCAGGATTCTTAGGTCACTGTGGTCAGTAGTGACCACTCACTATGTTCTTGCCACTGCAACGTGGCCTGGCTTCCAAAGCAGTGCAGAGGTCAGCCACGTGTAATGTGTAAGGCCGGCTGGGACCATGCTTCAAAAAAGGTTGCTACTACCATTAGTGCAGAGTAAACTGCAGATGCAATCTAAACTTTGCCATATGGTTTAATCACTAAAAGAACCTTGCAAAGCAAGTGCTCTTATTAAGAATAAAAAATTTGAGGCCAGCCTGGTCTAGAAAGCGAGCCCAGGATGGCCAAGGCTCATCTCAAAAAGCAAAAATAAATAAATAAATAAAAGCCTTAAATGAGCTCAAAGAGGTCTACGTATATTCGGTAAAACAAAGAAAATGCAGTGTTTAGTGGAGCCCTACTACAAATCTTCTTTTTGGTTGGTTGGTTTTTCGAGACAGGGTTTCTCTGTGTAACAGCTCTGGCTGTGCTGAAACTCACTCTGTAGATCCACCTGCCTCTGCCTCCTGCGTGCTGGTCTAAAAAGCATGCATTGCCAATGCCTGGCTAACTACAAATATTGTAAATGAATTGTCCCTACACACATGCAATGACAGACAGTCTTTGTTTCATATTAGTCTTTTCTAACAGAAGACATCTTTGGCTCAAGGCCCAACCCCAGCTACATTTTTTAAAAGCTGTGTGGTTTGGTTTTGTGGTGCTAGGAACTGAACCAGAGCCTCCTTGTGTGCTAGGCAAACACCCAACCACTGGGCTACACCCCTAGCTCCAAATGCTGCTAGTGGCCCACACCCTTCCTTCCCCCCAGAAGGGACCAGGACATGTACTGAGTGTCACTTGGACACTGGCACCAGCAAGCGCTTACCTGGAGAAGATAAAGCAGTCCGGGGGCAAACAAGGTGATTGGGTACAGAGACTGGTACGTTGCTAAGGCAAGGAAAATAGCACTGAGGAAAACGCTGCCTGTGAAAAGAAACAAAGGTGTGGCCTGGTCAATCAGGATTTCACTCAACAAATCCATATTAACACAGAACTCCTGACTGCTCAATTGCCTGCCAAGTGCTTCCTGATATGCAAGGCTCTAACTCAAACAGAACCAAAGAACTTGGCTTAGTTCCCATGAAAGGAAACCAAGGAAGTCAAAATATCCCACCTTTAGCAACCTGCAATGTCACAGACACGTTTCTGGAGAATTTTTCAGAGCCAGAAAGGTTTTGTAAAACCTCAGCCCAAAGATTTACAAATAGAGAACATCTATTAACATCCACATCTAATAAACCAAGTTACTAAGTCTGCAATTATTGTTCATGATATTCAGAGCTATGAGACCTCGCCCTCTGCACTTCAGAACAGCTCATCACTCTGTCTGCCTCTATCTTGAAGCCACATTTTTTTTTCCTAAATAAAAACATATCATTGGTCTTCTTTTCTTTCTTTCTTTTTTCTTTTCTTTTCTTTTTTTTTTTTTTTTTTTTGGTTTCACTCTGTAGCCTAAGCTGGCATCAAACTTGCAACAAGCCTCTTATCTAAGTCCTCCAAGCCACTGCATCCAGCTAAGAGTACATTGTTTTATTTGTGTTTTAGGAAAGGCACTGATTTTTCTTTTTGAAAAAAACAGCAGCTATTCCCTTTCAGATATTTTAAACCAAAGATAGACGTTTCAATACAGGTTCCAAAGTGACCAAGAAATCAGTTGAGCCAGGCGTGGTGGCACACACCTTTAATCCCAGCACTCAGGAGGCAGAGGCAGGTGGATCACTGTGAGTTTGAGGCCAGCCTGGTCTACAGAGTGAAACCAGGACAGCCAAGACTACACAGAGAAACCCTGTCTCAAAAAACAGAAAACAAAACAAAACAAAGCAAAAAACAAACCAGTTGAAAATAATGGTTCAAAACACACATCTCCTAATGATTATGGCTTATAAACCAGTAACACTCATGTTTCCTCTGATAAGTGTGAGATCAAAAAGCGAGTCTAGGACAGCCAAGGCTACGCAGAGAAACCCTGTCTCAAACAAACAAACAAACAAACAAACAAACAAAAAAAGGAACCAGGGAGGAGGGGAACAATCTGGAAGAGAGAGGTAGGATATGAGAGGGTAGAATAAATGAAAATAAAGTATTATGACATATATGTATGAGATGCCATGATAAAACCATTATTTTGTATGTTAATCTTTAAAAAATAGAAATGCTTTAAAAAATGAGAAAATAGAAAAAGAATTCTGAACATTCAATTCTTCAAACCAAGAAATACAGACTAAGAATTCATGGCGGACAGAACAGGAAGTAGGAAAACAGCATTGAGAGGAAGAAGTTGGATGCAGAGGACAGAATTCCTGCAACACTGCTGTCCCACTGTACTGACGAATGGCAGACAAGCGCTCTGGACTTCAGGTACTTGCTCAGACAACTGCGCAGAGACAGGAGCAGGCCCTACCCAAGTCCTGACTCCAAGAGAGGCCTCCTCCACCTACCGAGCTATACACCCTGGAATCATCATCAAGTCCCCCTGAGCCAGGGAGGTGGCACCCGTGAGAAAGGTGCTTTGCTACAGCTCAAAGCAAAGTAGGCTCAGGATCCCTTGACCTTGCCAAAAGTCTGAGTAAAGATTTCTGGGAAATTGGCTCAGAGTGGGGAAATGCTAGATAGAGTTTTTTATTTCACATGCTTTCCCACATAGCTGGTAGCCGGAGAGAGGAAGGCCCGTGTACGTGCTGTCAGAGTGGGGAGGCTAGAACACAGGACCTTCAGCTCACTCCCTGCCCCAGGAGACAGCAGAGTGAAATAACACAGTTCCCTCCCGCCCTAATTGCCTAGGACCAATAACTGCTTCTCTGGAACAGCTGTCTATAGACCCAAGAGAGGAAAGAACGGCTACTGGGGGAGAAGAATGAACTGAGGAATGCCTTAGAAAGTGTGCTCTGAGGGTCAGGAAAAGCAGCTGCTTTCCTCTTAAATAATTACTTCAGAGGCATGGCCTCTCTACATAGCCCTGCTGTCCTGAACTCACTATGTAGAACAAGCTGGCCTTAAACTCATAGCAATCTCCCTTCCTCTGACTCCTGAGTGCTAGGATTTTAAGATGTCTGCTACCATGCCCAGCCCTTGGACAGTATCTAAATCAATATTAGTTGTTTTATTAGTACTACGGATTACAGCCCAGGACCTTGCTGAGCAAGTGCTCTGCCACTGAGCTACACCACTAACGCCTGCACAGACATCTTAGGAAGTGGCATCAAAGCCCAGCTGGACACCGCAGCTCCACGCCCCCCCTCACCAGCGCCCAAGCCCACAGGTCAGCCTCTGAAGTGTAGGTCAGGTCTTGCTCTCATCCGTCACCAGTGTTCAGCAGTCTCTTTCCACATGGCCCCTCCTTCACAGAAGCATCAACCTACCGCCTCTTCTAAAACAGACAGTGGCTTATCTACAAAGACTAAGCCACCTGTAATGTCAGCACTCCGGAGGCAAAGCAGGAGCATAGGGGCTCAAGGCCACCTTTGGCTGAGCCGAAACCATCCTGGGCCACCTGAGACCCTGTCTCAAAAGTAAAAACAGTCTTTCCCCACTGCTGCCATGTCACGTGGCAACAGAGGCTCAAGTGTATTCAAGATTGGACTTTACCCATAACCCACTGCCATGGCCGAACAAGGCACGGCTGCTGGAGCTGATGTCCTGCTTTACAACGAGAGGTACTAAAAAACACTCCGATGCGCAATGGCCTACCATGTGGGTTTCTCAAAGCTGCCAAAGACTTAGACATGAGCCAAGCCCATCTTTGTCTGCTTGCACCCAGTTGTGAAAAGCCTAGCTATGTCAAGTTGGTGGAGGCCATTTGTGATGAGCACCAAATCAAACTAATTAAATTTGATGACAGCAGGAAACTAGGAATGGGTGGGGCCTCTGCAGAGGTGATCGAGAGGAGAGCCCCCATAAAGTGGCTAAGGACTACACCAAAGAACTTCAAGCCAAGAATGTTATTGAAGAGTTCCTCAGAGCAAGAGATGAATTTTTTAAATTGGCTCATTTAAGAAAACAAAGCCACCAGGTGATGGTGGCACACGCCTTTAATTCCAGCACTTGGGACACAGTGGCAGGCAGATCTCTGAGTTCAAAGCCAGCCTGTACAGATAGGTAGGTAGGTAGGTAGATCGACTGACCAAACTTTTGAGTCCCATCTCATTGATCAATTTAAGTCCAGACTCCAAAAGTTAGCAAGATCCTCACTATCTGTTTTGTCTCTTGCACGTCACTCTCACCGCGTGCCCACACATCCTGCCGCCCACTTACGCTGCCTACTCCACAGTTCTATAAACAGCAGGCCGCTCCACTCACAAGTCTGTGCTCACGCTAGTCTTCCTAAATGAGCTCTTTCCCTGTCACTCTTCAGTGGCCAGTGGACCCCAAGCAGAGTTAACCAAAGTAGTTACGGCTAACGCTTACTGCTCACTTACTAGGTAACACGCATTGTGTAATGTCTATCTCAAGAATGTGCCAGACTCAAAGAGGCCTCAGGGAAACATCACAACAGTCTTGGGAAAGAACTACTTTCAGCTCACTTTCTTGTGACACATTTATTATGATAAAATCATACTTCACAGGTGTAGAAACCAAGGCACAGAAGCAAGGTTAAGTACAGAGCCTAAAGTTGCTCAACCACCCCAGTCCACCCTTTTAACTCGTTTTAAGGAGCCTCACCTGCTTGCTGTCTTCTACTAATACCAGTTTGCCCTTTCTCCCCTGTCTGCCTTGGGAATTTCTCAGGGGCAGGAAGTCTTTCTTAATTCTGAAATGCTTCCACTTTTTGAAGCACACACAATGAATACATAACTGACTAGATGAGTGAACACCATTCAGTAATACACAAAGATCCTTTTGAAAAGCACGGACACAGCCGGATGTGGTGGTGCATGCCTTGATCCCAGCCCTGGGGAGGCAGAGGCAGGCGGGTATCTGTGAGTTCGAGGCCAGCCTGGTCTACAGAGTGAGTTCCAGGACAGCCAGGGCTACACAGAGAAGCCTTGCCTCAAAAACAAAAACAAGGCCGGGCGTGGTGGCGCACGCCTTTAATCCCAGCACTCGGGAGGCAGAGGCAGGCGGATTGCAGTGAGTTCGAGGCCAACCTGGTCTACAAAGTGAGTCCAGGACAGTCAAGGCTACACAGAGAAACCCTGTCTCGAAAAACCAAAAAAAAAAGAAAAAAGAAAAAAAAAAAAACAAAAACAAAAAAACCAATAAAGCAAACCAATGCCCTTGAGGAAGAAGCCACAAAGCACTAGACAGGGGGTAATGTAACAGGAGGAAGGTATAACATGACTCGCAATCGACTTATGATGGGTCAGACCCTGCAGCCGAGCAGCTGGGAACGCATATGGCAGGGCCTGGCCTGGGGTGCTTTCTAGAATAATGGCTGGATGGCTGAGGCCTGAATTCTGGGGTAGAAGGATGGTGCTACTACAGCCAGCAGCCTGGTGTCTGGGCATGAGGTGACAAGACAGGCATGGGGGAACACAAACACTGAAAGAGCTGCTAAGTTTTGAGGAAATGGAAAAAAAGCAAAAGGTGACCAAATATTTCAGACAAACATACAATAAGCACACACTGCCAGAGTTTGCTCTGTGCCAAACATATGCTTGGAGTCAAGGGAGATGGGTGACTCAGTTCACGTCCTCATGGAGTTCCCAGTAAACAACACAAAATATAAGAAGTGAGTGGAGGCAGGCCACACCCATCAGCGATGCTGACACCTGAGTATTGAACAGTGCAACCCAGCATCTAAGGGAACAGCATATGCAAAGCGGGAGCCTGAGAGAGCACGGCATACCAATAGGTGGATGTTAACTAGCAACACGGCAGAACGGGGAAGCGGGAAGGAGTGACTGGACGGCCAGGCGCTGTGGGGAAAGCCTACACTACCAGGGAAAGGGAAACGGTAGCTGGAGAACCAAGGAGCTCACAGTTAACCTCCGCCATGCAGCGAGTTCAAGCTCAGCCTAGAATACTTCAGGTCCTCCAACAACAACACAGAAACACGCAGGAGCCACAACTATAAAGATATATGACGATTTACAAGACAACGAGTGCTAGGACCCAGGTTAGCCAGCAGTGTCACCAGCATCCACAAGAAGACGCCACTCCCTGTAGGAGAGGGTCTTCCATAGCTCAGACTGGCCTTGGGCTTGCAATGTAGGTGAGGGTGACCTTGAACTTCTCTACTTTCCAAATGCTAGGTCCTCGGGCAGAAGCCACCACCTCTAGCTTATGAACTGCTAAGGACTGTATCAGCTAGGCAAGCACTCCTGTACTGCATTCCCAGGCCAGCTTTTACATTTTTTTGTGTACAGCTGATAGACTTCAATAAAAAGTTACCATCTAAAGTCACAACAGGCAGAGGTCAGAGCATGACGGGTTTAGTTCCAAAAATAATGCAAAATAACTATCTACAGGTCTACAACTGAAACGCTGCCTAACTGGGAGAGCTGTGACAAGAGGAGTATGGGTTTTGCCTCCAAATGACACAACTTACTAGTATGTGCTAGTGCCACCCACACAAGCACTAGGTTTCATAAGCAAAGCTTCACCTTCAGCCCGAGCACAGAGACATCAGGGTAAATTAGCTAAGTGGATCCAAGGACTGGCTGCCGTATCATGGAATGACATTACCCAATCTACCTCTGAGTATGTTTTCCAACACTCTGTATCAGGGTGGGAGCCAAACAAGCCTCTGCAAGAAGGTGCCTCTAGGGGACTGCACCTTCCTGAGGGCCTGGGTGGGTGGCACCGCAGCACGGCACAGCAGGAAAGAGATGTAGGAATAAGACAAGGAGAAGCCAGGATATTGGCCTTAGTAAGGGACTGGGTCACAGACAGTGACCTGTCTCAGGGAGGGCAGGGCGGGGGGTGGGGGGGGGGACAGACTGGAATACTGGCCAAACGGGCTGAGGTCCCATAGGACTATCGAAAAAGGAAATTGCACCAGCATCTGAGGCAACAGGAGGCAGAGGAGCAGCTCAGGGCAGAGCCCAGTGTGCTCACACCTCTGCCAACTGAGCTCCTCTAACAGGGAAGGCGCTCAAAGCAGTCTGGCCACACCACTGACAAAACCACTCTTATTTTGTCAGTGGGTACCTTCTCTGTCCCAAACAGGGCGGTGAGCATGCCACATGCCATAAATCGCAGGCCTTTCAATAACTATTACCATCTCCATCTTACAGATCAGGACATAGAAAGAGAAAATGGAGATAAGCCCAGACACTTGCTGCACCACCATCTTGATCTCAGTCTATATCTGAACTAAAATAAACAAAAGCTAGTGTGAGATTTTGTCTCAAAAAGCCAAAAAAGTTAATGCCTATCTTTAGTTTTACTGTTTATGCAACGTAAGTGGGAAATGCAGAAACAGGATGTGAAGAATGTACTATTGATTCAGTTTTACTGAATAAACTATTACTAGGCATCATTAATATACTTGAAGAGTCAAGTGGTCCAGAGAGATGCAGCTGAGAGAATTCTTCAAATATTTCAATAGGTTAGGAACACGGTGCTAGTCTCTATTTATAGCAGACAGCAATGGAAAACAAATGTCCAACAACAGGGAAGAGCCAGGGCTCAGAGCAAATGTGTGTGAGAAATGGAGAAGTGGGTAGGGTGAGGACTTGGCTTTTGTTTGGTCTACTTACATTTCTCTTATTCTGCCCCACCCACCCCGTAAGACATGGTCTCTCTGTGTAGCCTTGGCCGTCCAGACTAGGCTGGCCTCGAACTCACAGAGATCTGGCTCCCTCTGCTTCCCCAAGTACTGGAAGTTTCTCTTATTCTTAACAAGTGCTTGAACTACTTCTAAATTTTTAAAATTAAGATGAAAAGCACAAAGAAAATGACAACTGTATGTTTAATGTCTGTATTACATTAGAAAGTAGACCAACACACAAAATTCATACAGTGATAGGAATCCAAACCAGGGCTTCGTGCATGATAGGCAAATGCTCTACCAAGTGAGCCACACCCCCAACCCTCTCTATTACTGTAGGATAGGCTCTCAAAAGTAGAATAAATAGGCCAGGCATGGTGGCATGTGCCTTTAATCATAGCACTCAGGAAGCAGAGACAGGCAGATCTCTGTGAGTTCAAGGCCAGTCTGGTATACATAGTGAGTTCCAGGAAAACCAGAGATACATAGACAGACACTGTCTCAAAAACAAAAAGTAGATTAAATTAAAAAATGCAAACTTTAAACATTTATTGGTGAATGTTTTGCCTGCATGTACAAACGTGTACCACATGCGTACGTTGTACCCTTGGAGGTCAGAAGAGGACATTGGATACCTTGGAACAGGAGTCATGGATGGCTGTGAGCCACGATGCTGGGAATTGAACCCAGGTCCTCTGTGAGAGCAACACACAATCTTAATCACTGTGTCATCTCTCTATCCCCTGAAAATACAAACTTTTTTGTTTTGTTTTGTTTTCGAGATAGGGTTTCTCTGTGTAGCCTTAGCTGTCCTGGACTTGCTTTGTAGACCAAGCTAGCCTCAAACTCAGAGATCCTCCTGCCTCTGCCTCCTCGAGCGCTGGGATTACAGGCATGCACCACTGTGCCCCACTTCAAAAATGGAAACATTTTAAGACTATTGGTAAATGGGCTCCTGGGAAGGTCATACAAATTTATTAAGTCAATTTGCAATGTTCATAAAATATTAAACAAAACCATGTATAAGATTTTTTAAATGGCTATGAATTTATTCAACAGACATCCAGTTATATAATAAAAAAGCTACCCTCTGGAACCAAAAACTATAGCCCTAACCTTTTTTTTTTTTTTTTTTTTTTTTGCAGTTTGTGTGTGTTCAAAGACGGAATATGATATGGAAGACATAGGAGAACTTGTGAGAGCCGTGTCTCTCCTTCCATCATGTGGGTCCTGGGAACCAAATTCAGACTGTCCAACTTAGTGGCAGGCTCCTTCACCTGCTGAGTCAGCTTGCCAGTTCTTTCTACAGTTTGTTTGCTTTGTAAGCAGGCTCTCATGCAACCCAGGCTAGCCTCAGGCTTCTCTCTATATAGCTGAGGATGACCTTGGAATACTGACTCTCATGTTGGGCCCCTCCCCAGGCATTTGTTACTATGGCTGGCATTACTTTTAAAATTTTGAGACAAGGTCTAAGTTGGCTGGCTGGCCCTCTGAGGCACTATGCAAGCAAGGGTAGGCCTTGAACTTGGGACCCTCCTGCCTTTTAAGTAACTCTTTAAAGTGACATATCAACAATAATAACAATAGCCATAGCAATAATGAATGAAAGTGACATTTTCAGCACTGGTCATAGTGACATGTATCTGTATTCCCAGCTACTTAGGAGGCTGAGCAAGAAGGGTTCCTTGAACCCAAAAGCTTAAGTCTAACCTGAACAACCTCACAAGACCCCTAATAAGGTTTTAAAAAAATTAGAAAGGTACAGAGATTCCAAGGAGGAACAAAACCTGCACCGTGGGTCCCTCTCGAGGTTGTGCCTACAGCACAGTCCTGCTCCAGGACTCCAGCTTGTTGCCTCTGAGTCTGCCATGCATGGCTTCAAGTCAGACGGTTACCTGGATCCGGGCCTTTCTCTAGCACGGATACTTTCTCTAGGAAGTACAGAGTCATTGCAAGATAAGTTCAAAGCAGAAAAAACAAAAGGAAACTTGTGAAAAGACAAAGTGGCAGATGGAAAAGGATGTCCCTGGGCCTGAGGAGATCGCAGTTGCTTGTAGCTGTCCTAGAATTGGCCTTCTCCCTCTGCCTCTACCCTTACTGGGGGCCCCCAAAGATGCTTCCTCGTCCTCATCACCCACAGAGCTGTAGCCAACTGTGGCATCACCTTATTGCACCCCAAGCTCCCAGTCCCAACCTCTAAACCTTACTGGCCGTAGCAGAGAATAACTTTGAACCAAGAGTCTAAGTCACGGCCATCATTTACACTGTGTCCTCCCTCAAGGCCGCCTTCCCATGCTCCTCTCCTCCACGACACGTTAGCACTGCCGTAAGGTGAAATGGCTGTAAAACCAGTATTTAACTAATAAATTTACCTCAATTCCTCTTTAAAAAAAAAAAAAAAGACAAAGAAAAAGGAAGAAAAGAAAAAGAAAAAAATAGAAAGGTAGTATTTCCAAAGGCAAATGCTCTGGTAGGGTGCAGCATACATCCCTTCTTTTGGGGAACACATGCATCTTGGTAAGGAACAGCCTATCTGAGCTTAGCATCAGAGACAGAGACTGAGACAGGGACTGTTCAGACAGTAAAAATGCTTTGTTGCTAAGAACTGTTTCGTAGCCAGGTACAGTGGCGCATATCTGCAATCCCAGCACTCAGGAGGCAGAGGCAGGTGGATCTCTGTGAATTTAAGGCCAGCCTGGTCTGGTCTACAAAGGAATCCAGGACAGCTAAGGCTACACGAGGAAACCCTGTCTTGAAAAACAAAACAAATGTTTTCTTCATTTGTTTGTTTTTTAAAGATTTATTACATATACAGTGTTCTGCATGCATACATACCTGCACACCGGAAGAGGGCACCAGATCTCACTATAGATGGTTGTGAGCCATCATGTGGTTAATAGGAATTGAACTCAGGACATCTGGAAGTGCTATTAATAGCAACTAGTGCTATTAACCTCTGAGCCATCTCTCCAGCCCCAAAACAAACATTTTAAAAAAGAACTGTTTATTGCAAAATGACCGCAACCTTCATAACAAGGCAGTTCAAGTTAAACGATCAGTATTTTTCCCCCACCTCCCCTCCACCCCCTCCCACCCCCCGGTACTGGAGATTGAGCCTGTGGGCTTTATGCATGCTATACAAGACTTTACCACTGAGTTACATCCCAGGCTATAATTATTATAAATAACCCAATAAATTAAACTAAAAGGCCCAAATAAAGAACATCATGAATAATCTAGAAGAAACAATGTCTTATGAAAGATACGTCATTCTTATGGGCTACCCTGCAAAAGGTCAGTACACAAATGGCTCAGTGATAGCCAATGGGACATGACGACTATTTCCTGGCCTTGCAGATGATTATGCAACAGTGTTTGGAAATAAGAACTCTAATATATCTGGGTGGTGGCGCACTCCTTTAATCCCAGCACTTGGGCAGCAGAGGCAGGCAGATCTTTGTGAGTTCGAGGCCAGCCTGGTCTACAAAGCGAGTCTAAGACAGCCAAGGCTACACAGAGAAACCTTGTCTCAAAAAACAAAAAAATCCCCAAACAAACAAAAAAGGAATATAAGAATATAAACTTAGCAACAAATTTAAGAAATCATGAGGCAGAAGCACAATGATTTCATTTGGTTGTAAATGCAAAAACTTAATATACATGATGAAGCTAATTGTGATATTATTTAAATAGCTAAATATTAGGAAATCACCTAAATACTAAATAGTAGAAATTGATTAAAGAATTTCTAAGCTGGGCATGGTAGTTAAAACATACTTACAGGGCTGGAGAGACGGCTCAGAGGCTAAGAGTACTGTCTGTTCTTCCTGAGTTCAGTTCCCAGCAACCATATGGTAGCTTACAACCATCTATAATGAGATCTGGTGCCCTCTTCTGGCATGCAGGTATACATATGGGCAGAATATTATATAAATAATAAACAAATATATAAATCTTTAAAAAAAAAAATACCTATAATATTACTACTCAAAAAGCTGAGGCCTTCAGAATCAAGTTTGGGCTACTTTGTAAATCTGAAGTCTACCTGAATTAAATGCCAAAACCTCTTCTCAAAAAAGGAGGAGTGAAGTGAGGTGGATGAAGAAATGTCTCTGTGGTTAAGAGCAGGTGTTGCTCTTCCAGAGGACCCAAGTTCAATCCCCAGCACTCACAGCCACATGTAACTCCAGCTCCAAGGATCAACACTCTCTTCAGAGTGTATAACCCCCATACACATATATACACAATTAAAACTTAAATCTTAAAGCAGACTCTCCATATATTCACTCACACAATGGCATGGTATTCAGTAATTACAGACTTGAACTGGTTGAAGTGGCACATGCCTTTAATCCTAGCACTAGGGAAGCTGTGGCAGGTGGATCTTTGTGAGCTGAGGCCAGCCTGGTCTACATAGCAAGTAAGAGGTCAAGGCTACACCTCTGCCTCAAAGAAAACACAAACTTAGATTGGGCCCTTAAGATGGCTCAGCAGGTGCAGCACTTGGCACACAAGTCTGTGTGAGTCCAAGCCTCAGAGCCCACAGCCGAAAACTATTTTCTCATCTCAAGTGTGCTGGGGCATGCGTGCCCATGCTCACATGCACTCATTCAGATACAAAATCAATACAATTTATAAAACCCAGATTACATCCGGATATGATCACTGTGAATCCCAGAACTCAGAAGACTAAAGAGAGAGGACTGTAAGTCAGAGGTCAGCCTGGATGCCCCTCTCCCCGACAGGCCCATATGTTTGACTAATTGGTTCCCAGTTGGTGGAACTGTCTGGGAAGGATTAGTGGGTGCGTCCTTGTTGGGGTAGGTATATCTCTGGGGACTCTGAGGTTTCAAAAGATTCCTGTCATTCCCAGGGTGCCCTCTGCTTCTACTTATGGGTCTGGATGTAAGCTCTCAGTAGCTGGTCCAGGTCAGTGCCTGCTGCCACGTTCCTGCTATGACAGTGAAAGGCTTTTAATGTCTCTGGAACTTCAAGCCTCAGATAATGCTTTCGTCTATAAGCTGCCTTGGTCATGGTGTTTTGTCACAGCAATATAAAGTAACTAATACAAAACAAACCAACAGAGCAAATGTTTATAGTCTACATGGGACTACGTTAGTAGCTTCAGCTCTCCATCCCTCCCTATGCCCGTGCTTTCTGCCAACTTTACAATGCCTTCCCTTAGTGGGCAAGAAAAATAGTTCCCCGTGTTCCTTTATTGGTGCTGTTTTGTTTTGAGTTAGGGTCTCACTGTCACTCAAAATGAACTAGGACTCACTATTACAGACAAGGCTATCCTTTAATTTGTAGCAATCCTCCTGCCTCTGACTGCTGGGTACTAAAATTATAGGCATATGTCACCACAATTGGCCCATGTATTACGTTTTGATCAATGGGACAGTAATGTATATGAAGCAACCGGAAACTCTAGAAAGTCATGCCTGACTGGGCTTGATGCCTCTTCCACTCCTGTAAGAGCAGCAGGCTTAAGCTAGTCCCTTAATGCAGGAGGGTGACAGACATGCAGAGTGGGGACCTGCTGAACTGGCAAACGCCAGCTAGCTACTGATGCACCAACGAGCCACAGTGAAACTGATAAGATAGCAAGTCACATCCATATAGATCATATGTGACAGCACACCATGACCAAGGCAACTCAAAATACGGGTTTGCCATGACCATGGCAACTTAAAAAAAAATTGTGGCTGTTTTGTTGTTGTTGTTGTTGTTGTTTGGCAGGGAGGGTTTCAAGACAGGCTCTCTCTGTGTAGCCTTGGCTGTCCCAGACTCACTCTGTAGACCAGACTGGCCCTGAACTCAAAGCGATCCACCTGCCTCTGCCTCCCAAGTGCTTGGGATTAAAGGTGTGTGTCACCACACCTTTTGTGTCTGTTGTGATTGAGTTTTGGAGTGGCTTGTTAATTTTTTTTTTTCCAAATAGTAAGGATTTCACTATGGAGGTCTCCTGGCACTCAGTGTGTAGATCAGCTTGGCTTTGAATTCACAAAGCTCCACCTGCCTCTGCTTCCCAAGTACTGGGACTAAAGACATGTGCCACAGTGTCTGGCCAAAATAATATATCTTTTTAGATTTTATTTATTTATTTTATGTATATGAGTGCTCTATCTGCATGTACACCTGCAGGCCAGAAGAGAGCATTAGAGGGCATAGGTGGTTGTGAGTCACCATGTGGTTGCTGGGAATTGAACGCAGGACCTAAAGAACAGACAGTGCTCCTAACCACTAAACCATTTCTCCAGCCCCCAAAATAATGTTTTTTTGTGGCACTGGTTATTATATATAATACCTAAAAGTCTGAAAGAAGAATGTGAGGAAACTGGAAATATATAATCCATATGTGAATGGAAGAGACTCTCAGTTAAAATGGCAGATCAATCAAATGTATTATACCTCATCTCTCCAGAACCCTCAGTGGAATGACAGCATTTAAGTAAAACTAGCATTAAACCACCAAGAACAGATTACAAGAGAAATATTACTTTTAAATTTTTAACTTTTTTTTAGTTTTTCGAGACACAGTTTCTCTGTGTAGCCTTGGCTGTTCTGAACTTGCTTTGAAGACCAGGCTGGCCCCAAACTCACAGCAATCCACCTGCCTCTGCCTCCCGAGTGCTGGGATTAAAGGCATGCACCACCACGCCCAGCCCTTAACCTTCATTTTTGTTTTATATGTGTAAGTGCTCTGCCTGCGTGTATGTCTGTATACTAGAGTGTACAGTGCCTATAACGGCTAGAAGAGAACACTGAACCCCTTAGGGCTGGAGTTACGGATGATTGTGAGACAGCGTGTGGGCACTGGGAATCTAACTCAGGTCCTCGGGACGAACAGCCAGTGCTCTTAACTGTCAAGCCACCAAATTTCTAAAACTAGGTATATGATAAACACAACTCCAGCACTAGGTAGACAGAGGCATCTTAAGGGTAGTATAGAGTTCTACAAATTGAGTTCTAGACCAATCTAAGCTGCAAAGTAAGACCCTGTCTCAAAGGAACAAAACAAACAAAAAATGTACATTTGGGGGCTAGAGACATGGTTCATCAATCAATGGTGACACACACCTACAATCCCAGTGCTTGGGAGGCAGAGGCAGGAGGATCTCTGTGGGTTCAATGCCAACCTGGTCTACATATTAAGTTCCAGGCTAGAGAGGACAGCATAGTGAGACCCTGTTTCAAAACAAAACAAGCAAGATGTTTTGTGAAAATCTAATGACCCAAACCCCATCCCAGAGTCCATAAAAATGTAGGCAGAAACAACACAGAACTGACCTTTGCCCTACACAAGTGCACCAGGGCATGTGTGTCCCTATGAACATCATGCACACACAAAATAATAATAGATAAAATTAAAAACAAAACAAAACCAAAATGAAACACAAGCAGTCCTAGGAAAAATAAGGTGTGGTATAAGAACAGAGTAATCACATTTTTTTAAAAAAGCAATACTAGAAAGTAAAAGTGATGATAATTTATTGGTGTAAGAGATTAAAAGCAAGAGCCTGTCCATACATGCTGAGTACACACTACCACCAAGCCACACACTCAACGCTATTACTCATTTCATTGAAACTAAGATTTATATCAAGCAAAGAGGAAGCAGGGACATTGATACAAAAGTGCTTTAAGAAATCGCCACTTCTCATAATGGAACATAATTAAAAATGCCTAAAAGTTATCATTTGTGAGGCACCTATGTAGTTCAGAAGCACAGACGTAAATAGCAGCAACTACTGTTCCAAAGGAGCTGGCCTAGGCAGAGGTGATGGCGCAAGCCTGCGGCACCAGCACTCAGGAGGTGGAGGCAGGAGGATCAGCAGCTCAGAGTTATCCTCCGCCAGCCTGACTCACAACAACAGAGGCTGGCCTTGACATTTGCAGTCGGGATTGATTCTTGCCTGCTTCTATCCTGTGTCTACAAAAGATCTGCACTACCAAAATGAGATGATGAAGAAGCTGGACTGGAGTTAGAGAAAACTGGAACTCTCACTGTAATTCATTTAGAACATTTTAGAACTTTAAAAAAAAAATCATGTCAACAATGAATCTCTGAGTGGTAGGTTTTCAGGAGTTTTTTTCTCTTGGTTTATCTAATTTTTCTATAATAGTCTTATATTATGTGTATGTAATTTGAAACCATATTGTAGGGTTTTTTTTTTTTCTTTTTGAGACAAGTCCTTGCTACAGAGTATAGGCTGGCCTTGAGTTTCAAATCCTCCCACCTCAACCTCTCAGATGTTGGAATTATAGGTATGTGCTACCATGTCAGCTTATGCTGCTTAAAAGAAAACAAACAAACAAAAAACCCCCAAGCTTAAGTGTAATAAAGCCCTGTATATTTTATACTCTTCCTGGAGACCTTACCTTTTATTGTGGTCAAAATGAAGAAAGCAATGAGGGTGTTGTTGATGGCGCAGGTAGACTTGGCAACACAAGACAGGATGGTGTAGGGGTTTAGGAGATAGCTGCGGAAAGCATACACATTGGTCATCAGTAAACCCCATCAATGGACCAGACAGTCCTGGCCACCACAGCCATTAAGTTCAACTCATTTACGAAAAGGAAGAAAACTTCTTAGACTATTATCCCAAACAGAAGAGGATAAAGTGGGCCTGGGCTCAATGAATAAAGGCAGTCAACATTATGTATGCTATGAGACATATGCAAAACTGTCATATTTCTACTTAAAAACCACAAAGATCCTATAAACCAGCAAAAACATTGTAGTCTTGGTTTTGGTTTTAGTGGTGTGGGGGGGGGTAGTTTTGGGTTTGAGACAAGGTCTCATGTACTGCAAGCTTGCCTTGAGTTCCCGATCCCGCATCCTCAGTGCTGGGATCACAGGGATGTGCCACGTGGCCCAGCAACGCCATCCTACTTTTGTAGATGAGGAAACTGAGACTCAGTGACTACATGACCAGCCCAAGCTTTCAAAAGCTATTAAATACATTCCAGAATCAGCTCTTCCTGGTTCTAAAGCCAACACTCGTTCTCCTAAGCCCTGTTCGTAGTCAAGCAGAGCCAGACCTGGAACAGGGAGTCCTCTAAGCTCTAGGAGCCTCACAGGACATGTGACCTCCCACCGTGAAAGAGGTAAGCTGCAGTCTTCTCCCCCTAAGGTAGGAAGGAAGGAATGGAATCAGAACACGAATCTGAAGTGGTTTTGAGCTGGAACGTCATACACAGTCAGAACGGACTCTTTATTCCTGTCCTGCCTCTACAAAAGATTCGCATCAGCTAAAATGAGAACAAATAGCAAAAAACAGTAATAAAGTGAAACCAACCACAATCAAGACCAGGGAAATACGTAAGAACAGTAAAGCAAAGCTAGGAAAACCAAAGAGCTACAGCTGTACAAAAACCAGCCTCGACCTAGCTGAGTTTCCTGGTAGCCAGAGGAAGAAAGGCCAGTTACATAATTCTGATTATCAGAAAGGAAGAAACACACCCGTGTCTTAGAAAAAGATTATAATAATTATTCGCAAGTAAAGACCTTAAATCTAATACTACCTCCTAGGAAAGTAAGATTAGTAGTTCTAAAACCAAAGGCCTCAGAACTCTTGGGGGTTTGGTGGGTTTTTGTTTTTTGTTTTTCCCAGCAATCAGATAGACTTGTTACACAACCGTTAAAGAAACGGGTGCTGCTATTATGAAACTACCCTCAGGATACACGAGTCTATAAGGAGTCATTATGTTGTTAAACGCTTGGTCCTATTAAAGTAGTTCCCATCAAATTCCTGAAATATGTAGTTGAGCACTGATACACCAAAATTATCTCATGGGAGGAAAAAACACAAAACCATTTCTAAACAGTGGGTGACACTGAAGAATGTCTAGGGTGACTCCCTGGACACGCACCCGGAATACTGAATAGGAAATTCATACACAGGACAAAGGCTTCCAAAGACTACTCTGCCCTCAGGATGCACTTTAAGAATACCTAAGCTGGCTTTAGACTCACTCTGCAGCTAAGGCTGACCTTGAACCTCCGATCCTCCTGCCTCCCTTCCCAAGCAGGAGGGTTACAGACAAGCACTACCCCACCCAGTTTATCTGACCCCAGGGGCCAAGCCCAGGGCCTCGTTCGCGCTGTGCAAGCACTCTACCAAGCTCCTTCCCGGCCTCTTGTTTTCTGACATGGAATATCACTACACAGCACAGATTAGCCCCAAACTCAGCAAGCCTCCTTCCTTAGGCCCCCTGTGGCTGGGATTACAAGCATGTGACACCATGTCCAGCCTCTAATTCTAAAAGGTTCTGAGGGCATGTTTTTCCATGAGGAAATGTATGCTTTGTTTAGTATGTGTTCCTAGAAACTCGCATGTTATTAATATCTGATGACCGCCAGTTGATTAACAGAGCTGAGACTCATCTCAGAGGATCACACTCACTGCAGCTCTAATTACTCCTGGAGAATGCTTCCTGAAAGCATCAGCTGGTGTCACTCCTCCATGCTGCTCACCTAACCCAGATGGGATTTTACTTCAGTTTTCTGAATTATAAGCAGGGAACTAAATTGGACATGAATTACAGAAGCTACGTTAAACAGCAGCTACACGAAGAACAAAACTGTATTCAGTACATGACCAGTGAAAAACTACCATTTTTTAGCAACACGAGTTACAGTCAGGTTGGAGCCCAGACCAGCACTGGGTCAGAAGGCCCGTGTGAAGGGTTTGATTGTGCATGGCCCTGTGTGAGGCTTTGTCTCAACAAAGACAGAATGGCTCTGTCTCTTTTGCTGGCCAAACCCCGCGTTGTGCAAGAGAGCTACAGCAAACACTTGATGACTAAGGCTGCAAGTCTTTAAAAGTACAACAGCATGGGAACGTCTCATCAGATTTTCCTTGCATTTGCTGGCACTGAGCTCTGACTTGTGGGGAGTACTTACAACAGGGCCACTTTCAGAGGGATGTACCGCATTTCCGTGGGGGTTCGGATAAGTTCAGCCACATCTGGGGCATACTGGTCCAGTTCTAGGAGAAGTTTCTGCTTTTTAAACTAGAGGTGGGGGAGGGTGCACAAAACACATAAGACAGATGATTTGCCATTGCTTTTAGGATGGAGGTAAACACCTTTTTTGCCCTGCCCCACAACCCACTGTCTGTCCTAGCCTGCCTCGCCAGGCTCCACTTGTTACCCCTCTACCTAACCCGCACCAAGTTCCAGCACACGAACAGCCAACGCTCCTCCCACTCCCAGGTCCCCCGCCTAGTTAACTCCCACACAGCCTTGGGAGCTGGCCTAAGCCCTCACTTTCTGGGAAGTGTACATACACTTTCTACTATATACACTCTTACCCGGCGCTGAGAAGTGTGAGCACTGACTGCCTGGCTCCTCCCTAGAGTCTAAGCTCCTCAAGGGTTTGGCTACCAAATTGGCCCTCTGTGTACCCTAACACTTAGCTCAGTGGGAAACGAACGAATGAATGGATGGCAAAGTCCTTAGTCATTCCGGGAGGTCACACCAGTGGTGGCAGAGCTTGAAACCCCAGCAGCAAAACATGTTGAAGCAGTTTCAAGGATCTGGGTGCCTGGGATCTCAGGTTCCCTTCCTCATTCTTCTATTTCAAAGGCTGTTTGGTTGGTTTTCTTTGATACATCCATAGAGGAAGGGCCAAAGAATGAAGATGAAGAAAGGGGGCTGGGAAGCTGAAGAGTTAGGAAGCAGTCGTGTGTGTAAGCTCCTTGCTTTCCCTGATGGAGCCCAACAAATCCTTGGGTGTGAGTTCCAAAAGGGAAACATAATTGCAGGAAAGGACAGATTAGGCTAACGTATATTTGCCAAGATCAACTGGCCACCACCAGTTAGCATGCACATCCCACAGGCTAACAGCTGAGGAGAGGGTGGGTGTGAAGTCCACTCAGCACCACTCTTCCAGGATGCTGTGCAGACTACAGGGATAGAGTCTCAAGTCCTACCAACGTGAAATGTTTCCAGGCTGTGACATCAGAATCTCTTTAACAAATGGAGACTTTTGTTTGCTTGTTTTGTTTTGTTTTCAGAGACAGGTTCTTATATGTGTATCCCTAACTGTCCTGGAACTCTCTTTGTAGACCAGGCTGGCCTAGAACTCATAGAGATTTCCCTGCCTCTGCCTTCCAAGTGCTGGAATTAAAGGTGTGCACCACCACACCCAGGCAAATGGAGACTTTTTAAGAATAACTTTTCGGGGCTCAGATGTTAAGAGCAGTGGCTATTCTTCCGGAGGTCCTGAATTCAATTTCCAGCAACCACATGGTAGCTCAAACCATCTAAAGTAAGATCCGGTACCCTCTTCTGGTCTGCTGGCTCACATGCAGGTGTGTATAAATAATAAACAAATGAATAAATATTTAAAAGAATAACTTATTTATCCTTTGATAACGTCATAAATGTAGACAGTGATATTTTTGATCATAGCCAAACCCTCCATTGCTTTCCTCCCTATTTCTTACTCCTGCTGTGTTACGCTTTATCCCAGCGAGCCCTTCTCTATCTTCCTTTACGTTTACAGGTGTTGGGGGGCATGTGTCTGTGAACCTATGAGTACTTGGAACCCTTAAAGGCCGGAAGAAGGGTTTGGATTTTGAACAGTTGTGAGCTGCCATGTGGGTACTGGGAATTAAACCTGGGTCCTCTGGAAGAACAATCAGTGCTCTTAACCACAGAGCCATCTTTCCAGAACCTCTCTATATTAATTTGTGTGTGTGTGTGTGTGTGTGTGTGTGTGTGTGTGTGTGTGTGTGTTTTGAGGGAGACAGAGAGGGAGACATACACACACACACACACAGAGAGAGAGAGAGAGAGAGAGAGAGAGAGAGAAAGAAATCGGTTGAGTTTCTTTAGGGTTGCTCACATGAGCATGGATAGGAGACTTTGTTTACTGCATCACAGACAACTGAAGATGACTCCCCCTCCTTTACAAAGTAGAGCCTTTCAGGAATCCACGTGCTAACATTCTGTTTAAACAATAGTATATGATATCTAGGTGTGGTGGCACACACCTGTAATCCCAGCACTTAGCAGGCAGGGAAATCCTGAGTTCCAGCCCAGTCAGGACCACAGCATTAGCTCTGTGCCAATCTGCACTATACACAAAGATGCTGTCTGAAAAGCGAACAGAGTCAGCAAGAGGGCTCAGAAAGCAAAGAGCCCCCCATCAAGCCTGACGGCCTGAGCTCAGTCCCTGACACCAACATGGTAGAAAAAGAGAACTAATACCTGCAAACGGTATTTTTTTAATTATTTTATTTTTATCTTACGTATGAGAATGCTCTACACCTGCACACCAGAAGAGGGCATCAGATCTCATTATAGATGGTTGTGAGCCACCACGTGGGTACTGGGAACTGAGCTCAGGACCTCTGGAAGAGCAGCCAGTGCTCTTAGCTGCTGAGCCATCTCTCCAGCTCCCTGAAAATTGTATTTTACCTGTGTGCCACCACAAGTGTACACAGAAGAAAGAAAGAAAGAAAGAAAGAAAGAAAGAAAGAAAGAAAGAAAGAAAGAAGAGGGAAGGAGGAGAGAGGGAAAGTAAGAAAGGCTTGGAGTGCAGCTCAGAAGTAAACAGCCTCACATACACACACACTGAAAAAGGAAAAAGGAGCAGTGTACGATGTGGAGGCAGCTGCTGCTTTCCGCATTCACACGTGAGTGAAACAAACATCTAATCCCAGCACTCAAGGAGCTGAATCAAGGGAGCACAAATTCTAGGTCCACTTGCACTATGTACCAAGACCCTGTCTCAAATATACAAACAAAAAGGCTGGACATAGCTCAGTCTAGGGCGCTGGCCCTGGGTTTGATTCCCAGCTCTGCATAAACAAAAGAAAAGAATAAAAAGGCTGTCATTCAAAATAAGCTCATTTTTGACACAGTGTAAATACAATTCAGTCTAATCAAGAGATTCGATGTCATAATAATATGAACTCTGGAAATAGGGAAACAAAAATATTTCAAATTTTAGTTTAGTCTTGGGAATAAGAGCACACTTTGGTGGCATGTGCCACTATCCAGGTACTTGGCAGACAGAAGCAGGAAGGTTAGAAGTTCAAGATCGTCTTGACCTACTACCTGAGACCCTATCTCAAAAACATGAACAAAGACAAAACCAAACCACACACAAAAATGAGGCTGGAGGAACTGCTCAGCTGTTAGGAGCTTTTGCAGAGGACCTGGGTTACATACTCCCATGGTGACCCTCAACTGTCTGTAACTCCAGTTCCCAGGTATCAGCACCCTGGCCTCTGCGGGCACCAGACGCACACGTGGCCTGCTGAAGCCGGCACACGGAGATGGTCCCATGATGCTTTCTTCTTGGCTATTACATAATTAGGAATAAACTTTATGCCATCCTTTTTTATATACTTATTTACTTATTTGTGTGTAGGAGCTCACATGTACCACAGTATTCTTTTTTTAATGTTAAAATTATTTATTGTACAATAATTAAAAGGATAGTAATTCAGAGCTGTGAGGTAACTTCCATCTTTAAGACATAACAAGACATCAACTCCAGGGTGAAGTCACCAACTCCATTACTTGTTTTCTACTTTGCTTCTGAAGAAAGGAGAAACCCAGGTAAGGGACACACACCCAGTTCACATTCCGTTTGCCTGGTCCTACACTAAGGCACAAAGAAGATAACTAGGTTATCTATGCATTATTCAAAATTTAGGATTTCTATTACGAAAGATAAGAACTGATGCACAGTATTCTCTTGTTGTTTTTTGAGACAGGGTTTCCCTATGTAGCCTTGGCTGTCCTGGACTCGCTTTGTAGACCAGGCTGGCCTCGAACTCACAGCGATCCACCCGCCTCTGCCTCCTGAGTGCTGAGGTTAAAGCTGGGCAGCACCACACCCAGCTGTACCACAGTACGCTCATGGAGGTCAGAAGACAACTTGCGGGAGTCAGTTCTCTTCTTCTTCCAGCATGTGGGTCCAGGGAGTGAACCCTGGTTGCCACAGCTGGCAGCAGGCATGTGTGCTGACTGGGCAATCTTGCCAGCCCAATATGCCAAATTTCCTAATTAAGGTTATTCTTTGGGGGGGGGGGGGGTAGAGCTCAGTGGTATGGCACTTGCCTAGCATTTTCCAAGGCCCTGTATTCAATCTCTAACCCCTAAATTATTCTCTGAAGGAAAAAAGATTTATCAACAATAAATCCAATTTTACTTCAAGAGGCCTAATACACTGAGTTAAAGTCTATGTTAAATTTTCTTTTGATAAAATGAACTGATAAAAGGGAAGACTTTTACATTTTTATTTTAAGGGCTGGAGAAATGGTACAGTAATTAAGGGCAGTTGTCCATGCAGACACTCGGGGTTCAATTCCCAGCACCCACATGGTAGCTCACTCATTCACTCCTGTTCTAGGGGACCCAACACCCTCTAGCCTCCAGGGCACAACATGCATGTGGTACACAGCCATAAATGCACACAAAATACCCACACACAAAATAATAAAATTAAATTAAAAAATAAACAAGTTTAAAAAATCTTATTTTAGATAGTATATAATTAAGCATAAGGTGTAAGCCAATACAACCACATCACTACTTATTTATTAGAGGTGTGTGTGTGTGTTAGTGTACATGTCACTGCACATGAATAGAAGTCAGAAGATGACTTTCACTAACCCTCAGGTCCTCAGGCTTGCTGGCAAGTGCCTTTATCCAATGAGCCATCTCACCAGGCCTGCTTAACTTCTTAACGTCTTTAAAATAGTTGGACCTTTAAGTACATGACTTTTGATTCTCTGCCATAATAAGCAAGTTGCCAAATCCCACCATCTTTGTCCTACCCACTAATGACTTACCACAACTTTATTGAAGTCCTGAATTGCAAAATACAGGGCAATAGCAGTGAGAGCATCTGTTATCTGTCAAGAGAAAGAGGAGTAAGAGGAAACAGAACCCAGTCATTACAGGACACTGGAATGCTGCCAGGCCTGAAGAGCTCTGAGGTGGGACCGCACTGACCACGAGTTCCAGACTCACAGGCAGGCGAGGCTTACACAGGGAGGTATGACAGAGAACCCCCTAGATTATGACCCATTCAATCCGGTAGCCCATATCTCTAGAACAGCGAGTGAAATGAAAATAAGCCAGGCATTTGGTTAACACCTGCAATCCCATGAGACTGGAGGACTCCCATGAGCTCAAGGTCAGCCTAGGCTACATAGTGAGAACCTGTCTCAAACAAACAAACCAACCAACCCCAAAGGTGTATGTATAAAAACAAAGCTCGGGGAGCCGGGTGTGGTGGTGCACGCCTTTAATCCCAGCACTCGGGAGGCAGAGGCAGGCGGATCGATGTGAGTTCGAGGCCAGCCTGGTCTACAAAGCGAGTCCAGGACAGCCAAGGCTACACAGAGAAACCCTGTCGCGGAGGAAAAAACAACAACAACAACAAAGCTCGGAATGATACCCACTGACCTGTAAACCTCAGGTATCAAGCACTTCACACATCCTAAGCACTCAGTAAACAGCAGCCCTAACTACGGAGGCTTAGGGTTTCCTACGATATCCTGATCCACATTTTCAGCTCTAATGTTTCAGGCTGCTCTGCTCTCAGTGCTGGCACGGTCACCTCAAACTTCAATTCTTGCCCTTGGAGGCTGCCTCAGACCCCTAGAATCTCTTGGCAGCGTGCTTAGGAAACTCAGGATGCCCTCCAAACTGGCACAGCTAAAGCCAACCACAGAGTCTTGGGGCTAGAAAATTGAAGACTACACAGTCCAGAGACCAGAGTAAGAAAGCAGAGCTGTCAGAAGTCCCTGCCTGTTCCTCATACTCCATGGCACCACCCTAAAACAGGCTCCAGATTAAAAATATTAAGTCCTGGCTTCCCCCCTCCCCAAGAAACTTCAGTTCCTGCCCTCCCTTTCCATGTCATTCCCATAGACAGGGTCTGCGGCCCCGGCTGGCCTGGAACCTGCGGTACAGAGCAGGCTGGCGTCAAATTCGCAGAGAGCCGCCTCTGCCGCACCAGCACTAGGAAAGAGGCGTGCGCCAGCTCCTTATTCTCTTAGAAACAATCTGTAACAGTAAAAGTACATACAGATAGTGATTTTCTCTGAAAAGATACTTACCATAAATACCAATTCTGCATAGTCAATTAGGAAATGAAAGAGGTATATTATTAATGGAGTCTGTAGGAGAAAAACAAAAACGAAAAAAAGTAAGTTAAACTTTGATATAAATTATCATTTTCCAAATTGGGGATGGGGAGAACCTGATCCTTCCTGCAACAGTATCCTGAACTAATTAAATAGCTTAGTACCATGAATCATAGGGTATCACTGAAACCATCAGTAGAACATGGCAGAGGAAATAACAAAACTTGATGCTAGTTAGATACCTACCTGGCATGTGAGAAGACAGATTGAACCTAGGAGTTCAAGGCTAGCCTGGGCACTTGTAGCTCCATTTGTAGGATGTTTGCTTACGATACACAAAGCCCCAGGTTGGTCACTAGCACTTCAAAAACTCAGTGTGCTGGTGAGTTTGTTTTGTTTTGTTGTTTCTTTTGTTTTGTTTTTCGAGACAGGGTTTCACTGTGTAGCCTTGGCTGTCCTGAACTTACTTTGTAGACCAGGCTGGCCTCGAACTCACAGACATCGCCTGCCTCTGCCTCCCGAGTGCAGGGAACAGGAGAGCATGGGAATCAGAAGTTCAAAGTCATCTTGGTTATACAGCCACCATGCTAACCTGGGCTACGTGAGATGCTGTCTAAAACATGAATGAATGAATGAATGAATGAATGAATGAAAGAAAGGAAGGACAGACACTCCAGAGTAGACCACAATTGTTGAATGAATAAACCAGGAAAATTTCCTTCCTCTAGTCTCTGATAAATTTGTATAAGAATGTTAATCCTTGCCTTGATGTGCAGTGGTGGTGCACCTTTAATCCCAGCACTCAGGAGGCAGAGGCAGGTGGATCTCAGAGTTTAGGGTCAGCCTTGTCTAAAGAGTGAGTTCCAGGACAGCCAAGGCTACACAGAGAAACCCTGTCTCAAAAACAAACAAACAACAACAAAAACAATAACAACAAAAGGATGATAATTCTTCCTAGGAGACCTGGGGAGAAACCCACACGGTGATGCTTGCTGAAATCTCAGTACTTAGACTACAGCAGGATGGAGAGTTCAAGGCCAGCCTGGGCTCTACTGCAGAATCCTGTCCAGGGTAATGAGAAAATTCAGTCCCTGTGAAGCTAATCTTGGCTGGAGTTTTTCCCTTTGTTTTTAAGTGGTTTTTAAGACAAGGTCTCATGTAGGCCAAGCTGGCCTTGAACATGCTCGGTGGCCAATGACGGCTTTAAGCTCCTTCCCAATGCTCCTGCTTTGGCCTGCCAAGGACTGGGGTTACAAGTGTACCACCGAGCCTGGCTTCATGAGGTTTTGTTTGTTTTTCTTTTGTTTTGCTTGAGAGACCTAAATTGTGGATTCAATTTCTCTCATATATTAAACATTCTGATTTGCTGTAGTTTATTAATCTAGGTAAGTATATTTTTCTAGGCATTTATATACATTTTCATCTCAACGTAAAGTAGTTCCAATATTTTTGTTTGTTTGTTTGAGGCAATACATTTTCCTCTCAATATGGCTTCAGCAATAACACAAATGATTTGGTATGCTGCTTTTTTCCATTACCATTCAGTTAAAAACATAAGGCTTAGCATGGTTGAGAGTGCTTGGCATTCTTGCAGAGACCCGGAGCCTGGTTCCCAGCACCCACATCAGGCAGCTTACAACTGCCTATAGTTACAGGTCCAGGGGACCTGATGCTCTGGCCTCCTGCACACACAGCACACACATATATACACAATTAAAAGTAACTCTTTTTAAGAAGGCAACATTCCCTAATTTCCAGGACATTTCTTCTCTGAGACTACTTTAAAATGTATTAAAATGTACAGACTGAAGCCGGGCAGTGGTGGCACACGCCTTTAATCCCAGCACTCGGGAGGCAGAGGCAGGCGGATCGCTGTGAGTTTGAGGCCAGCCTGGTCTACAAAGTGAGTCCAGGATGGCCAAGGCTACACAGAGAAACCCTGTCTCAAAAAAACAACAAAACTAATAAAGCAAAGAAACAAACAAATCTACTATTGTGACTGGAGAAATGCCTTAGCAGTTAAGAGCACTTGTTGCTCTAGCACAGGACCTGGCTTTGGCTCCCAGCACTCACTCAGCAACATGCTGTAACTCCAGTTCCAGGGAATCAGATTACCCTTTTCTGGCTTCCTCCAATACTAGGCATATATGTGGTACACATTTGTGCATGTAGGCAAAGCATTCACACCCATGAAAAAGAAATAAATCTTAAGTGTATAACCCACTATCACCCGGCATGGTAGTATATACCTTTATTCTTAGCACTCAGGAAACAAGAGGCAGGCAGGCAGATGTGAGTTTCAGGCAACCAGGCTACATAGTGAGCCCCCCCCCTCTGAGTTTCAGGCAACCAGGCTACATAATGAGTCAGTATCTCTCTCTCTCTCTCTCTCTCTCTCTCTCTCTCTCTCTCTCTCTCTCTCTCTCTCTCACACACACACACACACACACATACACACACACACGTCCCAATACAGTCATATTGGCATATTTACTTCTCCTTTTGCTTTGTGCTTTTGTTTGTTTATTTCTGAGACAGGGCCTCATATAGGCCAGGCTACTCTCAAACTCACAGTGTATTGAAGACGGTCCTGAACGTGTGGTACTCCTCCAAAGTGCTAGGATTGCAAGTGTGTGCCACCACTCCCAGTTTTATTCAGTGTTGTGCAATGAGCCCAAGGATTCATGCGTGCTAGAGAAGCACTCTGCCAAGCAAGCCACATCTCTCCCCTGCTTTGTGAGTGAACCTGTGAGTTAGATGCAGCTCTGTGTGGAATGGCTAGCTCCTGGGTAGAGCAATTTTTATATTACACAATAATCCTCTTCATGTCTAGTAAGGCGGGGCTTCTGTTTTTTTCTTTGTTATGTTTTGGGCTTTAAAGTCATATAATAGTAATAGGCTACATTAACTCTTCAAACTACTATTTACATGACACACTCCTTCCTTCCCTTCTTCCCTCCTTCCTTCTGTCCCTCCCTCCGTCCCTCCTTCCTTCCTTCCTTTCTTCTGCTTTTTGGGTTTAGGAACAGGGTCTCACATAGTACAAATTATCCTCAAACTCACACTAGGCAGTAGCCAGGGATGATACTGTACTCCTGACCCTCCTGCTCCACTTTCTAGTGCTAGGATTGCAGCTGTGTGCCACCATCCTGATTTATGAGTGCTAGGGATCAAGTCGAGGGCTTTGTTCACACAAGCATGCACTGTACTAACAAGCTGCATTCCAAAACCAAGCCTTTTCAATCTTTTACTTTTATTGTTTTTGTTTTGTTTTTTGTTTTTTGAGACAGGGTTTCTCTGTGTAGCCTTGGCTGTCCTGGACTCACTTTGTTGACCAGGCTGGCCTCGAACTCACAGTGATCCACCTGCCTCTGCCTCTGTCTCCCGAGTGCTGGGATTAAAGGCGTGCACCACCATACTCAGCTTTCACTACTTTTTAAAGATTTAATTTTATTATTTTTATTTACGTGTGTCTGTCTGTCTGTCTGTCTGTCTATACCTGAATGCTGGTGCCAGCAGATGTCAGATAAGGGCATCAGATCCCCTGGAGCTGGGTTTATAGGCAACTGTGAGCTGCCTGACAGGGGTGCTGATGCTGAAAGTAAGGTCCCCTATAAGAACAGCCAGTGCTCTTAACTACTAAGCCATCTCTCCAGCCCCCGAGCCTCACTTTGTGAACTTTGCTCTTAAGTTCTGGTTTTCTTGGTACTTTCCGCTGTCTTCAAACAAACAATTTGGTATTTCTTCTTCTTTAGTCTTGTCCTTGCCAACATAGTCCTTGGGCACTACTGGAAGCTAGCTCACCAGCAAAATCAGAAAGGAAGTGCATAATTAGCTTTTAGAGTGATGGCTCAGAAGTATCTATTCCTACCGTCCCTAACTGCATGCAAAAATTGTGCTTTATAACACTATAAAAAGGGCCAAGGGTGTACCTGAGAGGTACAATGCTCACCTAGCATACACAAAGCCCTAAGTGGAAGCTCCATTACCAACTCCCACCCCCAAAAAAGCTAGCTACATACTCTGAGCCAGGAACAGTGGCTCTCGTCTATGGTCGCGGCACGTGGGAAGCCGAGGCCAGCCCAGGCTACATGGTGAGTTCTGGGCCAGCCTATGCTATGTAAGGAGTCCTGCTACAAGAAAAAGGAGCAGGGCACTCACTGACAGGCTTTCTAGAAAATAACAACAAGCTGTGGTGGAGAAGAGGGAAGTTTTAAGAGTTGGGGTCAGATTTGAATCATAGTTGTGGCAGGTTGTGCCTGTGTGGCCTTGAGGCAAGCTGTGTTCCTCTATGAGCATTAGCTTCCTCCGATACACACTGGGGAAATTATCTATTTCAGGAGCTGGAGAGACGGCTCAGCAGTGAAGAGCACCAGCTACTCCTCCAGAGGACAGAGATTCAGTCCCCAGGACTCATACAGCTGCTCACAACGGCTGTAACGCTGCAGGTACCTAGCGTGCCAGGGGTTCACAAACATGCATGCAGACAGAACACCCCTACACACAGATTTTGAAACAAATAAATCTATTTCACAGGGCTCTAGGAGGAGTAAAGGCAGTTACGTGTACAAAGTAACTGCTGCAACGCCTAGTATAAGCTAAATCTCAGAATGTTGGCTACTCACCATCAACTTTTTACTTTTTTTTAAAAAACAGGCATCCATTTTCTCTTTCAAAGTTCCAAAAAGGATTACAACTATCTACTAATGGATTTTTATCACTCAAGTACCTTCTTTTAAATTTTAGTTTTATTTAATGTGCATTGGTGTTTGTCCTGCATGTATGTTTGTGTGGGAGTCAGATCCACTGGAACTTGAGGTCACACTTGTGAGCTGCCATGTGGGTGCTGGGAACTGAACCCAGGCCCTTTGGAAGAGTAGACAATATTCTTAACCACTGAGCCATCACTCCAGTCCCTATTCCAGTGTCTTGTTAGTTTATATTAAAAAAAAGTACCTGATTGGGAGGCAGAGGCAGGTGGATCACTGTGACTTCGAGGCCAGCCTGGTCTACAAAATGATCCCAGGACAACTAGGACTACAAGAGAAACCCTGCCTTGAAAAACCAAACCAAACCAAACCAAAACAACAACAACAACAACAACAACAACAACAAAAAGAATGGGACATGAGCCAGCAGTGATGGTGCACACCTTTAATCCCAGCACTCAGGAGGCAGAGGCAGAGGCAGGCAGATTTCTATGAGTTCCAGGACACCCAAGACTACAGAGAAACCCTGTCAGAAAAAAAAAAAAAAAACATAAAGAAAAAAAGAAAGAAAGAAAGAGGGAGGGAGGGAACAGGATATAAGCCATGAAGGGTAACATTCCTTGGGTGATAAAGTAGGAGCAGTTAACTTAGTGTAAAGTGATGCTGGATGATTTTCTGGAGGAAGTGAAATCTAAGTTTGTGACTCATTAATAAAGCCAGGCACAAAAAAAAGGTTAGAACAAAAAGAGAACGGCATGAACAAAGATGATTAGACAACAGGAAATATGGAACAAACACTTTCCATGTTTTGAAGCACACCCAAGGCCCACTTCACACTGGACCTTGGGGCTAGTGGGCTGTTATGTGGATGTAAAACACATATTCCCAACTTGTGTGTTTAAGAAAAGGAATGGAAGGAGGAAGAAAGGAAAGAAAATTGGGAAAGAACTTCGGTGAGAGCTTTGAACAGTTCTCTAAGTACATGGGTTATGAGGCTGAGATTGTCCACAAAAAGAGGTGCCAAGCACCACAATGACAAACTTAGATTCACGTTTTAGAAAAATGTCCCTGACTGCAGAGTGAAGAGTAAATGAGTAAGACTGCACCAGGAAAAACTTAACAAAAAAACTCTTACAGTAATCCAAGAGACAGGTAACAAAGACCTTACAAAGACTTTTTTTTTCTTTTTTACATTTTTGCTGTTTTAGTATTTTGAGATAGTCTCACATAGCCCAGGCCTGGGCAGGCCTCAAATACATGGCAGTTCTCCTGCCTTGGCTAAAACTAGGATTACAGTGGGAGTCTCGTATCTAGCTTATTTTTACTGGTCCTAAGAACTAATTTTATAGTCAGGCATGGTGGTGCATATCTTTAATCCCAGCACTTGGGACACAGAGGCAAGTGGATCTCTTGAGTTCAAGGCCAGCCTGGTCTACAGAAAGAGTTCCAGTGGAGTCAACTCTATACAGAGAAACCCTCTCTCAAAAAACTAAAACCAAATGCATGGTGGCACACGCCCTTAATCCCAGCACTCAGGCGGCAGAGGCAAAGGCAGAGGCAGGTGGATCTCTGTGAGTTTGAGGCCAGCCTGGTCTACAAAGTGAGTCCTGGACAGCCCGGACTACAAGAGAAACCCTGTCTCAAAAAAACCAGACCAAAATAAACAAAACCAAAACCTAAAAAAAAAAAAAAAAGGAACTAATTTTATGGTTTCAATAACCTTTAGTGGGCTTTCTAGGAAACCAATGTCACAGCTTTCATGGGCAAGAGTTTTCAAAAAACCAATTACATGCCACTTAGCATACAACTATACATGGACTGAGAGCTGCTCAAAACTTGCCATTAAAAACAGTTATTTTTAAAGACGGCTCACAGATGTTTCCCCAAGCCAGAAAGATGGCTCAGCAAGCACTCCTGCTGCCCAAGTCTAATGAACTTTGCTTTGTTTGGTCCCTAGAACCCACAGAAAGCTGGTTTCATACGAATCTCAGCACTCCTGACAAGAGAATCATCCAGAAGCTTCATTGCCAGCTCAGCTTGTGTATGGAGACTCTACCTCAACAATGTGAGAGCACTTACTTCTCTTTCTACCTCTCCCTCCCTCTCGCCTTTTACAGTCCTAACGTGGATCCTTTTCCCTGTGATTCCACAAAAGGGAATGCCTATCAAAACAGATCTTCTTAAATGTCTGTACCGAGTAGAGCTCAGGCTTTGGTACCCATGACTATAAACCACTCTCAGTGCCAGAAAAGAAAACACACACTTACTTCATGAAATACTGCTCCAGAATACGGAGACACTCCCAAATCCAACAACGAAAGGCCTTCGACCACTAAAAAGGAAGAAATACAAGGTCACTCAGACTTTAGAGACAGCAGCAAATAGTCATCACCTAAAAGGTTAGATTTTCCTGGGACCAAGAAATGCCTGAGTTTATCTAATCCCTCTACCTCAGTTCGAGCAAGTGGCTAAAGATCTTGATTTAAAAAAAAAAAAATTGAGACTGTACACACGTATGAAATTCTCAAAGAATGTATCACATGCATACACACACACACACATACACACACACACACACACACACACACACAATTAAATTTCAAGGATGGGATATTCTGTACAAAACAGCCTTTGCATCAGGGGGAATGCTTTATAACAAAGTTTTATACTAAACTGTAAACTTCTAAGGTTGGAGAAATGGCTTGACTATTAAGAGTAAACACTGAACCAGGCGTGGTGGTGCACGCCTCTAATCCCAGCACTCAGGAGGCAGAGGCAGGCAGATCGCTGTGAGTTCAAGGCCAGCCTGGTGCGCAAAGTGAGTCTGGGACAGCCAAGGCTACACAAAAAAAAGCCTGTCTCAAAAAATAAATAAATAAAACAAAAATAAAGTTT
Organism: Acomys minous; assembly: GCF_964271855.1. Classification (NCBI taxonomy): domain Eukaryota; kingdom Metazoa; phylum Chordata; class Mammalia; order Rodentia; family Muridae; genus Acomys; species Acomys minous. The sequence goes on along the minus strand of NC_140485.1, from coordinate 79,748,921 downwards.
AAAAAAAAAACCCATATACTTCTACCTCCTTGTAACCTCCATCAACTCTAAAGCATTCCTTTTATGTATATTCTACCCTATTCCAAAGCACAATTAACAAAATCAATAGCAGGCTTAAAAACTGCCATCCAGGATAGTGAAATAGCAGTCACTGTCTTGTGCCACCTGTTTCAGTGACATGTGTGTCATTTTTCTACAGAGTAGTATGTACTTTTTAACAGTGTGCCTTTGATCCTAACCTTATAGGTGATTTGGGAAGAAGAGGGAAATTGGTCTTCTTTGTTTGTTTTGTAGTGACTGCTTGGCTAGGCTTTTTGTTTTGTTTTGTTTTGTTTTTTTGTTTGTTTGGTTGGTTGGTTTTGGTTTTTTCCAAGACAGGGTTTCTCTGTGTAGCCTTGGCTGTCCTGGAGGGTCTGAGCTCAACACCAGGACAAAAAGGGTAAAAAGTAAAGAATGACGACGGAACAAGAAGTCGTCACTTGGTTGACCGAGAGAATGGTTTTCAAAGGCAACCATCATTAGTGGATGCTCAAGTTAGGGGCAAACGTATAAAAGACAAAGCATTTTCAAAGGAAAAGCAGTAATTTCACATAACCTTACATTACCCGCTTTACTCAGGTGATCCATTAAAACATCATCGATATGTTAACTGTATTATCAAGTATCTCATGATTCATGGATGAGGTGACACGAACATTTCTGTGGACGTCATGCTAACAATGTGGTATAGTAACAAAAACAAACTAACAACAACAAAAAAAACCATATCCTCCACCTAATCATAGGAAACATCAGACAACCCAAACTGACAGGCACAATAACTGCCCAGTAGTCTTAAAGAAAACAAACCACACGCCCCAGACTGGCAGTCACTAAGGAGATATAACCACTGAATGCAAAATGAGGGCATGGACTAAGCCTAGGCCAGAAGCTGGGCAACAACAGGGAAACAACACGATTCCTTTTGTTTTGTTTTGTTTTTTTCCAAACAGGGTTTCTCTGTGTAGCCCTGGCCATCCTGGCACTCGATCTCTACACAAGCCTGGCCTCCATCTCAGAGATCCACATACCTCTGCCTCCTGAGTGCTGGGATTAAAAGGTGTGTGCCACCACCACCACCTGCCCAGTTCTAATAAGGTATATATACATTAACTGACTGACCGAAACCACTATATTACAGCAAACAGTGAGTAAAGCACAAACAGTAACTTGGTGTGTGTTTGTGTACACACGTGTGTTTGTGAATAGCCATAGAAGCTAGACAAAGCTGTGAGATTTCTTCAAGCTAGAGTCACTGAGTTTGTAAACAACCTGATGGAGATGCTGGGATCCAAACTCCACTACTGGGACAGACCAAAAACACTCCTAACTGCTGAACCACCTCTCCAGCCCCTCTGCAACTCTTCTGAAAATCTAAACATTTCAGGGTTGGCAAAATGGCTCAGAGGATTAGGTGATTGCTTCCAAGATTGATGACCTGAGTTCAATCATCAGACCTTAAAGTGAAAGGGAAAGAATGTCTCCTTCAAGTTTTCCTGTGACCGCCACACATGAGGCACGGTGTGTGCACACCTCCCGCCCCACCCCCACATACACACACTAAAATTTTTAAATAAATAAAACTACTTCAAATTTTTGTTAACATCAAAAAAGTGCTAGAGGGGTGGGTAAGACGGCTCTTAGAGAGCCTGCTGTTATGTCCAGGCCCCGGGTTCTGTCCCCAGCACCCACAGTGTGCAGCTCACAACCACTGATAACTCCAGTTCCAGGAGAGCTGACACCCTCTTCTGGCCTCTACCACACCTGCACACACATGGCACACATATGTACACTCAGATAAAATAAAATTTAAAAACACTTTTAAAAAATACAACATATCTACGTTAAATGAAGGAAAGCTGTCCACAAAATGCTGAGACGAGCAGGCAATATACTACACGTAAAATATGATACAAAGTATTAAAAATTTAAAGAAAAATTTTATTAACATTAAATGCACAAAAGAATGAACTTCATTATGACATTTTATATGTATATTGAGTACTGTGATTATACTCAGCTCTAATTTTAAGCTTTAAAATCACTCACTCACTGAATTGAGAGAGAAGGAACATGGACCAAGTGAGACACACCTAGAGAGCTAGTTATCATGGCACACAGCTGCAGTGCTGGGACTCAGGGACTGAGGCAAGAGGACCTCAAGTCTAAGGCCAGCCTGCACTACACTGCAAGCGTCCTTCTGAAAACAAACAAACAAATACGAAAGGAAAAAGCCAAGACGGGCGGGCGGCGGTGGCGCATGCCTTTAATCCCAGCACTCAGGAGTCAGAGGCAGGCGGATCTCTGTGAGTTCGAGGCCAGCCTGGTTTACAAAGTGAGTCCAGGACAGCCAGGACTACACAGAGAAACCCTGTCTCAAAAAACAAAACAAAAAGAAAACAGGAAAAAAGAAAGGAAGGAAGGAAGAAGGGAGAGAGAGATGAAGAGACAAGAAATACCTGGGAAAATAAACATTAAAATGCTTTATATATTCAACCAAAAGAAGAAAAGCTAATTAATTAAACAATTTATAGTGGTAAACAGTGTTGCTTGTTTGCTTGTTTGTTTCCCAGGACACGGTTTCTCTGTGTAGACTTGGCTGTCCTGAACTTGTTCCAAAGACCAATATGGCCTTGAACTCACAGAGGCCCAGCCTGCCTCTGTCTCCCGAGTGCTGGGATTATAGGTGTGCACCACTGCACTCAGCTGGGGAACATTTTTTTTTAAAGCCTGATTGTGCAAGACAGTTTAACTGGAGCTAGCAAGACATCTATCTCATCAGGTAAAGGCTTTGTTGCCAACCAAATGACCTGAGCTCAATCCTAGGACCCCACAGGGTAGAAAGGATGAGCACACCCAGTAAATAAATATATAAATGTTATAGAGACATCCGTACCGGTCCTTTATCCTAAGACCAAAAGGGAAAACCCATTAAGGAGCAGTGTAGAGCTGCCCAGTAAGACAGCTATTAAACTCTCTCTAACAGCTTTACTGGAAACCCAAGGAGAGGATTCATTAGCCCACTTCACAAGACTTCCCTCGACCTAAGCCAAAGGCATCTTACCTCCAGAGAAATCCCTTGGGGATCAGACAGAATGAGGGGGTATGGAAGCATCAGGGTCTACCATGTTTAGTCGAGAGGGAGGTCTTCAAGCATGGAGCTGGGGGACAGACTCCACACCCTCTCCCAGAGGTGCTTCTGCTAGACACTGTGCATCACAAACTTGCTAGAGCAGTCTCTGGCAATGGCCTACAAGGTGCCTGTGCTATCTGGTGATTAACTGTAGCATCATAGTCTTTCGTGGATAACTGGTCTGTGGAAAAAGTCAACCTAAACATTTATAAAAACCCCACTCTTAATCCCAACACTAGGGAGGCAGAGGCAGGCAGATCTTTGAAATTGAGGCCAACCTAGTCTACAAAGTGAATCCAGGACAGTCAAGGTTACACAGAGAAACCCTGTCTCGAGAAAACAAACAAAAAAAAACCACTCTTTACTGTAACATTAAAATATGTAAGACATGAACTCAAAATAGTCTATTGATTTTTAAACTTAACATACGCCATAACATATTTCATTATGCAGACTATTTGAATTGGATACATTTAGATTATGATTAACTCTTTCCATCACTTTTATGATTTTGGTACACATGTACGAAAACTTTGCGTGCCAGGTGTGGTGGTGCACACCTTTAATCCCAGCACTCGGAAGGCAGAGGCAGGTGGATCGCTGTGAGTTCAAGGCCAGCCTGGTCTACAAAGTTGAGTCCAGGACAGCCAAGACTACATAGAGAAACCCTGTCTTGAAAAACCAAAATTTAAAACAAAAACAAAAAAAAAAAAAAAAAAGAAGAAGAAGAAAGAAGAAAGAAAAAGAAAACCTTCCTAGGGCCTACAGTGTGTATTTCCCATCTCAGCTAGAAGAGTAACAAAATTCTCTTCAGACTCTGTTAATGATTCATTCAATGTTTAAGAAATTAGACAAGCTGAAAATGGTCGCTCACCCCTGTCATCCTAGCACTAAAGAAGATCAGAGACAAGATTCCAAGTTCTAGGCTGCTTGGTCTACTTACAGAATTCCAGGCCAGCTTGAGCTACAATGAGACCCTGAATCCAAAAATAAAGTAAAACAAAGTTCAAGGCTAGCTTGAGGGAAAAAAAAACAACTTTTATAAACATGCAGTGTTCACTCTTTTCAAAATGTTTTTTTTTCTCTCTCTCTCCGTGTGTGTGTGTGTGTGTGTGTGTGTGTGTGTGTGTGTGTGTGTCTGTCTGTCTGTCTGTCTGTCTGTCTGTCTGTCTCAGAGGACAAACTGAAGGAGTCATGTCTCTGCTTCCACCTTGACCGACCTCAGGTTGTCAGATCTGGTGACGAGCACCTTCACCCATGAAGACATCTTAGGGTCCCCACTTATTCTTTCAAAGGAGCTTTCCTTTTCACTACTACCACCCTGCTGAAGAAGAGCCAGAAACTTCATGGTCACATGAGCTACAACCACGGTCATATTCAGACACATATCATTAGTAAGTATGGAAGCAGTCAGGATCAACTTTGGCAAATATGAACCGGATGAGCTGGGAGAGCTGGTAGGAGGGATTACCACTTAAAGAAGCAGCAGAGATTCTGCCCAACTCTCTACATCAATAAACTCGGGACATTGGTCAGTGAGCAGGTATGAGCAAATGCTGCCACAACCAAGACCAGAGCTGCCATCGGTGACACGGTATGACAGGGTTTCTGCAAAGTTCTGGAGAAGAGAAGCTCCTAGCAGTTTGCCATCTTGAAGGCCAAATGTTTCAGAGGAGCTGAGAAAGACTAAGGCTTTGTCTTGAACAAGCCTGTTCCCTGCTGGCTTGAAGCCACACAAGGAGCTTCATTAGGTGCTAAAAAGTTTTTAAAGTAAAAGATAAAGCAATAAAACAAGAATATAAAATGAAGGATTTGTGAACAAGGACATTATTAGATCTAAAACAATTAAAATTTTGTGTTTAATATGTACAATGGATATCTGTCCCTGTCTGAAACAACAACAAAAGAATTACTCAAGCTGCCAGATTCTAACATATAATAACAATGTGCCAATACTATAAAGCTAGAAAATTTTTGGTTGTTTTTTTTTTCTTTTAGGGTGCTGGTGGTCAGTGTCTCATGTAGCCTCAGCTGGCTGAAATCAGTTTAACAAAAGACTGAGAGGAAAAGCAAAACTCAGAATTGAGGCTATAGTTCAGTGGTAGAATCTTTGACTAAGATGGGCAAGTACCTAGGCAGAGAGAGAGAGACCTAGAGACAGTGGGAATCTCAACTGTGTCCACCAGACTGACCTGTGGCCCCGTCTGTGAGGTATTTGCTTAGGAGTAACTGATGTCAGGTGGCCCAGGCCATTGTAAGCCTAGGCCGCACAGGAAAGGTAGGATGCAGCCATGGGAAGCAACGGAAAGCAGCTTTCCTCTATGGTCTCTGCTTCAGGTTCCTGGCTCAGGCTCTCCTGAAGATGTAACCCACTGGCCAAGTAAACAATTTCCTCCCAAGTTAGTTTTGGCCAGTATTGTATCACACCAATAAAAAGCAAGCCAGTACATCCTTTCTCAGAAAATAAGGTGGAACACAACCAGGAAGTCAGCTAACATCAAATCTGGCCTACACACTCACACACACACCTGCACACACACTGCGTACACACACGACCACACACAATGTCCAAATAAGTAAGTAAGTAAATAAATAAATAAGCCCATACTGCAGCCAACCAAAGTCTATGAGGACACAGGACCCTTTATCTGAAGAGCTGGTGACTCAAAAATCTCAAAATGTCACTTAAAAGCAGAATGGATCCTACTTCACTATTTTTAAATGCTTGTCATCTGCATCTTTAATCCCAGTACTCGGGAAGCAGTGGCAAGTGCTGGGCCAGCCTGGGCTACACAGAGAGACCCTGTTGGCATAATGTACCTGTGGGCTGTGCACAGTTGACCCTTGTTCGTTCAAACGCTGATTCCCTACCCCACTATCTAGATCAATCTGGATATTGCATTGTGATGTTTATTCTAAATATCTCCTGTTTCAAGTTTATGTAAATGTGTCCCCACTTGTTCTCAGTGTTGTCAATAAAAACCAAGTAGCCAATGCTGAGCAATAACAGAGACTAGGGTGGGACATCCAGAGAGAGTGGGGGGAGGGGAGGGGAAAGGGGAGAAGGGGGAAGAGAGAGAGAGAGGGAGGGAGAGAGGAAGGGAGGAGGAGGGAGAGGGGGAGAGGGAGGCAGGAGGAGGGGAGGGGAGAGGGAGAGAGAGAGAGAGAGAGAGAGAGAGAGAGAGAGAGAGAGAGAGAGAGAGAGAGAGAGAGAGCGCACCATGAGCTGTGTGACTACCGATCTGTCTAGCCTGAGACCGGCCCTGAGCTACTGGGATCTAGACGTCTAAGCATCACCCTGTCACCACACTCGGAACCTATCCTCTGTGACTCACCCATTCAGCTCAACCAATGTAACATTGTTGTAGTTCCTAAACTCAAGTGTAAAAAAAACTTTTATTCACCTGCTTCAATTGTTGTCTCAGAGGAATACTGCCTCAGTCTCCTATCCTAGGCCTGGTCCTGGAAGCTTCTAGCCTCCGTACAATCCAGCCTAGGCCTAGAATGTTTTCAGCCCCTGAGACTCACTGCTGAGTAGGACCATCCTTTCTGGTTCTTACTGAGCTCCGGGCTGGCTGGCTCACCTCAGCTGTCCTGGATCAAACTCCCCTTCCCAGCTGACTTATACACTCTGGCTTTTCTCTCAACCAGAATTGCTCTGCTTGACCTCAGACTAACTCCAAATCTTGTCTAACCTCCTGCTCTTTCCCATTCAGTCTTCATCTGTGTCTAGCTTGTTCTCTCATTCAGTCTCTCTCTGTGAAGCTCTCCAGGTAAAGATACCTGCCCCACCCCCCACCCCCCCACCCCCGCATTGCCCTTTAAGTAGCTTCCCTTTCCTCTCTCTCCTCTTGAGAATTGGGCATAATATCCTATTCTGTTGAATCTTTCTCTGATTCGTCACTTTTTCTGCCACTCAATTAGACATCATTTTCAAACATGGTGCTTCCTTCTACAAACTAACTTTACCTTCACTGTTTGTGCTTCCTTCTACAAACTAACTTTACCTTCACTGTTTGGGATTAAAGGCATGTGCCACCACGCCTGGATCTAAGCTTGTCTTTACCTGAAACTTGCTCTATACCAGGCTGGCCTTGAACTCAGATCTGCTTGCCTCTTGTCTCCTCGATTAAACGCATGTTTGTAATCCAGCTGGATCACACAGACCTAGAAGGTCTTCAGATGTGATCTCTTGCCAGAGCAGCCATGTTCTGAATTTAAAATTCCTCTACACTCAAGACCTTAGAATTGATGTTTTGGTTTATTGTGCCTTAACACGGATTTTAATGTCCTGTCTCACATATAAGAAGTCACAAAGGAAGTAAATGGAAGAGCCAGAGACTCAAATCCTTCCTAAGATTATTTTTATTTTTTATGTATTTATTTATTTATTTTTGAGACAGGGTTTCTCTTATAAGTCCTGGCTGTCCTGGACTTACTCTGTAGACTAAGTTGGCCTCGAACTCACAGAGATCCACCTGCCTCTGCCTCCCGAGTACTGAGATTACAGGCATGCGCCACCGTGCCCAGCTTCCTTCCTAAGATTCTAGAAATCATACACAACGCCATCTCCTCTTTAAATGCTTCTACCTAAATGGCAGCTTGTGCTTTTATTTCTTCTGCATTTTCAACAGTAACTAACTGCACACCTGTTCAATCCCAGGCACCCAGGAATTTAGGCATGAGTCCAGCAGTCCTTCCAGAAGTTCGTAGCACTACAGAAAGAGCAGAGCTAAACAAGTAACTTTTTTCTATAAGGTGAGGAATACTGCTTAGTTTTGGTTTCTGAGACAGGATCTCGCTATGTAACTCTACTGGCATTGACTTCTATAGGGAGCTTAGACTGGTTTCAAACTTAGGATCCTCCTGCCTCAGTCTCCCAGGTGCTGGGATTACAGAGCCATGCCACCACCACGCCTAGCTCCAAGAAAGTCTTAGTGCAGGCATGTATTAGGTTCTAAAAGCAGAGGAAGCAGGAGCCAGAGAAGCCTTGAGTGCTCTGGTACCCAGAGAGTAGGAACTAAGCATCTCAACCACAAGGGACAAATCCATCACGCACACACACCTCGCACAAGAATTACCACTGCCGGGGCTAGAGAGATGGCTCAGTGGCTAGGGGCACTGACTGCTTTTCCAGAGGACTCGGGTTCAAATCCCAGCACACACATGGCAGCTCACAACTGTCTGTAACTCCAAGATCTGAGTTACATAGACATACATGCAGGCAAAACACCAATGCACATAAAATAAAGGTAAATAAATTAAAAAAAAAAAACAATTACCACTGCAACTCACCAACTGCAAACCTGAAGCAAATTATTCTTTTTTTTAATCTTATTTTTCTTATATGTAAAATGGGGGCATACTACCATCTGCCACAAAGAATCACTGTGAGGACTAAGTGAGAGGGAAAAGTATTAAAAGCTTACTATACTCCTTGACATATACTAAGAATTACTTTATTTGAGTGAAACTATGGTGGAAGGAGAGAACGAACTTTCCCAAGTATTCTCTGACCTCCATACATACACACACACACACACACACACACACACAATTTTTTTTTTAATTAAAGCTGGGTGGTGATAGCACACACCTTTAATCCCAGCACTGGAGAGGCAGAGGCAAGCGAAGCTCTGTGAGCTCTGGTCTACAAAGTGAGTCCAGGATAGCCAAGGATACACAGAGAAACCCTGTCTCGAAAAAACAATAAATAAATAAGTATTAAATCAACCTGTGGTCCCAACCTAAGCCACATCTTTTCTACTCTGGGTATTTCACATCCTCAACTATTTCTTGATCCTCTCCAACCTGGAATTCCTCTTTTTTTCTAATCTCTTCCAAACTCAATCCTTCACTCCCTCGTTCTGGAAAAGAAAAGACCATTTACTCCAGGTCGGACACTAAAGAAATTATTATAAAGACTTGTTTGTCTCCTCTACTGGCCTGGGGCTCATCCAGCCCAATTTCTGTGTCTTGTTAGAGAGGACAGTATGCAATAGGTTTTGTGAAGAACATACACACATACATAAAAAAAAGACAAAACCAGCCAGGCTGCGCACGCCTTTATTCCCAGCACTCGGGAGGCAGAGGCAGGAGGATCTCTGTAAGTTCAAGACCAGCCTGGTCTACAAAGTAAGTCCAGGACAGCCAAGATTACACAGAGAAACCCTGTCTCAAAAAAAAAAAAATTTAATTTAATTTAAAAAAGAAGACAAAAACTTGACAGCGAGTCCTAGACTGACTGGGCAGACGTGACTTGCACAGGCACTCTTTCCCTCCCTCGTCTCCTCTCACCCCTCCACTATCGGCGGCTACTCGGGGCGACACTGCCTTGCAATCCCGCTGCGGGCACCTAACCCTCCACAAACCCCAATGCACACTCCGGACGTCCATCCTGCCGCGGACAGTGGGGGACACGCCCCCCTCGGATACCCATCTCCCGGGCAGTGGGGCTCACTCTCCACACCTCCTCCTCCACACCCCATCCTCCGCACCATAGCTCCGCCCTCAGCTCGCGAAGGACCCCAGGCGCGGGTCCGTCTCCTCAGAACCGCGCGCCAGTGTCCATCTTCTCCACCTCCAATTCAATTCATTGAGGCTGGGACAGCGCGGACCGACCTACTCTAATTGATGGCCTCACCTCTCTTCCAAGAGCTCAGTGGGGACACCACCTCCACCCTCTCAGAAATGAACTCGGCCAAACTGGAGCGAAACAAGGCCGCCCTCACGGTCACGGCCACCACAAGCACCAGGGCCAAGGGAGCCGCCATGATAACTGAGGCGGGCGCGCAGGCGGGAAGGGCAAAGGCAAGGCGGAAGAGCCTCAAGACTTGCGCGCCACACTGTAGTACCTCCGTCAAACGAGCGCGGCTGTTGCTGCGGGAGCCCGCCGACCTGAGGACTACCACTCCCAGAAGGCTTTGCGACGGGACGACGGAAAGCGGGATGTGTCAAACTTACAGCAAAGGTTTGGCCTGCGCCTCTGATAACGCAAAAGAAGTGAAGACTACTGCATTTTACTGAGATCGTGAGCAAACTTTAAGGAAATAATTTCATCCGTGCACATATTTTTAATGTTAAAATATTTACCTTTATATTTTTAAAGAGCGCGACTTGTGTATTTATTAGAGGCCAACCATCCTCCCGACACTGAGGAAACACTTTGGAGTGGTTAATTATTAGCTCTACGACCTTCAACAAGTTATTTAACCGAGGAAAATCAAAATTCAAGGCAGGATCTTGAGGCTAAAACCGTGAAAGGAGGCTGATTTTACAGACCTTCTGCTCATGCTTAACCAGCTTTCTTGCACAACACAGACACCTGGCCCAGGGATGATTCCCCTACTACGAACTGAGCGTTCTCACAATAATCAATTTCAAAATCAAGACGATTTCTCACAGATCAGTCTGACGGAGGCAATTCTTCAGCCGAGGTTTCCGCTTTCCAAATGATCCTAAGGTTGTGTGAAGTTGATAATAATAACCAGAACAGCTAATGTGGCAAATACTGCATATGATGCGCTTCTGTTTTTCTCAGATCAGGTTGGTTGCCTGAAATCCCTTCAGATGGGAGTGTTTGCAGCTGAGAAATCAGTAAACACTACAGGTCAGGGGGTTGGAGAGCCAGTTAATAGGCACTAACAGCATACCACTTCATTAGTTAATGTAGGAATGACTCTAAGGTAAATGCTTAAAAATTAGTTAGAGTAAAGCCAGGCGTGGTCCCAGCACTCAGGAAGGCAGAGGCAGGAGGATCGCTGTTGAGTTCAAGGCTAGCCTGGTCTACAAAGTAAGTCCAGGATAGCCAAGGATACACAGAGAAATCCCATCAACAAAAACAGTAATAATTAACTATACAAGGAAATTTTAGATCCATGAAGAAAATGGAACAGTGCATCAGTACATATATAACCACGGTTAGCAAAACTTACTGAATATTTTTAAATTGGTAGTAGGGTCTTTTGAGTGTTCCTAACACAAGTAATGTCTGAAGTCATATGCCAGTTAGCCTATATGATTACTATACATTATATACAAGTATTGGGTTGTCATTCTGTAACCCATAAATATATAAGATGTTTCCGTTAAAGATTTTAAGAAAAAAAATTTTTAAAGAGAAAAGGTGCATGATTGAGAATAACCATGGGAGAAGGGACAGTGGTGACGTAACAAGCTGGTTAGAGAAGACTGCGGGGCCAAACTGACGTTTTAGATGAGACCTACAGAATAAGAAACTAATCATAGCTCGCAAGCATAGGAACAGACTCAGAGTCAGGAAACAACAAATACATACATATATATATAAAATATATGTGTGTGTTTATATGTGTGTCTATGTGTGTGTATTTATATGTGTGTGTGTATTTATATGTGTGTCTGTGTGTGTGTGTGTGTGTGTGTATCAAAAAATAGGGCTAGAGACATGGCTCAGCTGTTAAAGGCTAGGCTCACAACTAAAAAGAGGATCAGCAGAGAAACAAGTATGGCCCACAGGAAGAGGAGAGCAGTTGTCATGGAAGGAGAAACACCTAAGAGGCGAGCAGGGGCCTCTAGGCTGTAGTTAACAGTTTGGAGACTGTTCAAAGTACAAATGATGTACCATTGAAAAGCTTTATTTCTTTTTATTTTCAGTTACCCTGGTTTTCAGAGACGGGGACTTATGTAGCCTAGACTCCCCTGTGGATCTGAAGAGTCCTTGACTGTCGGTTCCTCCTGTCCCTGCCTCCCCAGTGCAGAGATTACAGGCTTGTGCCACCACACTGGGCCTTTTTTGTATTTATTTTTGTGTTTTGAGATGAGGTCTTGCCAAGTACTCCCTGGCTGTCCTAGTCATCTCTATATGATTTAAAATGCCTCCACAGCCTGGTGTAGCGGCACATGCCTTTAAAACCAGCACTCAGGAGGCAGAGGCAGGCGGATCTCTGAGAGTTCCAGGGCAGCCCAGCCTACAAAGAGAGTCCAGGACAGCCAGAGAAACCCTGTCTTGAAAAAAAAAACCAAAAAAAACGAATTAAAACAAAAAACAAACAAACAAAACAGAACAAAAAAAAAGGGCCTTTGTATCTGTGGCAATCCTTTTCTTAAAGATACTTTTTAGTTTTGGTGGCGGAAGGGAGGCTGTGGAATGGTTGTGGAGGTCAGAGGCAGTCCCACCTCTGCCTCCCCAGTGCTGGGACCAGAAGCATGCCCCACCACACCCAGCTGCCACTGGGGAATTTTAAACACAGTGGTAGCAGACGTTTTCATCTGTGGACTTCCTGAGGTATGGAAGTATTTCATTTGATGCTAGGAATGACACTCCTTAGCATGCTCCTTAGCATGCTAAACACATGGACTGCAACTAAACTAATCCACTCTCCAGGGGTACACTTCTAAAAGGTCACCATGTCCCCATGCCTATTGGGGTGCTAGAGACTATAATGTGGTGACAAAACTGTGCCCTCTCTACCTTTATAGAACTTGAAGAGTTGGTTTGAGAGATATAAATCGGGTTTCCCCCCCCCCCTGAGACAGGTTTCTCTATGTAGCCTTGGCTGTCCTAGACTCAATTTGTAGACTCACAGCAACCATCCTGCCTCTGCCTCCTGAGTGCTGGGATTAAAGCTGTGGGCCACTACACATAAGTCAGGCTGGAGAGATGGCTCAGTGGTTGAGAGCACTTAAAGCTCTTTCTTCCCGGGGACCAGGGTTCAACTCCCAGCACCACATAGCTCACAACTGGCTGTAGCTCCAGCACCAGGAGAAACGATTGCGCTCTGTGCACATACCCACACAGGGACATCAACACAGACCCAGAATTAAAAATAAAACGGATCAGCCGGGCGGTGGTGGTGCAAGCCTTTAATCCTAGCACTCAGGAGAGAAACCCTGTCTCAAAAAAAACAAAAACAAAAAATTAGTTGGGGGTGGGGGTGATTCAATGCAGGGTTTCTCTGTATAACAACCATGGCTTTCCTGAAACTTACTTTGTAGACCAGGCTGGCCTCGAACTCACAGAGATCTGCCTATCTCTGCCTCCTGAGTGCTGGGATTAAAGCATGCACCACCAGGCCCAGAAAAACAAATCCTTCAAAACAAGTCATAAACAAAGATGGGAGGGGGATCAGGATATTAGGTGAATGTCAAAGTCAGCTCTGGCTCATTTCTCAAAAGCAGAGGGTGATGGGATCATAAAAGAAAACAGAAGGACACTCATCTTTGGATCCAAGATCCAAAGACACACTCTTTAACATGAGCTTATGTAGTCTGTACATTTTTCCTCCTAAAATATAGATGTTGGTATATGCATATCGCATTAGGAGAAGTTGAAGCCACCGTAGCATCAACTCCATAGTAAAGACTGAAAGGGTTGTAACAGTGAAACGCTTAACACGTATCCAGAGCCCAGCACACATCAGATGGGCTAATCACACCCTCTTTCTAAACATATTTTAAATTTGTATTATTTTACGCATATGGGCGTTTTGTCTGCGTGTATGTCTGTTGCACCACATGTGTGAAGTACCTGCAGAGGCCAGAACACGGTACTGGATCCGCAGGAAATGGAGTTCTGCACCGTTGTGAGTGGCCATGTGGGTCCTGGGGATTGAGCCTGGAAGAGCAGCCAAGTGCTCTTAACCGCTGACACATCTCTACGGCTCCTAGTTACATCATTTTAAAAGATATCTTAAAAGTTCTTTTATGTCTCTGGGGAAAACCATGACCAGCCATTATGAATGGAAGTGAGGTCCAAACTAGTGGTTCCGAAACATGGATATCGCAATATCCTTTTTTAAAAAAGCTCACGAGAGCTAAAACTCAGAAGAAAACAAAAGAATATCTTCACTTCGTGATCCCTAGTTAAGCGTTGCTTTCTTTTCTTTTTTCTTTTTCTTTTCGGTTTTTCGAGACAGGGTTTCTCTGTGTAACAGCCCTGACTGTCCTGGACTTGCTTTGTCGACCAGGCTGGCCTCAAACTCACAGGAATCCACCTGCCTCTGCCTCCCAAGTGCTGGGATTAAAAATGAACGCCACCACGCACAGCAAGCATTGGTTTCTATACTATAACACCAAATACGTGGGCAACAAAGGAAGAAATAAGTTGGACTCTTGCTGGGCTTTTCCTGGGCAGATGAGAACAAACGTCTATTTACCGGTGAGAAAACACCCAGGACAGAACAGAGAAACAGTTCCACCCAAGGCTAGCTTGATGAGCCAATGGATTTATAGGGTTTACTCAGAGGCTCGTGTGTGTGACCCAAAACAGCTGCATCACTGTAAAGCCGCACTCAGCGTGGGTCACAGCCTCCAAAAGCTGCATGGATGGAATGCCCCCTTCAGTTAATCTGCGCTATCTGCGGAAACACAGATGAATATATACGCAGCTGGGAGACTGGGGGTGGGGGGGAGGTGAGAGGGAGGGAGGACCGGAAACTTAGGTTAGAGTCTTTTATGAGGGACTGGCCACATGCCTGACCTTGAGGGTCGCCTATGAATGGCACAGCTGCTCAGATTAGTAGCTATTTTATGCCCTGTGAACAGTGTCCCATTATATAGACTTCATCAAAATTAAAAACAGATAACACCACAAAAATAAATAAGCACAGCCTACAGGAGGAGAAAATATCCGCAAATCATGTGTCAGAATTTATCCAAAACATGTAAAGGAAAAAATTTTTTTTTGTTTATGTGTATGTGTCCATGTGAGTGTAGTTGCGTATGAGGGCAGTTCTCACGTAAGCAAAAGGGTAGCACTGCATCCCCTGGAGCTACAGTTACAGAAGGTTGTGAGCTGCACAGTATGGGTGCTGGAAACCAAACTTGGGTCCTTTGGAAGAGCAGGAGATGCTCTTAACTCCTGAGCCGTCTCTCCAGCCCCTTAATTTTTACATTTATTTATTTGGAGTGAGTCAGTTATATACTATGGCATCCATATAGAGGTCAAAGGACTTGTGGGAGTCAGTTGTCTTCTACCATATGAACTCCAGGCATTGTGTTCTGGAGCTTTCCAGAGTGGCAGCAGATGCTTTTACTGTGGAGCTGCTTCGCTGGCCTAAGAATATATAAAGAGCTCTCACAACTCAATTATGAAAAGCCTTTTTTTTTTTTGGTTTTTCGAGACAGGGTTTCTCTGTGTAGCCCTGGCTTTTCTGGACTCACTCTGTAGACCAGGCTGGCCTCAAACCCACAGAGATCCACCTGCCTCTGCCTCCTGAGTGCTGGGATTAATGGTGTGCACCACCACATCCAGCCAAAAAAGACAAATTCTTAAATGAGTCAAGCATTTCAACAGACACAGCAGCAAAGAAAATACACAGATGGACATTCTCCACAGTTGAGTGGAGAGTGGGGTCTGACTTTCACACATACTCTGGTGCCTCATATTTGACCATGTCCCCTGGAGGGGGAGGCCTGGTGGCACTCAGAGGAAGGACAGCAGGTTACCAAGAAGAGACTTGATACCCTATGAGCATATACAGGGGGAGGAGGCCCCCCTCAGTCACAGTCATAGGGGAGGGGAGTAAGGGGAAAATGAGAGGGAGGGAAGAATGGGAGGATACAAGGGATGGGATAACCATTGAGATGTAATAAGAATAAATTAATAAAATAAAATTAAAAAATTAAAAAAAAAGAAAATACACAGATGGCAGATGAGCCCCCTCCCCCCCCCCCCCCCCGAAAGACACTCAGGCTCTCTGGTTACTGGGAGAGGGCAAATCAAAGTCACCGTGGCCTAACGCTTCATACTCACTGAGATGGCTGAAAGAAGAAAACAAGCAAAATAATACAGTCTGGCAAAACAAATGTCCATGTACATTGCAAGTGGAAACATACAATGTAGCCACTTTGGACAAGTATGGCAGTTCCACAACATGCTGAGTGAGCGATGGGCATGTAGCTCAGTGGTATGCAGCTCTTGCTATGTATCTGAGAGAAGCGAAAACATATGTCCACACAAGTGTGGACAAGTTACTCATAAAACCAAAGTAGAAATACACGCAAATTGGTACACAAAAGATCCTCTATCTATACAACGGAGCATAGCTAAGCAATGAACGTGCTGAGAGATGCCACAACATTCAAGAGCCCTGAAACTATTCTGCTAAATGAAGTAAACCAGACCACAAACCATCTGTTCTATAATTCCACTTACATGGCATGTTCAGAACAGGCAACTGTACAGGAGAAGGCTAGGACTTGGGGTGGCTTAGAGAGTAGGAGAGGGTGCGATCTCCTCTGCTCTCCCTCTTGTGGCACTGGGGTTAAACCTACAGTCTCTTCTCTCCCGCGTCCAGCAAGCCCTCTACCATTGAGCTGTGTGCCGGCATTATTTTCCCTCTTCCTTCTTCCCTCCTCTTCCTCCTTTTCTTTCTCCTCCCTCCCTTCCCCCTGCACCTCCTCTTCTTCCTTCTGCTCCCCCTTCTTTTAGACCACTCAGGCCTCAGCCAAAGGCGGCTTGAACTTTCATTCCTTCCGCCTACACCGCCTGAGTGCTGGAGGTACAGGTGGGAGCCGCCATGTCCAACTTACTGTGTGCGGAGATCACAGCCAGGACTTCGGGCATGCTCACAAGTGCAGTCTATCCCCTGATCGTCATTCCTAGTGCCCTGGAGAGAGAGATAGAGTGTGTGTGTGTGTATGTGTGTGTGTCTGTGTGTCTGTGTGTGTCTGTGTGTGTGTGTGTGTGTGTGTCTGTGTCTGTGTCTGTGTCTGTGTCTGTGCACGCGTGTGTTAACAGCAGCATCTTGCTACGAACCCTGAGGCCCCGGAACTCACTACGTAGTCCTGACAAGCCTAGGATTTGCAGCTATCATCCTGCTTTGGCCTCCTAAGTTTGAGATTACAGCCATATGCCACCATGACTGTTACTTTTTATTTTGAGACAAGTTTCCCAGGCTGGCCTTGAACTCTCAGTCTCCCCAGAAGCTGGGACTACAGGTAAGATAAAAACGCTTCTTTGTGAAGTAACCAAAATGCTCTAAACTTGGACTGTAGTGAATATACTGAACACCACTGAACTGAACCAGTTCTTTCCCTCTGCCACGTGGGCCCCAGGGATTGAACCCATGGTCAGGCTTGGAGCCAGGCCCATGCCTGCTGGGCCATCTCACTGGCCTGAGAATTTTTGTTTTAATGTAAACTCCTCCAGTCTTCCCTAAAAACTATGACTCACTACAGTAAACTCAGCCCATATTTCTCCCGGAAATCCTGATGTTGTGGACTCAGAATCCATACCTTAAAAAAACATCACACTGAAAGGCATATACACATGCCCACAAGTCTATGTAACCAAAGGATGAAAAGAGGAATAAGTCAGCAAACAGTGCTTACAATGGGCCATGTACTACAAGCGTTCTATATGTATAAACACTATTATAGCTGCTGTTGGGTCCCCGTTACCACATAAGGAAACCAAGGCACAAGTCTTGGGAATTTTCCCAAAGTCACATAGCAGGTGGCACAACCAGGATGTTTATGCAAGCTCTAAATCTTGTGGCTAGTTGCTGTGACTGGGAAAATGAGAGAAATTTGGTTTGGGTTGGGCTGAGGCATGTTGGATTGTTTTGTAGTTGGAGCTGGAGAAGAAGAGAACCTCACGGAAAGGAAACTGTAAACAAAGTGCGTCCTCTCCTGAGAAACTGAACATCCCAGATGATGGCTGAGCCACCTAGAGAGCAAGAAACTGAGGCTCTGAAACACCAAGTAAACAGCATGAAGCCACATGGCTGGGCTGTTTTTTTTTTATTTGCCACTTACTGAGCACCCAGGCACCACTGGACACTGTGCTAGGTGTGATGGGCACAGGACCCACCTGATACATTTTTGTGGATTCAAAATGGCAAACTGGTTCTGCTCATTTTCCAAATAAAAGCAAATCAGAATGCTGTTTGGGAGTACGTGGTGTTAAAAGAGAGACTAGACTGGGGAGCCAGACTCAGAGAAGTCAGGGTTCAGGTAGGCAACAACGCTGGCTCCCACTAGCAGAATCATCCTGATGGTCAACTTTTCCATCACTAGATAAGACAACTCGAATCACTCGAATTATTCACCACTAGAATAAAAAAACTTGTGCCCCTCGTTCAGGGCTCACTGTTCTTAGAAAGAGGACAATGGGCTTGACTGTGATCAGGCCCCGTACCTGCCTCTTAGCCATGTCCATGGCAGCAAGGGAAAAGGATCTGTGAGAAATTTACCACCATAGCCGATGAATAGCACACTCTGAAAGCAGTTAGGTGGAGTCAGTTCACTGAAGATGAATGATGTTTGATGCCCCATTGGGCTGGGGGTGGGGCAAACACTAACGATGGTGGTGTGAAGGGCACAGCCTTCCTATATTGGAGTCTAAGCAGACAAAACAATTAGGGTTAGTGATTAGACATTGGTGGTTACCGACCAGGAACACGGATAATGAAGAATGGGAGAGCTGTTTTATAGACTGACTGGGCAAGGAGGTGATGGCTCAGCTGAAGTCTACACGAGTAGTTTGAGTCACTGGTGTAAAATGTTGGAAGTGGTGTGCATGGGGTCAGGGGAGAAGGCTGAAGTCACTATGAGTTTGCAACCAGGGAGGCTGATGTGGTTGGAGTGATGGGAACAAGAAGGAAAAGGAAAACTGGACAAGTGGTCACAGTCAGATGGCCTTTGGGGACCATGATGCTAAGAAGTTGGATTCTTAACCTAAAAAGAATAGGAAATCCACTGTGGAGTTTCAAACAGAGTTGGAAGGCCATCCGTCATGTAGTCTGTCTTGGCTGCCTTAAGCTCAGATATCCTAGGACTGGAGTTACAGAGATCTGTGAGCTTCTGTGTGGCACGCTAGGGTTCCTGGGTCCTCTGGAATATCAGCCAGGGCTCTTAACTGAAGAGCCATCACTGCAGCCCCTATATAAACATTTTAAACACAACTAGAAACGTTACCTTCCCAACTGCCTAATAACCAGCTGCCATTATGAATGACAGAACAGCCAGCTAGGAGAAGGTGTTCATGACATCCCAACCATTGACAATTTTATTAAGAAAATAACACTAGCTGGGCAGTGGTGGCACACACCTTTACTTCCAGCACTCAGGAGGCAGAGAAAGGCGGATTGATATGAGTTCGAGGCCAGCCTGGTCTATAAAGCGAGTCCAAGACAACCAAGGCTACACAGAGAAACCCTGTCTCAAAAAACAAAAAAATAAAAAATAAAAAGAAAGAAAGAAAAGAAAAGACGAAAATAAGACCAATATACAAATGAGGCCTAAAATACACGTATTCTACCCTTGGGAAGCAATGGTACCTAGCCAGAGGTTTCAGAAATAAACATTTACAGGAACACATCAGATTTGAAAGACTGCTCTGCTAACAGCAAAAGCAGCTTTGACAAATTAACAGTCCAAGCTGGCAAGGTGGCTCCTGTCTGTGATCCCAGAATTTGGGCGGTGAAGGCAGGCGGAGGATCATGACTTTAAAGCCATCCTGGACTACACATGTAGACCCTGACTCAAAACAACAACAACAACAACAACAACATATACAACCCCTTGAATTAGGCAGAGAAATCAACCCAAACATAGACTTTCCAGATGTGCCTGAATGAAAAGGAAAAGAACTCGGCAAAACATCAAAAGAAACTAATAAACTATTGTCCCAGATACTCCGGAGGCTGAGGCAGGAGGATTGCTCGAGGCCAGGTTGCGCAACATAAAGTCAAGCAGATCACGACAGAAGTTAGGGTTGCTATGAAGGAAACCTTCGCTTGATGTACACTGACCATGATTTTTTCTCCAGGAAGCAATGAACTATAACAACTTGAAAATAAACAGTGCAAACAATAACAACAGTGGGAGAAGTGGGGGAGGGGAAGGTAATCAAATGGATTCTGGAGACTGAAGAAACAGGAAGGACCTGACCTAGTCCTGTGTATGTGTTGGGAAACAGGAGCCCAGAGAGTGACAGTGCCAGATTCAGGAACACACAGCAGACCAGTGGTGGCGCTAGACCCAGTCCAGGGTCCTACCAGCCTCCTAGAGGAGCAGCCTCCTGTTCCTAGGCCAGGGTTTCTGGTGAGGTTCACTAGAAAGCTCACAATTATTTCCTTCCTCAACCCTCCACCCAAATGTTTTAAGTCCCCCAACCCCCGGCCCCCACCCCCACCCCCGCACACCAAAAAGAAATATAGGAAAGGAAAAGAACAGACGATCTGGGCTTTCAGACTTATGTACTTCCTTAGGACGGACTTCAGAGACCCAGTGTCCACCGCTCTCCCAATTTCCTTCCTACTCTGCACCCACAAATGCCACAATTACCAAAGTCATCCTGTTAGGTAAACAGTGCTAAGTAAGATGTCATTATGCCGAAAGCCCAAAGCTGTAGCTTCGCTCCTCTTCTCCAGGCCTCTACTGGAACCTCTGTAGATCCCTAAGTGCCACAACCTCCATGGCTACAAACTCAGCCTCTTCCTTACCCCAAATATACGCATCCTTCTCTGCTCTGGGAAAGAAGGTACAATTCGTTGTCTTTGTTTGTTACCCATCTCCCCCTGTTCGCCCTCACCCTCCTCCAGGCCCCTCCCCCCCTCCCCCATATCCCCCCTCCCCCACTTTCTCTTCCTAGCAAGACCTTGATTTCCTTAGCCCTCATTCCAGGAATAGGACGTAAATGATATACTACATGCTAAGGCCCTACCATCATGACTGGTTGGGGGGCAGGGTGAGCACGTGACCCACAACAGGGCATTCGGAGCCAACAAAACTCACGTCTGAGATTTGGATGAGCCATCTGGGGAAATGGATTTACTCTTTTCTTTTGGATTTGAGGTTAGAACGCACCCAACCCCAAGAGCAGCTGGCAACCTCCTCAGCAAGCGTATCCAAGCATGTAAGACATGGCCAAAGTCTGAATGATTCTTCTGAGACACAGGGAGCCATCTGTACATCTAAATAGCTTTGTGACTTGCATGGACAGGAAGAACGAAGCAGCCCCTTGTACTCCTGTCCTACATGCAACAAACAAACAAACAAACAAACCAATTGCACTGTGAGTTAGCGGGTAGGCACTCTGCTACCTAGGAGATAAGTCTACATGGCAGCTAAATTACATATTCTCAGCTACATCCTGAAGAGAGGATGGGCAGAAAACCCCGTGCCTGGTGCTGGAGAGATGACGCAGCTATTGAGAGCGCTTCCGCTTCCGAGGCGCCTCAGGGTCGCTTTGCCGAGCAGGATCGCATGTAAGTGAGGGCCCCGGTACCCAGATGAGAGGCTGCGACTGCAGCAGCTGCGGGAGCTCAGGAGGCGATGGCTGAAGGACCAGGAATTGAGACCCCGGGAGTCCTGGATGTGGCCACTAGAGCGACTCTGGAATAACTTTTGGCGAGACGGGGCCCTGTGGAAGAACGTGTAAGGCATTATCAGTACAGTCTCTTCACTGTTTCTCACGCGCCTATACCTCTCTGGTTTATTCATCATTATGCCAAATATCACATGGCTACAAAACCATATGCCGTGGTTGAAAAGAAGCCCAGAATATTCCAAGGTGATACAATTCTGGAGTCGGGAGAAGTAATTCCACCAATGAAAGATGTTCCTGATCAACATCTTTGAAGAGCACTTACAAACTTAAAAGACTTGTGTAACAGCATGTATGTCCCTAAAGTGCTGTATTTACTGAATCTGTTTACTGGAAAAGGAACTAATAAAGTGTAGTCCCAGGGTGGGGGGGGGGGAGGGGGCAGGGGGAAGGGGAAGAGTACTTCCTGCTCTTCCAAAGGACCAGACTTTGGTTCCCAGCACCTTCAGGCAGCTCACAATTGGCTGTAACTCCAACTCCAGGGAATCTAATATCCTAATACCTTTTTCTGGTCTTCCTCAGGCATCTGCACTCATGTACACACACACACACACACACACACCTACACATAATTAAAAATAAAAAACCAAAATCTGAACAAACAAACTACGCCTCATTAGATCTGAGGACACCGCAGACTCATCTCTTGCCAGCCTCCCAAGGGAGGTGGGAGGCCCTGGGGAGAGGCTTTTCCTGTCTAACAAGCCTCCTCACGTTCTGGGACAACAACGACAGGGCACTCTGCCAAGAGCCAGATGAACTCTTGGGCCCTCAAATTTTCCAGATGTATCTGGGATTTTAGTTCCAACTACGAGCATGTCTTAAGTTCAAATGTCTGTTAAAAGGCCCAGTTGTTTGTTAAGGAGTCGGCTGCGTGTTCAAAGGAATGCTTTTGTTTTTGTTTCCAGCATTTCCGTGTGTTACGTGGCAAAGAGTTCCAGATATCGTCAGAAAAGGAAGTCGCGCTCCGTGCTTGAGTGAACTGCCCATCGGACGCTGTCTGTTTACTTTTGCTCTGTGAGTATCAAACTCCGGGAGGGCAGGGACTCAACTGACTCATCTCTGGGGACACCAGCCCAAGGCCTGAGACAGAGTAAATATTGATCCTGAGCTTCCACTAGGATACCTCTAGTGATGGGGATCTCATGGTGAACGGGGGGCAGCCAGCCCCTTGTCCCTGCTCATCCCTTCCTACTCAAGTGTCCACCCAGGTCCTGCAGAAGGGAACCTTCCTCAAGTACCAACTGAGCACCTGCTCGGAAGGAAGCACACAGGTCAAGGCTGGAAGTAAACCCGTGACACTGGTGCATCACTGACAGAAGTCGAAAGCGGCATGGTTAGATCTGAAATACATATACTAATCAGTCTTCTATGTCTGAAGAGAGATACCCCTGAATCTCTCTTCAGGGGTTTTGTTTTGAGACAGGTTTTTTTTTCATAGCTCATTGTGAATTCAAATTAGCTACATGGCTAAAGATTTGCCTTATAGAAGTTTTTCGGTTTCATGAGGTTCCATTTATTAATTGTTGACCCCAATTAAACTTTGGAAAAAAGATTTAATTATTTATTTTATGTGTGTAAGTGCTCTATTTACGTGTTCACCTGCACATCAGAAAAGGGCATCAGATCACACTATAGATGGTTGTGAGCTACCATGTGGTTGCTAGGAATTGAACTCAGAAGCTCTGGAAGAGCAGGCAGCACTCTTAACCACTGAGCCATCTCTCCAGCCCCAATTAAGCTTTTAAAATTGCCTCAACTGTTTAGACTTCGTTGGACGATACTTAGCTTAAAATAAATACTTAAGTTGGCATGGCAACATAAGATTTTAATCTCAACACTTAGGAGGCAGAGGCAGGTGGATCTCTGAGTCTGAAGCCAGCCTTGTCTATATAATGAGACTTTTTTTTAAAGTCAAATTATGTAGACAAATACGAAGTACAGTGTTTTTAATAAGCTATTTGAAGTAGCCTTCCTTTCCATTGAGAACTGGCTGTAGTACATTCATATGATTGGATATTACACTTGGTTCTCTGCACACTGATAATAAACAGTTTTCAAGATATAAGGTAAAATGAAAAAAGTGTGTAGAGCAATGTCCCTATTTGTATGAAAACAAACAAACAAACAAACCATTTGAGAGGCAGAGGCAGGTGAATCTCTGTGTTTGAGGCCAGCCTGGTGTACAGAGCAAGTTAGAGCCAAGATTACACAGAGAAATCCTGCCTTGAAATACCAACCAACCAAATGAACAAGCAAAAACAAAACAAAGGAAAACAAAAACAAGCGAGGGGCCCTGGGGATGTGGCTCGGCTGGAAGAGTGCTTACCTAGGATGCAGGAAACCCTGGTTCGGATCCTCAGCACCGAATAAAGTGAGTGTGATGTCAGAGGCCCACACTCATGAAGGGGAAACAAGACCAGAAGTTTAAGGTCATCTGTGGCTACATAGCTCAAGGTCAGAGGCTGGAGAGATGGTGCAGTGATTAAGAGTATTTATGGCTCTTGTGGAGGACCCGAGTTTGGTTTCTAGCTCCTACATCTGGCAGCTCCAGGGAAATCCAATCTCACACACACACACACACACACACACACACACACACACACACATTTAAAAATAAAATAAAAAAAATCTTTAAAAGGCAATAAAAGTGACCTTGGTTGAATTTTATATTTACACTTTTTGTTTGGTTGGTTGGTTTTTCAAGACAGGGTTTCTCTGTGTTAGCCTTGGCTGTCCTGGACTCACTTTGTAGACCAGGCTGGCCTCGAACTCACAGTGATCCGCCTGCCTCTGCCTCCCGAGTGCTGGGATTAAAGGCCTGTGCCACCACACCCGGCTTATTTACACTTTTCAAATTACACGATATTTTATGCAATGTTATAAGTAAATTGTTGCACTGTTTAATATCTATTTTAATCGATAATATAGATTTCAGGTGGCAGCAGAGTGAAGCCAAATCTCCTTCATGAAGACCTCAGGTTCCGTTTCCTTCCCCCAGCCTTCCCAAGGTCGCGGGGCTTGGAGATAGGCACCTGGGCACCGAGAGGCAACATCCAAGCACTTCCTCTTATCGCCTCGCACCCACTTGGCTTCCTGTTACCAGTGTTCTGGGCTGAGGACCAGAGCCAACTGATTATAGAGTCGTATTTCCAGAGGTCCCATCAACAGAAGGCTGGGGAGAGCCAGTCCAGGAAAAATGGGACATTTGGTCTGATTTCTTTATTCTTCTAGCTGCTCTTTCCCCCTCTAAGTTTCTCTCTGAGTCAGTTCAGGGGAGGCATCTGAAAACCCCACTCGACTAGATGTAAAAGGCGTCAGCGCGTCACTCCTTTAACTAGCCTTACAGGAGGCGTCTAAAAGCCGCGATGCTTCACTAAGGAAGACACAACACTGGACCTGCTGCTGCCGGAGAAGCAGGTGTCTGGAGGCAAAAAGACTTTGCTATTATTCTGAAGTCAGGCTGATGGGCGGCAACGCATAAGGGCCTAAGATGATGGGCCTTGGCGCGAGATGGGACGATCGTAGCCCAGTCTCGGCACTCAGCAGCTGACAAGCCTTTGTGCCTCAGTTTCCCAATCTGTGAGGTAGAGATAATAAAAGTAGCTTCTATGTTGGGTCATTGTGTTGCTTTAATGAGATATTACATCAAGTGTTTGGGGGCGTCATGTAGGTATATGAGCAGCTGTACCTGGGTGTGGGTACACATGCACAGTGGGGACATATATACGCATCACTATGTGTGGACCTCAACTCCCTTTGCTTTTTGTTTGTTGCTTTTGTTTGTTTGTTTTTCTAGACAAGGGTTCTCTGTGCAGCCCTGGCTGCTCTGGACTCACTCCGCAGACCAGGCTGGTCTCGAACTCACAACAACCCACCTGCCTCTGCCTCCCGAGTGCTGGGACCAAAGGCATGCGCCACCACTGCCCGGCCTCCTCACCTCCCTTTGTAATCACCCTTCTGCCCACCCTTGGACAACAATGGATCTGCTGTCTGTCAGTGTATGTAACTTGTCTGCTTTAGAATTCCATACAAGTGCAGTTGTACAATGTGTCATTTTTGTGTCTGCCTTCTACTGAGTACATTTAAAAAAAAAAATTCATCTAGGTTTGTGTCAAGCGTTAGAAGGCCCTTCCTTTTTCTTGCTGAGTATGAGTCTATTGCACAAACACACCACAGTTCTGTTAGCTGTCCATGCTAGATACTGAGAGCATGAAACTTGACTGAGTTTGAACTCTAGGAAGAGATGGCTGAGAGGCACAGACTGAAGGCTGAGACCCGCATCCAGACTTCACTCTCCTCAGCGGTAAACATACAGAATCAGATGACTTCTAAATGACTTTCCCATGAGTTCTCAGACTTTCAGGCTTTTCTTCCAACAGAAGGCTCACAGGATGGGGGCTGGGAAGATGGTTCTGCAGTTAAGAACCCTTTTTGGAGCCAGGCATGGTGGTGCAGGACTGCCATGGGTTCACGGGCAACCTCAAAGTAGAACAAACTGACAGGACAGATGTGATGCACAGCTTTAACCCTAGCAGAGGCGGCAGTTGGATCTCTGTGAATTCAAGAGTTTCAGGCCAACCAGATTTACAGAGCGAGTTCCAGGACAGCCAAGGCAGCATGGAGAAATCCTGTCTCAAAAAACAAACAAAACCAAAAACCTAAAACCAAGGCTAGCCTAGTCTGCTTAGCAGGTTCCAGGACAGCCAGGACTACATAATAGAGAGAGCCTATCTTAGAAACAAAGCAAAACAAATAAACATCCCAGGTCTCCACACAGACCAGGCACTAGTATCTTCAATGGCACATTCAAGAACAGCAGTCTACAGAGCAAATTAATTGCCGAGAACAAACTAAACATTTACTTGCCGGGGCAGATGGAAAAGCTTTACTCTAACAACACTATGACACAATGAAATGCTATGAAGCTGTTAAAAAACTAGGCAGAGCCGGGCGGTGGTGGCGCACACCTTTAATCCCAGCACTCGGGAGGCAAAGGCAGGTGGATCGCTGTGAGTTCAAGGCCAGCCTGGTCTACAAAGCAAGTCCAGGACAGTCAAGGCTACACAGAGAAACCCTGTCTCGAAAAACAAAAACAAAAAACAAAACAAAAGAACTAGGCAGAGCTCTATGTATAATTAGGGACTTATCTCCATGTTATATTATTAAATTCATTTCCTTTGATGTGTATAGGTATTTTGCCTGCACGTATGTCTGTGTACCATGTGTGTGCCTTGTGCCCACAGAGGACAGAAGGCGGTATTGGATCCCCTGAAACTGGAGTTAGAGTTGTGAGCCACCATGTAGGTGCTGGGAATTGAACCCATGTCCTCATGATGAGCATCCAGTGTTCTTAGCCTCTCCAGTCCCCGTATTATTGCATTAAAAAAAAAATAAGAAAATTCAAGGTCGACCTGATGGCACTGGGCTGTAATCCTAGTTATTCAGGACACTGAAACAAGAGGCTTAAAAGTTCAAGACCAGCTGAGACAATGTACAAACCCTGTCTTCTAAAAAATTTTTGTGGTGCTGGAGAGATGGTTCAGCATCTGACCATCCATTCCTCTGGAGGACCTTTGTTTATTTTAGTTCAGTGTAAACCACACCAGGTGGATTAAAACTCTCTATAACTCAGGTCCCAGGGATCCAACAGGCCTCCATGGACATTAGGCATGCATGTGGCATATATTTACACAGACACACATACAAATAAACCTTTAAAAAGAAATCTCAAATTTAAAATCTACGTGTAGTACACTAACACTTGTGTTTGAAAGGGGGAGGTTGTTTTGTTTTGTTTTGTTGAGATGGAGGTTTCTCTCTATAGCTCTGTAGCTCTGACTGCCCTGCAATTGTCTCTGTTGACCAGGCTGACCTCAGACTCAGAGCTCCACCTGCCTCTGCCTCCAAGCGCTGGCACTGAAGGACCACTGGCACACTGTTACATGTTTGCGAATGCAGAGGATATTTCTGCCAGGTCACACAAGGGGACTGGTAAGGGCGGTCTTCTGTGACGAGTGGGAGTACACTGTAAAGCGCTGGTGGCAGAGGTGGGAAAGAAACCTGTCCTTTTGTTCTTTGAGATTTTGAATCATGTGGTGGCCTATTTATTTATTTAGAGACATTGTCTCTTGGAGCACAGGCTGGCCTCGAGCATACCTGAGTTACACATCATTCTGCCAGACTCATCTCCCAAATGCTGGAAATTCAGATGTGAGCCACCACAGAGGGTCTCAAAAATCTTGCCTGTTCAACTCAAAGATGTCTGAATGTAAAGATAGTACTCCCCCACCCCGCTGCCCCCTGGCTGCCTAACACTCGATTTCTCCCACCTCCTAAGCACTGGCTTTTTGGAGTTAGGAGACAGGTTCTTGTGTAACCCAGAATGCAAACATTCTGCCACTGTGCTACGTTCCAAACTCAGTATGGCAATGTAGAAGCCAGCCAAGGGTAGAGTGAGACCCTGCCTTAAAAGAGAGAGAGAGAGAGAGAGAGAGAGAGAGAGAGAGAGAGAGAGAGAGAGAGGAGAGACAGGCAGATCTCTGTGAGTTTGAGGCCAGCCTGGTCTACGAAGCAAGTGAAACCCTGTCTCAAAAAACCAAGAAAAATAAAATTTAAAAAAAAAAAAAAGAAAAGAAAAGAAAGAAAATGCCGGGCAAGGTAGCACACGCCTTTAATCCCAGCAATTGGGAGGCAGAGGCAGGTGGATCTCTGAGTTCGAGGCAGCCTGGTCTACAGAGTGAGTTCCCAGACACCAAGGCTACGCAGAGAAACCCTGTCTCAAACCCCCACCCCCCCAAAAAAGAGGGCCCTGGATGGTGGTGACAGTGGCACAGGCCTTTAATCCCATCTCTTAGGAGGCAGAGACAGGCAGATGTCTGATTTTGAGACCAGCCTGTTCTACAAAGTGAGTTCCAGGATGGCCAGCACCTCACATAGAGGTACAAAAACAAACAAACAAACAAACAAACAACAACAAAAACCCAAAACAAAAAAAACAACAAAAGAAAAAAATGGGAGGAGGAAGCTATGAAGATGGGTCGGTGGGTGTGTTGGTTTGAATGAGCATGGGCCCATATTTGAGTGCCTGGTCCCAACAGTTGGTGGGACAGTTTGGGAAGGATCAGGAGGTGTGGCCTTGTTGAGCAGGTACTGCACTAGGAGAGGGGCTTTAAGGTTTCCAAAGCCCATGGCACTCCCAGGCAGTTCCTTCTGCCCAGTGGTAGGATGCGGGCTCTCAGCTGCTGCTCCAGCACCACGCCTGCCGGCCTGCTGCCATGCTCCCTGCCATGGTGGCCGTTGGCCTTTGCTCTTTGAAACCCTTCCGTCTATAAATTGTCTTGGTCATGGTGTTTTATTACAGCAATAGGACAAAAAAAAAAAGCTTTTCACACCTGGCCTGGCAACCCTGAGTTCAATCTCTAAAACCCACTTAAAAGCGGAAGGACAGCTGGGGGGTGGGGGTGGGGGCAGCGGCAGTGCATGCCTTTAATCCCAGCACTCGGGAGGCAGAGGCAGGTGGATCGCTGTGAGTTCCAGGCCAGCCTGGTCTACAAGCGAGTCTAGGATAACCAGGGCTACACAGAGAAACCCTGTCATGAAAAAAAAAAAAGTGGAAGGGCAAAACCGACTCCACAACTCTGCCCTCTGCCCCCCCCCCCACATGTATCATGGCACACACTTCCCCCATAAATAAATATAAACATACTAATCTTCTAGGACTCTTTCTAGAGGAGAAGCAGTTACTGCTCAGAGCTGACATGGATAAGGCCTGAGTGGCTGGATTTAGAAAGTTTCTTCCTTTCAGTCTTAGTTTCTTCAACAGTAAAATAGAAAGAATATATTATTTGCCAGGTCTGTGGTGTGGGCCTGCCATCTCAGCAGCTTGGTACGATGAGGCAGGGGATTGGGGATTGTATACTGAAGGCTTTCCTTGCCTAGAGACTGAGTTCAAGGCCAATCTGGGAAGCTTTGGAAAATGCTAAAAAAAAAAAAAAAAAAAAAGGGAAAAAGGAAAAGAGAGGACATGGTTCCGTGGTAAAGTGCCCACTTAGCATGCATGAGGCCCTGAGTTCAATCCCCCAGAGTGCCAACAAAATAAGAAAGAAAATTACCTACACTCGAGAGCTTCCTCTCTCCTGCCTCAGTCTCTATCTTAAAGCAAGGGTTAGGGGCAAAGAGAGGTGGGAAGTGATCAGCAAGTCCTCATCACAGACTGGCTGGGGCCTGCTGTGCACACATCTAAGGTCCCATGAAGGACATGCCTAGGCTGACACATCCCAGCCCTTAAAGTAGAGGCCCCAAGGCAGGTCAGAGTCCTCGGGGCACGGCAAGTGCAAACCCAAGGCCCTATTTACAAACACAGGGGTGGCCCCTTGACCAATGCCCATAAAACTAGGCAGATGCTCACCCCTGGGAATGAGCAGGGATGAGTTAGAAAGGTTGGACGGACATGGGCAGCTGCTGGTCCCATGGGTGTGACCTCATCTACACATTTGTGTATATTTGGACACAGATATGTATGTATGTTCATGTATGTCCATATATGTCAACAGGCATGGGACCTCATCTTATTGGATGTGAAGCTTCAGGGTAGACTCCTGCCATGATACTTTTTGTTTGTTTGTTTGTTTTTGGTTTTTCGAGACAGGGTCTCTCTGTGTAGCCTTGGCTGTCCTGGACTCACTTTGTAGACCAGGCTGGCCTCGAACTCACAACGATCCGCCTGCCTCTGCCTCTCAAGTGCTGGGATTAAAGGCGTGCGCCACCACCGCCCGGCTCATGATACTTTTTTTTTTAAAGAGAGATTTTTTACATGTGTAGGCATTTTGTCTGCTTGTATGTGTGCACGCCAGCCTTCATGCCTAGTGCCCATGGAGGTCAGGAGGAGCCATCACATATCCTGAATCTGGCCTTACAGATGGTGGTGAACCATTGTGTGGGCTCTAGGAGTCAAACTTGGGTGCTCTGGAAGAGCATCAAGTGCTTTCAACCACTGAGCCACCCCTCCAGCGCCTTTTTATTTGTATGTTTATTTTGGCAGTATTGAGGAATGGAGCTAGGGCATCATGCATTGGGGGTGTCTGCTCTACCACTAAGCCCCAACCCTTTTGATAGTTGCCAGGCCCAGGCTAGAGTCCCAAGTAGACTGGAATTTGGCCTAGCAGCTTGAACATTGGGTACAGCCAATATTGGGAACAGAATCCAGGTCAATTAGGGTACCAGAGTGGATGCCAAGAGCCCTACTCTCTTAGACTTGGGGAACCAGAACTTGGTGCTTCTACCAAGATACAGGGAGACTCCTATGCCAGACACAGTCTGTAGGTTTTAGGATACAAGGACTAAGCCTTTGATTAGAATCTCCTATATATCAGATATAGCCTGATTAGGGAAATATGTAGACAAGGGTCTATCTTTGGGATATCAATCGCTCATTTACTAAGACACACACACACACACACACACACACACACACACGCGCACACACACACACACACACACGCGCACACACACACACACACACACACAGGCATCAATACTTGCTTGTTATTTTATTTTATTTACTTTTTGTTTTGTTTTGTTTTTTGAGACTGGGTTTCTCTGTGTAGCAATTCTGCTGTCCTAGAACTTGTCCAGGCTGGCCTGGAACTCACAGAGCATCTTGTTATTTTAAAAAATATTTTAAGATTTTTTTCTATGTGTATGGATGCTTTACCTGCATGCAAGTCTACTTGTTACATTTGCAATGCCTGAGGAGATCAGAAGAGAGTGTTGACTCCTTTGGAAATGGAATTACAGACAGTTGTGAGGTGCTATGTGGTTGCTGGGAACCAAGCCCTCTGGAAGAGCATTCAGTGCTCTTAACCACTGAGCTATCTCTCCAGCCCTGCTTGCTTGCTATTTTAATAGGGGCTGGAGAGATTTCTCTGTGGTTCAGAGTGCTTTCAGATCTTTTAAAAATATTTTGAGGTATATAGAGTTGAAGGTTTGTTTTTGTTTTTTTTTTCTCCCTCGAGACAGGGTTTCTCTGTGTAGCCTTGACTGTCCTAGACTCACTTTGTAGACCAGGCTGGCTTTGACCTCACGGTGATTCTCCTGCCTCTGCCCTGCCCCCCTCCCCCAGTGCTGGGATTAAAGGCGTGTGCCACCACATCTGGCAAGTTTAGTTTTATGTATATAGATGCTTTGCTTGCATTCATGTATAGCTGTGCACCATATGCATGTCTGGTGTTCCCAGCGATCAGGAAAAAAGTCATCAGATTCCCTATAACTGGAGTTAAGATGTTGGTAAGATGTCATGTGAGTGCTGAGAGTCAAATCTAGGTCCCCTGAAAGATCAGTCAGTGCTCTTAACTGCTGAGCCACCTCTTCAGCCAATTAAAAAAAAAAATGTATTTAGGTACCTTGTCTGCATGTCTGCATACCAGAAGAGGGCATTGGGTTCCAGTTTAGGCTGTTGTGAGCCACCATGTAGGTGCTGGGAATTGATCTCAGGATCCCTGGAAGAACAGCCAGAGCTCTTGGCCATTGAGTCATTCCTCCAGCCCATCTACCTAGATGCTCTTATTTTTAATTGGGTCTCTCTGAGTATGGTAGCACTTGTTTTAATCCTAATACTTGGGAGGCAGAGACAGGTGGTTATCTATGAGACCAGGCTAGCCTGATCCTCTCTCTCTCTCTCTCTCTCTCTCTCTCTCTCTCTCTCTCTGCATACACACACACACACACACACACACACACACACACACACACACACACACACACACACACAATGTTAGCCAGGTTGTTCCCAGACACCGAGCAGGTAGGACTACAGGTTGCAAGCAACACACTCAGTTACTATTTATTGAACAAACAAATGAGACTGCCCATCAAAGTCGTCACTGACACATGAGTAGGACAAGAGTGGCCACCCCTTGGGGCTGGAGAGATGGCTCAGCGGTTAGGAGCACTGACTGCTCTTCCAGAGGTTCTGAGTTTAATTCCCAGCAACCACAAGGTGGTTCATAACCATCAATAATGAAATCTGGTGCCCTCTTCTGGCCTTCAGGGGTACATGCAAGCAAACCATTGTATACATAATAAATAAATAAATAAGTCTTAAAAAAAAAAAAAGAGTGGTCACCCCTAAGAAGTACTAGTAGACATTTGAAGACAGGGAAAGAATGTTAGACAGGCATGGAGAAGGCAACCCAAGAAGAGGAGAGAGCTTAAACAAAGTCATGGAGGTGAGAGAGTTTTGAGACGACGAAGGAGAAGAAAGAGGATGCTGCTGGAGAGGAGCTGGTCTGGGTTATGAAGAGCAGACACGTGTGCTGTTGGAACTGTGGGGCTTTGAGAAAGCATAAGGTTTTAGAGCAAACACCTGGTGTGACACGACGGACGTGTTCAGGATTAGTTCGTCAGCAAGGAGGTCAAGGGAAGGGTATGGGATTAGTGGGAAGCGGCCGTGCTAGGCAGAGGCTCAGGTTTGCACAAAGGAGAGCACACTGGAAACTCTAGTGTAAGGAACACAGTGCTAATCGCCTTCCCTCAGGCCTCTGGGTATTACCTTCTGGCTCTCTTCTCTGCCTAGACGGGCTCAGTCCTCCCTACAGCTTTCTGACCAGGCTGGGCAGGGTTCTTGAAATCGCCAGAGCATGGAGCTCTGAACTAGCTGCTGCTGGCCAGATGGGCCACTCTCAGAGCCTCATCTGCCAGCTCTGTTCTACTTAGTGACCCAGAAGCTCTAGCCCTGGGAATCCCCTAAGCATCTTGCAGGCTGCTGCCAGAGCTGGGCCCTGCTGGAATATGAACTTGGCAGACTCTTGGGGACGAGAATCTGGACAACTCTGTCAGCTCTAAGGTTGAATATCTATGGCTACATGACCGATAAGCCAAGGCCCAGAACGGTAAAGGACTTACTTGAAATCACAGGGTTGAGACGCAGGACTCTCCCTGGAGAGACTTTAGAATCCGGAAGTTCAGACCCGCTGGTACAGATACCAAGGCCAGTACCAGTGAGTTAAACTCCTGGCTCTGCCATTGACTATCGCTTAATTACACCGAGAAGTTACTTAGATTCTCCTGGGCTGTTTAACTGTGAAAGGAGGATGATACCTACCTTTTGAATTTATTGTGAAGATTAAGAAACCACACAGTGCTTAGCATATGGCAAGTGTTCAATGTCAACTGGCAGTCTGGCAGAAGGAAGTCCTTTCCCTCTCTCCCTTTTGAGTCTCCTGTAGCTCAGGCTGTCCTTCAAACCCTTGAACCTATGTGTACCTACCAACTACTGGGCTTACAGCGCATGTGCCTGTAAATCTCAGTTTTTCCATATGTAAATCAGGACTAACATCCCCGTCCTGTCTGTCACTCCTCTGTCCTGTTCTGGTAATGACGTGGGCTAAATAAGGTGTGTAAACGTTCTAGGCTGAGCTGTCTCCAGGTCAATGTTTATTCAGCTTAGAACAATCTTTCCGCGGCCTACTCAGGGCAACTCTCCCGCCAGCCCCCCCAAACTCCCTCAACACTCGCAGGTGATCCTTTTGTAACTGCCTAAGTGGCAAGATCTGCTCAAGCCTACCAAAAAAAAAGGGAGGGCTGGGAAAATAGAAAACGTATAGAGAGATAAGACAGAGGAGAGATAGCAAGGCAAGAAGGGCACTGTGGAGAAGCCGGAAAGGACAAGGGGGGCGGGGAATGAGGGGGGGGTGGCGGTAAAAGGGACTTACAGATGGAGAGCGGCCAGGGTGGGGGTGGGGTGTCCTGTACTTAAGATGCAGGCGAAGGGATGTGCGGAGCGCCGGGACAAGTGAGGGAGCAGGGCTATATGCAGAGAAAGCGGCGAGATGGGATTCTTGCAGAGGAGTGTGTGTGTGGAGGCGGGGGTCGCTTTCACTGCGAGATCTGTGGGTGACTGGGGGCAGGGATTTCGGGCCGTCACCTCCACTCAGCCGGAGACTGGGAGCGCAGCGCCTAGGCTGCAGCCGCCGGCTGGCAAACCGCGGAGGGGCGGGGGGGGGGGGGGGGAAGGAGCATTCGACGCCCGCGATTGGCCGCCGCTCCGACGGCCGTTGACGCGAGCGGGCGGGCCCCTTTGTGACGTCACAATCAGCTGTTGGAGCGTTCGGATTTGTGCCGTGAACCCCGGCGCAGCGGCCGCAGCAGCTCCGGGCGTCCGAACGCGAGCCCCGCCGTCTCCCGGCTCGTCCCCCGGTATGCGGCTCCGGCTGTGAGCACCGGCGACCCGGGGACGCCCGGTCGCACAACTACCTCAGCGCACCGGTTGCCGCAGCAGCCCCAGGTGAGTCCCGACCTCGGGGACTAGGGGCTCCGGGCGCCCCAGGACACGCCCTGCGCCCCCCTCTCCCGTTCTTTGTCTGTTTCAGCCGGCGGCAGAAAGAGCTGCGTTCTTGGCTCTCTATTGGTTGCCCCAAGCCGGTAGGCCATGACGTCGCTTATTTGCATATGACATTGAGACGTCACCAAGGCCAGCCCCGCCTTCCAGGCTTGCCTGGGTACTTGTCCTCTGGTGACCCGGTGGGTGCTGTGTCGAGCCCGGCCAAGGGTTGAGAATCTCTGAAAGGCAAGCGGGACCCGAGGGGACTCGGTGGCTTCCCGGACTAATCTAGGGACTGGGGTCAGGCTTTTTCCTGCTTTTTCTGCTTTTTCCTGGCGCCCTGAGGAAAGGTCGGACGGCAAAGCTCGATTTGAGTTGAGAGGATGGTAGGTGGATGAAGGAGGCTTCGGATTCAAGGTCCGGGAGACAGCACCAGATGGTAGCGGATCCCCTCTGTTTCAGGCTCCGCCCCCCCAACATAATAACATCCTTCTAATCCCTGACATGTGTGCAGAGCCTTAGTTGATGTCATTTTCAGCCTAGACATATTGAGCATCTTAAACTTCGCTTCACCAAAGGGGAAACTGAGATCCAGAGAGAAATAGCTTACTGGGGATCTCAGCCACTTAGTCACAGTGAATGAGTAACAGGTTCCTTAGCTGTGGGCAAATGCATAGTACAAGCTACAGGCTAGATCTCCGTCTCCTGAGGACCCTATCTTGGGCTCAGCATCACCCCAATTTGATGGGCTGTTTCAGTCTTACTGATCCTGGACATTCTTCCAGGAGGTCTCTGAAAATTGGGTCCTTTTTTCAAGGCCCTAACCTTCTCTGCCTCCTCTCTACCTCAGAACCCAATAAATTGCTGTCTCCCAGCTGTTTTGACCACAGAATGGTGAGTCACTAGTTGCCTGCCTCCAGGTGTCTTCAGGGCAGATGTTGTTGAGAATGCATTGGGAGTTCCCTCTTTTGGCCTCTCATCACCTGGTCAGATCCTGAGCTGCCGCCAGCTGAGAGGAACCAGACCTCCCCTGGCACTAGTGATTGCAGAGCTGTTGTCTCCGAGTCTGCTTCCAGGGGGAGGCAGAAAGGATGTTTCTTACTTTCCAAGTGAGTAGATATAGAGGCTGTATCTGGAGCCTTCACCAGGATAGGGTTTGCTTAAGAATGGCCTGGGCTAGGGGTGGCTTAGGGCTCAAGAGCTATTCTGGGCACAGCTGCTGTAGTATTAAGGGAATAGTTCTTTCTGGAGCAGAGCCAGTAATCTGAGAACCAGGAAGCCAGCAGGCTAGGAAAGAAAACCCAGGAGCCTCTCTTAGTGGTCAGGGGAGGGGGCAATCATAGCTGGTTGGTTGCTACTGGCTCTCCTGGCTGTCGCTGACTTTTGTATGACCGCCGTCAGGGAGCTTCTCAGCTAAGCCTCCCTTACCTCACCCAACATGTCAACAGTTGAAAAGGCTCCTTGCAGGGTCTGTGACACAGTGTAAACCTTGAGACATTCATGCTAGAGCTTGATGCCAGACCTCCATATGGACAGGCAGAAAGGTGCTGTCTGGACCCGGGAACATGTCTGTTCTCCCTGTATCCTGTGCATCATTATATTCTTGGCTATTATCTGCTGAGGCTTTTCCAGCTTTACATACCCTGCACTTTTCCACTACTAAGCTGTAGCGTTTTGGATAGATTGATGTCTCCATGCCTAGAACAGGGAAGGGCTGTCTGAAGGCGTGGGTCTTAGTCCAACACTTGTGTTTATCCTTAAGGGCTCCTTGGATCTGACAGCTTCCTTCTGTCAGCATCTGTATTGTCTCACCATCCAGGCAACCTAATATTCTTCCCGTTGCCCAGGGATGCTGTCTTCGAACAAGAGTCTGGGGAAAGGGGCTTAGACTAATGGGGAGGGCCTGTGAGCATAGGTCCTCCTCATCCTGAAGACACATCCGAGGGTAGCCCAATCTCATGGAGAGCTTGCAGCAAGAACTGTGAGGTTTCTGGTTTGGTTTGGTTTGGTTTTTTCAAAACAGGGTTTCTCTGTGTAGCCCTGGCTGTCCTGGACTCACTTTGTAGACCAGGCTGGCCTCGAACTCACAGAGATCTGCCTGCCTCTGCCTCCCGAGTACTGGGATTAAAGGTGTGCACCACCATCCCTGGCCCCTGTGAGGTTTCTGTTAGCTAGCATTTTCAAACTGCACAAGGTCATAACTATTCTTGGTCTCTGGGTTCAAAGACTGTTGTTTAGAATATCTTGCTGAAATCCAAGATTTTCTTCCTAGACAAATATACTTGACATAGCCCTATTTACCAAGTTAAAAAAGCCGAATCCAGACAGCAGTGGACTATAGTGATTTGCAAATGCCATTAGCTACCTGTACTTAAATACTACTTGTGTCTTTTACTAGCTGTAAAACCTCGGGCTGGTTATCTGGCCTCTCTGAGTCCGGTCTTATTTCTCTCTTTACCAGAAAAAAAGAAGTTGCTCTCTCTCCCTCCCCCTCCCTTTTTAGTGCCTTTTGACAGGAGCCCGTGTAGCCAAGGGCTGTTTTGTTTGTTTGTTTTGTTTTGTTTTGTTTTTTTTTAGGCAGGGTCCCGTGTAGCTCGGACTTGCCTGGAGCTCACTCTGTGGCCATCCACATCTTGCCTCCATCTTCTAAGTGCTAGGAGGACACACGTGGGCCATCACATCTTTGAGCTCCTCCTCCTCTTGCCTCTACCTCTTAGGTTACAGGCTTGCACCTTCATACCTTGCTCCGACTCTATGCTTTGTTGTGAGGACTACCTAAGGTAAACCAGATGAAGTTACCTAGTCTGGTACCTGACACATGAATGTTTACTCTATGATGATGAGAGTAAGGGCACTCTTTTTCTCTCAATGGAAAATTCCCATTTGCTTTTCAAAGCCCAGGCTGGCTGTTTCATCCTCTAGAGACCAAGCCTGGCAAAGCCTGGTCATATATATCAGTTCTTCCATATTCCCAAAGCAACCTGTTTATTAGCTTGTTGGATGCCTTCTGTGTGCTCAGGCACTGTTCTAAACCTAAGTGTTTAGCCCATTTAACTCTTACTAGGGTGTTAGGGTTGTCATTTGACAGATGGGAAACTCATACAGGAAAGCCGTGTGAATGCAGAAAAGCGCACACAGCGAGAGCCTGCTCATGTCCTGTTAGCACTGCTCTGGGGCTGTGGGGCTCTGTCCCCAGCCACCCAGTGAGGGCCGGCTCTAGTCGGATTCTGATGCCTTCCTATGCTTCCCAGGGTTTTGCACTGCCGTAGGGCGCCCCCTTGAGGCTGCTTCGCCTGCTGACCATGTTCCAGCGCCTCACCAGCCTTTTCTTCAGTACCCCTTCGCCTCCGGAAGACTCCAGCTGTCCAGGGGCCTTCGTCTCAGAGGAGGATGAAGTGGACGGCTGGCTCATCATTGACCTGCAGGGTGAGGCTGGAGTCAGGGGCTAGCACTCGGATTCCCTAGCCTACGAAGCATCATAAGCACAGGAGGTCTTGCAGCATAGCAGGGGGAAGGGGCTGGGCAAAGTTGAGGCAGTGAGCCCAGAGATGAGGTAATACAGACATTCTCTTGTCCGTCTCCTGCCATCTGTTGAGCATACACCTGGGACCTCCTAGGGCAGCAGGGTAAGGACCCTGGCCCTCAGGGGCTCTCTGGGCACGATGGACAGGGCTGCAGGTCTGACTAATGATGCCCTTTCTCTCCCCATCCCGTGTCCCGGTACATGTGTGTGTGTGTGTGTCCCATCCCACTGCTTCCCCTCCTCCTCATTGCTTCCCACTCCCACACCCTATAGACAGCTACACAGCTCCCCCCAACCCTGGGGCCTCTCCTGCTCCCACAGGCCGCCCTCCACCTGCGCCCTCCTTGATGGATGAGAGCTGGTTTGTTACCCCTCCCGCCTGTTTTACTGCAGAGGGGACCGGCCTTGGGCCTGCCCGCCTCCAGAGCAACCCCCTGGAGGACCTCCTCATCGAACATCCCAGCATGTCTGTTTATGTCACCGGTAGCACCATAGTGCTGGAGTCTGGGCCGCCTTCCCCTCACCCTGATGCTGCCTTGCCTGATCAGGACCTCAGCGATGGGTGAGTGGGTTGGGGGTGGCTACTAGAGGCTAGAGGCTAGGAGTCTAGCTGGAGCGGGTCCCTGAGTCAAAGGATGGGTCAGGTGGGTTGCAGCAGGCTCACAGATAGAAGAGAGGCTTTGGTCTGGTGGCTAAGGTAGGGTTTGGGAGAGTTTGGGCTGAGAGGATGAAGACCAGCTTGAACTATGAAGCCAGAGCAGAGTAGGGCTTGTACCGATGGTGACTGAGCCTTTTCCCTATTCTGTCTAGTTTGCCTGCCCCAGGGGCTTAAATCACATCCTAACTGTGATTAAGGGAAGCGTTTGTACCCCTCAGAGACAGGGTTGGGGATGGCAGGCCCCACCTCCACCCCTCTGACAGAGTTGTACTCTGCACTTGCAGGGAGCTGGTGCCTGCCCGCCGGGAGCCCAGGGCCCTGCATCACGCAGCCGCTCCCGTGCCAGGACGAGCTGTGCTGCTGGAGAAGACCGGCCAGGTGCGGAGGCTGCAGAGGGCCCGGCAGCGGGCTGAGCGCCACACGTTGAGTGCTAAAGTGCTACAACGGCAGAATCGTGCCCGAGAGAGCCGCTCGCGCCGGCCCAAGCACCAGGGCGGCTTCATTTACCAGCCGTGCCAGCGCCAGTTCAACTACTGAGCGCCCCTGCTGCACCTCGAATTCCTCGCAGTCTCCAGTCCCACCGGCCCCCTCTGCAGCAGCCAGTGTGCTGTTCGAGGGGTGTCCAGGGTCTGCCCGCCTCCATCTGGATACCACAACCTCCCTCTTTCCTAAGTGTTTGAGGTGGGATGGTGACCCTCTACTTCCCTGCCTTTCCTGTTTCTGATCTTCTAATTCACCTGCTAACCTAGCTCATCCCAGGTCACTCCCCTGCCCCAGTGTTTGATTCTTCCCCACCACACTCCCCATTCCTAGTCCCCTACGCTTCCCTTTCAGACCCCTGTTCTTGTCTCTCACACCTCCACTTTCGCCCTCCTAACCCACCTGATTTCTAAGAGCATCCCCTACCTTGACCTGGCACATTCTCCACTTTCAGCTCCCACTTTCCAAGACTTTACTCTGTTTTGTTGGGTATTGTTCCCACGCCTGTTCCCTTTTCCATTCCTGGCAATTCCCTTCCAATCCTGACCAGGAACAGCCTGGCAGGCCTGGGCCATTGTCCTTACCCTGTAGTCAGGGGTCAGGCACAGGGTTTTGATTTCAGTCTCCCCAATTTCTCTGCCCCCCTCCAGGGGGTGGGGGGCTGGGCTCCTTTGCAGCGGCTTAGGCCTGGAAAGTTTAAGTATGTGGAGGACAGTGAGTTGTAAGTAGACGGGGTAAAGGGAATGGGGGGAAACAGGCAGCCTATGGGAAGATGCAGACAGGGACAGACAGATGGAGAACCGTAGGGAGCAGGGCGTGTGAGAGCTGGCATTGTGCTTGGTCAGAGGAGCTAAGCCCTGGTCTTAGGCCTGAGCCTGGAGTCTGCCCCCATTTCCTTTTCCTATAATCCTACCTTCCAGATTTTTCCCTGGAACTGGTCCCTTTTCAGGAGTAACACCTACCCCACCCCACCCTGTGAGTCTGGAGTCCGAAGGGCTTGTACGTACCTTGTCACCTTACCTTGACACGCCACCCCAGGAGTAGAAGTCTGGTAAGGCCCCTACATCCTGGCCATCTCTGTTCATATGCCCAAGGTGCTAGAATTAGCTTAGGCGAGATACAGGCCAGAGGGAGGGCAGGGAAGAGAGTACACACCCAAGGTGAGAATGCAGAGGGAGGATGCTGAGGAAGACAAATATGGGGTAAAGCCATCCCCAGACAGCTCTGCCTTCATCTTGCCTCTGGCCTTATATTTCATACTTGGCTCAAAATGGCTGGCTAATAAACACTCCTGGGTAGAGGAGGCCAGGAGCCTCACTGTTCCAGTTCCCAAATTTTTCTTACAGAGGTACAGGGCCTTCAAGAGGCTTCTTAATGTCCTCCCACAGGGCTCTTTGAGTGTCCTATGGTCCCTCTTCTCTTTCTCGTTAACTATCTGGTAAGGAATTCTTGGGTAGGGCACAGGGGTTGGGGTAGCCAGCTTCTCCCTTCTTGTGGTGGGGCTCAGACACCAGCAACAGCCTCTTGGGATGCCCCAAGTCGTTTCTGATTCTTTCTAGCTGTCCTTTTTTTTTTTTTTTTTTTTTTTTAAGTGTGTGCTCTTCCTTCTTGAAAACTTTTAGATTTCCTGTTACATATTAACACAGGTCTTCCCTTTCATTTCAACCCCAGGTTTCTAGGCCTCAGAGCCGAGCTGGGGTTGGAGGAAACTGCATTCCTGAGGGTAAAAGTGGCTGCCCTCCCTGATCCTTTCTCATCAGGCTTCACGGGGACGGGAGAGGGTGTCCCCAGGATGGGCAGCGGAAGCCTTGCCAGGGTCTCCTCACCCAGTGACAAGCCACGCGGGAACTAGAAGCAGGTCAACCCCCACACTAGCTTACTAGGGCCCTAGTAGTTAATAACCTTGTTCCTGTCCCAAGCTCTTCAGTTACAACCTAGTACGTGTACTCTCCCGGCTGTGCTAAGGTCCCTTCCCAGCCGGCTTGGGGTCCTCAGCACTTCTAAGAGCTGAGACTCCATCTTGCCCTCCTTGTCTATTCCTCACTGCCAGATGGGGCCTCGGCTCAGTCCTGGCCAAGTGCCCACGATCCCGCTGCGGTGGGAAGTTAGATAGGGCATTTGGCTCAAATTTCAAAAGGCCTCACTCCTGACCTGTACTTCTCGACCGCCCCCTTACCTCCCCCCGCCCCCCAAATCTCTCATCTGACTGGTTGCAAGGCTTCTTTTTCTTTTGTACTTTCCTATAGATTCTGTAGCATTTGAGTGTGGCAATATTTTAACTGTGTATACATTTCTAAGACCCAACACTACTCAGTCTCCTGAAGCATCAGACCTTGTCACACTGTATTGACTGTGTATGTGCCTTTCACCTTGAGCATGCTTCAGGATTTTTTTTTTTCTTAAACCACAGAACTTGAATACACAAGGGAACCAGAATTCACAAAGTCCTATGCAACCCTAGACAGGAGGAGGTTAGAGAGTCTGTCCTGACTGATGATTTCAGAGTCCCTAGAGAAGTTTGTACCAGTTTGTATTAATGTCAGTACTACCAGCACTTTGCCAAAACTAAGGATGTCAGAGGGACCTGTTTCTAGAGTGAGTCCCAATTACATCAAAGGGCAACTTCCAGCTTTCTCCAATAAGTCTGAGTGGTTCTCTTGAGCTGGTGTCACTTTCTAACCTTTGCCAGTCTAGCCCCAGCAGGGCACTATGTGTGTATGAGTGCAGTTTGGTGCTGTTTTGGAGTATGCCTGCTCCCCAGCCTGGAACCCTCTGATCAACTTGCTGTGACCTATAATGTCTTAGGTGCAACAAGGACCCTAACAGAGCTCCTGGGTGGCTTTCAAGATCCATGTAGCTTTGTGTGAGGGGACTGAATGCAGACAAACCACAGCCTGCTTCTAATACCTTCTTACCCTACCACCTAGTTCCAAATGGAACCAACAAGTTGAGTGCATCTCTGTTGGGTGTTTTGTGTTGAGACTGGCTGAAATGAAAAATCTTTGACTGACCATGTTGTGATGTGTCGACAGACTCAAGGACACAACCACCTCGATCTGGTCATGTGGCATGCCTGTGTATGTGTGTAACAGGATTCTGAATGTTAGATTGTAATGCTATTCCTGTATGGGAGAAAAATAATATAAACAAATAAAAATCTATTTAAAGCACATTAAGCTTTCTGCCTGAGCTGAACTAAAGCATGAGAAACACTATAATCTCAAGCATAGTCAGGCAGAGGGTATGATTACCAGGCTGGCCTTGGCTCCAGATTTGTCATACAAGAAAGGAAGAGGCTAAGTAAGTACACTGAAAACAGACAATGTAGGGTCTGACTCATAAAATATTTTTAGAAGATCCTTGTAAGACACATGAAGACACCTGAACTCAGAAATGAGAATGGAAGCACAACAGGCACTGGCCCAGTCTTAGTCCCAAGCACTGGGTCATGGCAAGGACAAAGCTGCCCAGTTAACTGCAGCAACTGTGCTAAGGCAGTCTTGCTGGTCAGCTGAGTGCATTTCCAGAGTAGAGCAGCACAGGCTCAGGTGGGGGAAATGCCATCTGTGCTGCTGACAGCCTCTTGTCTCTAAAAGTCCTGCTGGTTTTACTTTCTGAGACAAGGTCTGAGGGAGTCCAACCTGACCTCAAACTCTATGTAGCTGAGGATGACCTTGAACTCGTGATTATTAAGCCTTTACACTCCAAGCACTATGATTGTAAGTGTGTACGTACCACCATACTCAGTGAATTAGATACATACACATTCACCCTCCAATATGCTGCTAAACAGATCTGGTTTGTTCAAAGCCAAGAATGAGCTGAATGAGCAAGCAGATCCATTTTCCTCAGCTTGCTGGACGGGCATTTCAGGTGAGATGCGTCTTGAATTACAGTGAATTCTCTTTGCTCATCTATGGCCCACAAGAGAAGCTTGCTCGCTCTTTCCAATAACATACTTTTAAGCTCTATGACAAAGACATTTATTTAACACGTTCAATATTTCACATTGTACAAACCCTTAGATTTTCTTTATTCACTGGTCCATTTCTACAACAAATACATCCAAAACACTATATAATAAAATTATTTACATTTCCAAATGACAAGATTGCTTTTTGCCCCACTACTGCTATTCACACACAGTACTTCCACAGCACAATACGTCATTAGAAGATCTACAAATGCTCACCCTGTACTCTAGGCTGCTTAAGAAATGTGAAACTAATAACATTTATAATGGCATTAGCTCCTTTCAATACATGGCAACATTTTAGAAGCCTTGAACTTCATTTGCAACACCAAAAGGGCTGCTCCCCGTTACACTTTATGAGACAGGTTTCAGGGACTAGGAAAAGGACCGTGTTATTAAAATGACTAACTGTACAGAAATAGATTTAAAAAGTCACAGCTGAAAATTGCTCTTTGTAAAATTCACACACATTTACAAGTATCAAGTCATCTTCCAGCTTGCTCACTTGGATTTTCTACGCTTGGATTGCACCGCACCAGTTATATCTGTTGGGATAAAGGAAGGAGACGTTCAGCAAAGGGAGCCGCGCCCACTGGGCGTCTACAGTGAGTACAACTGACACAGTGGAGCCCTTTAGGCTCCAAATCAGGTTAAGGGACCCGTGATTTGAAAACAGTCAAAGGCTTTGCCTGCTAGCTTATGTAGTTAAGAGAGTGGCCCTGTCAACTGGGGAAATCTGATGAAGACCACTGAGATGGCTCAGTGGGTAAAGGCACTGGCCACCAAACCTGAGTTTAATCCCTGGAACTCACATGGTCCCTGAGCTCCATCTCTAGCACTGACCCTGTAGCAGTGGTGCACACACACACAGAAGCACTCACAACAGGATCTCCTTCCCTGAATCTGGGGCAAATTTACTGTTGTTAACTCTGGTAATTGTCACAGAGGCCTACATGATTTTCTAAGAGGGACCAATGCAGTATTTCCAGGCTTCTGTTAGTGAAAACTCCAGTATTCTTATTGGGTGGTCATATTGCTCATGCTATGTGGGAGAGTATGTCCAAATAGTTACAAACCAAGGACATT
Source organism: Acomys minous (assembly GCF_964271855.1). Classification (NCBI taxonomy): domain Eukaryota; kingdom Metazoa; phylum Chordata; class Mammalia; order Rodentia; family Muridae; genus Acomys; species Acomys minous. The sequence continues at coordinate 79,704,395 of NC_140485.1, read as the reverse complement.
AATAATGGTGTTCTTTGTTTTACTTTATATAAACTGAGTTTCACACAACACACACACAATTCCCCATAATCAACTATTAATGTACATTAAGACCTCACTCTAGTCCAGGCTGGCCTCAAACTTGTGGTCCATCCTCCCACAGCAGCCCGTTCCGTGCTAGGATTACCAGCGTGGGTCACCTATACTGGTCCTATAATCAACTCAAGTTTGATTTTCAACTTATCTGGAGTGAAAATACACAGGGTTTTATCCTGACATTGCTCATCCTCAGGAAGCTGTTTGGGCTGAGGGGGTGGCTCAGCGGGTGACGAGCTGGCTAGAGAAGCATAAGAAGCAGAGTTTGGATCCCCAGCGCCCACACGAAAAGCCAGGACAGTGGTGCAGTGCTTGGGAGGAGACCAGTTCCCTAGAGTTCCCTGGCCAGCTAGCCTGGCATAATCAGCAAGTTCCAAGTTCAGTGATAAACACTATCTCAAAAAAAAAAAAGTAGACAATGGTAGATAACCAACATTGACATTTGGTCTCCACATGCATGCACACACATGTGCACATACCTGAAAGAACTCATATGCACATATGAAAATTAAAATTTAAAAAGTAAAAATATCTATCAATTAGGTCAACTTTAGAAACATCTCCCTTATGTGTGAAGAATCAAATGGTGGCTGGTGAGGTGGTGCACACCTTTAAACCCAGCACTCAGGAGGATTTCTCTGAGTTTGAGGTAAGTCTGGTCTAAATAGCAAGTTCCAGAACAGGAACAGCCGGGACTACATAGAAAGACCCTGTCTCAGGAAAGCCAAGGCTACACAGAGGGAAAAAAGGCTCCATTAAAAAAAAAAAATCAAACGGTGGATCTGGGACACAGAAATGGCTAGGAGATGAGGTAGGCTCTACCCCCTTTCATTCCCGAGTCAGTTCACAGCACCCAGTGAACTAGAATACTGCCTTTGAGTACAAACCGTGTATGAGGCCCTAAGTAAAGGAGGTGGTATATTTTTATGAAAATGTCTTTTAGCCCCCCCCCAAAGTCTAAATTTCTGGCAGACCTTACAGCAAAATTAAAAATACCCCTTGAGGTCAATTAAGACCATTTACTTAACTAGCTATTCTACTGAGTACTCAGCATGTTTACATTTAGCCCTTAAGAAAACAATGTAACAACCTGGTGCAGTGGTGGCACACACCTGTAATCCCAGCACTCTGGGAGGCAGAAGCAGGCTCTGTGAGTTCAAGGCCAGACTGGTCTATAGACAAAGTCAGGCACAGCCAGGGCTACACAAAGAAACCCTGTCTCGAAAACAAAACAATGTAACCAACCTTCTTATGCCTTGGATTTCCCATATACTCAGCTTTTACAACCTAAGATAAATGCAGAGCTTTAATCTTAAATTATGTACTTTTCTATGCTCCTGACCTAGAATATGTGTATATGTGCATGGTGTGGTAATCATTTGCTGAAAACAGCCAACAGGTTGAAAACAACCTTAAAACAAATATCCACCATAAATGCTGTAAACATGTGGCTATCTGTTGATAATGTCTATCTGCTGTGATGAATGCTATGTAGACTCAGGTGCAGCCTGGTTTTTCAAGACAGGGTCTCTCTGTGTAGCCTTGGCTGTCCTGGACTCACTTTGTAGACCAGGCTGGCCTCAAACTCACAGGGATCCGCCTACCTCTGCCTCCCGAGTGCTGGGATTAAAGGCGTGCGCCACCACGCCCGGCTGTGAAATGCCTTCTTGCCTGGTAAAACCCTGTGGAAGATTCCTGTGAAGAATTCCTCATTCCTTTCCCATGCTGTGGTCCTGTGCTATTCAAAAACTACAGAGTGGGCTGGAAAGATGGCTCAGGGGTTAAGAGCATTGACTGCTGTTCCAGAGGTCCTGAGTTCAATTCCCAGCAACCACATGGTAGCTCACAGCCATCTATAATGTGATCTGATGCCCTCTTCTGGTGTGCAGGGGTACAAGCAGACTGTATACATAATAATAAATCTTTATTTATTTTTTATTTTTTTGGTTTTTCGAGACAGGGTTTCTCTGTGTAGCCTTGGCTGTCCTGGACTCACTTTGTAGACCAGGCTGGCCTCGAACTCACAGTGATCCGCCTGCCTCTGCCTCCTGAGTGCTGGGATTAAAGGCGTGCGCCACCATCGCCTGGCTTAATAATAAATCTTTAAAAAACAAAATGAAACAAAAGAAAAAACTACAGAGTAAAGACCTTTGTTATGGACAAGGACAAGTACCAGGGTACAGACTCAGACTCAAACGCAGAGATGACAGATACACCAGAGATCAGTAAGACAGGAGACACAGGGGGAGAAGTGCAGAACTCTAACACAAGAGGAAACGGCTTCACTTTCACACCTTAAGCAACATTAGCACACTTTAGTGTTCCTTGAGGCTGTCTTCAATGCATTAACCAGGGCCAGTAAACAAGTGACTTATGCTAGAAACTGGAAATCTTTTCAAGATGGGTAGAAATGGTGACCAGTGCACCTTTCTATACTGTCATGAGATATGTTTGTTTTGGATACAGGGTCTTCTTATGTAGTCCCGGCTGACCCCAGGACTTGCCCCAGAACCCAAGCAGGCTTCAAATGTATGATCTTTCTGCCTCTGCCTCCTAAGTATCAGGATTATAAACACGTACCAAAGTGCCTGGCTAAAATTGTTTCTTGCTGGTGTTATGACACATGCCTTTAATCCCAGCACGTGGGAGGCAGATCTCTGTGAGTTTAATGCTAGCTTGGTCTATAATATAGCAAATTTCAGGACAGCTAGAGATACATAGTGAGGTCCTGCCTCAAACAACTGAAAAAAAGAAAAAGAACAAAATAACATTTTCTTTTTCTTTCACCAGATTTTGAAGTCTCTATCACATCCCCTGGAGAGGACCAATTCCTCTAGACCATAGAGAAAAGTCATTTTCCATTTCTGTAATGTATCTGAAAAGACCAATTTTTTTTTTTTTGTAGCTCAATTTGTACTCCCTCCAAATGTTACCATTTCTACCACTCAACACAATAAGGATCTAGAAATAAGTATTCTATTACTGACCACACTCCCAGACATTTTGTTAATTTTAAAACAATGTTATGTGTATGGATGTTTTGACTACACGTGTGTCTATGTGCCACATTTATGCAGTGTCCATATAGGCCAGAAGAGGACATTGGATCCCCTGGGACTGGAGTTACAGAGCTGCCACATGGGTGCTAGGAATACGAACTTGGGTCCTATAGAAGACTGGTCAGTGCTCTTAACCGCCGAGCCATCCGTCCAACCCCCTTTCAACATTATACATGCCTCCAAGGGAAGTGGCGTTACCTTGAAGACTTCCCTTTTATCTATATGTAACTGGTAGGCTGGGTTTTACTTCTAGGGGCTCTTTGTAAGGTATGATGACATTCCTGCCAGCAACAGCTGAGTCCTCAAATCAGTGTCTGATGAAAGTGCATCAGGACCTGTCCTCCCAACGGTATGCCGTTTTTGTTTTTTTAAAAAAGATTTTATTTACTTATTATTATGTATACAGGGCTCTGCCTGTATGTACACCTGCAGGCCAGAAGAGGATACCAGATCACATTCTAGATGTGGTTGCTGGGAATTGAACTCAGGACCTCTGGAAGAGCAGTCAGTGCTCTTAACCACTGAGTCATCTCTTCAGCCCCTAGTTTTTGTTTTTTGAGACAGAGTGTTTTATAGCCCAGGATGACCTCAAGCTTGCTATATAGCTGAGGATGAACTTAAATTACTAATCTTTCCTCTGCCTCCTAAGTGCTGGGATCACATATATGTACCATATTGCCTGCTTTTCAATACTGAAATGTAAGGTCAATATCTATGAAAAATAAGGAGTTGCCAGAGAGGTAGCAGAAAATGAGTACTGGAACACAGAAGTCAAGAGCAATTAACCAAAAAAACAAAAACAAAAACAAAAACAAAAAACCCAGTCAGGTTGGGGATTTAGCCTGTTGGTAGAATATTTGCTTACATCCATTAGGCCATGGGTTCAGTCCCCAACACAGGAGAAGAAAGAAAAAAGAGAAAGAAAAAGAAAGGAACAGTAGCTTGTACCAGTGGTTCATGCTCATGCTCTTAGGACTTGGGAGGCTAAGGTAGAAAAGTTGCTACAAATTCATGGAGAGCCTGGGCTACAGGGTAAGATTCTGTCTCAAAACAATTCCTCCTTCCCAAATTAGGGAGTTTTCAACAGAGAAATGTGGCAGTGTCAGGCTGAGGTCATAAAGATGCTATCATGCACACATGGAGGCACTGAGCTTGGCGTTGCACAGCAGTCTGTTCACATTTACATCCTGTGGTGGAAATGGAGATGTGAGGGCCCCTACCTAGGAAGAACAGAGAATGCTGAGGTGGAGGTTTAAAAGTATGAAGACGTTAAGTGTACTTAATGGTGAATGCAGGTAACCCCAGCACGTAGGAGGCTGAGGGAGGACTGAGAGTTGAGGGCATCATAGCTACGTAAGAAGACCCTGTTACAAAGTGTGGGAAGGAGTAGAGAACATGTAGAAAGAGACTTTTCTAGAAAAGGGGGTTGGGCCCTATTCAGGGTTTAACTGAAGTGAGTGATCATGGGCTTTCTAATGTGTATGTATGCTTGTTTTTAAAACAAGACATTGGATGCCAGGAGTGATGGCACACACCTGTAATCCCAGCATCCCGGAGGCAGAGGCAGGCGGATCTCTTGTGAGTTCGAGGACATCCTGGTCTAAAGGAGCAAGTCCAGGACAGCCAAGGCTAACACAGAGAAACCCTGTCTCAAAAAAACAAAACAAACAAATGAACAAACAAAGACCTTGGGTTGGAGAGATGTCTCAGTGGTTAAGAGCATTGTCTGATCTTCCAGAGGTCCTGAGTTCAATCCCCAGCAACCACATGGTGGCTCACAACCATCTATGCCCCTAATGCCTTCTTCTGGCCTGCAAGTGTACATGCAGATAGAGCAACTCATACATAAAATAAATAAAATCATTTAAGACGAGACCTCAAGTAACTCAGGCTACCTCAAACTCCCTTAAACTCTCACCTCCACCTCACTAGTGCCACAATTAACTACAGATGTGTGCCACCACATGTAGGTGCAAACAACTTAAAAAGAGGCCAACTTACCATGTTAAGTTCTTTATTCTTTCAGAAGTGTTTATTGCTCTTGTGTACACAACAGAAACATATTTGCCAATGAACTGACAATGAACAACGGACAAAACTCAGAGGAGAAAGCAAAGTGGCCTAACAGGACCCGCTGTGAAGAAGGTACTATCAAACCTGACTCTGCCCTGTCCCCCCGACACCCAAGCCCCGCTGCTAACCTTTAGTAGAGCTGGAGGCTGAAGCAGGGCGAGAGGATCGTTTTCGATGTCCATTTTCCATGCTCTCAGAAGCCATGGTTGGCTCTTCAGTTCGAGAGTTCCTTCGGCTTGGGGTTTTGGACTTCTCAACTACCTCTTTTGGCTCACTGCTGACAGAGAAAAGTACCAAGTTTCCAAGAAGGTTAAGGGCATCAAGACAAATAAAAAGGGACTCCTTAAGTACAGTTTCGTCCTTAGTAGATCATTAGCAGCTAGTCAGGGCCAGGGACACAGCTGAGTGTGTCTAGCATGTACAAGGCCTGGGTTTGATCCACAGCACAGAAAACCAAAACCAAAACCAGCCACAGTCATTCTAGATAGAAATGGAACAATAAAGTCAGTCTATCTTGTTACATTAGAAAAATAAGAAAGCAAAGTGCTGGTGGAATTGTGGGAAAGCAGGTCAGAGACATACAGAATTCCAACAGTTCCTCTAAGACTCCTCACTTGTTTCCCTAAAGTAGTACTATATCCCATCAATCATTAGTTTGTAAAAGTTTAGCTCTAGGATGTATTTAATAGATGTTTGAAAATTTCTAAAATCTCGATGTGGTAGTGTATACCTTTAATTTCATCATTTGCGGGGCAGAGACGGGCTGGTCTCTGAGTTTGAGGCCAGCCTGGTCTACATAGTGAGTTCTAGTCCACCTAGGGCTACACAGAGAGACCCCTGTCTTCAAACAAAAATATTATTTGGGCAGTGACTAGGAAAATTTGAGCATATATTGGTTAGATAAAGACATAGTAATTACTTAAGCAATGGGTGTATAGTCACAACCTATTGTAGGTATGCTGAATGCCCAGCCTGGCTTTTGAGCAAGCAAAGATTAAAAATTGGTTAATATTGTTACTAAAGACAAAGAGAAAAACATTTTCATATACTTATGATGGAGTATAAATTGTGTAACCTAAAGATTCACAATAAGGAGCAATTGTGATCAGTAAGCTACATTCCTAGACTTAGATAATTTTTTAACTTTGTTTTGTTTTGTTTTTCCAATTTGGGAAGGGTGCCACTGGCATATTTGGATGAATATTCTGTGGTAAAAAGGAAGCCCCTTATAATAAGTATCTGACCCAGAAGTCAGTAATGTTGATGCTGGGAGGATTTGGTGTCATCCAAATCTAGTAACTCCATTTCTAGGTACCTAAAGAAGTAAATCTTAAAATGTATATGTGTGTGTGTGTGTGTGTGTGTGTGTGTGTGTGTGTGTGTGTGCGCGTGCGTGCACAGAGAGAAAGAGAGAGAGAGAGAGAGAGAGTCAGTCAGAGTCACACTGTAGTTAGTTCAGACTAGCTTGGAACTTGCTATGTAGTGTAGTCTGGCTTTGAAATCAGGGCAGTCCTTCTGGCTCAGTTTCCTGAGTGCTGTAATTATAGGTGTGTATAAAAACTCACTGTAAAGAAATCCTTTTACAGAGCTTTAATTAAAACCAACAGTGTTGCTGGAGAGATGGCTAAGCAGTTAAGAGCACTGTCTGCTCATCCAAAGGTCCTAAGTTCAATTCCTAGCAACCATCTATAATGAGATCTGGTGCCCTCTTCTGGTGTGCAGGTGTACATGCAGGCAGAACATTGTCTACATAATAAATAAATCTTAAAAACAAAAACAAAAACAAAAACCAACAATGTTGAGCTGGGCACAGTAGTGCACGCCTATAAATCCCAGCACTCAGAGGCAGAGGCAGGCAGATGTCTGTGAGTTCAAGGCCAGCCTGATATACAAAGTGAGTCCAGGACAGCCAAGGATACACAGAGAAACCCTGTCTCAAAAAACAAAGCCAAAACCAAGAAACCAAAACCAATCAACAAAAACCAACAACATCAAAACTACTTAAATAATGATCTTCATAATCCACTGAATATACTGAATGCCTCCAACTCTGGAATTTAATTTATTCATTCATTCAAGTCAAGATTTAAAATTGGTAATACTTTTTTTATTAAAGACACAGGGACAAGTTCACAGAGACATAAAAATCCTAATAATAATTGCTTACTTAATTATGACACATCTATATGCAGTCTTAGAAATAATAATAATAATAATAATAATAATAATAATAATAATAATAATAATAATAGTAATAATAATGTTTTTTGTTTTTCGAGACAGGGTCTCTCTGTGTAGCCTTGGCTGTCCCAGACTGCTTTGAGGACCAGGCTGGCCTCGAACTAAGAGGGATCCACCTGCTTCTGCCTCCCGAGTGCTGGGATTAAAGGCGTGCGCCACCACGCCCGGCTGTCTTAGAAATTATTTTTGTGACTACAAGATGAGTTCCTGGGCAGTTCAGTTCACTTGTTTTTGTTTTTTTTCTTTTTCTAAGACAAGGTCTCATGTAGTGTAGACTAGCTTCATATTTACTATATTGCTAAGGATAACTTTGAACTCTTTTTTTTTTTTTTTTTTTTGGTTTTTTAAGACAGGGTTTCTCTGTGTAGCCTTGACTATCCTGGACTCGCTTTGTAGACCAGGCTGGCCTCGAACTCACAGCGATCCTCCTGCCTCTGCCTCCCGAGTGCTGTTACCTTGAACTCTTAGGTCTCTGGCCTGTACTTTCCAAGTGCTAGAATTGCATGCATGTGCTACCACACCTGGGTTTAATCTGGTATGAATCTGAAAATTTCATTAATAAAACTTACCATATCCATGGCTCTATATGCTTATTAAGATTTTTAAAATTCTGATTAAATTTGCTTGCAGGGCATAGAACTGAAGTGTAATACAATAAAGCAAGTTAAAGCCTGCTTCTTCTGGGAAGTCTCCCGTGCCTCTCTCTCCCTGTGGACTTGTGTCTTCTTTTGGGTTCACAGTCTAAACATATGACCTCCTCAAGTATTCATTGGATGTTCTATTATATGGGGTTTTTAAAGGTTGACTTATTTATTTTATGTGTGTGTGTTGCTTGTTTGTATGTCTGTGCACATGTGTGTGCAATGCCCTTGAGGCCAGAAGAGGGCACTGGATCCTCTGACACTGGCATTACAGAGAGTTGAGTTACCATGCTGGGGAAACCCCCGCCCGGGGAAACCCGTCCCCCTCCCCCCCCCCCACTGCCCTTAATCCACGGAGCTTTCTCTCCATCTCTGACTGTTCTATTTTAATGTCCTGTGCCTTTTATGACACTAAGTTCCTTAGAGGTACAAACCATGGTTTGATTATCGACTATCACTATTCCACTGTTTGCTTCTTCCAGAAGACCCCGTGCTAATAACACTATGGTTGGGAACTGGGCCATAACTGTTCATTCATTATTTTTGCTACCTGGTATCACCCAGAGGCCAGACTGGAGGCCGGGTGGAATTACAAGTAAAGAGGGTTACACCTCCCTTTAGAGGCTCTAGGGATGGCTTTCTGTTTGAGCCCAGAAAATAGTCAGTTTTTCTAAGGACAATTCCTAAATGGTGGAACCCAGAAAAAGAAAAAAGAAAAAGAAATGAAAAGAAAAAAGCCATAGCAATACAGCTGTTGTGCTTGTGTGGTCAATGTAATGTTTAGGCAGCTCTGAAAACAGACACCTGTGAGATGTATCTGATCTTGATAGACTTTTTCTAGACAACTAGTTGGCATATTATTTGAGAAACTCATATGAATTCAAGTGTCAGTTCAATTCAAATAAGAACAGATGGGTGGTGAATAACAATAGCAATCAATTTGGAATTAGATAACAGGGGCCATGATGAAGGAGCTGTGATTTACCAACTGCAATATTTGACTCCTTACTATAAATTCCGACTTGTCTACTGTAATCCATGGCAAATGTGGGGGCTCTGACACCAGAAAGAGATGGGCTGGAAATCTCAATTTCACCATTTGCTCTATCTGGGACCCTGGGCAATTTAGATCTTTAGATTTCTCAACTGTCTGATATGTTTTATTATCATAATGGAAAATGTGAAAATCAAGTGAGATAGTGTATCTAGAGAGCTTATAGCTCATAGTATGACAAGGAATAATAGTAAAAAAATATTAGCTGTTATGAAGATCCAATGAGAAAATGGTTATGAAGATATTTTACATAACTACATTTCTATACAAATATGAGACACTCTTTAAAGTGCTACTGCACTCTTTCACTACAGAGGAGTGATTCTTGAGAGAGAACACTGCTCTCTGGGGCAATAAGGTGCCTCATCTGCTGGGTTATAAAGGGTTGCACAGCTAGTTGGACACAGCATGGGTTTGGGGTTACATCATACCTACCTGGCTTTCTCTCTTTCACCTTTGTGGATCAAACAGCTATGCTCAGAAGGTATATTTGAGGATCTTCAGTTTAAAAAAAACAAAAGGTAGTATTTATATACAGAACATTTTATTTCCTCACTATGTTGAATGACAAATATGTTGTCAATTTTCAAGCAATCATAAAAGATAGAAACTTAGTCATCAACTTTAGCTTTTTTGGGGGGGGTGGTTTCTGGTGTTTTTGAGACAGGATTTCTCTGTGTAGCCTTGGCTGTGCTGGACTTGAACTTAGAGATCTGCCTGCCTCTGCCTCCCTGAGTGCTGGGATCAAGGTGTGCTACCACGCCCGGTTCATCAAGTTTCATTGAGATGTTCCCCTGGAGGAGTGAGGACTCACAGAAGCTCTATGTGAACAGTAAAACAAATGGTGCCAGAGTACAGGAGAAGGACAAGGCGAGAAGTTTAAAGACTAAGCTGAGATCCTTCAAAGACACATACATGTCAGGGTCATGCTAAGTCTGCAGAAATGGTCATCTTACCTTTGCCCAGAGACTATGGCAGCATTTGCCTCAAGTTCTGTAAAAAAAATACAAAGGCGAGAATGAGATATGGAAGCTCTTGTCATGTATGAGCCAGTATCCAGAATGCTGTATTTAGACTAAACAGTCTCCATGTCCTGCAGGAGTCTCATTCTGTGTGGTATGGAGACAAAATTGGCACTGATCCAACTTGGTTTGCTGGAGATGTAAGAACTTCCTTGGTCTATTTTTACTTATAGTTCATTGTGAAATAAACCTGAGTGGATCAACAGAACTGTCTGGCTCATATTGCATCCAGCTAAAACTGCATGAGTAGGGCTGGAGAGATGGCTCAGAGGTTAAGAGAAGCGACTGCTCTTCCAGAGGTCCTGAGGTCCTGAGTTCAATTCCCAGCAACCACATGGTGGCTCACAACCATCTATAATGTGATCTGATGTACACTGTATACATAATAAATAAACAAATCTTTTTTAAAAACTGGGTGAGTAAAAGAAGCCTCCTCCTTTCATTAAAAAGATTGTTTTCATTTTTAAAATATTACCACACTCTTACATTTTCTTTTTAAAGGCAATTACCTTTAAATATAGTAGAATGTTTATTACAGACTCATTTCCCTTTGAACAACATTTTCACTGAATTTTGGAAGGCAGAGAGCCCTGTTTTAAGATACTACTTATAGATATATTTTTTTTTCTGATATACATCATAGACTACATCAACCACTAGACAGTGACCTAGAAACAATTAAAGCAATTTGTCTAGCAGAACTGCATCCATGAGCATTTTTTGAGTTTACTAGACACTTCTTTTCAGCACCAGCCCAAAAACACAACCACCACCCCATGCCAAACCTTCTACTTCTATTAATGTGCCTCTAGGTAGCTCTATTTTTTACAAAGGCACCAGACAATCATGTCTCCTACCTCTGACCTCCCTGGCCCTGCCCTGTTTTCCTTCATAGAGAATCCAGTGCCTCATGCTCAGTATCTAAGCTGCCTGAAGAAGCACAAGGTAATTCTCTGAAAAAGTTACTGGGCTTAATTTTTTTTAAACCTCCACTCTGTGTCTTTTTCTCTCTCATTTCTTAAGTGTTATGGGAGCTTGTGACAGGGTTTTCATTCTGTGGCCCTGCTGCTCTGGAACTCACTATGCAGCCCAACTTAGCCCAGACTCATGGCAACCATCCCTCTGCCACCTAGTGCTGAAATTACAGGGAATGATCCACCATATCTGCTGTATGTCATTTCTTATTATTCATGTGCTCATGTGCAAATTGTTTGCCTTCTCAGGACTCAATGCCTCCTATGAAAAGTATGGGTGACTATCTTATCTGCTTTACATTAAGATGAAGTTGAAACAATGCAGAGTTTTAATATAGTATTTAATAATAGCTCAATATTGACTATTACTATTTGTTGATATGATGCTCAGTTTGCTCTTTTCAGGAGAGGAGGTTGGACATTCACTGTCCTCACTGTAAAATGCTGCCAGAAGGGAATCCTTGCTTTTTGTCTTCTGCTTAGTTCCCAAAATCTCTTCCATAAAACCTGATACATCATCACAAGAAACAAACACAACCCCTTCTTGGGTTTTCTACCTCCTTGCTGGGTCAGCTGAAGCACACAAATTCACCTAATATACACATTTTTCTTTCCTTTTCTTTTTTTTTGTGCGCGTGCGCAGGCACAGTTCGATGTGTGATGTGCATGAGAGTATCCAAAGAGGAGGCCACAAGAGACTCTAAGATCCCTAGAGCTGGAGTGACAGGCACCTAAGACCTACCAGATGTGGGTGCTGGGAACTGATCTGTCCTTCTGAAAGAGCAGCAAGAGCTCTTACCTGCTGAGCCATCAGCCCATGTGCACATTGTCAATGACATTCCAACTTTCCCTTTTTTTGCCCTTTAAAGCCCTTCTGTGACAAAGAACCAAGTAAAACTATAACCGTGTCCATGATACTTATCAACTCTAGTAGTCTAATATGCAAAGGGGGAAGTGCTCTTACTGCCATCAAGGTATGTGTGTGTTCAGAGCTGACCCAGCATCTCACAGCAGCTATCTGTTAGACTGTACCCGAATTCTCCTTCCAGAAAATGTACCCCTAGTGCTATTTACTAGGGCTATTTATAATACTCGGTCATAGGGAGAAACTTAAAATCACCCAGAAATGGTTGGGATGATTCACTGTAAGCAAAGAGGCTTGGATACACCTCTACATCCACCATGACAATCCAACCACATTTGGTACATTCATGCCTACCACCCTGGTAAGCAACCACATGCCAACTAGTTAGCTGCCAGCCATGGATAGCAGAGTCATGGGACAGGGACACAACTAAGGGAGGGTGGCAGACAGACAGCAAGCACAGAGATGCCCTTCTTGAGAGAGAAGCAACCGCTGAGTACTACACAAGTTCTGCCACTCAGCTTAAGCTGGCTTGGAAACAAGAAAGGCAGTTCCAGATACTTACTGGCACGAGAACAACACTGATTCCTTCACAGGTAACCCATCCCACTCTGAGAAGGGATTCTGAATGGTACCTTACCTGCCCTGGCAACAGACCCCTGCAGTGCTGTGGCTGGAGTTTCCTTTGGGACTAAAGTCTGTGAAGGGGCTAAGGCAAGAAACAAACAAGTAAGTCTTTTACTTTGTTTTTCTAACTAAACCAAAATGCATTATCCAAGCAACTAAGTAACTGCTGAAACACGGTATCATTAGAAGGCAGTGCTTGAAGCCGACCTTCAATATGTACTTAACAAACCATCTACTCTACCCTCAGCAGCAAGGACAACCACTCCAGGATCGGTTCCTCTTTTTACAGAGATAAAGAACCACCAGGAAGGGGATGGCATCGTAAGCACAGTTTTAGGGCCAATTTCAGGTCATGACTCTTTTTTTTCTTTTTTTGTTTAGTTTTCATACAGGGTCTTTTTTAGTTTCCTCAGCCTGGTCTTAAAGTTCTGATCCTCCTGCCTGAGCTTCTACAGTGCTGGGATTACAGCAAGCATGAGCCACACCACAATAGTCCTGATTGCTGTTTTTTTTTTTTTTTTTTTTTGGTTGTTGTCGTTTGTTTTTTTAAACTAAAAACTATGTCATATTAAGCAACCTAGCTACTTTTAGAATGACTATACCATTTACGACAACACTTAAGAAATTCTCTTACCCCTCTGGAGATATACACACTCCTTGATTGCTACACAATTCTGTACTTTTCTATAGCATCTAGCAAGAGTGATGGGCATGAAACAGACAATAAATATATACCTAATAATAAATCAGTATTATTTACTTTTCTAACAAATAGCTGTAAGAACTTTCTAGAGGCTAGACAATATGTCAGGCACCCTCAGAGATTTCATTTTCCTTGTACATTAGAAACTCAGCCTAGTACTCAAGATAAATACACGTGGCACACTGCACTATGATGTCATATGGAGAGAGATACATAAAATATAAAGTGCATGGGAGTCCAAAGCAAAAGAATATCCTAGGCTGAAAATGTAAAGGAATATTTAAGGTAGAAATGTCAGAATTAAGTCTTTGAAAGACAGAAGGAACTTAGGCACTAGTTAGAACTTAGAACTAGAATACACAATACAGCCTGGACTAGAACCTTTCTGGATTACACAGTAAAGACTTAAACCTCAAGTATGCCAGGGCTGCCAAGGCTGCGCCCTCTCACCTTAATACTTCAGCCTAAAATTCATGATAAACTGCAACAGTAAGTCTTACCCTTTGGTGGAAACTAAATTTTGTATATTTCTCTCTCTGCTTAGTAACCTAAGAATCTACTTTGGATGCTTCTCTGATGAAGCTTAAAACTATACCTTAACATCTACTTTTAACTTCTGAATTGGCTTCTCACATTTTCAAGAGAAGAGCTCAGAAGTCCCTTGAAAAAGAATAGAATCAATCACTATAAATAAAGCAGGTGGTCTTAAGTAAAACTGAACCCTTTCTAATTGCCAGTTCATCTCCCTAAAGCTTACATGTTTCTCTATTATCATTTTTAATCCAAATAAAATATTTTCTAATTACTTCATTATTATTTCCTTAACAGGGGAAAATGTAGAAACAGAAATGGAAATATTAAGCAGTAGAGAATATACTTAAGCCATACCAGTTTCTTCTGGTTTATACAAGGTCTCATGTAGCTTAGCTTGGCCTCAAACTCACGATGGAGCCGAGAATGGTTCTGTTCTTGAGCTTCTTACCTCCTTGTCTCATGTGCAGTGTGTTGCACCACCATGCCCAGCTTTCTTTTTAATTCCCCCACCCCCACCCCAAGGCAGGATTTCTCTATGTAGCCTTGGCTGTCCTGGAACTCACTCTGTAGACCAGGCTGGCCTCAAACTCACAGAGATCCCCCTGCCTCTGCCTCCCTGAGTGCTGGGATTACATGCGTGCACCATCGCGCCAGGCTTTCTTTTTCATTCTTATAGTCACCTACATCAACACTATTCAACCTTGAAACGCAGAGGCCTGCCCAGAGAAGGCTCTCTTCTAAAGGACAATGGACTCTTTGCAGGAGAAAGGAGGGAGGGAACCTTTCCAGAGCTCTGAATGAAGCCATATGCTCTCACTTGATATTCAAGTTCTCTCTCTGAGCCGCACATATCTTGGAGGTAGTAATTACAATCTCCACTTACAGGTGAAGCACAAGGAACTCACCAAACTGTAACTGGCAACCAGTGGAGCTAAAATCTGAACTCTGATCATAACCTGATGCTTGTATTCTTTCTGCTCCTCCTCCTAATTGGTAGGCACTCAAAGTATTTTAGCTGCATAAATAAAAGAGGTGTTATTAGCTGGCTTAGATACTGCAGAGGCCTCCCAGCTATGGGGAGCATACCACTGACTTGTCTCGAGGAGCACAGAGCTTCTGCACCGTTTGAGCCACACAGGAGAGAGTAGCTTCAAGGACACCTGTGCTTCCAATATTAACTACCTTTGCAGTACACAGGAAATGAATACCTTGAAATAGATGACCACTAGTGGAATTTACTAAGAGACACATCCAAAGGAAACAGGCAATAACACTTGAACCATAGAACCATATTTTAGGTCCTGTGCTAAGCATGTCACGTGCATTACCTCACTGAAATCTTGTAACTTTGTTATGTCTCCACATTACAAAGAAGGAAAGTGAAACTTGCCCCAGCTCATCAAGCTGGCAAATGCTGGTAGTTACCAACCCAAGCCTATCTGAAGATCTTCCTTTGCTTAGCACGAAACCTGGTTTTCTGGTGAGCTTTTCTGGAGCAGCCCAAACAGGAAGCATATAATGAGAACAAGGCAAAGAGAACAAGTAAGTCTTCATTATGGGAAATACATAGAGCAGTTGCTGTTCACACTCACGGGACCAGGCCAGGCCAGAGACTTAAGAGCAGAGGCTCAACTAATACTAAACACTTCTGAGCTGCAATCTTTTCATCCACGGGAAGGAGTAAGAATACATCACATGGTTGGTATAAAGATGATGTGAGATAATGTGTATGAAAATGCTTTTTAAATGGAGAAACATGTATATATATATGCATATATGTATATGAAAATGACACAGTCCAGAAGCCAGGAAAGAACCATGTTAACAAAAACTGAACATGGGACTTAAAAGCATTTTTTCAATGTACGTTCAGTAAGCAAGTCTAAAACTACTGCCAACTTTCTTCCTTTAAGTAGAAAAGGGCTCGTGCTTTCTCTCTTGTGGGACAGGTCAGCACAGAACTGACACGAGGAGCTGATGCCAAGCTCAAGTACATACCTATGCTGGGTAGAAGCTCTGGATGGGATCCCACCTTCTCCTCCACTAGGCCACCTGCAAGTGGCTCAGATGCTAGGCCACCATGATTGCCTTTTGTGGTTGGCGCTGTGGAGATGAGCTCAGAGGGTACCAGTGTGGTCACTATTGAGCGTACACTGGTGGGGAGAGCACCGCCAGGTAAGATGGGTCCTGTTGAGGTGGAGCTTGGGCCCATGGGGCTAGAGGTCATTTTTAGTAGAGCGGGTGCTGAGGGTGTTGGGGTTTTACTGTCCTGCTCTGTGGAGCACTGCTCTGTTCCCATGAGCCCAGGAGTTGTGGTCTCTAGCCCTGGGCCTTCAGTCTCTCCATCCGCACCATACTGTTCTTCCCCTTTCTCCAGAGAGCCTGTAACTTTCTTACAAGCTTTGGTCAGCAAAATCTGGCCAATTTTGTCCACTTTTCCTTTGCCCTTACTGGATGAGACTGGGCTTCGCCGATTGGCAGAGGAGCCTGGACTATTCGTCAAAAGGGGAGAAACTACTGTGGTTGGCTGGGAAGAGGGCAGAGTGCTCTGCTCTGCTGAGGTGGTCATCTGAGGACTGGCCTCATCTGGATTTAAATCTTTTACTTGCTGGACAGAAGGATTAGGAGCGACGGCTGGAGAGGATGGACAAGGAGGGGAAGGCAGCTGAACAGGAGTGGCTCGTGAGCTAAGGACCAATGGCCGACCTGTCTGTATGTTTGGAGCAGGACTACTGGAAGGGACATTAGGTGTGACAGGAGCTGAAGAAAATTTTATGTTCTGAGGTATGTGTAAAGGTCCAACAACTGCGACGGAGGGAGGCATCAGGCCACTGTTGGTTGTCAGTGGGGTTGCAGGAATTGTGCTTGGCTGTGATCCTTTCATAACCTGAATTATTGAAGATGAATTGATAAAGACAGGTGTAATGAACTGAGGCCGGGCGTTAGATTGAGCAGCTGACTGTCCCTCGGAAACCATGACTTTGTTACCCACGTTGGGCATTGTGACGACTGTGGACATCAATGCAGACTGCAAGTGAGTTGGCAGGGCGGCTGATGTGTTAGATGAAGTGGTGATGGGATTGGAAGTAACAAACACAGTTATTTGGTTTGGGGGCAAGGGAGTAGAAATGGAGGAAGAGCTGACAGGTCTTGACATTACTGGAGGGATGCTTGGTGCAACATTAGAGCTGACCTCACTCAATTCTGGATGTGCGAGGGTTGAACACGGCTCATTATTGTGAGGTAAGTTTACGGAATTAGAGGGCTCTTTAGAAGGCGGATCCTGCAGCGTGGGAATGGCAGATGCTTTTTTGTGGTCCTCTCCTGAAACTACAGGAGGTGCTACTTCCAGATCTGTAAGCCCAGGGGGTTTAATGGTCACATTAGGAGCTCCAGAGTTGTCAAGAAGTTGGCTTAATGATGTCGGTGCATCTCTCATGGCAGGAGACATCAGATTTTTGTTCTCTTCCACACTGGGGAGTTTGTTAGGATCCAAAGGTTGCCCATCCTTTCTGGATTGATCTTCAGGGACAACCATTTTAGATTCTTGGGTAGGGACTACCTTCAGTTCAACATTTATCGGCTCCTTCCTCCCCTGGGAGTTCTGGCAGTCACTGTCCTGAGGAACATTCAAGCTCTCTTTGTTATCCTCAAGAACAGCCCCCACTGCAGGCACAGGCATGGAGGGGTTCTGGGGATTAAGCCCACTATTGTTAGAAAAGTTTCCAGGTAAGGGGGGATTGGCAAGTGGAGTGGGACCGACCAACACATTTCTAGGCATCTCCATGTTCTGCAACAGGGTTGTGCTTGTTTGAGAAGCCAGAGTAAGTTTAGGGGCTTTTGAATTTTGCCTTCCAGGACTTGGGGTAGTTTTCCTACTAGACCCAGGACTAGACCTACGACTATTGCTTGGACTTGCCCGTTTTGTTGTTCCAGGATTAGACTGTTTTCCAGAATTCACCACCACAGAATCTAACTTATGAGCTTGTGGGGCAGCAAAATTAGGAGGATTATTTATGGTAAGATTTGAAGGTGCTTGCCCAATGGCCTTCAGAGTTGTTGGATTTAAGCCCTGTTGATCAAAGCCCCTATTTAAATTTGGCCTGGGAGGTAAAGGGATATTAATCTGTGGAGGAAAGAGTCCTGCTATGGAGGCATTGAGTCTTTCTGGTGACAGACTGATTTCTGAAGGCTCTGTACTGGGAGGGCGGTTGTTGGGTGTCTGAGGATAATAGGGTCTGGGACTGGCTCTATTTGGTGTTTTAGGCCTAGATGTCTGGGTTGGAGCAGCCACGTTTGGAAAGTGGTGGCCATGGGAGCTAGGCAAGGAATTTACAGGAGGTTGCTGGGGAGTGGCACCTTGAGTTGCTGAAAGTGGAGACGGCCCAGGTTTGGGCCCTGCCATCATTAATTGATTCTGAGAAACTACTAAATGCGAGGGCATGTTATTTGGGCCTCCTGAAACAGATGGTACCTCACTGCCACTAGCTTCAGGAAGTGAGGACATCTCTCCTAGTGGTGAGCTAGAAGAATTCTGTGGGTTCTCCTGGTATACCATTTTCCTTGAATTACTTCCCAAAGGAGTGTTCACAGACATCGGCATTCTTTGTTTATCAGGTGATGGTGGCACAGAGGCAGGTCCTTGCAAACTAACCATGACAGGGACATTGCCACTCTGCTGCATGGGCATTCTCTGTGAGTCTGGATTAAGAGGACCCCGTGGAGGATGGACATTTTGAGAGACTGGAAGCCTAATGGATTTAGGATCTTGCTGCATCATAAGCATCATCATCATTTGCTGCTGCTGCTGCTGTTGTTGTTGTTGTTGTTGCTGCTGCTGCTGCTGCTGAGACTGTGGCTGACTAGGTGGTGGTGGCTGCTGCTGCTGTTGTTGCTGAGGCAGTTGTGGTGGCTGCTGCTGTGGCGGCTGTGGTGGGGGTGCCACATGCTGCATGAGTTGAGGAGGCATCTGCTGTAGTGGCCTCTGTTCAACTGGTTGAGTAGGATAACCTAAAACAAGCCCCCCAAAATCAGGGAAGTTAGATTTTTCAGCAAGAAAACTTTGCTACCTTTTGAGTATAACTAAGCAGTACTCATAGGTAGCAGACTGTGCACAAACACCTCAGGCATGCTGCTCCCAGGCCAGCCCCTCATTATTTGACACAAGCAAGGGGGCACACTGCTTAAGGAAGCAAAAAGCAAAGCATTAAGAACATGAAGCCCCTTGGTGTTCGGGCTGCTAATGAAGCATTACTGCGTTAAGACTGTGCCATGCATTACAAATGGTTGGCTCTACCACCGGAACAAGGAAAAGAAGAAACTATCAACAGCAAGTAGCTTTCTGCCCAGCATTTAGGTCTCATGTAATTCGGAATCAGTAATTCACTGTGCATATGAAATAACACATTTAGAAATCACTTTTTCTTGTAGCAGAGGACTTGCTTTTCTCAAGACTTGGTTTTGATGCAAACAGCCTTTTTATTCCTTCAGTAAAAGTAAAATATGTAATTCTATGATTGAGTTCTTTTAAATAGGATTTCAATTACTCTGGTCCATGGTCTCCATCTATTATGCTGTATCCTTTGGGCTCGATCCTCGGGGGAAACTGAATGCACTATACTGCCTTAGGTGTGCCCCCATTTCATAAACAGAGGGGAAATGGGAGCTGATTATTATGGTGAAAATAAAATAAAGTACTCAAGTTTTCATGCATATTAATCTCCATGTACCTTTATAAACAGAAGTCTTTATTTGGAAAAGTATTTTCTATGAATCCACAATTGAAGAACAAATAAGCCAGAAGCACAGACCTCAGGAATAAAAAATAATTTTTGGACAAGAACCATGAAGAACAATGCCTTCTAGATTCCCAGAGGGCATTGTCATACATGACTCCCTCTTTTGTGATGATTTACTTGGATTTTCTGAACAAAAACCTTATGCAACCAGCATAAACAGAAGGAAGATTCAAATTATGCCAAGAAGTGGTTCACTGTGGGAAAATGGGCATATGTCAGGGATGTGATACCGTAATTATATTTATTCCACTGTTGCATGAAAGTGTAAGAACACAAATAACTGGCTCTGGCAGCTGGAAGAAATTCTGGATTGAGATTTTCTTAGAGCAGCTACCAAATGCTTTTGGTCAGACTCTGTGATCTACAGAGTCACTGTCTTCTAGTCAAAGATTTCCATGGTATCAACGAGCAGAATCCAGTTCTGAAGTTGTTTTTTGTTTGTTTGTTTGTTTGCTTGCTTGCTTGTTTGTTTGTCTTTGATTTTTTTTTTTTGACAGGGTGTCAAGCAGCCCAGGATGGCCTTAGACTCACTGTGCAGCTGAGGATGAACTTGAACTGCTAACCCTCCTGCCTCCACCCTGCAAGTGCTGGGGGTATAGGCAGCTGTGCCACCACACCTGGCTCAGTTTTGAAGGTTTTCTTTAAAAATCCTTGTTTTGTTTTAGGTCAAGTAGCTTCTTGATATTTATAAATCTGGCATTCCAACAGGTCAAGCACAACAGGTTCTTATGTAATCTGGGGTTCCTATATTAAGAAAATTATAATTTCTGAAAAAGTTCATTTGTGTCAGAGCCATACACAGATGCTGATCATCTTTCAAATGAGTTTATCAGACAGCACAGTAAATACCGACAGTAATAGATATGACATGGCAGTCTCTCAAAAGCAAGAGCTAAAGGCTCGGCTATTATAAAGGGTCCAGAGGCTGGGGGAAGCAGTCCAGAGGGGCTTACAGTAAGAAGACAGACTGGGATAGATGGTTGAAAGGGAAAGCCAGGTCCACACAATGTCCCACAACACAATCAATAACTACATTTATTAGTCAAGAGATACAAAGCCTTGATGCCTTTAGGGGCCAGGCAGGTAGTGAAGAAAGAAGTAGATTGCATGAGCCACCAGGGTCCCGCAGACACTACCCAACTGCACACAGCAATTGCGTATTTCTAAAGTCACTTAAACTCAGGGATTTATTTAGATATCACTAGCAATTCAAACCCATTAATGGCCAAATTCAGCCTCAGGTTCCCAGCTTGCAGGAGGCAATAAATGTTTGAAGGAACTCTGGAATCCACAGAGTTCAGATATGCCTGAGGCGAGAGGCCACCTACCTTCCAGCTCACAATGTCTTCTGAACATACACTCACCACAAACTAGAGACTGCCTAGCTTCAGCAGTGCTGCTGTGGCGGCTCATTAGTGACAACCGCAGGATGCTAAGCAATTTGTAATAAGTAACATCAAGTCTTGACATCATAATGGATATACTTTTGAAATACATAAATCAAAACCAGGTTAATGACTAGCCCTAAAAATATTACTTTCATTAATATGCCAAAAAGGAGGTGAAATTACTTAAGAGGAAGAAATAAAGCATTAACTCTTTATATCCCTAAGAAAGGGCTTGTGTAACTTTGACCTTCACTCTGGAATAAGGTTATAAGTCATTGTGTAGGCCAAAAGAAAATATGGATAGAGATGCTGGGTTCTCTGCTCTTGGCTCCATGATGCCTCAGTTGGAAAGAATCAATTTCAGATTTTCATTAAACTATGTTCTTTAACATTTAAAAGAAAACATTTTATAGTCAGAGAAGTGGCTTCAATCCTGCTGGCACTATTTATTATAAGCTATTAGGCTGATGGTAAGTCACATGGGTATATATTTATTACTTTTCATATATTGTGTATGTTTTAAAGAGTTACAATTTACATTTTTTTATTAAAACATCATCTTGTTTTAAATCCTAAAAGTAGTCCTCTGCTTTGAGAAGGCCTCAGGAAGTAAGCAGTGCAGGCACACGTGGTACAGGGAGTAGATCTCTATGCCAACAAGAACTACACTGCTGACCAAAAGGGCGCTCAGTCTGATTTGAGGACTTAAATGACAACTACTTAGGCAGGTGTGCATCTGTGGGCATTTACAAGTATACTTACAGAAGTTATGCTAGGATTAACTTAATTCACATTACATTTCTGAAGCAGACTAGTTAGTGGACAAAGTATTATTGTTTCACTTTAGAGAAAGAAGCCTTGCAAAGGTGCATACGCAATGCAAAGTATACAGTTTTAGCTAACATTTTATCACCTGGTGGCCGGTTTGAAAATTCTGGCAGTTTAGGGCCTGTGTTGTCCAAGTTGATTCCTTGTTCTCCAGGTAGTGACTGTTGGTCGGCTTCCTCTAGCCCGGCTGGACGGTTATCTGGGGTGCTAAAATAGAAGCAGCACAGACTGAGTATAAGGGAAACATGAACCTAGCTCCACCTCTTCCTACTTTAAACAACTACAATGTGTTTACATATCGTTCTTATCACTATTTGCATCTTTCTAGTCTGGATACTGAACTCTGACTTATGAGTAACCTGGCCATTTCATTAAACCTTAACATTCACTTTATCTTAGCACTGTACTTTTTCAGTGTTACCCTCTATTTCCTGGTATAATATTTCATACAATGATTGTTGGCATAACAGTCTTGTGGGCTGTGTACAGTTTACCCTTGCTCATTCAAATGCTGATTTCTCTACCCCACTCTCTGGTTTCAATCCAGACACTGCATTGTGATGCTTATTCTAAGCATCTCCTGTCTCAACTTTGTGTAAACACGACCCCATTTGTTCTTCGTATTGCCAATAGAAGCCAACTAGCCAATGCTGAACAAGACAGAGAACAGGGTGGACATCCTGGTCCAGGGAAGGGAGGAGAAAGAGCAGGAAGGAGAGATGGGATACACGTGGGGGGGACCCGGGAAGACCAAGAGGAATGAGCTGGTCCTAGAATATGAGTAAAAAGCAAGTATAATGTGGGACATCTGAATGGGAGGAAAGTGTACTAGCTGGAAGGTTTAGGATGGAGTACTGATTGCGCAGCACTGTGCTCTAGGCTGGTTAAATAGATCCCGGTCTCCTGTGTGGTTATTTGGGTATAAAGCTGGCTAAGGAGTAACTACTGGTTTACTAAAGCAGTAAATCAATACTGAATATTCATAATCAATCAATAAATGATACACCCCTTAGATGTTTCAATGCCTGATCAGGATTTTGAGCTACCAATATTCTGAAATGCTATTCCAGTGAAACCAGTTTTTCAGTGAAGCTATTAAATTCAAACTAGGTGCGAATGATTCAACAGACTTTGTAAGGCAACCGATGGAGACAGTACTCAGAGAACAGAGAGGGAGAATAACACAACAAAGGTGATTAGCTTTGCTGCAAAACGAAGGCTTTTTGGATGAAACCATTGGATTCCTTTTGTAGCTTAGAATTTTAGTCGGGAAGAAAGGAAAAACTTTCTTTTTTCCCTACTAACAACCATATTTTTGAGGAACCAGAATGATTGTACTCCTCATTTGGTTTATTTCCTATTCCCAGTTGCACTTTTCTTTCCTACCTTAATTTCCCTTTGTTCTGATTATCTCCTTTTACATAGTATTTTGCTCCATTATAGTTTCATAAACCACATAAATTCCTTGAAAAAAAAAAGCACCACCAGTAGCATAAGGCTAGAGAAATGGCTCAGAAGTTATAAGCACTGGTTGTTCTTCCAGAAGATCCAGGTTCAATTCCCCAACACCCCCATGGAAGCTCACAACCATTTGTCCCTATAGATCCAGAAGATTTGGCACTTTTTTCTGGCCTCTGGTGGCACCAGGCACATATGCATTTGGTGTACAGATATACACACAGACAAAATACCTATACACATAAATAAAAAGAGGGAAAAAAAAAACCCCAAAACCAAAACAAATTAAAAAAACCCATCAGCAGTCAACAAGTCCAAAGCACAACCAAACCATTATACTAATTTGATTCTTATATAACTTCTCACTTATTTCAAATCATAAAAGAGGGTTTTGTGGTATCTTTCACTTTAATTTTTTTTTTATATAGCTAAAACAAAGAAAGAAACAAAATCTACCAAAATTCAGTTATCTGCTCCAGTCTCCTTTTGTTACGGATGAGAAAACAAAGGTTGCAATAGTCTAAGACAGGGTTCATGGTAAGCTAATGGTAGAACTCACTGCAGGTCACCTTCCTATGCCTACTGTCTCTTTCCTAGGAGCCCCAATGCTATATAAGATCATTTGTTTTGTGTTTTTCAAGACATGGTTTCTTTGTGTAGCCATTGCTGTCCTCCTGGACTCACTTTGTAGACCAGGCTGGCCTTGAATTCAAAGAGATCCGCTTGCCGGTGCCTCCCTGAGTGCTGGGATTAAAGGTATGTGTCACCATGCCTGCTCAATGTCCTTTTGAAAGTGTGTTGAATCAACAATTAACATTTCTCAGAAGGCTGGTGAAGACAGCAAAAATACTTATTTTGGCAAATGAATAACTGCAATTTTATTGCCAGCCTATTGAGGGAAATAAAATAGTTACTACCATAAAAAGGGTATTTAGACAGGTTAATAACAGCAGGAATTTAACTAAGGACCAGGGATAAGAAAAGTTAGGCAGGGGCTGGAGAGATGGCTCAGTGGTTAAGAGCATTTGCCTGCTCTTCCAAAGGTCTTAAATTCAATTCCCAGCAACCACATGGTGGCTCAAAACCATCTATAATGAGATCTGATGCCTTCTTCTGGAATGCAGGTGTACATGCATATAGAGCATTCATATACATGAAATAAATAGATAAAGGCATTAAAAAAAAGAGGTAAAGTGTTTAAGTCTGAATTCAGGAAACTATATGTTAATATATAACGATTGTCTTGTCTTTTAATATTTAAGATTCAAGAAGTAGCAAGTTTATATAATAGGCTAAAACCAAAGAATGTTGCAGAGGAGCTTGGGTGAAGGCAGCTGGGTTTAGTTTGTGCGTTTAAGCTTATTTAAACAGAGCTCCCTTGTTTGAGTTTTCTCTTGTCTCTGCTTCTCCCCATCCCCAGTCTTTCCCCCTTCTCTCCCAGGTCTCTCTATGAAGGCCAAGCTAGGCTCTTGTCTGAACTTCCTGAGTGTTGAGCTAACAAGAGTGAGCCACCATACTTGCCCTAACAATGGTTTTGTGTTCATTAGTCACTCATCCCTGTTAATGTCTATGAACTGCAGTTTTATGATTATAGGCTAAAAATCCATCTCAAACAATCAGGAAACATTTAGCCAAAAGTCAGAAACATAACTTAATATGTAATTTCAGGATTGGGATATGAAGCATAAATGCTAATTACCCTTCCTGTTGTATCTTATGAAAGAGCTCCTCTGGGGAACTTCTACTGAAAGTTAAACTGATTTAAGCTTTTTAGGGATGATAAGGATCTTTTAGAGGAAAAGCACACATGAAAAAAAAAATCCCCTATTTGTGAGATGGCAGGGTATCTCCATGAGCAGTTTTCCCTTCAGCAAACACATTTCTTGAGTTCCCCAAGCAGTCAGGGTAACCTTGAGGTCTGTGCTCTGTAGAATGGCACTGGGATGTCACTGGTCACTTTTCAGGCTGAGGGATACAACTCCCACTGTGACTGCAGAATTAAGAGACCTATTGGCCAATTGGAAGATACTAACATTTTTTTTGGAATCCTTAAATAAACTAGAAGAAGAAAAATGAAGTAGAAAAATGTGAACACTATTTGGAAACATAAGGCTAATTTTACTAGGCATGCCACTGTTATTTTGTGGTTATATAAAAGAACTGTATCTTCCACAATATCACTGACATATACACAAAGCAAATTTGCCATAAACACAATGATAATGGAAAAGAGCACAGATAAAGGCAAGATAACTCTGAACTGGCTACTGTTAGGTAACCATGTCTGTGCTGACCTAACGTTAGAAACAGGGTTCATCTCGCCCAGCAGGCTTCAAATTTGGAGAGGATCACCATGAACTCTTGGGTTTCTTGCCGCTATTCCCTGCGCATTCCTTGTGCGGGGTAGACAGGTACTCTCCAGAGCCACATCCCAGCCCTAATTTTAAATATGATTAAAACTTTCAGCCAGGTAGAGGTTGAGCAAAACTTTAGTCCTAGCACTTAGGAGGCCGAGCCAGGCAGATCTCTGAGTTTGAGGCCAGCCTGGTCTACAGAGTGAGTTCTGGGACAGCCAAGGCTTGTAGCAAAACCCTGTCTCAAAAAACAAACAAGCAAACAAAAACCCAAACAACAACAAAAACCAATCAAACAAAAATTCTATCAATAAATGTCTACACAGAAACAAACAAGTAATAGTTGAGGTAAACTAATCATAACCTACTTTAGATCTTGCTGACAATTTTTCTTCTTCCGGGGTGGTTTCTTCTTCTTCGGTTTATTTGCACTGGTATTATTTTGTTTATTGTTTACACCAAAATGGCCGGCAGAAATGTCACTTTGCAGTAAGTTGACCAACAACGGGCTTGTTAACGTTACATCCTTATTGACTGGAAAGCCTGGATTTTGACCACAGGACATCTGATTTCCATTGGGCGCACCACTGAATGGTGCATTGAAAGACATCCCATGGCCAGAGAAGTGGTTTCCTGAAGCACTGTTTCCCTGCATAGTCTGCACATGTGGCGGGACCATGTTGGTTTGTTGCATGTTAACATCAGGCATCATCTGAGACAAGTTGACATCATTATTTGCTGTAGTAGCAGGATCAGCATGCTGCTGGGTCATGTGTGGGCTGGGCCCTGGTGGCCGCAGAACCTGCCCCTGCATCCCCATAACCTGAGATGGACTGCTGTTCACAGGCCCTTGCTGAGGCAGCATCTGTCCTGACATCTGCCCTGTAAATTGCACCATGTTTCCTTGCATGTTCGGAGTTGGTCCCCTCATTATCTGTGCTGGTCCCGGCATGACACTGGATTGGTTCTGAGAGTTAAATTGCTGCTTATTCCCCTGCATCTGATTGGTCATTATTTGCTCTATCATTGGGTTCTGCTGGAGCAACACTTGCCCCTGAGGCCCCATCATCTGGTTATGTGGTGCCATCATTTGTGGACCCTGCTGGGGAAGCATCTGCTTGGGTGGGGTCATCCTTTGGGGTGAAGGTCCAAGATTTTGGTTTTGAGGGTTCACCATCATCTGGCCCTGTGGCATAAGCTGGGCCCTTGAAAGGATCATAGGGTTTTGAGGGTTCAAAGTTCCTTGTTGCTGGACCATTTGGCCCTGGGAGGACACGATCTGTTGGTGCATGCCCATCAGCTGAGATGGTGGGCCCTGCTGGGGCTGGCCTTGCATGTTGCCCAGAGTCACCTGAGGAACCCCAGAGCTACCAGCCTGCTGGTTGTTTATGTTGCCATGTATTCCCATGAGGCTGGGTTGCATCATATTTGGTGGCCCATGGGACACCTGCATCTGGTTTTGAGGAGGACCAGCTCCTTGACCACCTTAAGAACAAAAATAAAGAATGAAAAATTATCATATTATTATGATACACAAATTATATACTTAGAAAGGCACCCATCATCCATGTATCTAATGACTAACACAAATGTGCTGTGTTCTATACACTTTCTTTGAGTATTTTAGACTCTGGAGGTGTAATATAGGATAGAGGTAACTGCTTACATTTTCCATGATCATACAGCAGGGAAAACAGGTCTTTACTCTCATATACTAACATAAAGATAACACTAGAAGATAAAGTTTACCTTCAGATTAAATGAAGCATTAATTTTTATAATATGGCTTGTAACTACCTTTTTCTTTTTAGGTTTTTCGAGATACGGTTTCCCTGTGTAATAGGCCTGGCTGTCCTAAACTAGCTTTGTAGACCAGGCTGGCCTTGAACTCACAGAGATCCACCTGCCTTTGCCTCCCAAGTGCTGAGATTAAAAGTGTACGCCACCATGCAAGGATGTAACTATCCTATTGTGAATAAAATTAACAAAAACCATCATGGGCTAGAAAATGAGTTTTATTATGAATAAACAAGGGAAACAAAGAAGGCACCAGTGTCCTCTAGAAAAAACTAAGGAACACTGAAAAGACATTTTAAAAATGCTTCTTCAAAAAGTATGCCTTTTAAAAACTGTGTTTAAAATCTAGATGCTGCATTTTATTTACTTTTAAACTTTAAATTTTTTATTTTTATTTTTTATTTGTTCACTTTATAGCCTGATTGTAGCCTTCTCCCTCATCTCCTCTTGGTCCTACCCTCAGAAAGGGGGAGCCCTCCTCCCCTATCATCTGACCCCAGCCTATCACGCCTCATCTGGACCACCTGGGTCCTATCCTCTGTGGCCTGGCAAGGCCGCCCTGTAGAGGGGAAAGTGATCAACAAGTGGGCCCTAGAGTCCACGCCAGAGGCAGCCCCTACTCTCCAAATATTGGGACCCACAAGGAGACTGTGCTGTCTATCTACTACATCTGAGCAGAGGGTTTGGGTCCTCACCATGCATGGTCCTTGGTTGGTGCATCAGTCTCTACAGCACCCACCCCATCCCCAGCCCATATTGGTTGGCTCCATTGGTCTCCTTGTGGAGCTTTTGTCCCCTCCAGGTCTTATGTTTTTTGTTTTTCAAGACACCGTCTCTCTGTGTTAGCCTTGGCTGTCCTGGACTCAC
This sequence comes from Acomys minous, assembly GCF_964271855.1. Classification (NCBI taxonomy): domain Eukaryota; kingdom Metazoa; phylum Chordata; class Mammalia; order Rodentia; family Muridae; genus Acomys; species Acomys minous. The sequence goes on along the minus strand of NC_140485.1, from coordinate 79,676,037 downwards.
TTTGTAGACTAGGCTGGCCTCAAACTCACAGCGATTCACCTGCTCTGCCTCCCGAGTGCTGGGATTAAAGGCGTGCACCACCATGCCTGGCTTCCCTCCAGGTCTTTCTATTGCCCAGATCTTCACCAACCCTACATCTGACAGAGAGCTAATATCCAAAATATATAAAGAACTCAAGAAATTAAACACCACCAAACCAAATAATCCAATTAAAAAATGGGATACAGAACTAAACAGAATTATCAACAAAGGAATATCTAACGGCTGAGAAACACTTAAAGAAATGTTCAACGTCCCTAGTCATCAAGGAAACCCAAATCAAAACAACTCTGAGGTTCCACCTTACACCCGTCAGACTGGCTTAGATCAAAAACTCAGGTGACAGCACATGGTGGCGAGGATACAGAGAAAGGAGAACACTCCTTCATTGCTGGTGGGACTGCAAACTTGTACAACTACTTTGGAAATCAACCATGTTCATAGCAGCTTTATTCATAATAGCCAGAATTGGGAAACAACCCAGATGTCCCTCAACTGAAAAATGGATAAAGAAACTGTGGTACATTTACACAATGGAATACTATTCAGCTATTAAAAGCATGGACGATGCATTTTAAAGAAGACAGTAAACAATATTTCCTAAGGACTGGGTACCTCTGCTAAAGTCACCTAAAAATGGCAAACTTCTTATCTGGAAGCTGTGGACAGGAAGATGCTAATAGTTTTGTGATTCTACTCTGTGGCAGTCTCTAGTGGACCACATGGGACATGCTCTAAGTTTTCTTTAAACCAAAGGTATTACCTGGCCTCTTGCATTGTTTATTGTTAGACCACTGGAATAGTCCTATAGCTACTTGCTTTATCCCCAAATCTCACAGTGATGTTGGAGATTGAACCCAGGGCCTCTCATACACCTAGCATGAATTCTATTAAGAGCTACACTCCCAATCTACCCCACCCACTTCAAATGAGTCACCATTTATCTTATTTTGTTTGTTCTATTGAGACAGCACCTCACTATATAGTGGGCTGTTCTGAAACAATGTGGTCTAAGTTGCCTTTAAGGGCACCATATGTTTGGCTTAAAAAAATTCTTAACTGGGCAAAGTGGCTCATGCCTGTAATTCTAGCACCTGGGAGGCTGAGGCACGAGAACTGTTCTAAGTTCAAGGCCAGCCTGGAGTACATAGTGACATCCTATCTCAAAACACCAAAAATAGAAACAATGAACCTAAGGCCTCTCACATGCCTGGTACGCACTCTCCTACTGAGCTGTACACATCTTGAGCGGGTGTGATTTATTTTATCCCTGTAATTTTTGGTGTATGTATGTACATGTGCGTGGCGTGCATGTTTGAATGTGCGTGGTCTCTGCTTCCCAACTCCTAGGATTATGGGTGGCTGCCACACTCGGCTTTTCTATGGGTTCTTAGAACCCAAACTGTGGTTCTCATGCTTCCACAGCAAGCTCTGTACTGACTGAACCATGCCCTATCTCTGTGTTTTTAACTTTAAATAGAAACTAAAAAAGTGGCAGTCTAATGAAGTTACAAAACCAGGCACGCTGCAGCTTGGGAGGGAAGCGTACACTGTTCATTGCTCACACCATCACAGTCTTCCCTGAACGTCAGGAAGGCTTTTTAACCCAGCTTCATCAGTTCAAACTGTGCGCTATACACGTCGTATACACCAGCGTACAGCCATCTAAGCCTCAACTGTTTATTGAGTATCCAATAACAACAGGGCATTTCCAATACTAATTTAATATCGAAAGAGTGGATAAGATCTTTGCTCCTTTAGAGCATAGCTGGCAAGAGACAAAATATAAAATAACATTTTTTTCAGGAAGTAATTAAAGTTAACAGAAAACTAAAACAGGGTAACAGAATAGAAAGTGATAGACGTGAAAAGAGCCACGTTAGCACCAGGAAGACAACTGCTTTAAATGGAGACATGGAGACAGTAAGTGCACATGGAGGTCTCCCTTAAAAAGACAAATAGCTGTGCCAGGGTGGAAGAATTATAAATCTAAAAAAATTACTTTTATTGTAGGTGTACGGGTGTTTTGCCTGTTCATGTTTGTATACTACATGTGTGCTTGGTGCCTGTGGAAGCCAGAAGACGGCATCAGCTCCTCTGGAATTGGAGTAAGCCACCATGTGGGCGCCTGGGTCAGTGCTCTTAACCACCTAGCCACCTCTCCAGCCCCAAGGATTATGAATTTTATGTTTTTTAACTTCCTATAAAACACTAATTCATATAACTCAAGAATACAGTTTTATATTAGCAGATAGGAAGCATCAAATAGTTTATCCTACTCTTCTCTCATTCTTCAAGTGACAGTATGAAGTTTTTATTAAGTGAAAAATTCACCTCCCCCTTTGAGACAGGGTTTCTCTGTGTAGCCCTGGCTTAGCCTGGACTTGCAGATCCTCCCACCTCTGCCTCCTGGGTGCTGAGATGAAAGGAATGTGCCCCTATGCCTACCCTCATTCTTTTGTTTTTTTTTTTCATTTTTCATTTTGATTTATCTGTATGTATGCATGTGAATGAATGCCAACATATGTGCATGTCCAGAGGAGGGCATCAGATCTCCAGAATCCAGAATTACAGGTAGTTATGAGCCACTGATACGGATGCTGAGAACTGAACACAGGATCTCTGGAAGAGCACAAAGCCTTTTAAAATACTAAGCCATCTCGCTAGTCCCTCATTCTTTATTTCTTAAAAATATTAAAATTTTATTTATTTACTATTTATGAGTATATATGTGAGTGGTGTGTGTGTGTGTGATGTGTGTATAGGCAAATATGCCTATTGGCAAGGAAGGCCAGAAAAAACACTTTTACTTGCTGACTTTCAGGCCCTAGAATTCTTCTCATTCTTTAAGCAATTTATAATAAAAGTGAAGTTCAGAAAAATTTAAGCTAACTTAGTCCAAACAACTTCAATGAGAAAGGGCAAAAAGATTAGTCACGCCGTTGCTAAGCAACCAAAAGAAACCCAGAAACATGACATTAAAGCTTACACAACGCTTCAGGGAATACTTATTAGCCAATCCACTACATGTTATTTCTTCTCTGAACTTTCTTATATATACTATACTATTGAGCCTGCTTAAATTGGAAAAATGCCACACTGCATACCTCAATTTAGATATTCAGACAAATGAAGCTAATATGTAGTATATAGAGATTTGAAAAGTTAGATGTTCAAACATGTCATATACCTACATACATATGAATTTATGGGTTTTTTTCCCCAAAAATGCCTTTTGCCTGAGCAAACTCTAATCCAGGGATCAACAAGTCAGGCCACAGATGGATCTGAAACAGGCAAGGATTTGGAGACCTGTTCCTTCCACTAAGCGGACTGAATAATTACAATATAGACCAAATGACTTAAGCCCCTATATAGAAAGAAATGGAAGAGTGTGTGCTCATCTGTACGTGTGTCTGTATGTATGCGTCTGTGTGTGTCTGTACATGTTGGTCTGTGTGTGCGTGTGACTTTTGCTCTGAAGTTTCCTTTCCTTTCCTAAGGTGTCTCCTGATTCTCGGGACATATAACTCCCCCTCACTCCCACATTTCAGTCATCACCCTCAAAGATTATCTACACGTTTGAAATTAAAGAGAAAGCCCAGGACTTGTTCATTGTACACCCCTGTTGTCTTTCAAGGTATTTACCACCCTAACAATGCTAAAATACAAGTGGCTAAATCAAAATAAACAAACCTGCATGCTGGACATTTTGATTTGCTTGCAACTGAAGGGCTCCTGAATTCCCAGGGGTGGCTGCTGTGGTGGAAGGCACCTGACCTTGCATAAAGTTGGGATTGGCCTGTCCTGCTGAGAAGCCGGGTGGGAGGCGTTTAGGCATTCCTTAACAGAAAACAACGAGTGAGGCGGTTATCCAGCAAATTTATACTCTCGCTGAGATATGGGATGGATAAGGAAGGATGAGCTGCATGGAGTTTCCACTGGCTTAGCTCTCTCTGTCACACTGGTAGGATCTTTAATAATAAGGTTGGGAAAGATGGTTAAAAAAATCAACACAATCCCTTACATGAGCACTGTCAAATGAAAAATACTAAAAAATTTACACTTAGAACATGCCAAGGAAAAAATGGCAATCTGCTCCCTACATGTGATCTGAGGCCATAGCACAGCAAGGTTTGAGGGCTCACTTTCTCTGTAGTACAACAGACTCCCAATATTTATACACTGTGACACAGGCACCAAAGGGATATGCTAAATTCTCTCGTATTCAAACAAATGGTTACGAAATACTATAAAACAAAGAGCTGGGCCCCAGTTAAGGATGGCTGGGCAGTGTTTCCCTCTGAGGGAAATCTTTGCAGAAAAGTCTCCCTCCCTCCAGGGTTTGCCCTTGTTTCTCTGAAGAGCTAAGAGTTCACAGGAGCTTCAAAATGAGGCTGTATCAACTTATGCCTTTCTCTCAAAGATTTGTTGCAACTAGGATAATTACGGTACCAGAAACCATGCTCTGAAGTAACCTTACTCAAGTTTACATCCTTTTAGGAAGGCCTAATTTCAGAAAAACATGTTTGCAATAAAGAGAATCTCAGATCCTATAGCACAGGCCTTGATGTGGCCAGATCACCTAGGCGAGCTCATCAATTGCTCTATGAAAGCAACAATACCTAACGCTCACTTAAAATTTGCTTATTCGGGCAAATTTCCAATGCCCTGAAAAGCTCTTTGTAGACAAATATGCATTTGTCCTTCCATTAGCAGCAACAAGTCCCCATGTACATTCTTTCATTGTAACTGAATCAGTAATCATATTTGCAGAAGGGACTACCCAGATTCCACTGATCTAGGGCTAGACGCCCAGAGTAGCAAAGTTTGGAGCAAAAATGCCCTTACATTTCCTAAAAGCATCTTAGGACTCAAATATTAGAGCCCGTATTTCAACAAAAGCAATTAGAAGAGAGTGAAAGGACTGCTGAGCAACTTAACTTCACCAGAAACCATGGGAGCATGCCTTTGCTGTGTTGCATTCAAGATGCAAGAGTTTTTTCTGGGTAGGCAATGGGTGTCTTTTGGTGGGGATATGCTTATCAGATGACAGTTTTACTGACACTCTCTATACCTTACTGAAAAGCTCCAAGCACAGTCATGTGCCCTAGATGATTAATAAGAATAAATAATAAACATGGAGATGAATAAGTTTTACTGTAATCGTTTTACCTCTCACACATTAAGCTCCATTGCTTTATCTTCATACAAGAGGCACCTTACAAAATAAATAAATAAATCTCCTTTAGGTATAACTAGTGGAATTCCCTCTCTAAGGAGCAGGCATTGGCATTATAAAACTATAAAAGTAATGATTTTTGAACTCAGTCCCCTTTAATACTTTAAAAATACCATGCTTACTATTTTACTAACTAGGATTATCAAAATTGGTAAAGTAGAAGGGCATTTTCCCCAATAAAATCCTGTACTTATCTTTTCATTTTTGCTCAACTGTATAATCTTAATCCTTCAGCAAATAAGAAGTTTAAATTATTAATAAAATACATGTTTGGCCTGGACATTTTAACGTACTAGTACAAGATTAAGCAAAAATAGTTTGAAACAAAACGAACATCTCTATTTTCAACTTTCCCGGCATTTTCATCCAGAGAGCTAGCTTATATTTAACCAGTAAGATGTTACATAGTATATCAAGATAAAAATACATTAACTAAGTTATATCAAGTGTCATCACTGTATCACAAAACCAAATGATTACATTCTCATTTCACTCCCTCCATTAATACTAAAAGCTGACATTCTACTTAAATCTATCTCCAGTAACTTTACTAACACAAATAGTTTCAGTGTTCCTCACCTCCTAGGCCTGGATGTAAACTCTGTGGCCCCTGGTTTGGTGGTTGCTGCTGCATCACCATGAAGTTAGGTGGCACATTTCCCTGTTGAACCATAGGATTCCGACCTGGAGAGCTGACAGGCTGCTGAAATCCCTGGGGAAGTGGGTTATTTTGAGGTGGCCTTGGTCCCATCTGCTGCTGAGTTTGGTTAACCGTTGGGGAGGATGCAGGGGATCCCTGCTGGAAGGAGGAGGGTGAGGAGGCAGGAGACTTGTTGGTGAGGTGGGGCTGTTGCAGGGGGGTTGGGACCCTGGAGGGCCCTCCCTGCAAGCTCTTCATCTGAGGAGCTGTGAACTGGCCTGGGTTGCTCATTTGAGGAAAGTTTGTATGGGCTTGTGAGGCTTGTTGGCTGCCAAAGGGATAAGGAGGGGGAGGGTGAGAAGGTGTCTGTACCGTGGCTAAGGAAGGTCTTGCCTGAAGTTGCTGTTGCATTGGGCTAGGCAAGGGAGCCTTCTTCCACCCTTGATTTGCAGTCATTGCGCCCAGAGAGCCCTGGGCTGGCGGAGGCTGTAGAGCTCCAGAAGGCAGCTGGTTCCAGCCTGGAGGAACAGGCACCTGAGTTGGAGCAGTAAACTGTGGTCGAATCCCCTGTGGCTGTTGCTGCTGATGTTGCTGTGGAGGTCTCGTCTGCAGTTGTTGTTGTTGTTGTTGTTGTTGCTGCTGCTGCTGCTGCTGCTGCTGCTGCTGTTGTTGTTGTTGCTGCTGCTGCTGCTGCTGCTGCAGCTGGGGAAAATTAGCTGGGTTCATTTGTCTGTTCACAGGAACAGGCTGCATTGGGTGATGCGCTGGAGGTAAAGATCCTGAGGGATGACTCTGCTGCTGTATATGGAGTCCAGAGAGAAGTGGATCCATTGCATCTGTTTAAAAAGAGTGAACAATAGTTAACCTATTACGACCCAGATCTGAGCACATGGCTTGGATCTGCTGGTGCCACCAATATTATCATGTCCATGAGTATCTTCTAAGTACCAGCAGCCACCAGCGACCTAAAGACGAATGCTGCCTTAAACACAGGAGCAAATTACTATTACAGGAAAACGAAATAAAATAGTCAACTAGGTTTGGGAAATGCTAGACCTAATGATTTCAGACAAATTTCTTCTTTACTGTAAGAAGCTTAGTGCTGTAAACATGTTAACTTATGAAGTTCTTTTTAAATTTTTATTTTTATTTTTTTATCTTTTGGTTTTTTGAGACAGGGTCTCTCTGTGTTAGCCTTGGCTGTCCTGGGATCGCTTTGTAGATCAGGCTGGCCTCGAACTCACAGCAATCCTCCTGCCTCTGCCTCCTGAGTGCTGGGATTAAAGGCATGCGCCACCATGCCAGCCCAGCTTATGAAATATTTACCAAACTCATATGACTTCAAAATTCTGTCATGATGTATCTTATAGGACTAAACATCCCAAGGTATAATGATGTCTGAATGGAAATGGCCCCACAGCCTCACAGGGAATGGCACAATGAGCGGGTGGGGCTTGGTTGGAGGTAGGGTGTCACTCTCTCTTCCTGCTGATGCAGATATAGAACTCTCAGCTCCTTCTCCAGTACCATGTCCACCTGCCTGACACCATACTTCCTGCCTTAGAGGAACTAACCCTCTAAGCCAGACCCAATGAAATGTTTTCCTTTATAAGAGCTGCCATGGTCATGGTGTCTCTTCAGAGTGAGAGAAACCCTCAACTAGGACAGCATGCTTCTTGGGAATGTTTAAGCATAGCTGATAAAATAAGCAATTTTAAGAAGAAATGCTGACATTTAGCTGTGAGAGTTCATGGTAGATTTTGGAACAAAGCAGTTAGAAATCCAGCCTCAGTGGCTGAATCTCTCTCTGTTTGTTTGTTGTTGTTGTTTTGTTTTTGTTTTTCGAGACAGGGTTTCTCTGTGTAGCCTTGGCTGTCATGGAATCACTTTGGAAACCAGGCTGGCCTCGAACTCACAGCAAACCACCAGCCTCTGCCTCCCGAGTGCTGGGATTAAAGGCGTGTGCCTTCAGCTTCAGTGGCTGAATCTCATGGTACCTGCAAGTAGTTCTAACCTCGCTAATTTTCAAAGCCTGGCAGACACTACCTGACTGAGAAGCAGGGCGCGGAGTCCGGGGCTGCAGTTCTGGACTGGGGCCTGGGGCCACCATGGAAGATGACATGTTCCCGCCCTGGGGCATCACAGCAGTGGCAGGGCTCGTCATTCTTATTAGTCCTAGGAGAGAAAAAAATACCTAGAATAACATTCTGAAGTTGGTACGTGTGTGTGTGTGTGTGTGTGTGTGTGTGTGTGTGTGTGTGTGTGTGTGTGTGCACGCATGTGCTGTTTTTTGAGACAAGATCTTACTCTAATGACCTGTCTGGAACTCATGGTAGATTGCATCAGGCAGGGCTGAGATTACAGATATGAGCTACCATATTCAGCTTAAATTTCTTTTCTTTTTTTTTTTCCTTTTTTTCTCTGTATAGCCCTGTTCTGGATTCACTTTTTGTAAACCAGGCTGGCCTTGAACTCACAGAGATCCACCTCCCTCTGCCTCTCTGAGTGCTGGGGTTACGGGCAGCACCATTGTGCTTGGCCAATTTTTTTTCTAATGACATATTTTAGAAATACTGTTTTGCCTGCATGTGTATGTGTGTGTACACCACTTACATGCCTGCATGTGTATGTGTGTGTACACCACTTACATGCCTGCCATTCGTGGAGACCAGAGGAGGTGCTGAGTCTCTTGGAACTGGTGATAGCTGACTGTGAGCCACCACATGGGTGTTGGACACTGAATCCGGGTTCTCTGCAAGAGCAGGCATTCTCAACTGCTGAGCTCTCTCTCTAACCCCTGTTTGTTTGTTACATAGTTAGCACAGTCCTGCCTCCGCCTCTTGAGTGCTGGGAACCACAGGTGTGTAGCACTAATTCCAGTCTCTAGCTGCTAGGCAAACCCCCTATCCACTGAGCTACACCACCAGCTTAGTTGCTCTTTAAAAAGAAACGTGCTTTGGTGTCGCTCCTTAATTATAGTTTTCATTCCACTTATTTCTGTTCACTATTATTTTCTTTCTTATTACTTTACGATTTTTCTCAATTCCTTTTTATAAAAAAAAATTGGGTTTTGTTTGTTTTGGGATGGGGTCTAATTATGTAGCCTTGGCTGTCCTGGATGGCCCCAAAGTCACAGAGATAGACCTGCTTCTGTCTCCTGAGTGCTGGGATTAAAGGTGCGCACCATCATTTATCTCAGTTTTTGAGCTTTCCTTCCAACTTCTATAATGGCTGTATTTCACAAAATGTGATTGATATACATCCTCACTACCACACTCTAATAAAATTCTAAACACTTCAACTTCCATCACGATTACCTTTTCAAATCCTAAAGGCATTTATTTTATAATTTCTAAATTTTTGAAAATATGGGGTATTTCGCCTATATACTATTTATTTTGCCACTCATTTAGGTACATTATGATTAGACATAGAATCTATAGGACATTGCTCCGTGGTATTTATTAAAACTTGCTTTTGGAAACATGGTTAACTCATATAAATATTCCATTTATGCTTAAAAAGACTAAGAACTCTGGAATTAGGATTACATAGTTTCTATACACGTTCCTTACATAAAGCTTTTGAGGGTTTGGGGGATGATAATCTTTGTAGCCTTGACTGGCCTTTTCACAGACCCATCTGCTTCCTACGCACTGAAATTAAAGGTGTATGCCACTAGGCTTGGCTCACTATATAAAACTTACCATGCTATTCATACTTTCTTTATCCTTATTGGTTTTTGTAAGTTTGATTTAACAGATGTTAAAGTCTCCAAGACTCCATGTAATTTTTATATATTCAGACGCATGGTAGGTATATAAAAAATTTAGCTATATTCTTTTTCATTTACATGATTTTTATCTTTTATTATTATTTGTAGTACTAAAGACTGAACTCAAGTCTTTGGATATGCTAGACCAGCACTCTAGCACCAAGCTACATGTGTAACTCTTTTTACATTTTGAGACAGAGTCTAAATTACTCCAGCAGGCCTTTAGTTTGGTGTGCAGTCACTAGGCTTGTGCTTGAGACCCTCCCAAGCAGATACTAAGATACTTAGAATTACAGGCAGATGCCAACATGACCATATTATAGTCCTTTTTTTGTTTTCTTGTCCTTTTTTTGAGAAACAGGGTCTTACTAAATTCCCTTGATGTCCTGGAACATGCTTTGTAGGCCAGGCTAACCTCAAACTCAGGAAGACTCACCTGTCCTAGCCTCCCCAGTGCTAGGTTTAAAGGCATGTACCACCATGCCCAGTTTTATCCTTTTCATTTTAACATCTGTCTTGTCTGATTAAAAAAAATATATATATACTTTTTCTTGGTTACTACTTACCTGGATGCTGCTGCTGCTTCTGCTGCTTGTTGTTGTTGTTGTTGTTGTTGTTGTTATTATTATTATTGTTATTGTTATTATTATTATTATTATTATTATTCTGAGAAAGGGTTTCTTTGTAAAACCTTAGCTGTCCTGGACTCTCTTTGTAGACCAGGCTGGCCTTGAATTCACAGAGATCCGCCTGCCTCTGCCTCCTGAGTGCTGGGATTAAAGGCGTGCAACCGACACACTCGGCCTTAATCTTTTTATCTTTGAACCTTATGAGTCCTTATATTTTATACAGTTCTCACAAACAGTACAGAGCTAAATCTGAGAGTATTACTTTAAGTAATTACTTCTATGTTATTAGTGTTCACAACCCATTTACTTTTGCTGCCAGTGACTGACACAGTCTGACTTACCACTCATTCTATAACTTATATTAACGTTATTTTTCTTCTCCCTATGCTATACTGTCTTATTTTTCCTAAACTTTACTGGATTTTTTCATTACACCTTTCCTTTCTACCATTCTATTACTTGCTTAAAGTTGTACATTGTATTATTTTACTGATATCTTTAAAGTGTCAACAGGCAAACCTGACCCAGAATGTAACCACAGTATCTGTCATTGTTACTTACTAGTCCTATGTAGGTTCACCTCTGTTTAACAATCCTTAGCTCACCCGTTCCTTCTTAGACTTCGTTTCTTCCATCTTAGGTTCAACTTTCTACCTCCTGAAATGCATCTTTGAGTAGTTCAATTAGCAAAGGTCTATTAATAGTAAGTGTCTTTTTCTTTCTTTTTGGCCAAAAAACAAACTTTATTGGGCCCATGAATTCTAGTTTTCTTTCTGTACAGTTTTGGTTCCATGTCAGCCAGTCCAGTGGGAAGCAATGAGACCCACTTTGTGCCCAGCAAGGGGCATCTTTTTGGCTAATGGAGGGTTTGGCAATGTGCTGGTAGTTACAACCTCCAAAGGGACACTCCACAGGCTTTATGGCCACACCCTGTGCACGTGGCCAGCAGTTCCTCTTGCCTTTTACTTGTGGTATGCACTGCCTGCCTTTAAGATAGGTTTGTCAGTTCTACCCCTGCTGGCCATCACACCAACAGCTTTGTTGGCCTGGAAAATGACCTTTTTGGACCCCGAAGGCAGCTTTACTCGGGTCTTCTTAGTTGCTGGGTTGTGGGAGATGATTGTAGCATAGTTCTCAGAGGCTCATGCCAGCTTGCCTCTGCCTTCTAGGAAACACACAATAGTACCCTCAGGCATGGTGCCCATAGACAACCATTGCAAATATTGAGCAGGACCCTCTTGCTGCACAACACAAACTGTCCAGTGTGGATTCTCTCTGAAGTGATGAACTGCTTTGTCCACTTCTTAAATCAGTAGGGAACACAAAGGATCACATTAAGAAAGGGAGTGTTGCAGGCAAGGTAATGAATGGCCTTTATGATCTCTTTAATATAGCCTTGCCACTTAGCACAGTCCACAGCACGCAGGTGCAAGGCACAGCACCCAGCACCTTTCTTCTGCCTCTACCACGAGGCCACAGCAACAGGTCAGCTGGGAAGCACGGCTAGTCACTCCTCTTAAGTCTTGGGAAACTTCTACTGTTCCTTTGGTAGCACAACTAGGTTTAAAATTCTAGGCTCCTAATTATTTCCTTAGCATTTTGGAAATGCTATTCTAAGGTTTCTGGATTCCAATGGCCCAGCTGAGAAATGAGTTGTAAATGGCTCTTACGGGGTGGGGGTTAGGGAGTGCCTTTAACAATTCTGTTTCCCATTTCTGTACGTTAACAATATGGTTTAGATGTGGATTTATTTGTGATGCTCACCATGTCTGAGTTTTTGATATGGAAGTTGTGCTATTTGGGGGGAAAAAAATCAGCTCTGAAATTTTCCAGCTATTCTTTAATATTGTTCCTTAGTTTCTTAATTTGGGTTTTTGTTTGTTTGTTTGTTTGTCTGTTTGTTTTTTGAGACAGGGTTTCACTGTGCAGCCCAGGACTGTGTATCCTGGACTTGCTTTGTAGACCAGGCTGGCCTTAAACACAGAGATCCACCTGCCTCTGCCTCCCTGAGTGCTGGGATTAAAGGCTTGCGCCACCACTGCCTGGCCTAAACCTTCTCATTTTATCCTTCAAGTCTCTTGACCACTTTCATATTTCCACTATTTCTCTCTCTTGTATTCTGCATGACTTCTTCAAATTCTCCTTAAAGTCCAAATATTTCTAATTTGCTAAATAAATTATTTATTTGATGCCTTTAAATTTGTACAAGTTCTTCTATCCCTCCAAATATACTTATATTCTGTTAATATCTTTTTTCCTATTTTTTTTTTATAATCTTAAGCACACTGATATCCCTATTACCTAAAATGCTGAAAAAAATGGAAGTTTAACACTAAAATTCACTAATTTAGTGCAATTTTGTTTTTTACAGTAAGTTTTAACTGACAGTCCACAATGGCCTGGGTTAAGAATGTGGTCCTCCCGAGCATCAGTGGTCTCGTCCGTCGAGAACCACCAATTGTTAACGACAAGCTAGGCTGTTCCGGGTCATTTTATATGCTCAACATGCAGATGGTCAGAGAAGAAAACCCCCAAACCATCAGCCTCCAAAAAGAGCACAGGGAAAGAAAGGCAGACACCCATGTATCTCCCTCTGTCAAAGTAACTAACATTTTTAGGATCTACCTTGCACTGTGAAGTCTGGCTTCATGAGGGATTTTTTTTTTCATTCTTCATGTAGCCTTCCTGGCAACCCAAATCACTTGACTCTTCAGATTCTCCATGATGTTTTTATGTTTTCTTCCTTCCTCCCTTTCCCATCCATCAAAGACATGGTCTTGCTATGTAGTTTAGACTGGTCTTGACATGGTCCTAACTGCTGGGATTACAAAGTCTTGTGCCTCAATACCAGCTGTTTATCACTACTTACATTTTCATTTTTAACTTGGATTTTTCTCTGAGAAGCTCTTTTGGTATTTAAAATCTCAGCTATACATTGAAACTTTCAGGAGATAAACTGTTACATGTTGAAACCAGATCTACTTTTGTGGAATCCCATCCCATTTTCAAAATTAGAAGGCGCATCCATGAACCATGAATTATGGTGGTGCGCACTTGAAACCTCACCACTCAGATTTAAAAAAAAAAAAAAAAAAAAAAAAGCAGGAGGACAGCAACAAGTTAGCCTTATCTGCACAGCAAGTTCCAGGCTAGTGAGAACTATACAGTGAAGACCTTACTAAAAACAAACCCACCAAAAACAAGAGCACTCTCATGACTTGGACCACGTGAGTTTCTTAGTTTCTTTCTTTCTTTCTTTCTTTTTTTTTTTTGATACAAGGTTTCTTTGTGTATCCTTGGCTGTCCTGGACTCACTCTGTAGACCAAACTGGCTTCAAACTCAGAGATCCTCCTGCCTCTGCCTCCTGAGTGCTGGGATGAAGGGTCACTGCCTTCACAATGAGCTTCTTATTCCCAGAAATTTTCCAGTGCACACTGACTACATGTTCGGTAGTAACATGCTAGCATGCATTTCTGGTACTACACAGGAATTTGAACTAGCTCTGTGGTTCTCGCTGCAGATAGTATCTAGGGGAAGTTGGGTCATATACAAAGGTACCTTTAATTGGCACAATTAGAAGAGATGTAGAGTGGTACATCTGTGGTACAACTGGTGGGCAAAAAAAGTCCAGGATGCTACTAAATATTCTCCAATGTACAAGATAGCTACTCACAGCAAAGAATCACTGGCCCCAAATACCAGCAGCCAAGAATGAAAACCTCTGATTAATGATTACTATGGTAACCCCACAAATCTTAGGATTCTCTAAAGGCATGAAAAAATATGCTGTAGATTTAGATTTAGTTGCTTTCTATTGTCAATGCTAAGAGAAGAAAGTAGTGCTGAGATTAAGTGATAAGTTAAGATACTCTTGATAAATAATTCTAAAGTTACTTAATATTGTTTCAGAGGAAAGGGAAGGTTTCTTTCACTAGGAAGATTTCTCTACTTAGTTTAACCTGCTATTAAATTTCATTTGCAACCCTTAAGGCTCAATAGACAAGTGAGAAAAAGAATCTTAAAATATAGCTGGTGTATAGAAATACCTGGAAGTTAAAATGCCATATGTGACTACCAGTCATAACTTATTGATGAGTCCTAGTATTTGCGTTGTAACTGATCACAATTAGTATCTTCCATTAAATACCAATTTAATCTAATTTCAACCTAATGTTTCAAGGTTTTTTGTGGTGATGAGCTTATAGCATCATAATGCTGGCCAGACACAAGATGTTGCCATCAGTCTGCTGGCATCAGCTTAATGAGTGTCTTAACATTTCAAGACTTGATGAGCTCTCTAACATTGTCTCTAGTATATAATTTAAGATATTTATGGTCACCTATGACCAGAAAATATTAATGCTAGTGGGCACAAGTTGAGATCAGAACCCAGATTTCCTGGCTTTCATATCACATCTATTCATTTCTTCACTAACGACACATAAGGTAGCTAGGGTCTTCTGACCTTCACTCTTTCAGCAGTGGCAATGCTACCACCTATGATTTCTTATATGGCACTTCATATCAGTCCAACCGAATAGACTGTGACAGAGTCATCAAACAGATCTTGAGGGCTATGAATGTAGTTGATAGTAGACAGCATGTGTGAGAAAGTTATGAAATGCTTGCTTATTAAGCATGAGCTCTGAAGATTGCAGACCTTATCATCTCATTTTTAAAGATAAAGATGAATACATTCATTATATTTCAGGGAAATAAAAATACATAATATATTTGCTTGAAAATAGCTTGAGGTAAACAGAAAATGCATGGGCAATATAAAAACCTAATTTAAATTCTATGCCAAATCTTTTGGGTTTTTAGTTTTGGTATTTTCAGATAGGATCTCTCTACACAGCCCTGGCTGTCCTGAAACTCACTATGTAGACCAAACTAGCCTCGAACTCACAGAGATCCCCTTGCGTTCGCCTCCTAAGTGGGATTAACAGCATGCACCACTATGCCTAACTATGCCAAGTTCTTGCTTACAGTTCAGAACAGCAATTTATAAATGAAATTCCTCTACCTTTCTACAGTTAAAAAAATGTATTTTATGTGTATGAGTGCTTTGCCTGTGGGCATGTCTATGCACCGAGTGTGTGCCTGGTGCCTGTGGAGGTCAGAAGAGGGCATCAGACGCCCTGAAACTGCAGTTATACATGATTGTGAGCCGCCATGTGGTTTCTGGAAAGCAAACCCAGTACCTCTCCAAGAGCAACAAGTGCTCTTAACTTCTGAGCCATCCCTACAGCCCCTCCTGCCTGCTTCTCATGGTCGCCAGGGATGGAGCAATAGATTGCGTACAGTCTCAGGCTCCTACTCCTCTTCAACCATAGCAGCTGTGCCTTTCTGTTTTACTTGAATAAAGACTCCTTAAGCTTCTAAGGTTTCAGTGCCACTAGTGCAGTGAAAAAAAAAAACACAGATCTGAGAGTGAGGACATTTGGAATATAAACCTATTTCTACTTGACCTGGGACAAATGGCTTCCTTTCCATGAATCCCACAACTTCCCAGCTCTGAAAGTAAAAGCCAACTCAACTCTAATGTTGCATGAATCATAGTATTACGGAGAAAGTCTGGGATTACTAGAAAAGGACGTAAACTACTTGTACCTCTTCTAAATTCTTCCCTCCCACTCTGAGACATGTGACCATCCTGCCTTAGCATCTTACGTGATGAGCTAGCACAGGCATGCCCGCCACTTCCAGCTAACTCCCTCAAGTCAAAATACATAAAAACACATCGTCCCACATACATGAAGATTGCACATAAGACATAAGAACTCTGCTTAAAGATCCATAGGCTCAGAGAAAGTACAAGGTGGAAAGCCACATTCTCTACTAATTATTTTGAGAGTGGAAAATGTCTTACTTTCTAACACTTAGCAGAGGTCTTATCATGTACTAGGCACTTAATAAATGTTTACTTATAACTTAGTGTTCATCCGATTTTAGGCCAAAGACCGTACAGACTGTTAATGTAACCTTCTTGAGAATAACTCATATCTCCTTTTTCTGAGTAAATAAAAATGAGTTTGCAAAACACCCCATCTATATGGCAAGACTCATACCTTAAGAATTCAAGCCCCCAAAAGGAAACTGATAAAATGTCACATAAATAACTAGGAGGACTCACCTGGACCACTTGCCATAGAAAATCCTGCCTCCATCCTAACGGAATTTCCGGGTGCCATGGGTCCATTCATTCTCACATCTTGGCTTCGGTTTTGACCCAAAGCCAGGTTGATAGCACCTTCCCCTGAAAATGACAGTAAAGTTATAAAATGGAAATAGCCAGAGTAAGATGCAGATTTAGTTTACAGGCAGTTACATAAGAATTAATTTTCTGTTTTGAAGAATTATACTAAGTTTACCACTACAAAAAGGAATAACTCAGTATTACAACCCTAACCCTAATCCCTCATTATGTAGCTCAGTCTGGCTCTCTGAATACACGAGACTGAAATCCTAGCCTGTGTAGTTTGCTCCATCTAAGCAAGCACAGGGAGATCACAGTCAGGTCTCACAATCATTAATAAAGTTGCTTAGTGTCAGAGAGCTTCAAAGTCTCAATGTTTCTTTTTTTGTGACAGGGTCTCTCTGTGTAGCCTTGGCTGTCCTGGACTCCCTCTGTAGACCAACCTGACCTTGAACTCACAGAGATTTGACTGCCTCTGACTCCCTCAGTGCTCGGATTACAGGCATAAGACAGTGCACTTGGCTTTGAACATTTATTTTCAACTGGCCCATAAATTGTGTGTGGGCAGACACAGGACAGAGAGATAGATGGGGACAGGAAGAAACTGTCAGAAACTCAAAATTCCTGATTTCTTTCTGGGAGTTCATAATCAGAAGATAAGAGATATAAAGTTTAATATGGAAAAAAGGCAGGGCAGTATGGGGACACTGTTATATTTGACTGTAGACTTGTGCATATTCTTTCAATATCTGCACTATAAAAAAGGTCTCCAGGAGTTACAGATATAGCCAATTGGCAGAGCCTTGCCTAGCACGCACAAAGCCCTGGGTTCTATTCTCAGCATGGCACAGACCTAGTGTGTGAGAACATGCCTGTTATGCCAGCACCTTAGCGGTGGGGGGAAGATTAGAAGGTCAAGGTTGTATTCGGCTATATAAGGCGTTTGAGGCCTATGGCTACACAAGATCCTATCTCAAACAAAAAGGAAAACACCAAGCAACAAAAGGATCCCTACAGGTTTCTGGTAGAGAAGTCATATGATGATAAGTAAAGAAGTCTCTTCTAACTACCTCTGAAACTCAAAGAACAGCATTTCAACAGGTTTTTAAAAAATCTTTAATTTGTTCATTTTACATCCTAATTGTAGCCTCCTCCCTTGTCTCCTCCAGGCCCCACCCTCCTTTCCTCAGCCTCTCTCCCCCTACTAGGCCTCAGATAGGGGAAGTCCTCCTCCCCATCATCTGACCCCAGCCTATCAAGTCTCATCTGGACTGCCTGCATCCTCTTCCTCTGTGGCCTGGCAAGGCGCCCCATGCAGGGAGAAGTGATCAACAAGTGGGCACCATAGTCTATGTCAGAAGTAGTCCCTACTCCCCATATTATGGGACTCAAAGGATACTGTACTGCCTATCAACAACATCTGAGCAGGGAATCTAGGTCCTCACATGCACGGTGCTTGGTTGGGGCTTCAGTCTCTGGAGCACCCTCCTCTGCCTGAATTTGTTGGCTCCGTTGGTCTCCTTGTGGAGCTCCTGTCCCCTCCAGGTCCTTCTATCCCCCAACTCTTTCCTAAGACTCCCTACAATCCACCTCAAAGTTTGGCTGTGAGTCTCAGCATCTGCTTTGACCCCCCACTGGGTGGAGTCTTTCAGAGCACCTCTATGGTGGGCTCCCATCCTTTAAACAGGTTTTTAATGGGCCACGTTGAGAATTGGATCCAGGACTTCGTACATGGTAAGCGTGTGCATTACATCTTCTGTACTTTTTCTTACAAGATTTATTTTATGTAAGACTTTTGCCTCCAGATAAGTCTGTGTACCACATGTGTGCAGTACCTAAAGAAGGCCGAAGAGGGCCCTGGGACTCCTGGAAGTCGAGTTATGGGTTGTGAGCCACTATGTGGACGCTGGAAACTGAACCCAGGTCTTCTCAAGAGCAGCAAGTGTTCTTACCTCCTGGGCCATCTCAAAATTTTATCTCATTTGAGTTTCATCCAGTAGGTAATATCACTAGGATTATTACATTAAACAGACTCTAAGAAGCCGGGTACGATGGCACACGCCTTTAATCCCAGCACTCAGGAGGCAGAGGCAGGTGGATCTCTGTGAGTTCCAGGCCAGCCTGGTCTGCAAAGAGTCCAGGACAGCCAGGGCTGTTACACAGAAAAACCCTGTCTCAAAAAACCATGAAAAAAGAAAGAGATTCTAAGAAAACGTAAATCTTACTTGGTTTAATGAAAAACAGCTGCTGAGCCAGGTGGTGATAGTACACGCCTTTAGTGCCAGCACTCAGGAGGCAGAGGCTGGTGGATCTCTGTGAGTTTGAGGAGAGCCTGGTCTACAGAGCTAGTTCTAGGGCAGCCGAGGCTACACAGAGACCTTGTCTTGAAAAAAGAAAGAAGAAGGAAAAACAACTTCTGAAACATGTTTCAGAGTGCTTCTTGCCCATATTCACAATTTGGACTACCATAGTACCTTCCAAAAAAGACACTTCCATCTTGTGGACAGTTTAAAAATTCTCCACTGGCAGGAGACTAGGGAGATAGCTTAGTTGGTAAAGTGTAAAGTGATTGCTCAGGACCTAAATTTGATTCTTAGTAACCATTTCAAAACGCCTGGAGTGGTACATGGACCACAACTGTAATCCTAACACAGGGGAGGAAGAGACAGGAGGATCACCGGAGTTCAATGGCCAGCCAAGCTGGCCTAATTGGCAAGTCCTAGGTCCAAGTAAAAGGCTTTGTCCCAAAACACAAGGTAGGGCTAGTGAGATGGCTCAGAGAGTAAAGGCATTTGCTTCTAAGCCTAGTGATTTGAATTTGAGCTCTAGGACTTACATGGTAAAGCAAAATAATTGGATCCTCTAGGTTATCTTCTGACCCCTATACACACACACACACACACACACACACACACACACAATATAAAAATATTTTTAAAAAGGAGAAATTATATTGCATATTTGCCCATAGTTGATGTTTATATCAACTATAAATGTGATTCACATCAGCGTGGTGTGGTAGCGTATGCAATCCCAGCATTCAGGAGGCAGAGGCAGGTGGATCTCGGAGTTTGAGGTCAGCCTCAACTACAACTACAAAGTGAGTCCAGGACAGCCAAGGCTACACAGAGAAATCCTATCTCAAAAACAAACAAACAAAAACCAAAGAAAAAATTAATTCACATCACAGAGTTGTCCTTATTAAGACCATGGGCTCATCTGAGTACATAACAGCAAGGAGCATATTTTATTTGTAATGATATACCAGCTGGTAAAGCAAAGTGATGCTATTATATCCTCCTTTTGCTTTCACACAACATTTTTCTAAAGAGACTAACATGGACCAGACCGATCCCCTTCCTCCTAGCACTTATTCACAGAGCGTGGAGGGATAAACAGTAACCAGACAGCCGCTCTAAGGGAGGTGTGAGATGAATGCTCTGCATGAAAGGGACTTTTCTTACAGCACAGCAAGAGCCTGAGTCAGCAGAGACTTAAGGCTGAAAGGACGACCTTGAAGAATGGAAGGATATGGACAGTACTCCACACACAGAAGGCGGCTGCAAAAGATGTGTGGTAGAAGGGACAACTGTGTGCTCAAAGAACCAAATAAAAGTGACCTTTCCCAGTCTGTTGTAGAACCTTGTGTGGCCTGTGGCCTTGGTCCGCTGAGATGCTTCTAAGCTTTCTAAGAATGCCTGGGTCCCCATGAAACCCTATTATACCCAGGTTTACCAGGAAATTAGGGTAGGAAGGGAGTTAATGACCCTCATCCTTTATAAAGTCAGGCATGCACCTGGCCTGCACCTGCCGATGGCCATCATTAATCACTCCCTGAGTCCACTCAAGATGAATCACGTCAGCTAAGCCTAAGCAAACTGTGTTAAATGGACACGGAACATCACAGTATACTTGCCAAACTACCATTTACAAAATGGCATTAATAAATGTATGTGAGGGGGAAAAAAGTACCAATGAAAACTAAAGACCCAGAAAACAGAGAGCTAGGGAGGGAAATTAACTAGCCTAAGACTTCAGACTGTGCAAGCCATGAGGTCATGTGGAGAATGTGGCCTACATTCTGTGAGGCAGCAGCAAGCATCACAAGAGCTTTAAGCTTAGCTGGATGCTATGTATGCATTAGACTGAGCATATTTTTACATTTAGAGGGTCACTCCAGCAATAAACACTTAACAAAAGACTGTTTAGGACTCCCTAATCTGCTAGATGAATAAAGGAAATAGTAAAGTTATAAAGGGAAGCCAATTAAAATGAGATTATGTTTCAAAAGACAAGTCACTTCCTGGCAGGGTATGAGTAAAACTCCAAGTCTGAGACTGAAGGCCAGCAGAGCCCAAGGGCAACACCCTCAACCCTCTTTATTCTACGGTTCTGCGACACGAAGTACAGAACACACAGCTGCTGCAGAGTCTCACACATAAGAGCAGAGGAGTGGGCAAGACTGCGACAGTATGTGTGGGGCACAACCATAACTGTGTCCGGCACAGACGGCAGGGCACACGGCAGGGCAATGCACCTTCAATCTGGACGGAGAGAATCCCCAGGTCCCGAAGCTGCTGGTTGTTGCTCTGAGCCAGGATTCGTAGCCGCTCCGCCGCTTCCCGGGGGATGTTGAATGTGACTCGCACGCTGTTCCAGGGCTCCACTTTCTGTACCTTTAGCTTGCTGGATTCTTGGTCATGAAGGAAAGAAAATAACATTATCAATTTTGTAGGCACTAGAGGATGTGCAACTAAAAAAACAAAACAAAAATTCCTATTTTAAGTAAGAGTCCACTAAAGACCAACAAACTGAGGGAGGAAAACATGCATTTGGCAAGTCAGCTTCCTTTAGGACAGAAAAACATTTGGCACTCTGCAATCTAAAACTGACAAACTCCTGGACATATTCTTAATATACAAAAGCTAACTTATTCTGGCGAAAGTGTGTGTCCACAAGCGAAGGACTGAAGTTATACCTGACATCACATACAAAGAGTAACCAAAAATGGAACAAACACTTAAATATAGACCTAAAACTCTTAGAAGAAAATGTATGACAAGTCTTCACCACTTTGGATTTGGCAGTGGTTTCTTGGATAGAGCAGCAAAGGGTCAGGCAACAAAAGAAAAAAAATACAAACACTGGACTTTTTTTTTTTCCCTGAGATATTGGTTGTCTGTGTAGCCTTGGCTATTCTGGAACTCACTCTGTATGTAAACCAAGCTGGCCTTGAACTCACAGAGATCAACCTGCCTCAGCCTCCAGACTGCTGGGATTAAAGGTGTATGCCTTTACTTTACACTGGACTTGCACTAAAAAGCATTCTCATGTGGTTAGATACCATATCACATTAAGATGGCTATTATAAAAATAAAATATAGCAAATGTTGGCAATGATAAAGGAAAATTGGGGAGCCCGGTGCGCTAATGACGGAATACACAAATGGTACAATCTCCTGAGAGAACTAAATGGTGAGAAGTTACGACATAGCAGGATATGGAAGGGTATGTCCACGTTTACAGCAGCATTATTCATAACAGCTAAGACATGGAAGTAATCCAAGTGCCCAGCAACAGATATTCTGTAGAATATTTGGCCTGAAATGGGAAGGAAATCCTATCATGTGCTATAACATGGACAAACACTGAGAATACTATGCTAAATGAGATAAGGCATAAAAATACATGATTTTGGTTATATGACATAGATATAGTCAAAATAAAGAAAGGAGGCTGGAAAGTTAGAGAGTTGGCTGCTCTTCCAGAGGATTGAGGTTCAGTTCCCAGCCCGCACATGGAAATCACAACTGGCTGTAGCTCTGGTTCCAGCAGATATGATGCCCTCTTCTGGCCTCCATGGCAATGCATGCATTTACATACATGCAGACAAAATAACTATACACATAAATAAATCTAATTTTTTAAATTAAAAAATCATAAAAAGTATAATGGTACTTACTAAGGGCTGGAATAGGGAGGCAATGAGACGTTATTATGTAATAGGTACAGATTTTAATTTTATAAGAAATGGCTGCTAGTGATTGTTGCATAATACAATTGTATAAGTGTCATTGAGCCATATATAAAAATGGCGAAGATCACAAATTCCACTGTATGTATTTTACAATTAAAGAATTAAAAAGTTAACTGAGGCAGTAATATTGCTTATAATTACATTTTACGGACAAGGAAGTAAATAAAAGTTATCTGGCAACTCCAGACAGATGTTATTAACTCAGATCAACTAAACAATTTATACTCTTTATTCAACACTCTCTCTCCCTCCCTCCCTCATTTCTTTTGAAACATGGCTTCTCTGTATAGTCTTGGCTGTCCTAGAACTCACTCTGTAGACCAAGCTAACCTCAAACTCAGAGATCCACTTGCCTCTGCCTCCTGACTGCTGAAATTAAAGTCATGCACTACTGCCAAAATTACATCTTTTAAATATTAATAAAATGGCCATATAGCACTAAGGGAGGCAGAGGCAGGTAGATCGCTGTGAGTTCAAGGCCAGCCTGGTCTAGGACAGCCAAGGCTACACAGAGAAAGCCAGTCTCAAAAAAAAAAAAAATAGAGAAAGAAAGAAAAGAAAAGAAAAAGAAAAGGCTATATATGTAATGGAATCTTTGGTTTCTTTGTAAACTCAGTTATGTTATGTAAATATGCTTTTTGTTTTAATTCCAAGTGTGGGGTTTTAGTTTGGGCTTTAGTTTGTCCACAGCTGGTAATTGTCTCAGTTTCAAAGCATGGTCTTTGCCAGCTGGGAACAGCCTGAAAGAGCAGAGAGAGAAGGTGTGGCATATGGAGGTGGCGTGCAGCAGTTTGGAGAAACCAGAGACCGGATTCTGGTGTGGCGGACAGAGAGAAAGGTTTCAACAGAGAGAAAGGTTTCAACGCAGTGGTTCGGAGGAGGCTGCTTGCTGCGTCTGCTGTTGAACGGAGACTGCTATTTCCCAAAAGAGCCCAACTGACCTAAACAGTTGGGGGAAGCAAAGGGGCCTGCACTCCCTCTGCTCACTAACATTCTTTCTCATTCCCAAGGTAAAGGGGTTGATGGAGGGAGGTAGAGGCTTCAATGCCCCAAATAAAGTAGAGTCAAAAATCAAGAATCAACACATGCAGGAATATGTTTTCTCAAAATCCAGACATCTAAGAAGAGAATTCCTTCCACTGAAGCCCCTTCCAGCTCTTAAACGATTTGATACTAAAGACTAATACAGAATTCACTTGCTGTAATGTAAAACAACCAAAAAACAGTGCTTGCTAAGGGATGGGATTAATATACTCACAAGATTTAAAAATGGTTAGACAACGTTTAGTAAAAGTTTTCTTATAGGTAAGGAAACTGAGGCCCAAAGAAAGGCTAAGTGATCTGTCCAGAAACCTATGGCTACCGGGTGAAATCAGAGAAGGCATTAGAACCTACTCCAAGTCTTACGCCTATTGCTTTTCCATGGCACTTGGAGACATGTCTCCAAACACTGAAAACCTTCGGGTCCTGGTTCCACAGGACAGATAGTGTGTTTATATGGTTTTAGTGCTACGTAGCTGCGTGCGTGTGATGGCAACGCAGTTACACTCTACTAGCAACTCTTACAACTAAGCAAGGCAGCCTACGCTTGTAGCCCCAGCATCAGGGTTGTGGGCGTAACTGTGCCAAAGGCAGCCTGGGCTCATTACTGCTTTAGAGAGAAAACGAAAGGCTTTAAAATTTCTATCATACCTGAGAATATCCATCAAAATGTTTTTGAATCAAAAATACAATCTGGGTTAGTGCGACGGCTCAGTGGGTAAAGCTACCTACCACTAAGTCTGATAACATGAATGTGATCCTTGGTTCCTACGTGGTGGAAAGACGTATGCACTATGGCACATACCCACCCCACAGGCAATAAAAACGTAATAAAGGCTATAACCTCAGTGTCGAGCAGTAAAACCTGACTTCTTTCTAAAACACAAACTAAAAAGTAAAGAAAATAGATCAGCAGTGGGGCGCACATCTTCCATTCCAGCACTCAGGAGGCAGAGGCGGGTGGGTCTCTGAGTTGGAGGCATGTCTGGACTACGAAGTGAGTTCCTGGTCAGCCAGGGCTACGCAGAGAAACCCAGTCTCGAAATACATACATACATACATACATACATACATACATACATACATACACACACACACACCTAACTAATTAACTCCTTAAAATAAAAAAGATGATGACAACAACAGACATGCTAATACGGAAGGGGCAACTCTTCAAATTCTACATTTGCACTTAAAATCAGACTTCCAATCTTGTAGAACTGACATAACCATGAAAGGAAAGGGCAAACAATTCCAAACAGCAACAAGAAGGAAGGAAGCCAAAATTAAGGCAATTACCCATGTGTAATAAGTTGGGCACGTTCTTTAATATTGTATCCAGTTTCCAGTTGAAGTCTTTGTCATCTATATTTCCTTTGAAGGCTACAAAAATTGTGGAATCCTCCAAAATACTATCACTTTTTGTGTCATCATCTTCTAGTCCAGAGTCAAACTCCATCTCTGAGTCTCCCATTGTTGATGAACACAAGGAAGTATAGATGTCTTCGAAGTTTGGAAGGTCATCTAAAACCATGATGTATTATTCCAGAAGTATATGCAAAGTAAACAGCAAGAAAACCTTCAAAAAGAAGAGGATGAAGAATATTATAGCATGCCATTATATACTCAATATATAATTTTTAACATACCATCATCTGTACTTCTGAAAAAGATCTAACTCGTTTACTACATAAAATTTTCTTTCATAATACTATATGATGCTTTTTTGGGTAAGATTAGAATATTGAGAGAAATATATGAAAGGTCACAGAAACATACAAGCTGAGTCCACATGTGCAGTCTCAGCAGGAAGGTCACAAGTTTGAGCCCACCATGGGCTGCAGAGCCAGAATCTTGTCTCAAACAACAGCATTAAGAAAATCTCTTATAAAATAACTATACTTACTGTCCAGCTACATTAAAAACTCTTAATAAACATTAGAAGTAAATAAAATGAATAAAGATTTTTAAAGCTAAAAATGCTGCTGCTTAGCAGAAAGGACAAAGACTCAAAACTGCCTAAAAAGCTTATTTATTTAGCAGCCATTTCAAAGCCATTTTCTTTCACTGAAAGAAAAATAACCTAGCCAGGCAGTGGTGGCGCACGCCTTTAATCCCAGCACTCGGGAGGCAGAGGCAGGTGGATCTCTGTGAGTTCGAGGCCAGCCTGATCTACAAAGTGAGTCCAGGACAGCCAGGGCTACACAGAGAAACCCTGTCTTGAAAAGAAAAGAGAAAGAAAGAAAAAATAACCTAATGATGTATGTCATGGTCTTAGTAAAACAAGAACAAGCCAAGCCAAAATTAGTATGTGGAAAACCATAACACAGACTGGTGAGACAGTTAAGCAGTAACTGTATTGCTTCTAAGCCTGTGAAACCAGGAGATGACTTTGCAGGTAGCTGTGATTTCTACCAAGCTTGACGATGAGTTTGATCTCTGAGATCGACATGGTGGAAGAAGAAAATCAAACTGCAAGTGGTTCTCTAACCTACACACACACACACACACACACACACACCCATCAAGCCCATTCACACAAACAAACAAACAATAAATAAATGTTTAAACTTTTTTTTCAAAAAAGAAAAGACAAAATAAATACTAGGACAGGTGTTAATGAAATGGAGTAAAACAAATATACAAAAGATTAATGAAACTAAGAGTTAGCTCTTTGATAAGATAACCAAAATAAATAGATATGAATTAAGAAAATTAGAAGGCTGGAGATGCACCTCAGTTGATAGAGTACTCGTCTGACATGCACAAAGGTCTAGATTGGGTCTCTAGCGCCACACAGACCAGGCGCGGTGATGCACACCTGTAATGCCAGCACACGGAAGTAGAAGCAGGAGGATCTCATAAGTCCAAGATCATATCTGGCTAAAAGGGAGTTTAAGACCAGCCTGGGATACAAGAGGCTTGGTCTCAAAAAAGATTATGTATGTATGTATGTATGTACGTACGTACATACTGACAGAGACTAAACAGGAAAAGCAGTGAGATTCAGAGGATCATTAGGGAATATTATGAAAACTTCCCGTAAATTGTAAACTCTAGAAGAAATGGGTACTTTTCTCAATACACGAATTACCAAAATTGAATGAAGAGGATATAATCTTTAAAAAAAAAAAAAAAAAAGCTGACATACAGTGAGGGCTGGTGAGATAGACGGCTCAGAGAGTAAAGGCACTTGCAGCCAGGCCTGGTTACCTAAATGCCCAGACACTCCATGGAGGAAAGGGAGAGCATGTTATGTCCTGACCTCTCTACCCCCGGGCGGCACATACACATACAAACAGAAGTAAGATGTAGAGCTGGAGAGGTGGCTCAGCAGCCAGGTGATGCCCTCCTCTGGGTTCCATGGACATCCTAAACCACACATGCCAACAAAACCAAACCAGTAGGTTCTCTATATACTGACAATATGCTAGGAAACAAACCAGAGGAGAGCTGGCTCAGCAGTTAAGCACTGACCCGAGCCCAGGTTCAATTCCCAGAACCTACATGGAGGCTTTCAACCATCTGTAAGACTAGCATAGAGGGTTAGAATAAATGATACCTGTCCAGTTATTGAGCCTAAAGCCTATTAATAAATTAATAAATAAATATATTAATAAATATAATAAGTCTCTGTGTGATTTATTTGGGAGCTAGACTAGGTGATTGGAAAAAGCCTCCTCCCAAATATAACTTATCTTTATAATACACAGTACATATAAAACAATGAAATTTAAAAAGGTGGACTTAAAAACAAAACTCTTACATAAAATTTCACTCACCAAAATGTCTTGATTTTTATCACTTGTCCAGGTCATCCTCTAAGTCCAAATAAGGTAGCATCCTTAGGACTTGTATATCAAAGTAGCAGCCAAATCAGAATTCTTTTAGGAAAGAAAGAAAGAACGAAAAAAAACAGTGAGAAAAATAGTAAAACCACAGTATTATAAAGAAATTAAATAAAAAATACAAACACTGTAAGGTAAAGTCAATATGGAAACTCTAGAGGTTATTAAATCAGTTTTCGTTAGCAGTCTTAGAACGTGGTCCATGTAGAATGTAGAAGCAAAACTCAGGAACCCAAACCAGCTTCGTGTAAGGACCACACAACTGCAAAGGCTGGCTTCCCATCCCTCTCCACAGCCCTAAACCTGCCATAGCTATTTGGGGATAAATGTTTTTCTTTTAAAGGTGTTTAACATTTTGTTTATTTGTATGCATGGGTGGTTTGCATGCATGTATATATGTGCATCACATGTGTGCCTGGTGCCTCTGGAGGCCAGAAGAGGGTGCTGGGTCCTTGGAACTGGAGTTGCAGATGGTTGTGAGCTGCCGTGTCAGTGCTGGGAGCCAACCCAGGGCCTCTGAAAAAGCAGCCAACTCTTAACAGCTGAGCATCTGTCCAGCCCCACAGAATATTTTCTATTCACATTAAATACAAAACTATCATCTTCTAACAGAATTTCAAATTTATTTTTAAACCCCATGAAGTATATTTTCTCTATTTTATTCACAATATCTTGTAGTTTTAATCAACATTTTAGTTTAAATTCTAAAGCATTCTTTATAGCAAACATACACGTTATACATGAAAAATTTATTATTTTGGCATGCTTCAGAAAAAAAATCCTATCTTAACAAGATAGTATCAGACTAGAACATCTTTAACTTGCTGTTATAATTTTGTTATTGCCACATACCGACTACAATCTTTGAAACATCTATTTAGTGTGTGCACACATGCATACATGAGTCACACTGTGCAGAAGTGAGAAGATAATTTGTGAGAATCAGCTTTTCTCTTCTACCATTCTGGGAGTTGAACTTCGGTCTTCAGGCTTGGTGGCCAAGCGTCCCTACCCTCAGAAACCATCTTGCTGGCTCAATATTGATTTTATAATCTCAAATTTTTAGCTGGATATATACCTGTAGTTAATAAGCAACAACAACAACAAAACTACTGCTTAGTTACCCTTTTAATCCAAGAAAATCATACTTTTAAAGTTAGGCCATAAGGAAAACTCTCAAGATATCTAGCACAACAATAGAATACTCAATACTCTAAGAAACAATGTACTAAAATGACTCATAATAAAACCAAGAGAGATCTTCCTGTCTCACAAGAACAGCAAAACCTACAGACTCAGAATAAGCAAAAATACCAAGCAGAAATGCAAAATTTCTAGAAAACTATAAATTTATACAACACATAGTAGCCCAAGAATACAGGCAAATTAATGAGGGAGAAAATTCATAGCCACAAAATATCTACATGAAGTGTGTGTGTGGGGGGGGGGGTAAATAAATAACTTAAACAGCTGACTCAAAGTTAGGGAAAAAGTTATTAGAATGAGCTAATGAACTAAAAGGGAGCAAAATGAATACATCAATTAAACAGAACTCAATTAGAAAACAGAAAATCACTTATGGGACATACATGCAATCAGCCCTTAGCAGACAGAGGAAAGAAGAGCACAATTAAAGCCATTCTGGGCTATATATCAAGACCCTTACTTAAACAACTAAGAGAAGGCCAGGCCCATTGGCTCAAGCTGGTAATCTCAGCACTTAGGAGGGAAGGGAACACTCAAGGCAGGAGGATCAGGAGTTCAAGGCCAGCCTTGAATCAAGAGAGTCTGGAGTCTGTATTACATGAGATACTATCTCAAGTAAGTAAAACAAAAAATTCCAAGAAAACAAAAGCAGACAGGTAAATAATTAAAAAAAAAAAAAAAAAGTAAGGCAGGTCGTCACTCTACAACCAAGTCTGACCTTGAATTCTCAGCAATTTCCCTGTCTCAGTTTCTCATGTGTGGTGATTATAGCATGCGCACTCATGCCTTTCCCCAACACCTTTACACCGGGAGAATTTTTTTTTAACAGTTAAATAGCTAGTTAATTTAAGAAAGTAAAGAAGGGGCTGGAGAGATGGCTCAAAGGTTAAGAGCGCGCTGTCTGTTCCTCCAGAGGTTCTGAGTTCAATTCCCAGCAACCACATGGTGGCTCATAACAATCTATAATGAAATATGGTGCCCTCTTCTGGTGGGCAGAATGCTGCATAAATTAATAAACCTTTTAAAAGAATAAAGTAAAGAAGGAAAACAATAAACCAGGCAGTAGAGGTACATGACTTGAGGCTAGCCTAGTCTACAGATGGAGTTCTAGGATAGCCAGGGCTAACACAGAGAAAAACCAATGCCCCTCCCCCAAAAAAAAGAAGAAAAAAGGAAAAAAAACAACAAACATCATGACAGAGCAACACAGAAAATTCAAAGGATTGCTAATACACTTTTTAAAAGGATTTCTTTAATTTTATACAGTCCTCTGCCAACAGGTAACACCTGCCGCCAGAAGAGGGCACCAGATCTCATTATAGATGGTCGTGAGCCACCATGTGGGTGCTGGGAATTGAACTCAGGACCTTTGGAAGAGCAGAGCTCTTAACCTCTGAGCCATCTCTCCAGCCCTTTGTTTTGTTTGAGACAGGTTTCTCTGTGTAGCCTTGGCTGCCCTCAAACTCAGAGATCCGCCTGCCTCTGCCTCCCAAGCACTAAGATTAAAGGCATGTGCCACAACGACAAGTTACAATATAAATATTTTTATGTTGGAAGCATAGCAAGAAGGTCCTTATGCCCAAAGATCTCCTGGGAAACTAGGATGCTAAGCACTCATTGGCTTTCCAATGAGAAAGATGTAAAACTTGTTCTTACATCCAGAAGGCTGGGAGTTGGAAGCGATTAAGCCATGGTCAACATTACCTGTTGGGTCATATCAAGATCCTACAACCAGGACCAGAGGTAGATAGTAACCTAAATGACCCTTATAGCTAGGGGCTCCCCAAGTTCCCACAACCAGGACAGAGATACCTAGTGGTCTAAATGACCCTTACATCATCTGCATAGCCAGAGGCTCTTCTAAGCTCCCACAACCAGGACCGGAGGTGGCTAACAGCCCAAACGCTCCATGCTATCTGTATGATGGAGACGGGACCAGACCCTTCCTAGTCAAGCTAGTGCGGGTAACCAACCTGTCTCTAGAAACCATCTTCTTTCAAAAAATGACATGTGCTTTGAGTTGAGTTTCAATGTAATTATGCTTCCTTGGGTACCAGAAATTATATTATGAAAGGAAAATTTTTTCCAAATTATACAGTCTTTAAAATGGAATAAGCCACCTAGCACCAGACTCCCCAGAAGTCTTCATCCAGGTTGATGAAGTCTATCTGAACCAATTTTTCATTCTCACCTCTTGACAGTTGTTTCCCTACTATGATGGCCTGCAAGGTCCTTCTTACCCCAAAGTACCATATACAAACTTAATTTAAAAAAAAAACAACACACAGTTATTTAAAGAACACAGAAGTCTTATGGCCTGAAGCTGTTTCAGAGTATACATGTATACATGGAAATTTTTTAAAACTACATGTATTATTTTGTATGCATGTGGCCATACTCATGCCACGGCACTCACAGGGAGATGAGAGGACAGCTTCAGGGCGTCAGTTTTCCGTGGTTCTGATGACTGAATGCAGGCAACCAGACTTGGTAGCAAGTACTTTTACTAAATGAGTGATTTGTACACAATATGTAGCTATAGATAATTTTTTATATTGTTTGGTCTTACGCCAATGTGTAAGATCTAAGTCAAATTTTACATAGACTTTGCCAGCACTTTAAAAGAATAATAATGCATCATGATTAAGTGAGTTCGTTGTTAGAATTCAAAACAAACTCAATATCAACAAACTGAGGGGAATGTTGTGTGATCATCTCCTTTAGTGTAACACACCCTGTCTCCAATACTGGGCACTGAACCCAGGGTTTTATACATGCATTTTATTTTGCCACTAAGTGATTTCCTTTGCCCTCTGCTTTTGTTTTTGTTTGTTTGTTTGTTTTTGTTTTTTGTTTTTGGAGGAGGGGGCAGATACTATAGGATAGCAATTTTTTTATTTAGAGACGAAGTCTCACTATGTGGCCCTGGCTGGCCTGGAACTCATTAGGTACACCACAGCCTGGCCTCAAATGAGCAGATCCACCTGCTTCTGCCACCTGAATGCTGGGATTAAAGGTGTGTCCCACCGTACTGGCCTAGGCTGGGCTAGAATGTGTAGCTCAGGCTGGCCTTGAAGTCTTGATCTGTAGCCTAAGCCTCCAGCACAACTTGATTGTATGCCACCTCACCTGGATGACTTAACCATTCATTTTTGGTACACACACATGCACACACACACACACATGCGCGCACACAGCTTTCTGTCTGTAACTCAGCAGCAGAGTGCATGCACATGTGAAGCAGCACATACATACACATCAATAGCTACAAGTCAGAGGTCTGCTTCATGGAGGAGGCTGGGGGTCTATCAGAGAGCACAGAAAGAATGTAAAACTAAAGAAGGCAACACACTTGTATTCTTGAAAGCCAAACAAACAAAAGAGAGATAAGAAAGTTTAGCAAAGCAGCACAAGGCAAAATTAATATACAAAAAACATAGCATGTATTACCCATATATTCATCACAGGTAGAGAAAGATCTCTCTTTTTGGGTTTTTTCGAGACAGGGTTTCTCTGTGTAGCCTTGGCTGTCCTGGACTCCCACTGCAGACCAAGCTGGCCTCGAACTCACAGTGATCCACCTGCCTCTGCCTTCCGAGTGCTGGGCTCACTCGCTGGACTAAGATCTCTTTTTTAAAACAGCAACAACAAAGTTAAAAACCTAAGCCTCATTGGCCTTCAGAGGGCCAGGTTCGGTCCCAAGCACTCAGAGTGGCTTGCGGCCGTCCATAACTCCAGCTCCAGGAGATCTGAAGGCCTCTTCTTCACACACACCATCAAAGAAGATACACACGCACACACAGCAAAGTATTTATATACATAAAATTTTTTCTTATATACTTAATGAAGGACAAAAAAAATTTAAAGGCGTGGATAAAATGATGCCTTCATGGTTAAAGATTATTATGTGTCAAATTGTCCTAATTTATAATTTTCTTTTTTTGAGACAGGGTTTCTGTAGTGTAACCTTGGTTGTGCTGGGCTTGCTTTGTCAACCAGCCTGGCCTCAAACTCACAGATATTGGCCTGCCTCTGCCTCCCAGAGTGTACAGCTCCTAACTTATAATTTAATAAGACAACCTGACTCAAAAGTTTATAGGAAAACTCTGAAAAATCAGATTATAGAAAGGGATTAGGATTAAGCCTTATCAGACTAAACTGTGTTACCAGGGGCTGCGGAGATGGCTCAGGGGGTGAGAGTGGTTGCTGTGCGAGCATGGGAATTGGACTCCAAACTCTTAGCACCATATAAAAAACTAGGCACGGCCTTGTGTGCACCTGTAGCTATAGCACTGTGGCTCCAAGTTCTAAGAGAGCTTTTCTCAAATCACTAAGGTGGAGGGTGACAGAGCAGGACAGCCAAAGTCCTCTCTGGCCTCTAGGAGAGAATGGTGCTGTGCTCTGCCTTCTACGTGGATATACAGCACCCACACACATCGTATTCTTAATACTTAAAACCACTATGAAAATTATATAAGTAGGTGAGAGATTAATAGAATTTTGGAATTTTACTATCTCATAATGGTGAAGAAAAATAATTTCCTTTTATGATATTGGGAAAAGGTAGCCATCTAGAAGAATAATAAAATTAGATTTCTCTTACTACACAAGGTAACTATGAACAGGCCTAAAACTTCAAATACAATAAATGAAATTCTACATTTTAATATTATAGAAGCACAGAAAAATACAACTTTCAAGAAGGAAAGGTTTTTCTAATGACTCCAAGTCTAAAGGCCTGTAAAGACTGATCAAAAATAAACAAATAGCTAGGCATGGTGGCACACATCTTTAATCCCAGCACAGGAGGCAAGGCAGTGGATCTCTGTGAATTCAAGGCCAGAAGGCTACATTTGAGAGACCCTGTCTTTAATAATAACAAAAACAACACACACACACACACACACACACACACACACACACGCACACACACTTCACTGAGATAGAGTTTGTATCTGTCTGCATAATAATGAAGCTGATTGGTGATGACACAGAGAAGTAGGTAACAAAACTATAGCTAAAGACACTAAAACTTCTGACATCTATAAGGCAGCTTGTTGTTGGGAATTCTAAGATATATATATATACATCTTATGTATGTACACACATACATACATACATACACACACATACACACTAGGGGGACAGGACAATAAGAAAGAAAGACCCCCACCTGCAATCATTATCACCAACAGAAAAGCAACCCTCAGGGCGGAGAGTGTTCTCTTAGCCTGAGCAAGGCCTTGAGTTCAAACCTCGGCACTACAACAAAAGCATAGCAAACAGTGGGGATGGGGAGGTGTATGCAGGCATGTAAATTACATGCACATGTGTTTATATATAAAATAAAAAGAGCAACAATTTGAACCAATTACTATGTCTAAAAATTGACACAGGCTATGATCAAAATTCAAGAACCCCATTGTAAAGACAAGTTTAAAGAACCCACTGAGCTTGTCTGTCAAATGATGCAGCTGCTTAGTG
Organism: Acomys minous; assembly: GCF_964271855.1. Classification (NCBI taxonomy): domain Eukaryota; kingdom Metazoa; phylum Chordata; class Mammalia; order Rodentia; family Muridae; genus Acomys; species Acomys minous. Next base: position 79,641,896 of record NC_140485.1, on the reverse strand, counting down.
ACGACAGAGAAGTGAGTAACAAAAATGGCTACAGGCACTAGACCTTCTGAGATCTATTTGGCATCTTGCTGTTGGGAATTCTAAGAGCATCAGAAAGGGTCAAATAATTTAATTTGGAGGTTTTGTCTATGCTTCTATTCCATTCCAAAATCATAAACAACTGAGAAATTCACCTCTTCATCCAGTTAACCTACATTAAAATAACATAACCCACATAACCTAGACGCCAACCTAGTTAACCAACATGCCAAATGCAGCTTTGCCAAAGTGAAATATTTTGTTGCACGCTTAGCTCAAGATAACTGCTTTTTTTTTAAAGTAAAGTTTAGTCAGTGAGATGGCACAGTGGGTAAAGGAGCTCACCACCAAGCCTGAGCGGCTGAGTCGATCACCCTGACAGTCAGATGGTAGAAGGGGAACATCAGCTCCTCCTCTAACGCACACATCCCGGCACTCTCACATCCACATGCATCTACACTTATCATAAATGCTTAAAAACATTACGTTTATGGACACAGCTATAGTTTCTGGTTTAGTGTTTGTCTAAAACACGTATGAGGTACTAGGTTCAACTCCCATTACTGCCAGAAAAAAAAAAATTAAAAAGTTTATTTCTAATTCAATTCTTTTAGTTGAAACTAAATTTTTAAAAAAATCAAACTTTTATTTTTATTCTACAGAATTGACAGACCTGTTTAAGAACTTTCTGACCACTCTCAGAAAAGGTAGTCAATAGGACCCCTCTCCATTCCTCCCAGGACCTAGACAAAAGGGAAAAAGAAAAAAGAGGAAGAAGAAAAACATCAGAAGACTAAACAAACCCGGTAAACAGCATCTAAGTAAATGATGATGAGTGTCCAATCCCATCTATCATTATTTCTGTTTTTATTCTAGAAAGAGTTGTAAAAAAAAAAAAGGCATATAGTCTCTTAGTACAGTGGTTTTTAGCAAATAAACTTTATTATTACCAAAAATACTCAAGGTATTTTCAAAAAAGCTGTATAACACCTTCTTATATGCATATAAATTAATTTTATAACTCATGATCTTTACAGTTTGTGCCCTTTTCCTAATGCATATTATACTCAAATTAAAATACTTAAAACACAGACACATTGAGGATAGCCTGGGCTACACAATGTGTTCTAGGCTAGCCTGTGAACTACACTGATACTCTGTCTCTCAAAAGAAGGAGAGAAGAAGAGGAAGGGCACAGGAGAAGGGGAAGGGAGAGAGGGGAGAGGGAAGAACAGGGAGAGGAGGCAGTAAGTGTTTGTCCAGGGTAGAGTCCCTGAAAGAGTTTCATTATGAGCCAGGTACGGTGGCACTAGGGAAGGCAGAGGCAGGCCAATCTCCGTGAGTTCGAGGCCAGCCTGGTCTAGGACAGGACAGAGAGTCTAAGACAGGACAGAGAGTCTAAGACAGCCAAGGCTACACAGAGAAACCCTGTCTCAAAAAAAAAAAAAAGTCCGAAGGAGTATGCATCAGAATCTCACAGGTTAGCTGATTTGTTCCAGCCTGCCCATACAGTTGGTATCACGGCTCTTCTGTTTTAAATTGCAAATATGTTAATAACATCATACATTTTAATTTAGCACTTACTCTATACTCTGAAATAATTATTTTATAATAACAACTGCAAAAACAAAGAAACAAATGCATAGAAATAAAGATGTCCCAAGTTTACAATTGTTCCCTATTATAGATGCCATGCATGGAAATGGAAACATTTGCTAACCTCATTATTCATTTTTCAGTAAGATCAGCTAGTGTTCATATTAAGAAAAAACAGCTTTATTTACTGTTTGTTTATTTAGACAGAATCCAGCCATAAAGCCCAGGCTATCCTAAAACTCAGCCTTCCCACCTCAGCCTTCTAAGTGCTAGGTTATAGGTGTGTGCCACCCTCATCTGCCTTTGACTTGTACCAGTTACACTAACACACAATGCGATGTGGAAAGAGAGATAGAAAGGCTGAGCACGCCAGGGAGGCTTGGCCTTCCCATAAAGTTGTGTGAGTTGGGGCAGGACACAATTAATATGAACCAAAGACTCACTAAAGCTACATAATGAGAAGACAGATCAGCAGGGGTATATATAGCTCAGCAGATCTGCAGGTCCCTTTAGGTTTTAAAACATCCAAGGACTATAAACAAAAACATTATTCTTTACTGTGAATGGGTATAGAACTGTAATAATCTTTGTCAAAAAAAATCTCAATTCAAAGTAAAACTGAAATATACATTTAGGGATTTACAGAAGAAAAACTCTTTTTAAAAAGATTTATTTATTTTATGTATGGGTGCTCTATCTGCATGTACACCTGCAGGCCAGAAGAAGGAATCAGATCCTTGTAATAGATGGTTGTGAGCCACCATGTGGTTGCTGGGAATTGAACTCAGGACCTCTGGAAGAGCAGACAGTGCTCTTAACCTCTGAGCCATCTCTCCAGCCCCCCAAAAACTCTACTTTTAAAAACATACGTTAAACAGCAAGGCAGTGGTGGCACATGCCTTTAAGCCCAGCCCTTAAGAGACGGAGGAAAGTGGAGCTCTGAGCTCGAGGCCAGCTTGGTCTACAGACTGAGTTACAGGGCAGCCAGGGCTATACAGAGAAATATACATAGATAATATGTAAAATTGTTTGTAATGGGAAAGACTCAGAAAAATTCATTGAGTACCACATAAACAGAATATGTCATTAATAAAATTTAATTAGATATTATTTATGATTTAGAAAGAAAGGTATAATATCCTAAGAGACAAAAAAAGAAAAAAAATAGAAACCATAACTAGGTGTGGTGGAGCCAATGTGCAACTCTCTGCCTGGGAGGGAGGGGAAGGAGGCTTGTGAGTTCTAGGCCAACTCGACTAACGGGAAAAGAAGTTGTAGAATAGCGCGTAACTTTAGGGGATATGTCAGTATATATCCTGGATTTTCAGAGTACAGAAAAAGCAAAGGAGAATCACACTGGGCTATTATACTCAAATGATACAATTGGAGAAAAGGAGAGGGCCTTTTCATGGCCTACACCACAGATGCTCAGCTTGTGGCAACAAATTACTGCTTTGGGAGTTTAAAATAAAAAAGCTTTTAAGCATAAATTGTAAAAAAAAAAAAATGTTAAGCATGATAAAATAGTTACTTAAAATTGATTTTAAAAAAGTTGTTACAAAAAAGACAGCCAAATGAAACCCTTAGAGACTAAAGAATAAAAACAAATTCTAGGTGCTTTTAGGTAGACACATAAAGAACTTTTATGAATTAAAATTTTACTTTTAGGGGGCTATAACATCCTAAAGAGGATACAGCTCAGTGGGTAGAGTGCTGACCTCACGTACATGAGGTTCTAGGTTTGATCCCAGCAGCGCATAACCCAGCTGTAGTTAGTGGCTCACGCCTCTGACCCAGCTGATGCAGTGAGTGGCTCACACCTATGACCCAGCTGATGCAGTGAGTGGCTCACACCTATGACCCAGCTGATGTAGTGAGTGGCTCACGCCTCTGACCCAGCTGATGCAGTGAGTGGCTCACGCCTATGACCCAGCTGATGCAGTGAGTGGCTCACACCTATGACCCAGCTGATGGAGTGAGTGGCTCACACCTCTGACCCAGCTGATACAGTGAGTGGCTCACGCCTATGACCCAGCTGATGCAGTGAGTGGCTCACACCTCTGACCCAGCTGACGCAGTGAGTGGCTCACGCCTATGACCCAGCTGATACAGTGAGTGGCTCACACCTATGACCCAGCTGATGCAGTGAGTGGCTCACGCCTCTGACCCAGCTGATGCAGTGAGTGGCTCACACCTATGACCCAGCTGATGCAGTGAGTGGCTCACGCCTATGACCCAGCTGATGCAGTGAGTGGCTCACAACTATGACCCAGCTGATGCAGTGAGTGGCTCACGCCTCTGACCCAGCTGATGCAGTGAGTGGCTCACACCTATGACCCAGCTGATGCAGTGAGTGGCTCACGCCTCTGACCCAGCTGATGCAGTGAGTGGCTCACACCTATGACCCAGCTGATGCAGTGAGTGGCTCACAACTATGACCCAGCTGATGCAGTGAGTGGCTCACACCTATGACCCAGCTGATGCAGTGAGTGGCTCACGCCTATGACTAAAAGTGATCAATATTGTTACCAAATAATAAAATATGATACAGAAGACTCTGGGTTAGATTCCAAACACTAAAAAACAAAAACAATCTATAAAAATCTATATGTGCTGGTTGTGGTGGTGCATGCCAGTAGGATTGCTGAAGGAGGCAGAGGCAGGAGGATCATGAGTTTGAGGCCAGACTGGGCTACACATTTAGGGGTTAGTGAGATGGCTCAGTGGTTGAGAGCCCTGCCTGCTCTTCCAAAGGTCCTGAGTTAAATTCCCAGCAACCACATGGTGGCTCACAACCATCTGTAATGTGATCTGATGCCCTCTCCTGCAGTGCAGGTGTGCATGCAGGCAGAACACTCACATACATAAAAATAACTTTTTTTAAATCTATATGAATTAAGCTTGTAAAGACGGGAGTTCATTTTTGTTTTTGTTTTGTTTTTTATTGGGTTTTCTTTCTTTCTTTCTTTCTTTGAGACAGACTTTCTCTGTGTAGCTCTGGCTGTCCTGGAACTCCCTTTGTAGACCAGGCTAGCCTCAGAGATCTGCCTGCCTTTGTCTCCCCAGTGCTAGGATTAAAGGCAAATGTCCCAGCAGGGACACTTATTCTTAAATACAAAATCAAGACCTGCCTTGGCACAACCAAGGAAAAGTACCTGAAGACCATTACTGATCATACTCTGAGTGAGTCTTCACTATTTAAGTACAGTCCTGTTGTAGACAAAGCCAACAAGCTTCATGGAAAAGAGAAAACATGGCTGGTAGATGACTCAGTAGGTAAAGTGCTTGCTGTCCCAGTGGAAAGACTGAATTTGTATCTTTAGAACCCTTGTAAAAAGCTGGGTCTGAGGGATGGAGAGATGCTTACTGGTTAAAGGGCACTGGCTCCTCTTGCAGAAGACCAAGGTCCAGTGTCCAACACCCACATAGCGGCCCACAACCATCTATAACTCCACTTCCAGGTGATCTAATGCATTCTTCTGACCTCCACTGGCACCAGGCAGGCAAAATATGCACACACATAAAAACAAAAACATGACAGCACACACCTATTGTGGTTCAAAAGAGTTGTCCTCTCATAAGTCTCGGTTGGTGGCTGTTTGGGGAGGATCAGGAGGGGTGGCTTTCGTGGAGGGCCTGTGTCACTGGGGACGAAGACGTACAGCATTAGAGCTTGCGCTCTCTGCCTCCTGCTTGCAGTTCACGTGTGAGCGCTCCTCCTACTGCGATGCCTTCTGTTTTGATCACATGGCTCTAAGCCTCTGGAACCCTAATGCCACAGATAAAGCCTATATAAAGCCCATACACCAATCAATTATGAAAAGATCTAACAATGGTTTTTAAAAGGTGCTCATAAAACAGAGGGGGAATATACTATCTTCTCCTAAATAGGCTAAATAATGATTTGTTAATTTTAATTTTTTTTTTAATGAGGCAAGTAGCATACCATCTAAAATATACTGGATTTTAGAAAGGACTGCTGAATTAGATCAGCATATAAAAATCTTAATTCCAAAAATAGAAAACAAAAAATGTGCTGTGCTGGGGAGGAGAATATGCTCTTGTCTCACAGGAAACAAAAAGTGATGTATTCCATCCAAACTGATGGAAATCACATTAGACACAGGGAGATCTCCTGAAGATCTTGGCTGAAGACAGAAAAAAAGAAATCAAGAAGACCAAACAGGGCAGGTAACATAATTTGCTGACCCCTCTCATGGGAACAGATCTGAGACTGACTGAGACATGAAAATGTCACCAACCAGGACTTAAGTTATGCACAGTCAATAAATCTTTGGCTACAAAATCCTCAGGACTTATGCTATTCTTTTAAATGGCATAGATAAAAATTTATATTGCATTTTGTTGCCTTACCTGCTCGAACAGAGCGCAGAGAGTCATCTTTATCTGAACTGTGCTCTGTGCATAGTCCATATGTATATTAATATAAAATGCATAATACCGTTGAAAGTATATATATTTTGCAGAGCAAGAAGACAAGACACCGAAAAAGACAAGTAGCCCAGGAGATCGAACCTCACAGACAGCCTCAATAATTGCTTCCTCAAAAATCTATATCCTGGACAATTTCAAAATGGCTAGCTAGATTGTCCAGCATCAGACTGTTAGTCTGGACTTCAGTTAAGCTCTGAACTTTCTCAGCATTCAGAGACTGTACAGCAAAAGTTACATCTAGCTTCCCTCCCCCCTTCTTCCCCCCGCCCCCCCCCCCCCGCCCGAGACAGGGTTTCTCTGTGTAGTCTTGGCTGTCCTGGACTCGCTTTGTAGACCAGGCTGGCCTCAAACTTAAAGCAATCCACCTGCCTCTGCCTCCCAAGTGCTGGGATTCAAGGCTTCTGCCACCATGCTTGACTAAATTGTCTTGGGCCCCCAAAAGGACAATGTCCCAAATCAGCAGGAAGCAATTTAAGAAAACTACGCCCCATTCCTAAGAGGTGGTGGATGGTTTTTGGTCATTCAGTGGGTGATAGATTTTGTTATTGTTTTAAAGGGGCTGGTTATAGGGGATTGAGCCACCAGCAGAGGTCCAAGAGACATCAAGAAAAAGAGCTGGAACAAAGAAAGCTATGAAGCCCAAGTGTCTCTGGGATGCACACTGGGAGGAAATCAAATTAACTTAGAGGGTTAACAATAGAGTAAAACTACTCAGTTGTGCTGTGAAGCTTGTTAAAATAATATAATAGAGTCACAATTCTTTGTGTGATAGCCAGGTTGAAAGCAAAACCAAGAAACACAATTTTATAAAAATAACTTTAAGAAGCCAGGTGTGATGGCACACACTTTTAATCCCAGCACTTGGGAGAAAGAGGCAGGCGGATTGCTGTGAGTTTGAGGCCAGTCTGGTCTACAAAGTGAGTCCAGGACAGCCAAGGCTACACAGAGAAACCCTGCCTCAAAACTCCCCCAAAAAACTACAAACAAACAAACAAACAAAAACTTCAAGGGCTGTAGAGATGGCTCAGAGGTTAAGAGCACTGGCTGTTCTTCCGAAGGTCCTAAATCCAAGTCCCAGAAACCACATGGTGCCTCACAACCATCCATAATGAGATCTGGTGCCCTCTTCTGGCGTGTAGGCATACATGCAAGCAAAACACTGTATAAATAATAAATAAATAAATCTTTAAAAAAAAAAAACAAAACAAAAAACTTTGAACACCTAAAGCTCAAATTCTTTCTTTTATAAGCTGCCTTGGTTGTGGTGAAACTACAGCAAGAAAAAAAATAACTAATACTCTTATAGTCCCAGTACTAGGAGGTAGAACAAAAGATTCCCTGTAGTTCACTGGCCAGCTAGTCAAGCCTATCTGTGAGCTTCATGTTAAGTTAAAGAGACTGTCTCCTTGTCGTCTTCGCCATAACAACAACAACAACAACAACAACAACGATAGTAGCACTAATAGTAGTAGTAGTTGACAACGGCAGCGGCGGCGTTGTAGTAAAAGTGGAGAGCAATCAGAGAAGATACCCAGTTTGAACTCTGGCCTCCATATGGGCACACACGCCTGCATGTACTATATATATGCCCTTGCACACTAGAGAGCACATGTACCCCAACTCAGACAGGGGGAAAGGGGATCTCTCATTAGCTTGGATAGTACACAACTTTTAAAATGTTTCTAATAGTCAAATTTATTTTTTAATGTATGTGTATGAGTGTTTGGCCTACATGTTATGTACATGCACTACAAGTGTATGCCTGATGCCCACAAAGGCAGCAGAGCTATCAGAGTCCCTGGAACTGGTGTTTATGAAAAGGTTGTGAGCTGCCAGGTACTGCGAACTGAATCCAGAGCCTCTGTAAGAGCAGCAAGAGAGCTCACAGATGACCAAGTCATCACTTACTCCATCAGTCAGATCTTTTAAAGAATATGAAAAAGCTTAACAGGTCTGGAGAAAAATCAAGAGCAGCAATAAGAACTTTGAAGAAAAGTCTGAAAGAAAATGAAGAGTAATATGACAGGTTATATGCTGTCAGGTTAAACACAACACAAATTTTTTCTGCTGAAAATTCATATTTTGAGCCAGGAACAGTGGCGTACACCTGTAATCTCAGCTCTTGGGAGGCAGAGGTGGGCAGATCTCTGTGAGTTCAAGGCCACCCTGGTCTACAAAGCTGGTCCAGAACCGCCAAGGATACACAGAGGAACCTTGTCTCAGAAACAAAAACAACAAAAAAAAGAAAGTTCATATTTTGTTTTCTTGGTACTAGGGACTCAGACAGGCCCTTGAGCATTCCAAACCACCACTCTATCACTGAACTAGATACCCAGTCCCAAGGACGCTATTGCCTAGAAAACACTCATAGCTACTAATTGTGTCAATTCATATAATATCGGCATGTACACACACTGCTCTTAGCTAATGTTCACAATGGAAAAGGGTGTTTACAAATACATCATGTGGGAACTATTTGATTTGCCTTACTCTCTTCTCACTATCTAGGTCAGGCTTGGTAGAAAATAGAAATCCTCCTGCCTCAGGCTCCTGAGTAGGCATTACAGGCATATGCCATGGCACCTACCCTTGATTTTCTTAGTCTAATAAAATGCAGTTTACCTACTCTTCCCAGTTCTTCTGGCATTTGGTGGGAAATGATGGTGCTTCCCTCCCTCCCCCCGACAGGGCTTCTCTGTGTAGCCTTAGCTGTCCTTGGCTCGCTTTGTAGACCAGGCTGGCCTTGAACTCACAGAACTACACCTGCCTCTGCCTCCCAAGTGCTGGGATTAAAGGTGTGCGCTGCCGCCACCACCCTGTTGAAACAATGGTGCTTTTATATTTCCTCAAATGTTTAAAAAAATTGTCTATATTTCATAGAAAAGCCAGAGAGTCACTTTCATAAAACGTTAAGTACATATGGACAGGGCGATGGTGAGATGCTCAGTAGATAACTTGCTGCCAGCCCAATGGCTGACGTTCAATCACAGACTCTCACAAGTTGCCCTCTGGCCTCCTTATGCACATAAACAACAAAATGAATAAAGAAATGTAATTTTTAAAATGTACTAATATTGGAAGAGACAACCCAATGAACAATTTCCCAAACAGGAATCTGATTCACAAATTCATCACTATTTCTTCCCATGAGACCTCTGTTTGATCTTTAAAAAATGAAGTAAGTGGGCCTATGGAATGAATATTCAACAGGTTTAGCATTACCAAAGGCACTGGCTGACAGAGCTTCCGCTCCCTGTCTGTGTGCATACCGAGAATGCTGAAGTTAGACACTGATGTATATGGAATGTAGATAGCTATCTGCATATTTTTTAGAATAAAGTAGAAAAAGATTTAAAAATTTTTTAAAGTAAATAATATGCTAGATTATACAACAGGTACACATTGGAGCCAAAGGCAGAGAAGAAAAGAATGTAGCCACAGCCTTGGCCCAGCCCTCAAGAAGCACCCATTCGGGCTGGAGAGATGGCTCAGAGGTTAAGAGCACTGGCTGCCCCTCCAAAGGTCCTGAGTTCGGTTCCCAGCACCCACATGGTGGCTCACAGCCATCTGTAATGGGATGTGGCGCCCTCTTCTGGCAGGCTGGCTCACATGCAGGCAGAATACTGTATAAATAATAAATAAATCTTTTTTAAAAAGAAAAGAAACACCTAATCTAATGAGTAGGGAGGGAATAACCAGCTCCATGACTTCCCTTTCTTCCTGTGTTGATCCAGAACTTCACAAAAGGGCTTCTTTTCCTAACAGTTTTCATTACAACACTAAAAACTTTTCATGGCTTCCCACTGTTTACTCAATCAAGTCAAACTCCCCAGCCTGAAACAAAATCTTTCACTGGTCCTGACCTCAATTCCTGTCAACCATATGGTGGCTCACAGCCATGTATAGTGTGATCTATGCCCTTTTCTGGAAGGCAGGTGAACATGCAGGCAGAACACTATACATAACCTTTTTTTTTTAAGATTTATTTATTTAGTTGTTATTTATACAGTATTCTGCTCCCATGTGTGTCTGCATGCCAGAAGAGGGCACCAGAACAGCCAGTACTCTTAAGCTCTGAGCCATCTCTCCAGCCCTACATAATAAATCTTTTTTAAAAAGTCTTCCATGATCCAGGTATGTGGCATAAACCTGTAATCCCAGCACTCTAGAAAGAAGGCAGGAGTATCTCAAATTGAATGCTAACCAGGCCTAGAAAAAGGATGTCTCAAAACAACAAACACAACCCAAAAAGCCTTCCATGGTTCATTAGCATACAGTGCACAGGTTAGGAAGACTTTGCAACTAGACTGCCTAGATGCAAAATATTATCAATTGTTACCTATATTTCTTGCTTAGTTTACGAAAAGGGATTTTTAGAAACCAGAAGCAGCTTCACCAAGTTACCATGAGGATCAAATAAAATATTTACTACCTGTGAAATGCTCAGCACCTACGTAGCAAATAGTAAGCATGCAAAGTATGAGACTACCACTCCTTCTAAAATCTCGAAAAAAAGCCGGGCATGGTGGCACATGGCTTTGATCCCAGCACTCGGGAGGCAGAGGCAGGTGGATCGCTGTGAGTTCGAGGCCAGCCTGGTCTACAAAGTGAGTCCAGGACAGCCAAGGCTACACAGAGAAACCCTGTCTTGAAAAACAAGTATCATCAGTGTTGCTGCCATTCAATCTTCATTTCAAGCCTTATCTCCAAAAAAACACTGTGCAACAACCTGTTTTCCAGGCAAATTAAACTCTTATTTGTGTGTGTGTGTGTGCGTGTGTGTGTGTGTGTGTGTGTGTGTGTGCGTGCACGTGCATACAAGGAAAACTTTGTGTGCACGTGCACGTGCATACAAGGAAAACTTTGTTAAGTCAGTTCTTTCCTATTTTAATGCAAGTTCTGGCCATCAGACGCAGGAGCAAGTGCCTTTACCTACTAAGCTGTCTCACCGCCCCCAGACAAGACTACTATTCCCTAAGCACATGCCACCACACTCAGGATTCATCAGTCTGTAAAACAGTGTATCACCGGCAAGTACTAAGTGTTGCACCATTCTTTTTTTTTTTTTTTTTTTTTTTTTTGGCTTTTTGAGACAGGGTTTCTCTGTGTAACCTTGGCTGTCCTGGATTCGCTTTGTAGACCAGGCTGGCCTTGAACTCACAGTGATCCACCTGCCTCTGCTTCCCGAGTGCTGGGATTAAAGGCGTGCGCCACCACACCCAGCTGTTGCACCATTCTTTTTTTTTTTTTAAGATTTGTTTATTTATTATGTATACAGTGCTCTGTCTGCATGTAACACCTGCATACCAGGAGAGGGGCATCAGATAACATTATAGATGGTTGTGAGCCACCATGTGGTTGCTGGGACTTGAACTCAGGACCTTTGGAAAAGCAGCCAGTGCACTTAACCTCTGAGCCATCTCTCCAGCCCCTGTTGCACCATTCTTGAGGCTCTACTTCAACTCCTTAATTCATTATAGTCATCACACAAATTCTGCTATATTCATCTTGAAACCCTGTAGATCCTACAGTATAGAGTTCTAGTCAGTTTGTGGCATACATGTAGTCCTTAATAAAATGTTAAAAGAATGAATTCCTGCTTCCTCTCTCTTGTGGAACTGTTAAGATAGCAGCTCCATACCACAAGTTCAAAGACCTCTTTTTTGCAATATTTGTGTAAACTGGCTAGCAAGTTCTTTATCACCAGTGTGGTAACTTCTAATATAGCACAGCATCCAAAGATAGTAGATGCCTAAATGTCCATAGAGTTGAACTGAATTTTACTTTATCTTATGTTAAACTCTCATTTTACTCGTTGTGTTCAAGTACTGTTCAGCTTTTAAATATATCTTAACATTTAACCTGCCCATAAACCCAAATCTATTTTCAGTCATTGTGACTTTATCCCATTTGCTATTTCTTAGTTTAGGAAACAATATTCAAAATTACAAAAAAAAAAAAAAAAAAAAAGGAAAAAGAAAGAGTCAAAAAAAAAAAAAAAAAAGAAATCAAATGTCTACAGAACCATAAAACTAAGCTAGAGCACTGCAGATCACAAAGAGCTGCAACATGCGTCAGCCTATGTGTTTTGCTGAGTTTTTCTATGAAAGACTGACTATGAGCTTGGTGTTGACACATCTTCTAAGTTTTCAAGACAGAAATTCGGGAGTTTGTGTAAACATTTAAAGACATTAAAAATATTGCATGAGCCAAACAAAATATGTGTGAGGGTCAAAGTCAACCACAGTTTGCCAGTTTGTATCCTCTGCTACTGAAATTATTTGCAAAAGAAGAGAGGAATTCCATTCCAATGGAGAGTTAAGGCAGCCTTAGAACCAAACAGTCCCTTCCGACCACCCCAGCCTGGTTCTCAGTCACTCTTAATTGCGAGCCAAGTCTATGTGACAACTGACTGAACTACAGTTCGTCCCCACCTTGTGCCAGGCGCTCGGGAGTGAGACGTGAAGAGTGGCTATGAATAGCTATAAATAGCTAACAGTTATTGAACATTTTGTGTCAGGCACTGTTCCACGTGTTACAGGAATTAATTTAATCCTTTTAGTAACTCTATTAAGTAAGTTCTATTATCTTTATTTTAAAGATGAGGAAGCTGAGGCATAAAAGTTATATAAACCTTTCCCAGGTCATGCAATTAGTAAACAGGAAAGTTGAAACTAGGACCTCAGATTCCACCAAAAAGCTTACAAGTTGAATGCAAACGCTATTCAGTATTTGGTATTGACATAAGTGATTATATATAGATGACATAATGTAACTGCACCTCACCTCATCCCACAAAGTGGATCAGAGATTTAAGCATTAAAGGCCAAATAGTTGAGATTCTAGAAGATGATGTACACAGTAACTAATAAGGCCTGGAGAGATGGCTCAGTGGTTAAGAGCACTGTCTGCTGTTCCAAAGCACCTGGGTTCAATTCCCAGCACCTGCATGGCACCTCACAACTCTCTGTAACTCCAGCTCCAAGGGACCTGACACCTTCACACCAATCATAGAAAATAAAGTTAAATAAACTAAAAAAAAATCTTGGGGAGGAAAGGATTGATAAAATTGACATTAAAATCGCAAAGTTTTAGCAGCCTTATACAGGTTTATTTTAATTAATTTATTTAAATACTTTTATTTTATGTGTATGAGTGTTCTGCCTAAACATATATATGTGTAGTGCATATATGCAGTGCCTATGGAGACCAGAAGAGGAAAATGGATCCCCTGAAACTGGACTCTGTTGTAACTGGAAACTAACCTGGGTCATGTGCAAAAGCACTGAGTGCTCTTAACCACCTAGCCATCTCTCCAGCACCCCTCCCACTTTTTTTTTTCCAATGCAGAGGATCAAGCCCAAGTCACTGAGCATGCCAGGCAAATTCTGTCACCAAATTATGTATTCTCAACTCTCAAGAGTTTGTTGTTGTTGTTGGTGGTGGTGGTGGTGGTGGTGGTGGTGGAGATGGTGGGTTTTGAGACAGGGTTTCTGTGTGGTTCTGGCTGTCCTGGAACTCACTCTGTAGATCAGGCTGGCCTCGAACTCAGAGATCCACCAGCCTCTGCTTCCCCAAGTGCTAGTATTAAAGGCGTGTGCCACCACACCCTGCTATCTCAGAGTTTTAAAATATGTTACAAACTGAGAAATTACATTTGTAGTACATATATATGATGTATTATATATAATTGAATATGTAAAGGAACACTTTCAGAAATAATCCAATAGAAAAATATATAATCTAACAGAACAAGCCCCAGTTGAGTATAAAATGTGTAACCTAACACTACCACAGTTAACCCGTTCAGCAGATCCCAAAACAGTCAATTTGCTATGATTGAACAATAAAACATATTCTGTCACAACTGCTCAATTCTGTCACTGGAAGCATTTAAAGCCATAGATGCTATGTAAATGACTGTGGTGGTGTTTCAATGAAACATTAGTTACAAAAACAGGTGGTTGACAAGATGTGACCTATGAGCTAGTTTGGTAGACCCTAATGTAGGAAACTATGTTTCCTACACTATAGGAATGTACACTCTAGTATTTTCCACATCTTGCCCTATCTTTCATGTCAGCTGATACCTTTAACTTTTCTAACTAAAAACTATACTACATACTACAAACAACAACAGCAAAAACCCTATTACTATCTGTGACAATTTTCTATTTATCTTTATTTCATTGGAAAAAAAAATGTTTTTGACAGTCATCATCCAAACTAGAGTTTAAAATGCTTCCTTATTACTCACAGTACCAGTTATCAACACCTGGAATGCCCAATTCTGATCAATGTCCACTCTCTGAACTTTAATTTAGGCCGGTTATCATTTCTTTCTTTTCTCTTGAGTCTATGCAACATATCTCAAAAGAACATCTATTTGTGCTGGGAAGATAGCTCAGTCTGTAAAGCGCTTGTCTTCCAGACATGAGGACCTGAGGTCATCCCGGGAACCACATAAAACAAACAAAAAACCAGGCATATTGGCGCACGCTTGTAATCTCAATGCTGAAGAGGAAAAAGACAGGCAGAATCTTGAGGCTTGTTGGCCAGTTAACCTACCCTACAGGGCAAATTCCAGCCATCAAGAGACTCCAGCAATATTGCAGGGGGGGGGGGGCAGAGGGGGAGACATGGGGGGGGCAGGAGGATAGGAGAGAGGAGGAAGAGATACAGACAGACAGACGGAGACAGATGAATGCAGGTCAAGTTGAACAATGCCTGATAAATGACAACAGAGATTGAACTCTGGGTTCTACACGTATGAGCACACACATACACAGAACATCCATTCATTTCCTAAAAAATAAACCATCATATACCTCCCCTCCCAAAAATCTTGACTCAGGCCATACTCCTCAGTCAAGTCTTTAACAACCTTGTCTTATCTCTGACCATACTTGCTCCACCATATTCAAGGCACATGTCTTTGAAATTACTTCTTAGCTGGCGGTGGTGGCACACACCTTTAATCCCAGTACTCGGGAGGCAGAGGCAGGCGGATCGCTGTGAGTTCAAGGCCAGCCTGGTCTACATAGTGAGTCCAGGACAGCCAAGGCTACACAGAGGAAACCCTCTCTCGAAACACCAAAAAGAAAGAAAGAAAGAAAATTACTTCCTAATGTGCTGGTAATAGACTATATATAGGGCTTGGAAGATGGCTCAGGTGGTGAAGTGCTTGTCTCAGAAGGGTACAAGGACCTGAGTTTGCAATGGTAGTCCTTACATAAAGGCAGGGTGCTACAGTGCACATCTGTAACCCCATTGCTCGCCTGAAGCTCCCTGGCTAGTCAGCCTTGCTGAAATCAATAAGCTCCAGGTTTAGCGAGAGGCCCTGCCTCAAAGAACAAAGGGTTAGGACTGTAAAGTGACTCAGTGATAAAGCCACTAGCTGTCAAGCCTGATGACCTGAGTTTGATATTGCAGACTCATAAAAGTGGAAAAAGAGAAGTGATTCCCACAAGTTGTCCTCAGATTTCCACACACAGATAACTAAAGAACAGAAAAGAAAATATCAAGGTAAAAAAAATAGTAGTAAGGTAGAAAAGCCATCAAGTAAGACACCAAAGTCAACCTCTGGCCTCCACATGTGTACACCCTCATCCTATACACACATAGGGCCTACAGTTCAATAGTAGAGTGCTTACCCAGACTGAGCAAGGCCCTGAGTTTGATCCCTACCACCATAGTCACAAAAAGGTTATGTGTACTTATACATCAGCATAGACTTTGTAACTATTTTAATGCAATTGCTTTTTTAAATCCAATGCACTTTACTTTATACAATTAAAAACATCGTTTTCACTCGGGGAGCCAGAGGCAGGCGATCTCTGTGAGTTCGAGGCCAGCTTGGTCTATAAAGAGAGTCCAGGACAGCCAAAGCTACACAGAGAAACCCTATCTTGAAAAAAAAAATTGAGAGAAGTCTACATGCTCCACTAGATGCTACAGGGGCCGTGGCAACCACTTTGCATTATAAAGACCCAGAAAATATACCTGTAGTGTTTAAAATCCTTCCAACTTCTCTTGGTTCAAAGTCCCTCCTCACTCCTTTTGTGCTGAGGATAAAACCAAGGACCTTATATAGTATGCTAGGCAGATACTCTACCATTGAATCACATCACCAACCAATCAAAGTCTTTTTTTTCCCCCTAAATTCCTGAGACAGAGCCTTTACTCTATAGCCCAGGCTGGCTTCAAACTTGAAGCAATCTCCTGCTTCAGCCTCCTGTGTACTGAGAAGAGACATGAACCACCGCATCCAGCTTTTAAGGCTTTTTTTTGGGGGGGGGAAGGGCTCTGTATTGTCATTCCTTACTGTGTCCATTTACAGTAGATTTCAGGACCTCCTAGAACATCACAAGCACTATATAAAAATGGCATCATATTTGCATATCTCCTGTACCTGTAATATCTGATATAAATGTCACGCAAACCGTTCTTAAGCTGTCTAGTTTAAGGAATAATGACAAGAAAAAAAATGTATGTTTAGCACAGATGTAATTTTTTTTTAATGTTTTCAATTCGTGATTGGTTGAAGTTGGAGATGCAAAACTAGGGGACATTAAAAGTCAACTATATACAATAGGCTGATTTATCTCACAGTCCTTTTGAACTCTGAATTCTTTATAATAACAGAACTTAAATCAGACACGATGGAGCGCCTAGGTCTCTGTCAGGGTTCTTTTTTCCCTTTTAGGCTTTTTGTGTTCTGCTGTGCAATAAACAAACATCTAGAAAAGGAAGGGCAACTTTTTTAACTCTACAAAGGAGTTCTTTCTCGATGCTTTTTTTAAAAAAGTACCAATAGAGAAAAATCTAGGAAATATCCAATAATTGATTATCTATAGTCTTTTATATCCCACTCAGCGGTGGTACCGACAAACTTGTTTAAATAAAAATTAATGGCTCTCTAATATATGGTGCTTTTTGACTTAGTTAAACTCTGTTGAGGCAGTGAGTTGAGCAAGGAAGCAGGAGTCACCAGCAGCCCCAGTCACCAATATGTTCCGCCTCGGGAAACCAGCTACCTTTCTATGTCTCAGGCTAAAACCACTACCTGATCTGAAATCATGACGCGATCTCCAAAGCCACTGAAGTTTTTCCACGCTCATTCTTCACCATTCTAACTGGTTTTTAGCAAGACCTTTCAGATGACCTCCTCAGGTGACCCTGCTCTTTAAAGCTGCTGTCCCCTTCCAGGAAAGACACTTTGGGTCACCGCCCCCAAACAGACAGGTCCCTCCTTTTAAAGACAACTCCTTAAGCCGATGGAGGTTCTGTCCTTTCCTAACCAGTTCCACTCTTGCTTGCCGTTTGCTCTCTGTCAAGCTCCTACATCCTACCCCCACCACCCTTTCTTTCCTCTTCAAGTTCTTCCCTTTTCCTGTTGCTTACCTCCAAACGGGACTAGAGGCTCCTTGGGGCTCAAAGGTCCTGAGACCCTTGGGAGTCATAAAGACTGGACATTCAGTACCAGCACCTTTCCTGTCTGATTCTCGCGTCAGTATCCTGCTCCGATACCCGCGTTCGCAACCCCCATTTCTAAGCAATCACCTCCTTTGCACGCAAAGAACTACTCCAGCCCTGACAGCCAGGACTTGGCCCCCGAGCCGCCTCCCTCACCCCTAGGTACCACTCTGGGGTTCGGAACGCTGCGCACGGCCTAACCCAACTCCACCGCCCGCCACCCCCTCGGCCCACCAAGCCCAACGCCGGTCCCGTTCGCTGCTGGGGTCTTTTCTCCGCGCCCCCAGCCCCGACCTCACGCCCCACGGGAGCCGGCTCCGGGGCCGGAGCGCCACCCCGCGCAGCAAGCCCCTCGGCCACCCTGCACTCTTCGCAGCGCCCCGACCCCGCGCCCCGCACCCTCCCCACCGCCGACCCGCTGCACCCGCCCGCGCCCCGCCCGCAGGCCCGGGGCCCGCTCCCCAACATGGCGACGGGGACACGAGCGCGGCGGCGGGTGGGGCGGCTGCGGGCCCGGGCCGCACTCGGGCCGAGCTGCACGGCGGCCCGGCGCCATCTTCGCGCGCCGGGCCCGGGCGGCGCCTCCTCCCCACGAAGCCAACCGGGCCCGGCCCGGGACGCCCGGCAGGCCCACCCCTTACGGGCCAGCGTCGCCCGTCGCCTCACCTGAGCGCGGCCCCGGCCCTCCCGGGCGGGCCTCGCAGCGCCGGCCCGGGCCGTGCGTGCCCAGCGCCCTCGGCGCGTCCGTCCGCCGGTCCTCGCCTATGTCCGTCTGTCCGGCCGTCGGCGCCCGGCCGCCCGCAGCCCGACCCGGCAGGGCCTCAGGGAGCCGGTGGGGAGGGGGGGGATGGGCCGGACCGGGCCGGGGAGGGAGGGGGAGGGCAGGAGAGAGGGAGGGAGCACGGAGGGGGCGGGGCGGGCCCGAGGGGCGGGGCCCTGTCCACGTGACCGGGCGTCCCCTGGCGCGCAAGGTGGAGCGCGCGAGCTAAAGAGCAGGCGAGCGTGCGAGCTCGGGTGCTGGGTCCGACCTCGGTCTGCTTAGACGTCCAGCGCCGTCCGAGCTGGTGGCTGTGTGCTGGGCCATGTCAACGCTCCATGCCTCAGTTTGCTCATCCCAACATTGGGGATAACAGTATTTCCTTGCCCAGGGGCAATGGGGGAAAGACTTGGAAAGCGCTTGACACAGCGAGCTAATGGTGCCATTATTGGCATAGTGTCTAATAACAGTGGCGATGAAGATAACCTGTGTTATTCTCCTATAAATAAATATTCCTCTACTTTGTCCCACCACCACCACCTTCAGTAAGTGCTCACAAAATGTAAGTTGCGTGAACAAGTGTAGGCGGGCGTCTGGCCTCTTCTCTCTACCCTCTTCCCAAAGTAGGAACACTATCTGGATTCCCTGGATCACCCCTTAGCTTCATGATATTCTTTGCCTCTGCGTTTCAGCTTCTTCCGCTGTAAGAGGGATGCGGGTGGAGTCTTAATAGCTCCGTTGTATTGTCTCATCTAAGAGAGGGAGTCTGGAACTCTTTCATTGCACAGATATTTCTTGAGCACACACTGTGTGTGTGCAGGAGCCGCCCTCGTTAGTAATATTCCTCAGTCAGAATTCTGAGTGTGTCATTCACTCTCTTACTAAAAGTGACTCGACAGAATCTAGATTTTGTGTGTGTGTGTGTGTGTGTGTGTGTGTGTGTGTCACATGAAGCAGAAGGAAAACTATTTGAGAGGAGAAAGAGGATGGGGCGGGGAAGACTAAAGGAACGTGGTGTGGATATAAATGTGATGTGCATGTATGAAAATCCCATAATGAAACCTATTATTTTAAAAGATTTATTATTTTTGTGCGTATGGGTGTTTTACCGGTGTGTGTGTATGCATGTGCAACACATGTACGTGTGTGCAACATGTGTGTACCACACATGTATGGATGTGCGCCACACACGTGTATGCCTGGCGCTTGTGGGGGTGAGAAGAGGTATCAGATCTGGGAACGGGCGCTACAGTGAGTTGTAAGCTGCCATGTGGGTGGTGGGAATGGAACGCTGGGTCCTCTGGAAAAGGGGTGAGCTCTCACCTACTGAGCCATCTAATAATGTGTAAATGCACTTGCCCACCAAGCCTGACCACCTGAGTTCCATGCCCGGAGCCCACAGGATGGAAGAGAGAAACCGCTCCCACAAGTGTTCTTCTGACCTCTTGAGCCTGCGTATGACTACACACGTGTGCATGCATACCCACACGTGGAGTCAGGGTTTCTCTGTGTGGCCTTGGATGTCCTAGAACTGTAGTCCCAGAACTCTGTAGACCAGGTTGGCCTTGAACTCACAGAGATGTACTTGTCTCTGCCTCCCAAGAACTGGGATTTAAGGAATGCACCACCATTACCGCCCTGGTAAAAAATGTTTTTAAAATATTTCACTTTATATGTGTATGAGGTTTTGCCTGCGTGTATGTGTGTGTACTGAGTGCATGCCTGTGGAGGCCAGAAAAGGACACTGGATCCCTTGGGACTGCAATTACACACGTTTATAAGCCACCATGTCCGTGCTAGGAACTAATCCAGTACTCTCCAATCCCATACAGCCAATTTTTAATGTATAAAAAATGTAAGCCATGTCTCTTCATTGATCTTAAGCTAAAGAACAAGCAAATCTCTCCCTAGCTAGACATTGTATCACCTCCCTGGCGTAGACGTTGTATCACCTCCCTGGCATAGAGGGTGTATCACTTCCCTGGCGAACGTTGTATCACCTCCCTGGCGTAGACATTGTATCACCTCCCTGGTGTAGACATTGTATCACCAGGCGTATTTCAGGCTGGCCTTGATCTCACAGATTGACATGCCTCTGCCTCCCAAGTGCTGGGAGTAAAGGTGTGCACCGCCACTGCCTGGCTTTTTTCATTCTTTTTATGGATAAATAATATTTAATTATGTATGCATATGTAGTAGCTTCTATATCCACCTGATGGTATTCTAGGCTGATTACATAGCTTGGCTATTGTGAATAATAGCACAGTAAGCATGAGTGTGTAGGTATTTCTGTTGTATGTTGACTCAGATTCTTTAGGTATATTTACATGAGAATGCTCTAGCTAGATTATATGGTAGGCCTTTTATTGTTTGAGGAACATTCATACTGATTTCTCTTATGGCTTGATTAATTTATGTTCTCATTTTTTCATTTTATAAAAAGTTATAATTTAGAGGCTGGAGATACAGCTCAGCGGTTAAGAGCACTGACTGTTCTTTGAGAGACCTGAGTTCAATACCCAGAACCCACATGGCAGCTCACAACTGCCTGTAACTCGAAGATCTGACACCCTCACAAGACATACATGCAGCCAAAATACCAGTACACATGAAATAAAAATTAAGAAACAATAAAAATAAAGACGTTATTTTTAAAAATTATATAATTCATATAAATAAAATATAAAAATATTATATGTGTGCCTTTTTGTTGTTATTGTTGTGCTGGGAACTTGAACTCAGGGCCTTGCACATGCTAGATGCATGCTTTCCTACTAAGCTCTTTCCCCTGTGCACCTACTAAGTTGTTTATCTGATGTTCCTGTGATACCACCACCCAGATCACGTTGCAGATCAGTTCAACCAGAAAATCCCCTTCTGTTCCCTTTCAGTGAAGGTCTGTCTCATCAGAGGTAAGAATCATCCTGATTTCTAGCATTAAATTTATTTTGTCAATTCATGATTGTCTTGTAAACAGACCGTATAACATGTACTCTTGTGTGTTAGCCTGAAAATGTGGCCCAGCAAAAGGGTCACTTTTGTTTATCATACAGCAAATGAACTGCTTGGTTAATCAATCTGAAGACTGGAATGAAAAATGATTGATTACTTTGCCCTGCAGAGATGGGGTCTTAACAGCCAGCAACCTAGAGTTGGAGATGACATCATCTGTAGTGACATTTGTGAGAATTCTGGGATTTTGATTTCTTTTAAATCAAAAACACAGAACGATTATAAGGATATGCTTTCACTTTAATCCCAGATGCATGGAGGCGGGGCTGCTTTAGAGTGTCCACAACAGCTGACTGTGATTTGCCTGGTGCTCTAGCAGAAGTGAGGTTTTGCCAGCTGCAGATAATTTCTGCGATTGTGTGACATTTGGAATTCTGGGAACTTTTCAGAGTGTACGTAGATGCTAGGGCCCCAAGAGAGGATGTGAGTGGTTGTCGGGCATTAGGGAGGTTGGTGATTTGTTACTAGCTGTGGTCAAAGAAATAAAAAAAAAAAAAAGGAAGAAGAAGAAATTAAGTTCAGGGATCTCTGTCTCTGTCTCTCTGTGTGTGTGTGTGTGTGTGTGTGTGTGTGTGTGTCTGTGTCTCTGTCTCTCTCTCTTCCTCTCTCTCTCTCTCTCTCTCTCTCTCTCTCTCTCTCTCTCTCCTTCCCCCTCTCTCCTTGTTTCTCTTCTATCTAGTGTTGGGGTGAAGGGGGTGGGGAGACCTGAATATAGAGAAATCACCAAAGAAAATATACAAATGGCAAATAAGCACATGAAAAAACATTTGACTTCAGTAATGATTAGGGAAATGCAATCAAAATCACAATGAAGGATCTGGGTAAACAGCGCATGGAAAATGCAAGCATAAGAAAGTATATATATGTGTGTGTGTGTGTGTACATATATATGTGTTTATGTATGTATGTATGTATGTATACTAGGATGACATACAGGTTGTAGTCCAATTGATCTAACAATGACTACCTGTGAATAGAAAGTCCAAGAATCTAGGCTGGGTGCCCCAGCTGGTCTTCTGTAGAAGCTGGAATCCTAAAGAAGCAGGCTCCAATGCCAGTGAGGGAATGGATGTACTAGCAAGGTGAGGGGAAGCGTGCAGAGTGAAATCGTCCTTCTTTCATTGTCCTTATATGGACTTCCAGCAAAAGGTGTGGCCCAGGATCTGAATCACAGTTGTGCCCTCCATTTCTGGATTGAAGTTCATTCTAGGTGTTGTCACATTGACAACCAAGCACAGCCATCACAAATTTTATATGCATACACACACACACACACACACACACACACACACACACACACGCACACACACCCCAGGCCATCATCAATCCCCACTTTTAAGATGAGGTCCCAATGTATAGCCATGGCTGGCCTGGAAACCACAGAACTCTGTCTGTCCTGCTTCCCAAGTGCTGGGGTAAAAGGTGTTCACACCATGCCTGGCACCAACTCACTCTTCAATGTTACACTATTACTATTATTTCAATTATGTGTATATGGGGGACACACATGCGCTAAAGAGTACTATGCCCACGGGGACCAAAGTTGCTGTCCTAGGATGTGGATGCTAGGAATCTAGTTCTGGTTCTCTGAAGAATAACACATTCCTAACTATCGAACCATCTTTCCAGCCTCCAGCCTCCCATTTAAAAACAAAAACTCGTAGTTCTTTGAAAACTGTACTTTTCAGCCAGGCAGCGGTGGCGCACGCCTTTAATCCCAGCACTCAGGAGGCAGATGCAGGTGGATCACTGTGAGTTTGACGCCAGCCTGGTCTACAAAGAAAGTCCAGGATAGCCAAGGCTACACAGAGAAACCCTGGCTTGAAAAACCAAAGAGAAGAAAGAAAGAAAGAAAGGAAGGAAGGAAGGAAGGAAAAGAAAACTGCATTTTTCAAATTTTACTTTGCACGCAAGCATATATGTACGTATGTTTGTAGACATGCTTATACTTATGCAAAAGTGTGTGTGTGGAGGTCAGAGGACAACTTTGTGGGGTTGGTTTTCTCCTTGCACCATGTGAGTTTCAGAGAACAAACTCGGGTTCTCAGGCTTGGTAGCAAGACACCTTTACCTGCTGAGCCATCTCACCAGCCCCTAATTTTTTGTTCTTGTTTTGAGAGTCTCATGTAGCTCAAACTGGCCTCAAACTTGCTGTTTGGCTGAGGACGACCTTGACCTTCTGATCCTCCTGCATCTGCCGTGTGAGCACTGGGATTACAGGCATGAGCCACTGTGCTTGGTTTTGATCATTTTTACTTGGTTGTCCATCTCCTCCTTAAACTGAAGTCCCTAGGTTTTCAAGGATGTCCAAGGATACAGAGACAGAGGGAGATAGGCAGCCCTTGGGCATCTGTATAGGTAACAGGGTTATAGGCCATAGAAATGCTTCCTGCTCATGGGAAGGCGGCATAGGAACAAAAGCAAGCTGTGAGTTGGATCATCCAGGAGGATGGTTATGAGGTGGAACTGAAGCAAAGCATCCAAGTCAGAGTCCAGCCCTGCTGCTTCTCAGCCACTTGGTACCCAGCAGATGCAACCTCCTTGTATAGGGTAGGAAACTAGAACAAAAAGGAGAAAAATGGCTTGTCTCTCAGGGTCCAGAGTATTTTATCTTTTATCATGTGTGTGTGTGTGTGTGTGTGTCTGTGTGTGTGTGTGTTGTCTGTGTGTGTGCAGGCGTGCATGTGTGTGTGCATGCAAACATGTATGCATGTGTGTGAAGGCTGATGAAGGGTGTCCTCTCAATCATTTCCTACCTTTTAAAGTGTATTTGTGTGCTACATATGAGAGTGTGGATACACGCATGGCGCAGTGCACACGTGGAAGCCAGACGACAACTTTCCAAAGCCATTCTTACACCGTGGGCTCCAGGGATCCAACTCAGGCTACCAGCCTTCTCAGACAAGTATTCTTGGTCACATCTTGCAGCCCTGCTGGCTTTACTTATGGGAGCTCACTGATTGGCCAGCGAGCTCCGGGGATCCCTTTGTCTCTGCCTCCCTGGTGCCAGAACTGCAAGTGCGTGCCACCAGGCTCAACTTTTCAGTGGGTGCTGGGGACCCATGCTCATGTCTTCACGCTTGCCTAGCAAGTACCCTCCCAGCCCTTTGCTTTGAAATCTTTACATGGCTTTTGTTTTGTGTCTCTAAATAGACTGTGATCTTCCTGGGGGAAACTAATTACCCTTTTAATCTTTCTGTTGCTTCATCTGTAAGATGCAGATACCAGGGTTCCGAACTCTTAAGGTTGTAGGGAGATTTAAGTTGTTAATATGTACAAGTGCTCAGAAGCATGCTTAGCACAAATGCTACCACAAACAAGCAGCAGACCGGCTGACGCTTTGAGAGAGGCTGTTTCACGGAACATTTTGAACAAGAAGAATGGTCCCACAACACACAGGATTACTCTGGATTCTGACTTAGGGCAACGAAAAAAAGCAAATCGAAGAACTAGAGGTATTGGATCAACGGTATGGATCAGTGCCTCACTCATCCATCATCAGAGAAGCTTGCAGTGGATGGGAACTTACACAGAGGCCCACAGCTTGGCGATGCACAGAGAGTGAGAGATACTGGGAGTGCCTAGGCCTAAATGGAATGTTTTCATCAAGCCCTCCCTTAGGGGTCAGGGACTATGCAGAAGAGGAGGTGGGAATATCTTAAGAGCCAGAGGTGATGGATGACTCCAAGGAAACAGCATCCTCCAGATACAACAGGACCAATGCACATATGAACCCACAGAGACTGTGGCAGCACGCACAGGGCCATGACAGACTCAAACTAGACAGGGTTCAGGATGACAGGGGGAGCTGCAGACAGGCTCCTGCTCCTAGCCAAGAGGCTATCTGCAATTGGTACCAGCTGGCGAAGGAAAAATTAGTCTTTTAAAATGGAATCTATAGCCGGGTGTGGTGGCGCACGCCTTTAATCCCAGCACTCGGGAGGCAGAGGCAGGCGGATCGCTGTGAGTTCGAGGCCAGCCTGGTCTACAAAGCGGGTCCAGGACAGCCAAGGCTACACAGAGAAACCCTGTCTCAAAAAAAAAAAATAAAATAAAATAAAATGGAATCTATAGTAAGGGAAAGATGGGAGGGAGGGAGGAATGGGAGGATACAAGGGATGGGATAACAATTGAGATGTAATGTGAATAAATAAATAAATAAATATTTTTTAAAAATATGGAATCTATTATCCACAGTTGAGAGGAGGCTCCATTCCAGGAGTAGATGGCCAACACAAAATAAATTCAGTAGTATTTTTTAGACATTTTGTTTCATAAAGCTTTGAGTGTTTTATTATTTTATTCTCCCCCTGCCACCCCTGGCCCCCCCCCTGTGGTCTTGTTGGTCTTTTGCTTGTATATTTTGGTTTCTCATTTTGTGTTTTGTGTGTGTGTGAGTTTCTTTGTTGTTTGTTTTTTTTTTTAGAAAGGAGGGAGAGAGGGAAGGAGGGAGGGAGCAGCTGGGTGGGTAGGGAAGTGGGGAGGATCCGGGAGGAGTTGGGAGAGGAGGAAGGCATCATCAGAATATATTGTATCAATTTTATTTCTTTATTAAAAAAAAAACCAAACAAATGAGTTTAGACAAAACCAGTACTGTAGCATCAGATTATAAACAAGATTTGTTGGGCGATGGTGGTGCACACCTCACCTTTGATCCCAGCACTTGGGAGGCAGAAGCAAAAAAATCTCTATGTTCCAGGCCAGCCTGGTCAAGAGAGAGAGAGAGAGGGAGAGAGGGAGGGAGGAAGGGAGGGAGAGAGAGAGAGAGAGAGAGAGAGAGGGGGAGAGAGAGAGAGAGAGAGTGTGTGTGTGTTCTAGGCCAGGAAGAACTACACAGAAAACTCTGTCTCAAAAACAAAACAAAACAAATGAAAACAAAAAACAAAAAGCAAGTTTGGCTGGTCATAGTGGCACATGTTTTTAAATCCCAGTGATTGGGAAGCAGACTCAGAAGGATCTCTGTGATTCCCAGGACAGCCAGCCAGAGCTATATAGTGAAACCGTCCCAAAGCAGAACAAACAAACAAATGTTTGAATTTGGGATTTAATTAGAAACATATAGAACTGGCGCTGGGCGGTGGTGGTGGTGGTGGCGCACGCCTTTAATCCCAGCTCTTGGGAGGCAGAGGCAGGTGGATCCCTGTGAGTTCGAGGCCAGCCTGGTCTACAATGTGAGTCCCGGACAGCCTAGACTACACAGAGAAACCCTGTCTTAAAAATCCCCCCAAAAGAAAAGAAAAGAAGAAGAAGAAGAAGAAGAAGAAGAAGAAGAAGAAGAAGAAGAAGAAGAAGAAGAAGAGGTGATGGCCATCACCATCTTGTACGGGGGGATAAACAAGAATAATAAACAGGATCAGAGCATCAGCACCCCGCTGCTTTCAGGGTTCATCACAAAATGGCCAAAAGATAAGGCTGACACGTTTGACTGGACATATCACATCTCAGTAGGTGGCATTCACAGGGCAAACACTGTACTGTGTAAATTCATTGACAGTTGACCAGTATGGGGCAGTAAAAAGCCTTGATACACAGACAAATGGAGGAACTCCTTAAGGGAAGCAATACTTAGTATAACATTTATACTATAAATGCTTAACATGGGCAAACTGGCTTTTTCTTCAGGAAGAAATGATAAAAAATGGAAGAAATAGAGTGATAACTACAAGATGGAAAAGACTGAACATCATCAAAAAATGACCTCCCTGAAGGCAGATAATCTTTTTTAATTAATTAACTTATTCACTTTACATCCTGATCATAGCCCTCTCCTCCCTCCTCTCCTCCCAGTCCCCCCCCTCCCCTACCCAGAAAAGGCGAGCCCCAACAACAACAACACTCCCCAGCAGATCAAGTCCAATCAGGATTGAGCTAGGGGAGGAGTGATAAAAACAAACAACAACAACAAAAAAACCAGGCACCAGAGTCCATGTCAGAGACAGTCCCTGTTACCCTTACTAGGGGCCCCACATGAAGCCTGAGCTACATTTGTGAGGGGGTGGCCTAGGTCCAGTCCTCACAAGGTCCTTGGTTGGCCCAAGCCCCTCTGGGCCCTGGTTAATTGGCACTGTTTGTCTTCTTGTGGAGTTCCTGTCCACAAGACTCCCTACACTCACCCAATGCTTGGCTGTGAGTCTCAGCATCTATTTGGGTCAGCTGCTGGGTGGAGCCTCTCAGAGGATACCTATGTGAGGCTCCTGTCAAGGCAGATAATCTTAATGTTTAAAGATATGTTTTCAAAATATTCTGGAAAAGTAAAGCTAAAGAAAAAAAAAAAGTTAAGGGCTGGAGAGATGGCTCAGAGGTTAAGAGCACTGTCTGCTCTTCCAGAGGTCCTGAGTTCAATTCCCAGCAACCACATGGTGATTCACAACCATCTACACTTGGATCTGATGCTCTTTCCTAGCAAGCAGGTGTACACATGGATACAGCACTCATATACGTATAAAATAAATAATCCATAAAAAAAGAATCTAAAAAAAATTAAGATTTTTACTTAACGTATATGAGGGTTTTCCCTTCATGCCTGCATATGGACCTCATGCATGCCTGAAGATGGCATTAGATTCCTTAGAGTCAGCATTTCAATTATGAGACAGTGTGGGCGCTGGGAACCAAACCTAGGCCCTCTGCAAGAGCAGCCGGTGCTCCGAACCCCGGAGCCATAGTTCCGGTTCCTCGCAATTTAAAAACTTCTGTTGGAGAATAATGCAAAGGCATAAGCATGTATAAATGTGAGTCTTCACAAAATACAACACACATATCTAATCAGCACCCGTACCAAGAAACAAGAAATAGGCTGGGGAAATGGTGCAGCAAGTAAAGGTGCTTCTCACACACACACACACACACACACACACACACACACACACACACACACACACACATACACAATATAGAAAAAAGGAGAGGAGAGGAGAGGACAAGGAGAAAGAAGGAGCTGGCAGAGGGAGGGAGGGAGGGAGGGAGGGAGGGAGAAGAGAGCAGAGAACTTGAACATATATTAGGAGCACCATAAAGGCCCTTTCAAGCTACCTTCTAGAAATTTCTAGGACTCCTCTTCGGGTAAACAGTGTTTTGACTTCTCACGTCACAGATTAGACTGTTAAGATTTATATACTGTAAATGGAATCACACAGAATGCATTGTTTGTTTGTTTGTGCTTGTTTTTTGAGATAGACTTTCTCTGTGTAGCCCTGGCTGTCCTGGAACTCTGTTTGTAGACCAGGCTGGCCATGAACTCACAGAGATCCACCTGCCTCTGCTTCCTAGGAGCTGGGAGGAATGTTTATCTCATTGTTAGGGGTGGGGGTGGGGTAGAATATCCTAAGAAGTATTTTAAAGGTTTTTGTTAAACTGGGCGTAGTGGTGCACGCCTTTAATCCCAGCACTCGGGAGGCAGAGGCAGGTGGATCACTGTGAATTCAAGGCCAGCCTGGTCTACAAAGCAAATTCAGGACAGCCAGGGCTACACAGAGAGACCTTGTCCTGAAAAAAACAAAAAAGGGGGGAGTCATTTGTTTTGTTATGAAACATGGCCTCTCTGTGTAGCTCCAGTTATCCTGGGACTTGCTATGAAGATCAGGCTGGCCTCAAATTCACAGAAGTTCACTTGTCTCTGCCTCTTGAGTGCTAGTTTGGTAGGTTTTTAAAGACTTATTCTTAAAAATAAGTCTGCTCTTATTTTATGTGTGTTGGTGTTCTGCCTGTATGCTGGGTACCATGTGTATGCAGTACCCACGGAGGCCAGAGAGAACATCAGATTCCACAAAACTGGACCGAGAGAAATGCTGGGAACCAAACCCAGATCCTTTGCTAGAGTAGCAAGTGTTCTTAATCACGGAGTCATCTCTCCAGGCCCAGTTTTGTTACAGCTTATTGAGTTGTTGTTCGATCCACTGTTGACAATGCAGAACTGAGCTATTTGCTGCTGTTGAATTGTCCATTTCTTATTTTTGACAGTTTTATAAATGCATATAATGACTTTCAGTCCTTTTTTTTTTTTCTACCATTATCATCCGCTCTCATGACACATCTTTCGTCCACTGGAAACCTTCTTCCCAACAAATCCCTTCCTACTTTCATGCCTTTTTTTGTGTGTGGGACTCACTGAGTTTAAGTAACTTCCCACCATGCATGAGCAGGGTGGGAGATTGCTTCCTTTTTTTTTTTTTTTTTTTTTTTTTTGAGACAGGGTTTCTCTGTGTAGCCTTGGCTGTCCTGGACTCATTTTGCAGACCAGGCTGGCCTCAAACTCACAGCGATCCGTCTGCCTCTGCCTCCCGACTGCTGGGATTAAAAGTGTGCACCACCACGCCCAGCTCTGCTTCCTACTTTTAAATTTTTTTATTTCTTATTGCTGTGTGGAGGTTGAGTGTGACCCATGCTAATGACTGTCTGGGTTTGTGTGCCCTTACACATGTGCACGCCGAGGCCAGAGGAAGAAGGCATTCAGTTTCTTCTGTCTGCTCTCACTGAATCAGAAGAATCAGAAGTTCACTGTTCTGTCTAGACTAGCCAGTGAGCATCCAGGATCTGCCTGCCTCTACCTCCGGATCTCTGAGTTCGAGGCCAGCCTGGTCTACTGAGTGAGTTCCAGGACAGCCTGGGCTACACAGAGAAACCCTGTCATGAAAAACAAAAAAACCAAACCAAACAAACGAAAAATCTATTGGATCAGTTCCTTCTCTCTTCCTCTTTTTTCCTTTTTTTTTTTTTTTTTTTTTTTTTTGGTTTTTCAAGACAGGGTTTCTCTGTGTAGCCTTGGTTGTCCTCGACTCACACTGCAGACCAGGCTGGCCTCGAACTCACAGCGATCCTCCTGCCTCTGCCTCCCAAGTGCTGGGATTAAAGGCGTGCGCCACCACGCCCGGCTTCTTTTTTCCTTTCTTGAGATAGTATTTCATTCTGTAGTCCAGGATGGCCTGGAAGTCACTTTGTAGTGCAAGCTGGCTTCAAATTCTGTGATTCCCACGGCCATAGTCCCTGGGAGTATTGAGATTATCGATATGCACCACCAAATCTGGCTCTCCAATCTCTTTCCTTTTTTTTTTTTTTTTTAGACAGGGTTTCTCTATGTAACCTTGGCTGTCCTGGACTTACTTTGTAGACCAGGCTGGCCTCAAACTCACAGCGATCCGCCTGCCTCTGCCTCCCGAGTGCTGGGATTAAAGGCGTGCGCCACCACCGCCCGACCTTATCTCTTTCCTTTAAAGATAATTTTTATGTGCGTGAATGTTTTGCATGTGTACATGTCTGTGGTAATGTCTGGTTCTGGCAGAAGCAAAGAGCAGGATCCCCTGACACTGGAGTCACAGGTGGTCGTGAACTACCACGTGGGTGCTGGGAATCAAACGGATGTCCTTCCTCTGCAAGAGCAATTAGTGTAGTTAACCACGGCGCCATCTCTCCAGCCCTCTTTTTCCTTCCTTCCTTTCACCTGACCATAGCCCTTTGTTGACACCTATTTTAGTTCTGAGTGTGACTGTATCTTTTCTGCTAACACCACCTATTGCTCTTAGCATATCAGAAGCCATATTACTCTAATCTCCATTTTGACCATAAGGTGAAATTAAGTTCAAGTTCTCAGGCCTTATGCTCCTGAAACCAGGAAAGGTCAAAGCTTGCTGCTTAGTATTAAAAAAAAAAAAAAAAAAGATAAATGCTTGCTCTGCTTGGGCTAAAGATATATGTATGTTCTACTAGAGTTAAGACCTCAACATCATGCTATGTTCCTTACTCTCAGAGAGCTAGAAATCCCCCTCTACCTTAAACCCCACCAATCAGCTTAAAGTGCTTTGTCTAGCTACCTAGATGCGACGAAGAATAATTCTTCTAAGTTGGGAAAACATACTGTACATGAAAAATTTTTTTTTCTCCTGCCTGGTTGTGTTTTTTTTTTTCCTTTAAAAACTCAATTTGAAATTGGCTCATAGGGTATCAAGTCTCTTCTTGGTAACCTGCTGTCCTTCCTCTGAGTGCCACCAGGTCTCCCCCTCCAGGGGACATGGTCAAAGGTGAGGCACCAGAGCACGTGAGAAAGTAATATCCCACTCTCCAGGGGAGGAAATCCCCCTCAGGAACAGTCATAGGGGAGGGGAATAAGGGGAAAATGGGAGGGAAGGGAGAATGGGAGGATACAAGGGATGGGATAACCATTGAGATGTAACAAGAATAAATTAATAAAGGAGGGGAAAAAAAAGAAAGAAAGTGGCTCAATGGCATGGTCTGGCTCCTGAGTTCAGACTGTGCCTCCGGCTGGTCAGCTCTTGCTTAAGTATTCAGTAAGTGTCTTTCAACCCAAGTGTGGTGTTCGGGTGCTCAGTGCAGGACTGTTCTTGAAACCCAACAATGCAGTTTCTGGATCAGATTTTTTCATCTGTCCACATTTTTTTTTTCCAAGACAGGGTTTCTCTATAAGTCCTGGCTCTCCTGCACTCACTTTGTAGACCTGGTTATCTGTTCACATTTAATGTTACTGTTTTGCAGTATTAGGGGTCAAACCCAGAACTTAGTGCACGCTAAACAAGTGCTCTACGACAGAACTGCACTCTTGGTCCCATTCCTATTTATTTATAGACATTTTCAATCTTGTCTGTTTTGACAGGGTTTCTCTGTGTGTAGCCTTGGCTGTCCTGGCACTCACACTGTAGACCAGGCTGGCCTCCAACTCACAGAGATGCTCCTGCCTCTGCCTCCCAAGTGATAGGATTAAAGGTGTGTGCCATTGCCACTGGCAAATTCTTGAGTCTTTTGTTTTTGTTGTTGTTGTTTTTTGAGACAGGGTTTCTCTGTGTTACTCTTGGCTGTCCTAGACCAGGCTGGCCTTGAACTCACAGTGATCCTCCTGCCTCTGCCTCCTAAGTGCTGGGATAATTCTTGAATCTTTTAATGTTGTAATTGGCCCAGCTTTTTTTTTTTTTTTTTTTTTTTTTTGTCTTGTGGAAATATCTCTGATTTACAGCAAGAAGACTTGTAAGGATAAGGCCAATAAAATTGACCAGTGCAATAATCATTTAAACTCTGCCTAATATTATTAAGCAAGGGGCTAGTGATGCAGGATATTTAACCCTATTGTGATCCCTGAGATGCTGAACTGTAAAAACCTGTCTTTTGTTCAGTGTGGTTAAGCCCTAACACACACCTTTAATCCAAGAGCTTTCCGTATACAGAATTTAATAAAATTAACTCTAGGTCAAGATGCGGAACAAGAAACCAGCTGACGGGGGTTAAAGAATAGAAGGGACGTTGAGTTGAATGGTGTTAAGACAGTATGTAGAAGTAGAAGGGGCTTTTTGCTTTTAGCTCTTTAGCTGTTCAGCTCCTTGGCCTTTGGCCTTGAGTTTATTGGCCTTTTCCTCCTGGGCTGTCAGCTGAGGTAGTGAGCCTTTGGGGCCTTTTCCATCCGGACCTGAGCTGAGTAGGAAGGTCAGCTGGATGCTTTCTCTTCCTCTCTGAGGTAGCAGGTTTCCACCCCAGCATCTGGCTCCTGAGTCTTCACTGGTAAAAATAGAATGTTTGGGATTTTCACTTAAAATAACAGGCTAGAGAACCTCTAAGAGCGGATTTTGGGTTGGTAGAGTGCTTGCCTAGCAGGTATGAAGTATGTAAATGTAGTCCCCAGCATTGCATAGACCAGGCATGGTAGCACATGGTTGTAATCTAAGCACTTGGGGGTAGAGGCAGGAGGACAGAAACGCAAGGTTATCCTCAGCTGCACAGTAAAATTGAGGCCAGCCTGGGACCCTTCCAAAATACAGTAAAGGAAATAACAAAAATTGATAATTAAGTACTTTTAACTTTCTATTATTTGAGGCCTGAGAGAATATAGTGACAACTCTTCAAAGTTCCAAGTCTCTTCTCTCATTTCCTGGTGAGCTCAAGTTATGTTCCTAATAGGGGGCAAATTTTCCGGTGCTCCTTATGCTACCACAATATAATAGAGTCTAAATAAAATAAAAGTAATTAGGACTAGAAGATCTAGTCTTTTTCACTAGTGTCTCCAGTGCCTTGGGCCATGCATGACAGAGTAGACACGTAATACATTTCATGGAGTAAAATTTAGTGTCCTGCATACTTCATATACTGAGTAATAAGGGGACTTTCCCTTTCTTTTCTTTTCTCTCCTCCTCCTCCTTCTTCTTCTTTTCTCTTTCTCTCTCTCTCTCTCTCTCTCTCTCTCTCTCTCTCTCTCTCTCTCTCTCTCTCAGAGAAATACTTGCTATGTAGCCCAGGATGGCTTTGATTTCCCCTCCCCTTAAGACAGTATTTCTCTGTGTAGTCCTGGCTGTCCTGAAACTAGCTCTGTAGACCAGGCTGGCCTTGAACTCAAGAGATCTGCCTGTCTCTGCCTCCTCAGTGCTGTGATTAAAGCTGTGTGTCACCACCACTGGCCCAGGCTGACCTTGAAATTATGATCCTTCTGTCTTATCTCCCATGTACTAGAGCAGTATTGAAACAGACTTCCTAAGTCATCAGGGTTTTAATATTCAAGAATCTTAGCTGGATGCGGTGGCTCGTGCCTACAGTCCAAGTTTTTGGGAGGCGATGGCAGAGGACTGGTGTGAGTCCTAGCAGCCAGAGGAGCGGGGGAAAGGTGGCAGTTGTGAAAGTACAGTTCTATTTTTACTATTTAAACATAACCTATAAATGTACAGAAAAAAAGAAAGCTAGAGGAACAAGTGCTAAATTATTGATAGTGTTATCCTTGGAAAGTGAGTTCTTTAGGAGGGTAGACCAACTATATTATATATTTCTGAAATATTTGAGTAATTGCTACATCTGTAACATACATATGGCAAATGCTTTAGGGCTTATTGTGACCACACTGTACCTTACTTCTCTGTACCACTAGTTCCTGTTTGCTCGTTTTATATTTTGTGGTGGTGGAGATTGAACCCAGGGCTTTGTGCATGCTGGGGGATGTGCTCTAACCCCTTAAGCCATCTCCACCACTCTCTACTTAATGTTTGTCTTGTTTAGGCCTGACATATAGTGTCGGAGATATAGTGGATAATAGACACACATGTAGTAGTTAAAATGCAAGTGCCCCCCCACACACACATACACACATACACACCATGGGCTCATATGTTTGAATACTTAGTCTCCAGTTGGTGGAACTGTTTGGGAAGGATTAGGTGTGACCTTATTAGAGAAGCTGTGTCACAGGCTGGGCTTTGAGGTTTCAAAAGACTCCCAGCAACTCCTAGTGCTCTCTCTGTCTCCTACCTGCAAATCAAGATGTGAGCTCTCTGCCGCTGCCTTGGCCATCCGTTGGCACACCTTCATCTTGGACACTAACCCTCTGGAACCATAAGCCAATACGTCTTTCTTCTTAAGCTGTCTTGGCCATGGTGTTTTGTCACCACAACAGAAAATAACTAACACAGAATGCATAAATGGCATTCCCTGGGAAAGGTACTTGTCATGTGAAGTGTTGTTCTTAACAAAAACCTCAGCCAGCTGTTGTGAAATTGGCTCAGAATATAAGCTGTAGAGTCAGACATCTGAGACTGAACCCAAGTCCTTCTAGTTAATAGGTAAGAAACTTTGGACAAATCCTTTAAACAACTTGTTTGCCCACATTCCACTAATAAGGGTGAGAACAGTATTCGCATTTGGCTCATGAGGTTTGTGATAAAGACTAGGTAAGACTGTTCTCATAAGGTGCTTGGCATTCTTGACAGGTGTCTACATTAAAAGTTACTAGTACAAGTTTTGGAAGCACAACCCCCTAAATTTGATTCCAGGCTGTCCTGGCGTCATGGGCTTCTGAGACAGGGGGAGCCAAGTTCTTCTCTCTCACTCCCACTTCCAACCACATATGTTAGAATTCTTGGTCCCTGGCTGGGCATACCTTGGCATTCTCCGAGGTTACAGAACCCCTGGGGTGGGGCCTAGTTGAAGGAAGAGGGTCTCTGGAGAATAAGGCTTGACCCCCCCTCCTTCTTTTCTTGTCTCTGCCTTCTGATCTGCCCAGGGTTGAGCAAGCTCCCCTGCCATAGCTAGGAGCTGTTCTGTCACCATGACACTCCTGCAGATGGGCTAGAACACCTCCAACTCCAGCCAAAGTAAACCTTTGCTCCCTTAAGTCGCATCCTGCTGGATATTCTGTCAGAGCAAAGGGAAAGTGATGACTACATCAGTCAAACAGAAATCAAGCCAGAGTCATGGTTTAAGCAATATTCTTTCTTTAATTTCCCCCTTTGCAAATGGAAGCCCCTGAGCTGATACCCCCCCACACACCCCCACCCGACTGCCTGGGGACCTTCAAATGCAAGGCCCATTCCTAAACCTGGTGGAAGGGGAGGATTACTTCTCCCTATGATGGCCAATTAAAAAAAAAAAAAAACCTAGTCACTTAAGAAATGGGGCCAGGTACAGGAAAAAGGGGGCTGGAACACAAGGCCTAGGTCAGACCAGTCTGAAGGTGTTGGGGTTGTGAGAGCCTTGAGAAGGGTTTGCAAGCACATCCCTAAACTCAAGAATAGCATGGCTGGGAGGACAGACAGGCCATCTGACTCCTCAAGGTCCTGCCTGCCTGGTCATGGACACTGACGTCACCATTACCACCAAAGGCCTCCAGTTGGAGAATTTTCCAGTTACTCTGGGATAGGATTTGCTAAGTATCCCCTCTGACTCCTGATCTGAGGCATCCATGGGGGTCCCCCTGAGACCAACCCTGGGAGAAAGAGGGACTCTGGGAACATGCAAAGGCGGGGAGCAGAGATTCCCGCCCACCCCAATGCACTACAGGATGGTGGCTCCAGCTGCATCCGGGCTCCGAGGGTCCTTCACACCGATGATGAAGTTGTTGGTTCTCCGACTGCCGTGGACCCAGGATAAGACGTCTACCTTCTCCACGTGGTGACCCCTGGCTTCCAGAAACTCAATCTCTTCCTCCGTGAACTCACCTGAAAACCATCCCCACAGCATATGTGCATGAGAGCACTGACTCAGGGGCCTCACTGTCAGATTTGAGTCACAGCTGTTTCAACAAGCAGGAAGTGTGTGACTTTGCTTTCCTTCTGTGAGCCTCGCTGTCCTCATGCACACAATGGGGGGGGGGGGGGTGAGGTAGAGGGTTATAGGGAACCTGCTGCATAGAGTTGTTGCAGGGATTACAGGAGACACTGTATGGAAAGCACTGGGCTTGGTGCCTTCCACACAGTCAGGGACCAACAATAAGCGCTCATTCTTGCTTGGTTTGGTTTTGCTTGGGGCTTTTGTTTTTTGAGACCAGGTTTCCCTATTATGTAGCTCTAGCTGTCCTGGAACTCACTCTGAAGATAAAGCTGGCCTCAAACTCTCAGAGAACCACCTGCTTCTGCCTCCCAAGTGCTGGGACTAAAGGCGTGTGCCACCACACCCGGCCCTAAGCAGTCATTCTTAGTAATGGCAAAAGGCCTGGCCGATGTCTCCAAATCACCATCATTACTCATGAGGATTACTGCACGGTCCTCTTAAATGCTCACCAAGTCCTGCTTTCTTTACAGCTTCACACACAAGCCAAACACATCCTTCCCTCACTCAAAACCCCCCAACAGCTCTGACAAGTCTTAAAAAAAAATTTAAAGTCCACCTAAGCCTCTAAGGCCCACCATTGTCTGGGTCACCAGTCCCTCTCTAAAGTCTTCCCCTGAGTCCCTTCTGTTCTCCACAGGGCCATACTGGTGTCCTTGCTGTCTCTCTGGCATACTGGTGTCCTTGCTGTCTCTGGCATACTGGCGTCCTTGCTGTCTCTCTGGCATACTGGCAGCCTTGCTGTCTCTGCCATACTGGCATCCTTGCTGTCTCTGGCATACTGGCGTTCTTGCTGTCTCTCTGGCATACTGGCGTCCTTGCTGTCTCTCTGGCATACTGGCAGCCTTGCTGTCTCTGGCATACTGGCAGCCTTGCTATCTCTCTGGCATACTGGTGTCCTTGCTGTCTCTCCGGCCATACTGGCGTCCTTGCTGTCTCTGGCATACTGGCGTCCTTGCTGTCTCTCTGGCATACTGGCATCCTTGCTGTCTCTGGCATACTGGCATCCTTGCTGCCTCTCAGGCATACTGGCATCCTTGCTGTCTCTCTGGCATACCGGCGTCCTTGCTGTCTCTGGTATACTGGTGTCCTTGCTGTCTCTCTGGCATACTGGCATCCTTGCTGTCTCTCTGGCATACTGGCGTCCTTGCTGTCTCTGGCATACTGGCGTCCCTGCTGTCTCTCTGGCATACTGGCGGCCTTGCTGTCTCTGGCATATTGGCGTTCTTGCTGTCTCTCTGGCATACTGGCGTCCTTGCTGTCTCTGGCATACTGGCGTCCCTGCTGTCTCTCTGGCATACTGGTGTCCTTGCTGTCTCTGGCATACTGGCATCCTTGCTGTCTCTCTGGCATACTGGCATCCTTGCTGTCTCTCTGGTATACTGGCATCCTTGCTGTCTCTGGCATACTGGTGTCCTTGCTGTCTCTGGCATACTGGCATCCTTGCTGTCTCTCTGGCATACTGGTGTCCTTGCTGTCTCTCTGGCATACTGGCATCCTTCCTGTCTCTCTGGCCATACTGGCGTCCTTGCTGTCTCTGGCATACTAGCATCCTTGCTGTCTCTCTGGCATACTGGCATCCTTGCTGTCTCTCTGGTATACTGGCATCCTTGCTGTCTCTGGCATACTGGTGTCCTTGCTGTCTCTGGCATACTGGCATCCTTGCTGTCTCTGGCACTGGCAGCCTTGCTGTCTCTGGCATACTGGCGTCCTTGCTGTCTCTCTGGCATACTGGCGTCCTTGCTGTCTCTCTGGCATACCGGCGTCCTTGCTGTCTCTGGCATACTAGCATCCTTGCTGTCTCTCTGGCATACTGGCATCCTTGCTGTCTCTCTGGTATACTGGCATCCTTGCTGTCTCTGGCATACTGGTGTCCTTGCTGTCTCTGGCATACTGGCATCCTTGCTGTCTCTGGCACTGGCAGCCTTGCTGTCTCTGGCATACTGGCGTCCTTGCTGTCTCTCTGGCATACTGGCATCCTTGCTGTCTCTCTGGCATACTGGCGTCCTTGCTGTCTCTGGCATACTGGCGTCCCTGCTGTCTCTCTGGCATACTGGCGGCCTTGCTGTCTCTGGCATATTGGCGTTCTTGCTGTCTCTCTGGCATACTGGCGTCCTTGCTGTCTCTGGCATACTGGCGTCCCTGCTGTCTCTCTGGCATACTGGTGTCCTTGCTGTCTCTGGCATACTGGCATCCTTGCTGTCTTTCTGGCATACTGGCATCCTTGCTGTCTCTCTGGTATACTGGCATCCTTGCTGTCTCTGGCATACTGGTGTCCTTGCTGTCTCTGGCATACTGGCATCCTTGCTGTCTCTCTGGCATACTGGTGTCCTTGCTGTCTCTCTGGCATACTGGCATCCTTCCTGTCTCTCTGGCCATACTGGCGTCCTTGCTGTCTCTGGCATACTAGCATCCTTGCTGTCTCTCTGGCATACTGGCATCCTTGCTGTCTCTCTGGTATACTGGCATCCTTGCTGTCTCTGGCATACTGGTGTCCTTGCTGTCTCTGGCATACTGGCATCCTTGCTGTCTCTGGCACTGGCAGCCTTGCTGTCTCTGGCATACTGGCGTCCTTGCTGTCTCTCTGGCATACTGGCGTCCTTGCTGTCTCTCTGGCATACTGGCGTCCTTGCTGTCTCTCTGGCATACTGGCATCCTTGCTGTCTCTCTGGTATACTGGCGTCCTTGCTGTCTCTCTGGCATACTGGTGTCCTTGCTGTCTCTCTGGCCATACTGGCATCCTTGCTGTCTCTGGCATAGTGGTGTCCTTGCTGTCTCTGGCATACTGGAGTCCTTGCTGTCTCTCTGGCATACTGGATGCTGTCTCTTACGCACAGGCCTTTGTACCTGCTATTGTTTTGGGTTGAAATGCTTTCCCCTTGATAGTCACACAGTTGGCTCCTTTATCTCATTCCTGTCCTTGGTCAAAAGGCACCTCTTTGAGAATGTCCCTATTATCTAGAATGCCTGTCTGCCAGGTTAACGCTGCCTTCTTTCTTTTTTTTAATTTTCTTCCTTTTGGAATGGGGGTCTCATGTATCCCTGGCTGACCTCAGATTCCCAGTATCCCCAGGTAGCCAAGAATGACCTTCAACTTCCTATGTTCCTGCCTCTACTGCCCAAGTGCTGGGACTAAGGGCAAGCACCACAGGGTCCAGTCGAAATGGCACTGGGATAGAACCTAGAGGCTCATACCAACTGTCCTACATCCCTAGTCACATCCTGCTATTTCATTTGTTTTGTTTGAGAGAGTATCTTATTGTATATTCCTTGCTGGCCTGGAAGTTGCTAGGTAGAGCAGACTGGCCTTGAACTCTGGCATGAACCACTATACCCGGCAACCCCTGCTTCCCCCCCCCCCCCAAAGTATTACTGTTTCTACTGATTGACTGTGTCTCTCTCCTTAATTTACAGTTTTTAAAAGGATGGTTGCCTTGTTTGTAACTGGTTCCCAGTGCTTAGCGGTCAGTGCCCTGTAGAAGTCTATATTTGTGAGATTGTGACTGCTTAACCTCTGGTTTGAGTTCAGGTTTCCATCATCTTCTGCCCTGGGCCATATCCCAGGGGCTTTTCCAGACTCATGTTCTCCTCTTTTTCAATCCACCTCCCCTGCGGAAAGCAAGTCAGGCCCTGAGTCTCTCCTCCGGTTGGGTGTGTCTTAACTTAGACCTCAATGATAAGACTTGCTAATGTGACCTCCCTTGCTCCTCTATAAAGATTTGGTCTTCTTATGTCCCCACTAAGGATGGCTTTAGGTGGTTCTTAAGAAAAAGTATTTTATTATTATTATTACTATTATTATTACTATTATTATTACTATTATTATTATTATTATTATTATTATTATTATTATTATTATAATATTTATTTGATTTTTTGAAGTATGTGTCTCTGGCTGTTCTGGAACTCACTATGTAGACTAGTCTGGCCTTGAGCTCACAGAGATCCACCAACCTCTGCTTTCCTGAGTGCTGAGATTCTTTAATGTGAGCCACCATGCCTGGCCACTAGAAAATGTCATATTATTGAACAGCATAAAATAATCACACCAGAAATCTATATCCTTTGTGTTTCACTTTTTTTTTGTCCTTTTGATTATGGCAAGGATCAAGTTTCAGTCTGCTCTCTAACATTTCCTGACCTTCTTAAACAGTGACAGTGATCCTCCGGGCCTTCTACAGACACCACCACCTAATTGCAACCTAAATATATTTTATTTTTAAATAGCTATTCATCAATTATTTGTTGCAAATAATCCCTGTTTGTGATCATAAGGTTTACATTGAAACTGCACTTAGGAAAAAGAAGAGACTTTGTAGAAAGTATG
The DNA here is from genome assembly GCF_964271855.1 of Acomys minous. Lineage (NCBI taxonomy): Eukaryota > Metazoa > Chordata > Mammalia > Rodentia > Muridae > Acomys > Acomys minous. The sequence continues at coordinate 79,601,235 of NC_140485.1, read as the reverse complement.
CACAGAGTAAAACAGAGCCTGTGTGATGTCACAGAGGTGCCAGGTAAATTCAGAAGCTCGGGAAACACCTGGTCTCCAATGCCACTCTTCCTGGGTCTTTCACAGATTGTTCCTTCTGTCCAGAAAGTCTTTTATGTTGAATCACTACTCCTAATTCAAGGCACAGCCAGTGGCCACCTCTGCTGTGAAGACCCCCCAAAGCCACTTGCTGGTAGATTTTTGACTAGTTTATAACCTCCATGAGCTTCTTTGTCTGGAAAGCAGTGATGACAGTGACAAAGCAAGGACTGTCTCAACCAATTCTGGATCCTCTTTGAACTAGCTTTGTAATAACAACTACTCAAAAGTGCAATTGTTTTCCTATTTATAAAACTAAGCCGTGACCAAAATGAAGCTTTTGTTGTTAGGGGCAACTCTGTCCTCACCATAGACCCCCGAGGTTCACAATCGGGTCCCTACTCTCCTTTCTGATGCTCTCACGTCCTCACTCATCTCAGTCTCTTTTTTATTTCTGAAAACACATGAAGCCTAATCCTGGCCTGAGTTCTCTGTACCTGTTCTTAGCCTACAAAGCTCTGCCCCAGTTTTTGGCATGGCAATGGCTTTCTCTCTCTTCAGATCTCAGCTTAGATGTCACCAAAGAGAAGCCTCCTCCGGCCCCTGTAGGTACCATTATAACACCCTGCTCTGATGCTGCGGCTGAGCTTCCCCCCCACCCCCGCCCCTTGGTATCTCACATTTCTATGATTATTTTTCCTGTCTGCCTATCAGTGTGGTACCCCAAACAGATGGGATGATGTTTGACACGTAGTAGGCTTGACACATAGTAGGTGTGCTCATCACACACTACTGAATGGAAGTTTGCGTGAAGATAGATGTATCTCATTTTATAGAGAAGAAACGAAGTCTCAAGAGTGGAGACATGGATTTCCCAAGGTCTCAAAGTCAGGAAATGCCAAGATGGCTCCAGTCCCCAGATCTTACATTGGTCTGACAGGAATTTGTCATAAAAAGGAAGTCAGTGTTGGTTCAGGCAGGGAAAGCTTGGGAAGAGCCCTTCTCCGCCCACCCCTGTGCCCGCCTATAGGAGTCGGCTCTGCACTCACTGTCCACCTGCAGGAGGTTGGACTGCAGGTCTGGGTGGAGGCGTCCTCGGGCCAGGCTGTCACTCAGGTTCCGGTTCAAGGTCAGGATATTCAGTAGAACCTAAGGGCAGGCAAGGAGCAAAATCATCAGAGCTGTCCCAAAAACAACGATTCAAGACGCCACAGCTCCTGTGCTCAGCCCAAACCCTTTAGTCTTTAGAAAGCTCACACTGGGTGTGTCACAGTCCCGGAAATAGGTGACCTATGGCAGCTGTCCCCATTTTACAGAGGAAGAATCTGAGAGACAGAAAGAGTGCGACTCCCTTTTAGTGTTTTAGGAAGAGGCGTTCCTGTCATTCCCAGGGCTTCCTTCCCTTCTCTCCAGGCAAGGCAGGGTTAACAGGGGGTTCAGGGAACAATGTGGGAAGTTCAAGCTCAGTGGTTAGGGGCTGGGTAGACTCTGGAACTCAGCTTCCTACTCAAAGCTACAGCTGAGTGAACTTGAGCTAGCTGTTTAGCCTCTCTGAGCTTCAGTTTCCTGTGAACTCGAAACATCATTCCTTCCAAAGTCGGGAGAGTTAAAGGGGCTAACACACACAGACACGCAACACACACACACACACACACACATACATCATACACACCACACACATTTATACACACACACAGGAATACACACACACATCTGCACACACACATACACACACAGGAATACACACACACACCCCTGCATACACACATATATCACACACACCACACACACCCACATATATACACATACAGGAATACACACACACACCTGCATACACACATATATCACACACACCACACACACCCACATATATACACATACAGGAATACACACACACACACACACACACACCTGCACATACACATACATCACACCCCCCCACACACACACTTGCACACCCCCCCACACACCATAGTGCCTAGCACTTAGTAAGGCCTCTGTGATATTAACTACTGTGATCCACTTCACAGACGAGGATGTGACGGCTCAAGAGAGGCTAAGTGATTTCCCTAGCTTTAATTACACAGTTGAAGACTGGCAGCACTTCAGCTGAACTCAAGGAATTCTAATAGCAGAGTTAGCTCATCACCACCTGTCAGAACGCGAGCCCGGTGTGCGTAGGGTGCTCGAGGCACTGGTGGAACTGTCTTAAGGTATTCTGGAGAGCAGCAGGACCTTCCTTTCAGAATAAGACCCTACGGAGGGCTGGTGGGCTATTCAGATACAGAGCAAGGGGTGATGGGATTTGAGGCTTATGGAACACAGGCAGCCAGACTCTAGATTACTTCTTCATTCGACTGGTCCTACAATTTCCCCTGAAACTCATGGAGACAAGAGATCTTCAGGGCCCCACTTGCACTATGAAGCCCAGCCCAGCACATCTGTGCCCAGCATAGGTCAGGCACAATACAGTCCAGCCTGTGACTGCTGGAAAGGAGTGGAAAAACAACCCAGAGTTTACATGGGACATCTGCAGACCAGGTCACAGCGTGGCTCCTGACCGACAAAAGACCCACAGTGGAGTAGCTCTCACCTGGGTCAGGCCACTGAGGCCTCGGGCAGCTCCGTTGGCCCCCAGGGCGAGGTAGGTCCCACAGAGTCCGTCTGCTGGTCGGACTACAGTGGGCAGCAGGAAAGAGAGCGGCCGCTTCCCTGGCTGCACCGAGTTCTCCTGTTGCCGGAGGGCAGAGATGAGGAAGGGAGAGAGAGTGGGACAACACAGGCAAGGGGCCAGTCCACCACCCTTCCCACCTCTTTTCTTCTACACGGTCCACAAGTTTGGCAGCAAATGTGCTGTCTGTGTGTTCCGGGAAGACTTGAGTGGTGAGAGGCAAGTGAAAAGTGGAACCGTGAGGCTGCTATGGATGGCAGGGGGAAAGACCGAACCAAGAAAAATGGCAACGCGCACAGTAGAATTCCCACTGGACCGTCTCTGCGTCTTTGCCCTACGGAAAGCTTGCAGGGGCAGAAGAGCTGGTCTCCCAGTTGGACGGTAATATCTAAGTTCCACCTCTTGGTCCCTCTTTGGTGTCCAGTCACAGATCTGAGCACCAATAGCCCAGCATTTTGTAATCTTATGCCTCTAGTGTTAGGATTCCCAAGCACTAAATGGGGGTCAGTGATTGCACCGTCCAGAAAGGAGGCAAGACCTTCCCTAGGCACACTGAGATCATGACGGAATGGCACAAGGGTTCTGTAGACCCACCGGCCTCCACGCTCCAGACTTAGCACGGATGGGAATGAGATGAACATCTTGTTTCCTTAAAGGAAATAGTGAGGAAGGGGGCCCCATGGCGCTGCCCGTCATACCTAGCCTCAAGCCCCGCCCCCTGCCCCCTCACCTCCCCCGCCCCCTCCCCGCGGCGTGAGAAGCGAGACCCTACCAGGCTGGGTGCAGAGTGGTTAGCAGTCCTGTTGGGCCAGGAGAAGTCTAGCATCTGGCTGTTGAGAAGGATCCCGGAGGGAGTGAGGAGGCCACTTCCAAACGGCCGGTTCAGGGAGCTGGTGGGTAGAAGTGGGGTTGCCTGAGCCTTGTGGCAGCCTCTGCCCCCACCCAACCCCTAGCACCTTCCATCTTGGTTGGAATGATTTCTTGCTGCTGGGTTCTAAGCCTGAGCTGTCATATACCTGACCGTGGCCACGATGAAGTCATCAGGGCCCATGACCAGCACCTGGGCAGCTGTGGGAGCCCCGTCCAGCTCATAGACAGGCAGGAGTGGGGCGGGGGCTGCCTGAGAGTCACTGATGTGGCCCCGGAAGTTGGCGGCCTCCACCTTGCTGAAAAGGGGGGGGGGGAAGCAAAAGAATGAGAACACTGCAAGCTTTTATTACATCCCACCTGTCTGTGATGTTTGTGTGATTGCTTGCTTATCTGGCTTTTCTTCTCCTCCTCCTCCTCTTCCTCTTCTTGGGTTTTGTTTTGTTTTGTTTTTGAGACAGGGTTTCCCTGTGTAGCCTTGGCTGTCCTGGACTCGCTTTGTAGACCACACTGGCCTCGAACTCATGGAGATCCGCCTGCCTTTGCCTCCCTGAGTGCTGGGATTATAGGTGTGGGCCACCAACGCCCGGCTTTATATCTGTGTTCTTCACTGGAATATTAAGCCTACAGAGGCAGATCACATAGCAAACACCCAGAAAATAACTATTGAACTGAACCAATTTATTTGGGTGCTACTCAGAATCTAGAGCCAGCCTTTCATTTTAGGTAATGTTCCAATCAAGAGTCACAGTTGTTTGGCTCTATTCATTTCTATGGAAACGGCCAGGCTCAATGGATCCTCTAAAGATGTTTGTTTGGAATAAACAAGCCTGATTGATTTGGCCTAATGTTTGAAGTTTAGAATTAAAGTTCATTAAGAATTTACTTAGACTGGGCCATGAGACGGCTCAGCTGGTAAGAGGTGCTTTCTGTGCAAGCCTAACCACCTGAGGACAACCCCCAGAAACCACATGAAGATAAATAGGGAGACCTGGCTCCATAAAGCTGACCTCTGACCTCTACACACACACAACATCATCATCCTCACCAACATAAATGAAAATAAAGTTTAAAAAAAATAGCCAGGCGTGGTGGCGCACACCTTTAATCCCAGCACTCGGGAGGCAGAGGCAGGTGGATCACTGTGAGTTCAAGGCCAGCCTGGTCTACAAAGCCAGTCTAGGACAGCCAAGACTACACAGAGAAACCCTGTCTCGAAAAACCAAACCAAACCAAACCAACCAAACAAATAGCCAGGCAGTGGTGGTGCATGTGTTTAATCCCAGCACTTGGGAGGCAGGGGCAGGCTGATCTTCATGAATTCGAAGCCAGCCTGGTCTACAAAGTGAGTCTAGGACAGCCAAGGCTACACAGAGAAAACCCTGTCTCGGGGGAAAAAAATGAGTTAAAAGCCAGAGTGCTGGCACACGGTCGTAATCTCGGCACTTAGAAGACAGAAGTGGAAGATTTTTAAGCGTTAGGTCGGAGCTAGAACTGCACAGGGTTCCAGGCCAGGCTTGGCCATGCAGCAAGATTCTATCCCCGATGAAGGAGGAGGAGGAGGAGGAGAAGGAGGAGGAGAAAGCTGCAGTGTTTTTGTTGAGGAAAGATTTTTGTGTATGGAGATCTTTATCTGTTCTTAGGGGTTTGTCCTTGTTCTTGTTGTTGTTCTCAAGGTAAAAAAAAGAAAAAAAGAAAAAATACAAGGTAAGCCCTCAATAGCTATTAACTGGCTGAGCCGGGTGTAGTGGCGCACGCCTTTAACCCCAGCACTCAGGGAGGCAGAGGCAGGTAGATTGGTGTGAGTCCAGGACAGCCAGGGCTACACAGAGAAACCCTGTCCCTCCCGCCCCCCCCTCAAAAAAAAGAAGAGGGGAAAAAAGTCCCTCAAACTATTTAGTGACTGCAGTTGTTACCTATGTTTCCTGTCAATGCAGGCATGTTTTAGAGCTAAAGTTTCCAGGCTTAAAGCCCAACTGAGGGTCTCCGTTATCACTGCTAGAAACTGTGCGTTGGGCTATGTGATCTGCAAACGATACATTAGCAGGGCTAAGCAAAGGCTTTCATTTGGTTTTCAACCCAAAAGGCTGATGACCACCCAGAGCGATCTACACGGGCTGTGGACAGCAGGGAGGAGCTTAGTTTTCAGGCTTCGTTTTGTCCTTGGTGCTTTGATGTTCACTAGTGTTCACTGTTCTTATTTTTTGCCTTGTTTTGATAAACGATATTAACTTTTGTTTTTGTGTTTTGAGACAGAATCTCTCTTTCTAGCCCTGGCTGGCCTGGCACTCACATTATGTAGACCAGGCTGGCCTTAAAAAATCACAGGTCTGGTACTCACATTATGCATACCAGGCTGGCCTTAAAATCACAGATATTGCCTGCCTCTGCCTCCAGAATTCTGGGGCCCAGAGTAATATTAACGTCTGTTATTTTGTGTGTGTGTGTGCGCGCGCGCATGTGCAATGTGTGCATGTGTACACATGACAGGATGTACATGTGGAGGTCAGAGGGCAACCATGGGTCTCTGCCCTCACTGTTCACTTTTCCTGTGGCAGGCTCTCTGCTGTTATTCCCACTGCACGTGCCAGGCTAGCTTCTGGGAAGTCTATCCCGGTCTCCCACCTTCCCCTTCAGAGGTTACTAGAGTTACAGACACCCACACCAGGTTTTCATATGGGCTCTGGGGACTCAAACTCAGGGCCCCCCCCCCCAGTGGTGCACTTACCCACTGAGTGACCTCCCCAGTCTCTGCATTTTTAAGCTGACAGATACAATTAAATGTAGTCCTTATACAGCCACTTACACTCTAGCTCCGGCTGACTTGCGACCTACGACCTAGTCTCAGCTGACCTTGAATTTACAGCAATCCTCCTGCCTCATCCTCCTGAAGTCTGGAATTATAGGCATGAGCCACCAGTCTGGTGTTTGGAAGTGGTTGGATCCACATGGAGGAGCTGTTAAACCGGCTAACCAACACCTGTGATCGTACACAGTTATCATTTCTGGAGTGAAGACACCTAACTCTCTGTTATTCAAAGTGCAAGAGACCTCTTGAGCTTATTCCTGTTACCGGCAACTACGCATCACTTTCTCTGAAATCTCCCAATTACCGTCATTTTGCTCTTAAATTATAAGTTGCTTACCATTTAATTCATAGAGTGGTGTTTGAGTCGCAGTACAAATTTACATTAACCACATTTTTTGACTTTTAATTTTCCTGGAGCTAGACTGTAAGTCAAGTCCAGTGGCAGTCCAGCAACCAGCCTCTTCTCACCTCTGTGGCCAATGAATAACGATGAATTGCATTTACCGCACGTGTACTATGTTCCCAGCTAATGGGCGAAATGCTTCCAGTGTTATTTACTTACATGTCATTATCATCAAAACTTCAGAGAGTGATGCGTATTGTCAGCCTCCTTGTGGAGACAGACTTAGTTTGAATTATGTTCCCAGAGCGACAGCTACAAATGCTACAGTGAAGGCCCTAACAGGGGTGGTCTCACCATAGCATAATCTCGCCACTGGGCTGCCGCCCAAGCTATAACCCCTCAAAACCCGCACCACCCCCAACACTTGCATGGAGACTATTTTGCTGCTCTCGGAGGCTCCTTTTCTACTCAAAGTGGAGGACAACTGTGTTCATACACATTAAGCTCATGCAAAGGTCAAAACGGACTCATAAGCAGTTGACCAACTCACTCTGCAGACAGGGAAGGTGACAGAGCCAGAGGCTCCTAGTGTCTAGCACTGAGTTTGGGTTCATCTGGAAGGGACTTGAGACTTCATGAGCTTTTTACCCGATCTCTTCTCTCACATCCACCCCGGTTTCTGCTGTACCCAGAGTCATGTCCCAGGACAAACCTGAGCATGTCGTCCATGCTCTCGGTGATGGTAGAGTCATAGACAGGGTCTCCCAGTCTGCTAGCCAGGGCCAATGCGATCTTCAGGGTCTGGAAACAGAGCAGGGGTGTGGAAAAGCCTTCCGGGCCCCTCCCAGCACCCTCACTTGGAGAATCCTCAGAACTCAAAGGTGTTTTAGTCCTGCTCCAAGGATGTACTCCGTTTTCCCACTGCTAGTGTCCCCAGAGCCAGGTGAGGTGGAAGAGTGGGCCTTACCTCTGCTACCCAGTGAAGGGCCTGCTCCCGCGGCACCAGGCTGGTAAGGTTGAAGCCCTCCAGGATGTTGAGAGCACTGATGAGGGCTGGGCCTGTGTGTGGGGGAGGGGGGCTGAGAACCAGGTGGCCTGAAAGGATAGGAAATGACCAGATGGCAGGAGAGGGTCAAGTCACTGTCATGTGGTGTATCCCAAATGCACATCCCATCGTTACATACACAGCGACAGCCCTTATCAGACGAGGAAAGAAAAGCGCTCAGAGGCAAAAGGGACCCACTGAAGTTCACACGCTGGCCAAAGGCAGAGCCAAACTCGAAGGCAGGCGCTGGGCTTCAGCTTCCTCTGCCATAGGAGAAAACTCAGACTTAAAAGGAGCTGGGCTGTACTCACTTTGGCAGTACACATACTGTATCTGTGGCTTTGCCGAGAGCCACATTGCAGGTCCCTGGCAAAATAGGGACAGGTGACCAAATGCCTAGAGAATCCTGGTCTGCTATGGACTTCCTTCGACCCCTCCCTGAGGCCAGGAACTGTGCAAGGGCCCCGATGGTTCCACTCAACCTGGAACTTCTTAGGAGCAGCAGCCATTTCCTCCTACTCAGTTACTCAGTGGTTGGCCATTAAAGGAATAATGACAACACCGGAGGCACGGGATGCTGACAGCAACCACCCGGCTCGGCTAATCAGCCTCATTAAACAGCGGCAGAAACTGAGGCATTAAGAGTCAACTGGGCGGGCTGGAGAGATGGCTCAGAGGTTAAGAGCACTGTCTGCTCTTCCAAAAGTCCTGAGTTCAATTCCCAGCAACCACGTGGTGGCTCACAACCATCTATAATGAGATCTGGTGCCCTCTTCTGGCCTGCAGGGGTACATGCAAGCAGAGCACTGTATAAATAATAAATAAATCAATCCTAAAAAAAAAAGAGTCAACTAGACCAAGATTATAGGAGGTGAACCTATAACACTGTAGGTACCAGACTGCTGAGACAACCCAGCCCTGGGAAGGAAGGAAAAACAATAAATCCAGTACGGACTCAGTGTCCACTTCCTAGGTTACCTCCTCAAGTCCTCGTGGGCATCCTGAGATGCAGACACTAGCATTGTCTCCGTTTCTAGGAGGGAACCAAGACTCTAGGAGGGAACCAAGACTCGAAGTGGGATGCCCAAGGCTGGGGGTACGGCTGATGCTCACCTAGGCCTTCTTGACCCCTGATGCTCACCTACGCCTTCCTGACCCCAAAGCTACTTTGCTTCCTCTCTGTCATATACAACTACCAGAGGAGGTGGGAAGGACAGGAGCCTGGAAACATGAGCTCAGAGGAAGCCTCACCCTCTTGAGGTAACCTGTCCTTCCTAGAGAGGACAGAACCTAAACACTCCAGAGGGCCCTAGCACCCACCATCTTTGGGTCAGCAAACATCACGTGGCACGCACGCCCATAGGCTTGGCTTTCTCAGTTTCTGATTGGCTTCTAAGTTGTTCTATTCTGCCCCTAGGTCTCAGGCGTCTTTTACTGTCAGCGAGGGGGCAAGTCTGTGATTGTACTAAGGTGTTTACTCTGCCCTTATGTGGACTTTGGTCTGACAAATTCTTGGGAAGCACAGCCCGTGAGAAGGGAGCTAGAAGGCAAGCTGAGGCAACACAAGACCCAAATCAAGACAACCCAAGACGCACTTCAGCAACGGGGACTTTGTCCTCTGTGGAAGGCCCAATTCCCAGCTCTATGAGAAAGCAAATAAGTAACAAAGCCCCAAACGACAAAAGGAAAAGCCATGTTCAGGACCCCAAACTTCCAGGTCTTAGCTGCCAGCTAGGTGCCCCCCACACTCTAGTCACTTAGGGTAACTGACCCGATGGTTATTTCAGAAGGCTGGTTCTGGCTTGTTTCAACAGCTGGCTGCCTAGGGAGCTCATTGCCTCTGTTTATCTCTTGTGACATGGAGAGAAGTTTCCAGACTAAAGAAATGTGGCCATGGCCGGGCAGTGGTGGCACACGCCTTTAATCCCAGCACTCGGGAGGCAGAGGCAGGTGGATCACTGTAAGTCTGAGGCCAGCCTGGTCTAAAAGGTGAGTCCAGGATAATCAAGGCTACACAGAGAAACTCGGTCTTGAAAAACCAAAAAAAACAAAAAAACAAAAAACAAAAAAAACCACCAAAAAAAGTGGCCATGGACTAGAAAGCTTCTCCCGAGTGGGGGCCCTTGGGAGCTGGGGGAGAGGTCACCTCGGTACACTCCACAAACAGGCTTCTCCACGAGGGCGCTATAGTTGCTGAAGTCCTCTTCGGTTATGACGCCCCCTGCATGCTGAGCCTGGAGGGGAGAAAAAGACACCCCCCCCCACGGTGAGCCTGTGAGGACGGATGGCCCTCGACACATGTTTCAGTCACAGTCAGACAAAGCTGTTTACAACTTCTGTCCCTTCTGTAGCCACCATGGGGTTCTTTAGGGAACCCACCAGGCCAGAGGAAAAGGAGGCAGAGGAAATAACACATAAGAATTATCAAAACTAGTCAGGTGGTGGTGGCGGCGGCGGCGCACGCCTTTAATCCGAGCACTCAGGAGGCAGAGGCAGGTGGAGCTCTGAGTTCGAGGCCAGCCTGGTGGTAGAGTGTGCGTCTGGTATGCTCAAGGCCATAGGTGTGAGCCTGAGAGCGGCCCTCCTCCAAACAGTAAGGCTACTACAAAACTGTGAACTTTGAACGGCATTGGTAGGACTGACTCTACGCCACATAATTGAGCACTCTTTGCTGAGGAGTGCACCAGACTTGCGCAAACCAGTGTGTTCATCCCATTGATGACCTTTCTAAAAAATCATTTTATTATTTTATGAGTACGGGTGTTTTGTCTGCATGTGGGTTTGTGTACCACACGCACGCAAGTGCCCTTGGAGGCCAGAAGAGGGCATCCCGGAACCAGAGTGACCAACAGCTCTGTCGGCTCCTGTGGATGCTGGGAAGCAAACCTAGCCCTCTAGAAGAGCAGCCAGTGCGCTTCGACACCGAGCCATTTCTCCAGCCCCACGCCAATCTTAAATTAGTATTACAACTATCAATCTTTCTTGTACTTTCCAGAGATAAAACTTTTGATGAATCTCCTCTCGGTGAACCTACTCATCGACTCGTGTGTCTGGCAGGTTGGTAAAACACAGTGACTGATACAGAGAATGCACTTTGTACTGAATGGCACACCGATGTAATCCTTGCAGTGTACGACCGAGGCTTAGATAAATGTCCCCAGTGCACAGCAGTGCACACCTCAATTGGTGTGAGTACCCTGCTCTTGAACTTTCCCTTGACAATATTCTCAGTCCCCACTATCAACCCAGATGAAGCCTCTTTGGAATTGGGGGTACCCTCCTGTGTCAATCTCCTACGTCAACATTGCCATCAATTCTTGCAAAATCCCAGACAGAACAGGGAAGATTCTAGAGCCGGGCGAGCCGAGACTGTTTGCTCAATTTCCACCAGGCCTGGGAAGAAACAGGTCCAAGCCCTGTAGAGCTTAGCAGCAGCCCCAAGAAACCCAGAGAGAGACAGAACCTCTCTACTCATGTTTTCCACATCACCCAGTAGGCAATGATTTTTGCCCTTAATAACCACTGGTCTCATTTCTGTCGCCAGAGGCAAACGCCCAGTCACTGCGCATGCCCCACCTCTCCCACAGTCACACTCACCTCAGCTACCATCTCCAGTGTGAGGTTGCCACCGTTGTAGAAAGCGGTGGGGCCGGAGATCCCGAGTAGCTCCAGCACCTCGGCTAGATCGGGCTGTCGCAGCAGGGAGCCAGGCAAAGGCGGGTGGCCCAATGGCAGGAAAGTCTCCAGGAAGCGGTCAGATGCATTGGGAGGCAGCTGCTCAGCCAAGGCATGGGCTGGGGAAGGGGGAGGGGGAAGAGGCTGGGTGGGCCGTGCCGAGGGGTGGTGGGGTGGATGCGGGCTCTGTGACTGCCTCTGAGAGCTCCCAGAGGCCTGTCATAGTGGGGTACGGATAGATAGGCCCTTCCCAGATCCTCTCGCTGGAGGCTGCCTCCACGGAAGAGCGGGAGGGATGGGAAGAAATCTGAGGTGTCAACTGGAAAAAAGAATCCTTTTTGCTCGGGGCCCAGATCTCAAAGGCCTCTCTCCCCATGAGCGTTGTGCCTTCCCCCCTACCTCCAGGCCCCACTGACCTAGATCATGGGTCACGTTGAAGCCATCTCGGGCCACAGCTGCTGCGAAGGCCAGGACTTGGGACCAGGGCAGCCTGAGGGGGCCGGAGAGCAGGGGGTGGAGGAGGTCCTGGGGGGAGGAGGAGGAGGAGGAGGGGTCCTGGGGGAAGGGGGGTTCCTGGGAAGGAGAACCCTGGCAAGGGAAGGGGCTATTAGGAAGGGGGGTTGGGAAGGAAGAATGCAGGAGGACAGGAGGAGACCACCCAAGGAGAGGGACGTAGGCAGAGACCCCCTGGTCCCCAGGGGAGGTCTTTACCTGCCATAGAGCTGATGAGCTTCGTGTAGCCCTTTCACCATTCCGGGAACCCCCACCAAGAGCCCAGGCTGGGCGAGGCGGGCAGGCGAGGGAGAGAGGAGACCAGGTCACTGGAAGGGGGGGGCTGGGCTGAACTCCGCAGAGCCCCAAGCCAGGAATGGCTGGCACAGAGGAGAGACATAGGCCAAGTACCCCAGGAGAGGGGCAAGCGTTCCCCCACGGGGTACCTCTTCCCCATGCCTGACTCTTTTTTTGTTTTGTTTGTTTTTTCCAAGATAGCGTTTCTCTTTGTAGCCTTGGCTGTCCTGGACTCACTTTGTAGACCAGGCTGGCCTCGCAACTCACAGAGATCTGCCGGCCTCTGCCTCCCGAGTGCTAGGATTGCAGGCGTGCGCCACCACGCCCAGCCTCATCCCTGACTTCCTATATGCAAATGCAGAAAGGTCTTTGTCTCCCATAGTTGAGGGATTTCATAAACGAAGGACCTTTTCAAGAGGCAGGGCACAATCAATCTAGGTAAAATTAGTTCACAACGGGTAATAGGCACCCTTGTCTTTTTAAGTACTGAACAAAGGATCTTGATTTAGCCAGCTCATTGTCATAGGCCACCACTGACTGGTCAGGGGTGTGTCTCTTTTTTGCCATGGCACTAAGTACCTACTTGTCCACGCTACTCTTTTTCCTCCTATGCTCCCACTAGTGGGTTTGCCACTAGCGTTTCTTTCTCCCAATATGACGCAGCCTGGAAAGGTTGTGTCTTCAGGCTTAGAGTGAGAGAGAGAGAGGAGTTTGTTTGCTGTGGTTTCTCAAGGCAGGGCTTCTCTGTGTGGCCCCTGGCTGTCCTGGGACTCACTCTGTAGACCAGGCTAGCCTCGAACTCAGAGATCTGCCTGCCTCTGCCTCTCGAGTGCTGGGTTTAAAGGTGTGTGCCACCACTGCCTGGCTGAGATCGATGAGTTTTAAGGCCACAACTGCGTGATATCTCGAGGTCCACAAAGGTGGTCCTATACTTTCTTCCAGACAGGGAGGACAGCCAGAGAAGTAAGAGGTTGCAGTGTTATCTGTTATTAGTCATGCGACTTTTTCTTGTCTATTTAACTTTACTTTTAAAATTATATTTAGTTAATTAATCTGCTTATGTGTATGTGTGTACATGAGTGCGCACATAGACCATGATGTGGGTGTATGTAGATGTTCTTGTAGGAATCCATTCCTCTCTTTCTACTATGTGGGTCCTGGAGCCCAAACTTAGGGTGTCAGCCTTAGAGACGAATGCCATTACCAACTGGGTCCTCTCATTGGTCCTTGTTCATTGCTGTACACTGGGGGAGGCTAGCTGCCTGTCATTCCGTAGCCCCAGGGCATTTTTCCTCAACTTATTTTGCCATCCCATAGTAAATGTTGCAAATCAATGCTCAGGTTAGCCGAAGGGAATGAAGAGGGGCCTCCCCTTCCCCCTGGACCCTCTCTTCTCACCAGGGTCCCCACCTTGGTATCCCAGGATCTCTGCAGGGCCTCTTCCCTGAGGGCCCCTGGCGCCGACTCCCGGAAGTCGATCAGGCGGCTCTCGTTGCGCCGGATGTCGTGTACCAGCATCACCCCCCCGCTGGGACGGACACAGAAAGTGGAAGGCGATGAGGACTCCTCAACTTTCTGAAGGATTAAACTACCGTTCCCTTAATCCCCTGGGCGCAGGTTGTAGGCCCGTTTGCCACATCGGGTCAGATGTTGGAGCCACCTCCCCAGCGGGAACCCAGCCATCCTACAAAGGGTAAAATCTAGGCAGTAGGAGACCCAGGTTACTGGAGACTTTAATCCGTGATTAAGAAAAAGGCAGAGACTGGGGGAACGGGCCCTCCCTAGACCAGAGCTGGTCTCCTGCCAGCTTCCTGCACCTGCCTACTCCGTGTACCCCTCCATTCCGCCAGGACCGGATTATGTAAGGACACACCATGCGAGGCCAAAAGGGGGAATTTCGTTGGTAGAGCCTGGAGGGTTGGTCCTATCAAGAAGAGAAGGATTTTTGTCGGCTTGCTCCTTTTCTGTAGCGTATTTACATCTGAGATACGGGTGAAAAGTTAAATGTGTGCAGCCGAGTAACAGAGTAAGGAAATCGGGGTAGATAGATAACCCGAGTGGTTGGATCCACAGCAAAGTGGCCAGCACCCTGAACCACCGTGGGAAGCACTCTGCTCAACTTCAGGTAACTGTAGCCACATAGGAATGTGGGCTCCATGTTGCCAGGTCTCCTGACTGCTCCTGAGATGTTAGCAACCTGGATTCTTATGAAAACTATCCACGTTTTCACAACAGCAAACGTAAACGGTTAAAAAACAAAGCAAAGCAAAACAAAAAACCCTTACAAGCCAAACCAGCCTAGCTGCTGGATCTGGCTTTTGAGTGTGTAGTTTGTAGCTTTGGTTTTAAGAACTAGGGGTGTGTCCACAGTTTTCATCAGAGTTGCAGGGATTTGCAAGCCTAAAAGCTGGCGCATCCCTGCCTTGATTGGTTCCCCCATTGCTTCCTATGCAGCTCACTTGATACATCACAAGAGTTTCTCTCCTGGTGGAAAACCATGCAAGCTTCTGAACACACCGCCATACCTTCCATACGGCCTGTGCGTCTGACTCCGTGCAGGGAGAAACCGGGCATTGAAAGACAAAATGCAAGTACGGACCACCTTCGCCTTAAGCCAAATCAAGGGAAACCTGCAGCCCGGCCCATAGACCAGAGGCAAGAAGTAGGTTTGAGGGACCCAGGCCTCCTTACCCGCCCAGGCCAGAACTGTGTGGAGCCACAATCCCCAAACACAAGGCTGCTGCCACAGCTGCATCCACGGAAGAGCCCTGTTTACTGAGCACCTCCATGCCCAGCGCCGTGCACCGGGAGGCATCAGTCACCACAGCACCCTGCTGGAAGATCTAAGAGCAAAAAAGAAGGGCAGGCTAGTAGGGCCCTCCACCACCGTCAAAGCATCTCCATTAACCTAGAACCTCGGCTTTCGCGTCCTCTTGATTCTCAGAGCCATTTCCTTTGGGACCATCCTCTCTCAGGTCACTGCTTCCCGTCCCATCTTCCTACCACCCAGCCATTCTACCCCCATCAGGCTTTTCCTCACCCACCTTCTCCCAAGTTCCCTTTTGCCCATCTGCTCCCCTCACCTGGGGATCCCCGAAGTAGATTTGCATGACCAACGCCACGGTGACACCCGTGGCGAAAGTGAGGCAGGCGGTGACGATGACTGTGAGCCCGTCCTGGCGGCAGGAGCACTCGGCTGCAGCAGCTGAGAATGGGTCCTTGCGTGTCTCCCGTAGTGGTGACCCGTCCTGGCTGCCCATCTCGGACGATGACGAAGGCAGCCGCTGTAGCCGGGCCGACTTCAGGAAAGAGTCCGGGTCTGTGGGGCGGCAGGGTGTCGGGCTGGCAGCTTACTACTTGGCCCAGCAGCCCTGAGGGCGGGGCGTTCCACACTGCTCCTCCTCGCCCCGCCCATCACACAAACGCCAATGCCCAGCACCGCTCAGTTTGCCTCCACTCCCGACACACCTTAGGGCCCACAGGAAAGCAGTCTTCAAGTGGAAAAAGACCTTAAAGTGGCCAACTGAAAGGCTGGAATACTGCCGAGGCTGAGGACAGCCAGGAGTGTGAGGTGTTCAGGCTCCCCTGGAAACCCTTAGCCTGTCCTAGCTGGGTACCAGTCTCCAGGACAAGGATGCTACCACCATCAAGCCAACTACCTTGGCCTCCAACCTTACTCCACGAATTCACTCATTCACTAGATACAAGAGCCTACTCTAAGTCTGGCTCTACGCTAGACCAGATAATTGCCACCTCTGCCGACGTTCTCAGGCTAATGGAAAAAAAGAAAATACACAAGTCAACAAGTCGTGGCAGCTGTTATGAAAAAGCATCAGGGGCTGGGGAGTTGGCTCAGTGGTAAGTGTGCTTGCTCTGCAAGCATGAAGACCTGAGTTCAACTCCCCAGCACCCACCTAAAATGCCCCTGACACCACTGTGGGGCAGACATGCTGAGCCTGGAAGCTAGCTCCCCAGCCAACCCAGCCCGCAAAAGCCAGCTTCCGGTTCAGTGAGAGACTGCCTCAGCCAATAGAGGAAGATAGATACCCAAGGTTCTACTATGGCCTCCAAGCACGCCCGCACACACATGTGCATACACACTTATACACGTACCCACTCATACCAGGGCATGAAACGAAATGTGAAGAGGGAAGGCAGACTAGTGAGCAGGGAAGTCAAGGAAGAGCCTGGAGAGGAAATGACTTGAACTGAGAATGAAGGGCTAAGAAAGGGAGAACAAGCAGTGACGACACGGCGAGTGTTCCAGGGAGAGCGAGCAGCAGGTTCAAAGGCCCTAAAGTAGGAACGAATTCGAAGGCTGAAAGAAATAACTAAGGTCTGGTGGCTCTGGTGTGGCCGCAAAAGAGTGGGGGTGGGGGTGGGGGTGGGGAACCCAGCCAGCGTGGAGGCTGGTCCTGTATGCCGGTCCTCCGGACACACTGAGAACTTGACCTGTTCTCCTAGGCTACAGAGAGCCGTGAGACTGGGAAGCCATCTATGGTGGTTTGAGGAAAGAACGGTCCCCAGAGACTCATATCCTTTGAACGCTTGGTTATCAGGGAGCGGCCCTAATGGAAAGGAGGAGGAGGAGGAGGGGGTGTGGCCTTGTTGGAGGAAGTACGTCATTGAGGGTGGGCTTCGAGGGTTCAAAAGCCCAAGCGGGCAACTTCTCCAGCACCGTGCCATGACCACCATGAACTCACCATCTGAAACTGTAAGCCAGCCCCAACCAAGGCTTTTAAAAACAAGAGTTGCCGTGGTCATGGTGTCTCCTCACAGCAACAGAACACTGACTAAGACTCCATCTGCTTTGTGTTTTCAAATGATCCCCCAGGCTGCTGTGTGAAGAACAGCTGGAGGGGGTCAGAATGGAAGCCGAGGGAGAGTTGAAAGCCGCTGACGGACGGACGAGTCACTTCAAGGCTCCTTCCTCATCCGAATAATGCAGCTACTCTCTGACACACGGGTCAGGTGCAGGGCTCCAGGAAGTGATGGATGTGCTGGACTGTCTCAGGGCTGAGGTAGAGAGTGATGGAGGAAAGTCCGAGGTCTTTGACTTGGTGGTTAAGGACCTCCAAGACTCACACCTCCATCTTTTATGTAAATAAGAAGCCCGTGCCTTTAATCCCAGCACTGGTGCATGGGGGATGGGGAGCAGGGGGCAGAGGCAAGCAGATCTTAGAGTTGGAGGCCAGCCTGGCCTACAGAGAATTCCAGGACACCCAGGGCTACACAGAGGAAATCTTGCCTCAAAAAAACACAAATAAATAAATAGCATAGATAAAATAATATGTGCAAAACTTATTAGAATGCATTTACAGTGGCCACTTTTTGTTTGTTTGTTTGTTTTTGTTTTTCAAGACAGGGTTTCTTTATGTAGCCTTGGCTGTCCTGGACTCACTTTGTAGACCAGGCTGGCCTCGAACTCACAGCAATCCACCTGCCTCTGCCTCCCGAGTGCTGGGATTAAAGGCGTGTGCCACCACGCTCAGCTACAGTGGCCACTTTTAAGAAAAGATACTTTAGGTTGGAATAAGGCAAATAAATGTTTTGACTGAAAAACAATTCTACTTACATTCTTACTTTTAGTGTGTATATTTGGTTTTTTTGGGGGGGGGTTGTTTTGTTTTGTTGTTTTTGTTTTTGGCGGTGTGTGTATTTGTGAGAGAGGCAGCCTTAGCTAACTTTGAACTTTCCAAGTAGACCAGGCTGCCCTTCAACTTGAGGCAATCTGCCTGTCTTTGCCTCCTGAGTACTGTGCGTATGGGTGTGAACGACCATGTCCGACTTATATTCCTCTAAAAAAACGTTATAAATTGATTTTGTGTGTGTGTGGGGGGGGGACAGTTTTCTGGGGCTGCTTCTCCCCTTTCTCTTTGTTGAGGGCAGAGTCTTGCTTCTTGTTTCAGCTGCTCTTCAGAAGCTGAGCTAGCGGCAGGCAAGCTCCCAGACAATTCTTCAGCAGCCACCTCCTATCTTACTGAAGGAGTTTTAGGATTAGAGATGGATCAAATTCAAGCCGTCGGGCTAGTGTGGCAAGCGCTCTTACCCCACGGAACCATCTCGGCAGCCCTATACCATGTTATTTTTTTTATCTCTTTCTGTGTGCATGCACATTCGCTTGCATGTCATCATGCCTGGCTTGTTTGTTTTTTTTTTTTTTTTTTTAGGGATTTTTATTACATTACAGTGATTTGTTTACTTATTTGTTGTGGGTGGATGTGTGTGTGTGAAAGTGTGCACACATGACCATATATGGAGGTCAGAAGACAATTTGTAGGAGTTGGTTCTTTCCTTCCACCATATAGCTCCTGGCACTGAACTCAGGATGTCAAGCTTGGTGCTGTGTCATTTGCACCATACCCAGCTTTTTGTTTGTTTGTTTGTTTGTTTGTTTGTTTTTAAATCTGGATCTCTGATTGAGCTATCTTTTCAGTAGTTAGACTCCTTTACAATTTAATCATATATACTTTGAAATTCAAAGTAAAAACAACTAGCCAGGCGGTGGTGGTGGCGCACGCCTTTAATCCCAGCACTCGGGAGGCAGAGGCAGGCAGATCACTGTGCATTCAAGGCCAGCCTGGTCTACAAAGTGAGTACAGGACAGACAAGGCTACACAGAGAAACCCTGTCTCGGGGGGATGGAGGGGAGTAAAAACTACACAGAGATAAGAACTGGAGGGTGGCCAGGCAAAGTGGTGCATACCTTTCATCCCAGCACTCAGGAGGTAGAAGCAGATGAATCTGTGAGTTCAAGGCTAGCCTGGTCTACACAGGGAGTTCAAGGCTAGCCTGGTCTACACAGGGAGTTCCAGGATAGCCAGAACTTCATAATAGAAAGACTCTGTCTCCAAAGTCAACAACCAAAAGAGCTAGAGGGCGAGGCCGGGTGACTGGCTGGGAGTGTGTGCTGGTCTTTCTGAGAACTGAAGTTCAGTTCCCAGGACCCCTGCTGGGTGATTCTTACCTGTCTGTGGCTCCAGCTTCAGGGGATCTGATGGCTCTGGCCTCTGGGAGCACTGCATGCACATGCAGAGACCCACATGTACACATAATTAAAGATTAAAAAAAAGAATAGGCCAGGTGTGGTGGCACAGGCCTTTAATCCCAGAACTTGGGTGGCAGAGGCAGGCAGATCTCTGAGTTCAAGGCCAGCCTGGTCTACAAAGTGAGTTCCTGGTTGGCCAGGGCTACACAGAAAAAACCCTGCCTTGGGAAAAAAAAAAAAAAAGAATAGAGATGGGGACTTTTACTTTTTTTTTTTTTTTTTTTACTATTTTTTGTTTGTTTTTACATTAAGCAAATAATATGTAGCTTTTTAATTCTTTTGCTTTTAAAAGTATTTTATTTTATTGTAATTTTATGTATGTGTTTTCCCTGCATGTATGTCTGTGCACCATATCTGTACCTGATACTTAAAAAAAAAAAAAATGCTTGTCAGGCTGGCTGGAGAGGTGGCCCAGAGGTTAAGAGCACCAACTGCCCTTCTAGAAGGCCTGGGTTTGATTTCCAGCATGAGGGTCTGCAACTCCAGTTCCAGGGAATCCGGCGCCCTCTTCTGGCTGCCCCGTGCACTTCTTGCATGCGGTGCACAGACATGCAGGCAGAACACCCACATGCACAAAATAATACAATAATTTTTTAAAAGTTTGTCTTCGGTGGGGGGGGGAGGGAGCAGGTCTCCCTTAGCTAATCATGCTTGTTTCTAAACCGCAACATCATTGCTAGCGGTCTGTAAATAAGAATTCATTAAACAGACAAATAGAAAACATCCACTATGGAAAGAAAAAAAAAAAAAAAGGAAAGGAAAAAAAAAAAGAAAAAGAAAACATCCACTGCGGATACAAAACCCTCCTTGGCCCTTCCAAGTACCAAAAGAACGGCAAGAAGGGGGTTTGAACTTTTATTTACTTATTGTATGAGGTGTGTGTGTGTGTGTGTGTGTGTGTGTGTGTGTGATATGGATGGATATCTGATGTGTGTCCACAGGCACGCATGCTCTTGTATTTAACTTCAGGGACTCCAGCATGTGTGGAAGTTAGAGGGCAGCCTTGGGCCTTGGGCTTGGTCTTTGATCTTGCTTGAGGCACACCAAGCTCACTCGCCCATCCCACTGTAGAAGCGTGGTCATGCTTAGCTTTTTACATGGGGTCTGGAGATTACAACTAAGGCCCACACACTTGGGTAGCAGGGGCTTTACCCAACTGCGCCATCTCCCCAGCAAGAGCTTGTATTTACTGATGCTGATGACACACTAGGTGTTTTGCACATACTTTCTCATTAAACGATTTCCATGACTTCCTGAGCTAGGCTCCACTCTCCTCACTTTACACATAAAGAGACTGAGGCTAGGTGGTACTCAGGCCACAACACGAATCAGTGGGAGAACCGGGACTCTGTGTCACTTCACAGCCTCCTTTCTACTGCCCCACGTGGCAGCGGCAGCTATTTCCAATCCCCCAAAACAATGTAATAAGTGGGGTGAGTGTAACGGCACACATCCGTGATCCCTGTACTTGAGAGGGAGAAGCAGAAGGACCAGGTTGCCTGGGATACAGGAAGCCTTGTCCGGGGGGGAAAAAAAAAGCAAATAAGCAAAAAAGCAAAAATGCAACCCTACTAGCTAATTTTGGATGTTATTTCCAGGTACCCGCTTTTCAGTTTGTTTTCTCCAATGAGGTAAGATGACTTAAAAATGAAGATAATACAGCCCTGCCACAACTGGCTCTACTTAAGATTATTCATCCAGCACATCAAGGTACTTATTTATTTAGCAAAACTATATATATGCTGAGAAAAAAAATCTTCAAAACAATGGGGGAAAGGTTCCTGAGTATGTGACGTGTGCCCTGTGTACATGGTAGGGCAGTAATCCCATCGATAAATAGCAAGAATGACATACTGGGAGAAGACTAGTTTGGGGCAGAAGAGAAATGTTTATTAGAGACAGGCATTGTGGCTCAAATTTGCAATCCCATCACTCAGGGGGCTGAAGCTACACCCAGTCTGAGGCCAGTGTGCGTTACAACGGAACGTTCCAGGACAGCCTCGGCCCCACAGTGAGTTCCAGACCAACCAGAACTACAGAGTAAGATCTCAATCCCAAAACAAACGGGGAAAACGGAAAACAACCAGTTAAACAAACAGAAACTTGGTCTGCTTTCAGAGAAAGGCGGCTTTAATTTTGATTGTCCTGAATTTGTGAGACACAGAGAGTCTTGCTGTCTGAAGGAAGCTGGTCAAAATATTTAATTTTCTTTCTCCTCCATGTTTAAAAAAAACAAAACAAAACTGTTATCACACATCCTAGGCTGGACTTGAATTCTATAGGTAGCCTATTCTGGACTTGAACTTTTTTTTTTTTTGGTTTCTGGAGACAGAGTTTCTCTGTGTCAGCCTTGGCTGTCCTGGACTCGCTTTGTAGAACCAGGCTGGCCTCGAACTCACAGCGATCCGCCTGCCTCTGCCTCCCGCGTGCTGGGATTAAAGGCGTGCGCCATCACCGCCCAGCCTTCCTTGAACTCTCTTAAGGGGAAAGTTCTGAGCTTCAGAGTAGCATGACCAAAAATGCAGAGTGGCAAGTGTACTCGAGGTGAGGGTAGTGGCAGGAAGTGCAGCCAGGAGCCACACAGGTATGACAGGTTGACTGACAGTGGCATGTTCAGGGCCACTCACTGAGAATGGCACTGGACAAAAACAAAGAGTGTGGGGAAGACATGCGGATTTCAGCATAGATGGTTGAAGGCTGGGTATCTGCCTAATTCCTGGGAGAGGAAGGCTCACAAGGCTTCGGTGTGGAAGAGAGGAAGGGAGAGAGAGAGCGTTTCCTGACCTTGGAGCACTCAAGGGCTAGCTCTCTTTTCTCTGGGGCCTGCTGTGGGATGCCTGACACTTGATTTTGGAGAGTGCCAGGCTGTAGGGCTTGCCAGGCACAACCAAGGTCCTGGCTAAGAAGGCAGGGCAGTGCCACTAGGTGCCACTAGGTGCCACTACTAGGTTGAGACTGTAGAAGGTCATGTCAGCCTACAAGCTGGTCTAGCTGGACCAAAAGAGTCCTGGGACTTGGAAACAGGCCTAGGTGACATGGCATCAAGATGTTTACACTGTTGTGACAGCGAGGCCCTCCAAGCCAAGTCCTGGGAATCTTGGTGTATACCCTGGTGGTAAGATTTAAGTTCCCAGGAGCTCGGGTAACCAGGGTCTAAGCCAAATTTCTAGGCAAGTGTTCTACTACTGAGTTAGCCCCCCCAGGCCCTCTCTGCCGAATTGTCACGCACATCAGGACACAGCCTCCACTGAAATCCCCCAAGGCATTCCTGAGGCTTGGGAACTCCATTCCCTGTCATTATTTCATCCTGGCCTTTTCTGTCTTTCATCTATTCATTCCACAATTATTTATTGAGTACCCAACACTTTGCTGAGTGCCAGAGAGAGAATTATGAATAAAAGAAAGCCACAACCCCTGCCATTAGAGGCTTTATAGGCATGCAGTAATCACATAACCGCCCAAAGAAATAACTGCAGGCTTTTTTTTTTTTTTTTATAAAGCAATGACTTTGACGAGGGGCCAGGAGAAGGCAGGTCAGAGGGTCCGCTCTGGTATTTAGAACAGATGGGCATTCTCTGTTGAACTGGAAGAGAAAATTAAGGCCCAGTACCAGGCAGGCACAGCTACTACATGGGAGTGAGTCACGACTGCGCTACTCTTGATCCCTGAATAGAAAAGCTGGATTGACCAGACGGCTGGTATCAATAGATGACCAGAAGGCTGGTTCCACCAGGAAGTACATTCCCACAGCCTCCCTTCTATTGCCAAGGCTACTACCTGCCCCCTCACTGCCAATTAGTTTTGATGGGCAGCTCTGACATTTGAGGACCCAAGGTCTCCACACCCCGTTCTCACTCCCGTCACAGGTTAAAACGTGATCCAGCCGGGTTGGTGGGACCCGCGGGTCAGAACCATATGGCCAAAAAGTGGGAGAGAATTGCCAGTTGCCAGGGCCAGGAGTGAGAACAGAAGAACCAGGCTAGGAAGAGGCCAGGGGCCCGAGAAGCAGCATCCTCCAGTACAGGAAGGGAGAAAGCCCAAGTGTAGGCACCGTCAGGAGGGAGACAGAGAGGGAGGCAGAAGACGGCTCTAATGCCAGGAAGTGACGTGGAAGGAAAGAGGGCAGAGGGATGCAGGGTAAAGAATGGGCGGGGGGGGGGGGGTATAGAGCTGCCCACATGGGTAGGAGAGAGAGCACAAGGGAAGGACTATACCCAGAGAGCTCTTGGCCTCCTGCTCTCTCTCTCTCAAGCCCCACTTCCTTTCCTGACCCCTCATCTCCTTCAGTTTCTGCAGAGGGATGAAAACACAGTAAAAATCTGGGGACTGCTTCCTGGGAAACAGATCTGGTTGCTGATCAGAAGCTCCCAGCAGCCTGGCTAACATGTCTGGGAAGGGTACAGTAATCCACAGAACACAAAGGCACACTGGTCCCCAAGGACTTTGAGAGGTCATGCAGTCCCATCCCCTTGTCTCGCAATACCCACAACTCCCAGACAGAGGGGAATAATCTTTTCTTTACCCGTCTCTGGACATGAAGAGATGGATTCCTCCGGCTCTTCTCCGGACTCTCTGCTTCCCATAATCCCTGGCTGTGGTGAAGTTCTCCTTAAGATCTAGACTCCAGCCCTCCCTCCGGCTGCAGTCTCTGACTTGGTTTCTTCTACCCTGTCCTCTGTGACTAGAGAAAAGCTTTTACTAGGAGGTGACCACAGCTGGTCTTTAAGCTGGTCTTTAGGCTCTCTCCTCCAGCATCTCTTCCTCCTCAATAGGTTCTTCCTAAAATGTAATCATAATCCCTCCTACTGCAGTCCCTGCATCCTCTCCCGTGTCGCATCCTACGCCTCTAAGGCAAAAATACCCCTCTCCCCACCACACAGTTAACAGGGCTGAGGGAGAAGAGAAGAAGAGATCCAGGGCGAAGAGGATGAATGAAGGGGATGAGAGACTGAGAGTGGATGCTCAGAACAGGAGGAGGACCGGGAGCCCCCCACCCCCACCCCCAAGGCGGGGCAGGGATGGGGCCAGAGGGCCTCACCGGTATCCGGGTCTCCCAGGAAGGCGTCCTCGTCCTTGCGGCCCCTCAGCGGGGCCGCAGGTGCTGGCTCGTCCTCGGGCAGGCGCGGGAAGCTGGTGATGCTCATGTAGTCCACTGGCGAGTAGGCGCCTAGGGCGCTCTCCTGACTAGCCTCGTTCTCTGCCGCCATCCTCACCCTAACCCCCAGCAGCGCAGCGCCTGCCGGAAGTGGCTGTGGAGAGGGGGGGTGCGAGGGCGGAGGGCGGGGTCTGAGCTCCTGGACAGCCGGGAGGGGGCGCCCCCACCCTCAGAAATGTCCTAGGCTGACTCGCCCCCGTCTGCTTATAGTCTACTGCTTGCAGCGTGCGCGCAGGTGCAGGAGGATGGGAACCCGGAGGGCAGAGGAAGGTTGCCGGCAAGAGGTCGTTACTCTGGGCTCCTCGTGCAATCCCTGGCCCTTCCTCTTTGCAGTCTGAATCCAGCGCAGATTCCATACGCTCCTAGGACCACAGACCGACTTCTGACCGCAAACTACTCTTTGACTTCAGATCTTTTTCTGACCGCTCGCTTATTGGACCCCAAACCTCTTTGTGGGCACCGAGATTCTCCTCTGATCTCCCACTACTCCTCCGACCCATTTCAGTCAGACTGCTCTTCGGACCCTCTTAGACTTCTCTGCGGCTTACAACTCTGACTTCAACCCACCCCTGGATTCCTTTTAAATCATTCCCGAAGACTTTTTCATCTGCAGACCTCTCTTGAACCTCTCTTTCCATCTCACATCCCTTTCTGCGTCCCAAATTTGCACATACTTCTCTTTTAAACCCCAACTCCTTCTGGAATTGTCCTGATGTATCAGCATGGGAGATTGGCCCTGACTGGAGCCCACCCCAGCTTTAGGATCTTTAGAAGCAAATCCTCAGATTCCACTCCAAGAGACGTGACTTAGTGGGCCAGGAAGCCGTCTTTGAAACCTTAATATTCTTTGGCTTTTGGGGGGGGGGGGTTCGAGACAGGGTTTCTCTGTGTAGCCTTGGCAGACTCGCTTTGTAGAACCAGGCTGGCCTCGAACTCACAGCAATGCGCCTGCCTCTGCCTCCCGAGTGCTGGGATTAAAGGCATGCGCCACCATGCCCGGCTTCTTTGGCATTTTTAAGAGTTCTTGATGTGGTCCTGGAGCTAAAGTAAAAGAAGTAATGGCGATGTGGTAGAGCAGTAGGATGAGCAGGATAGATGGGCAAGAACAAGGGTTTAGAAAGTAAGTCTTTGGTAGAGCGCTTGCCAGTGAGGGTTTGACGCCCAGCATGAAAAGGAGGAGGAAGGAGGAGGAGGAGGAAGAAGAGGAAGAAGAAGAAGAAGAAGAAGAAGAAGAAGAAGAAGAAGAAGAAGAAGAAGAAGAAGAAGAAGAAGAAGAAGAAGAAAGAAGGAAAGAAGAGAGAGAAAATGGAAAGGTAAGAAGGAGAACAGGTTTCTTCATTCTAGGTCCTGCCAAGCCCATCTCTGGGACTGCTCCCCTAGATCCAAGGATGAAAGTTATGAGTCCAAACTTCTACTATTCAGTACACAGGAAGAGAAATTGGGCTGGTGAAGCCTTGTGTAGATAACATTCTCTCCTTTCCCAATCCTTGGCTCCAGGCTTCAAGTGTGACTCTTTACTATGGACACAAGAAGCTGCAGTGCTACTTGTAGACAGCAGGGGGCAGCAGTAGACAGCGAACAGTTGCAGGAGAAAGGCTTAGGAAGCAGGGCGGGTTAGAGCCGTGCCCTGGAGGTGAGATTAAGGGAAGACGGGTCTTCGTACCAAGAGGCAAAGTTATATGTGCCTTCTTTCCCATAGAAAGGGCCTTGTCTCATTCGTGAGGTCTATAGGGACCACTGCTTCCATGATTCCCAGATCCCATCAGTGAGTTTTAGTCCCACCAAATGAGATCCGTGTCACATGGGTGCTGTTCACTCCTTCAGTGTATGTAGATGTTCCTCAGCGAGGAGTGAGCCTTCTCATCAGGGTTCAGATATCCTTAGGAAACTCTTCATCCTGTTAATGCCATCCATGTCCTATAAGCAGGCTTCTTCCATGGGGACTGGGACCTCCAGAAAAAAAAAAAAATCTCTGCCTCCTTAATACAATTCATGCAATTTCAGCGAAATGTGGATCTGTTCAGAGGGGTTGATGTCTCCTTGACAAAGTATCTGTTCCCTCGTTGAGATCCGTGACTATTCTATAAGGTCTGTTTGTGCTTAGCGGGCCCCCAGGACCCGCCCCTTGGGATAGGGTAGGCTCTGGATCATATAACTGAGCAGGGGGAGATTTTATTTTCAGTTTAGTGTGTGCTAAGATTATAGTCAGTCGGACAAAGATCGGGGTAGCACGTGGGTAGGTGGGCGTCAAATGGCAGGAGCTTCCTGCTTCAGACCTCAGACTCACTGTTGTAGATATTATAGATCCTTGTCTTGACAGCCTGAATTGTTAAATGAAGTGATCCTTTCTCGGCAATAACTGCAGGTAGGAGGTGGGGGTTTCCTAGGCTTCCTTCTGGGTTAAGATGGAAGTCAGTAAACTTGATTTGTAGCAGATGGGAGTATACTTAGGCGAATTAAAGGATGCAAATGATTCCTCTTTATATGTTTTTTTAAAAATCATTTTGCATGGCCCTTGGTATTTTACAAGATCTGGTTTCTATTTGTGTCAGTAAAAACAGACAACAGAAGAACTCAGACTTGACCCCAACTTGATGATTATTTGCTTCCTGCCTTTGTGAACTTTCTCTTCCTTTCCTGCTTTTTGGCAAAGTTCTCAAGGATCCTTCTGGTTTTCACTTACAGCCTTGCACTGTAGATCAAGTTGGAAAGTATGGAGGCAAAGATCAGAGTGACTCGAGTTGGCTGGAAGGGTCACAGCCAGCCCTCAAGGTCGCGGAGGACTTTTTCCGTGGGAAGGGAATAGGGGTGTTGCTCGGCAGGAGATTTGGGGGAGGAGTGTCACCTAGAAGGAACACTGTACTCGACCTAGCTATCTAGTTCGGTGGGGTGACGGCAATGTGCAATCAGACCACGGTGAGTGCACAACGGATGACACAATACCTCCCAGTAGCCAGCCTTTCACGTCTAAAGCTGCGCGGCGCCGTAACCCAACCCCCATCTGTCACTCCAAGACCCTAACTTGGTCACTCCACAGCCCTGCCTCCTCTCCTGTCACAACCAGCCGGGCTACACCCCATCACTCCACGTGCCCGCCTCCTCGCCTGTCACCTCTGGCCCCGCCCCCTGCCCTGTCATTCCAGGGCTCCACCCCTCTCCTCCCATTCCTTCGGCTTTCACTACGGCCACACCCCTTCCGGCAAGCCAGCCCCGCCCCCGCCCCAACTTTCCGCAGCGGTTCTTGCTGACCCCGCCCCCTCCACGCACGGCCCTACCCACTATTGGATGCCGAGAGCACGGCCTCTAGCCTCAGGCTCCGCCCACGCCCGAGGCCCCGCCTTCAGGGTCGACCTAAAGGTTTTTCCCCGCCCCGACACCCGCCGCGACCGCAACGGCGGCCAAGGTGCTCAGAGCTTGACGCGATGGGGCTTCCCGAGGAGCGGCGCAAGAGCGGCGGCGGGAGCCGGGCTCGCGAGGAGACGGGCGCCGAGGGCCGGGCGCGGCGTTGGTCCCCGCCGCCGGAGGTCAGGCGCTCGGCACACGTCTCCTCTCTGCAGCGCTACCGCGAGCTGCACCGGCGTTCCGTGGAGGAGCCGCGGGGTGAGGCTGGGCCCGGGCGACTCTTGGGGGCGCCAGCGAGCACAGGAGCGAGCGGGACTCCGAGGGGGATTTACCGAGCGCCCTGAGAAGGGAGGAGGAGACGGAGGGTCGCCGAGGGAGATGGAAGAGGGATTCGAAAGAGATGGGGTTCAGTGAGAAGAAGGAGGGGTCTGGGAGGCGGAGGTTTCCTAGAAGTCGGACTCTCTGGCGACCTGGCAGTTTAGTGAGATGTAGGTTTTCGCGAGGAGGAGCGGGGTTCAGTGAGGAGAAAGTTCCACGAGGATCTTCCCTGAGGTGAAAAGAAGGGCTCCAAGGCGCAAGGGTGAGCCCTGAGGGAAGGAGGGCCCCCGAAGAGAGAGAGAATCTTCTTTGCTTCCAATTCAACAATTGCCCCTCTCAGATCTTTAACGAAGTGCGCCCATCTCATTTCTGTACAGTTGAGCAAGTTGTTAGTATGTCCCGTGTTTTTGTTTGTTTGTTTGTTTTTGTTTAAAATACATTTGGCCGGGCGTGGTGGCGCACGCCTTTAATCCCAGCACTCCAGAGGCAGAGGCAGGTGGATCGCTGTGAGTTTGAGGCCAGCCTGGTCTACAAAGCTAGTCCAGGATAGCCAAGGCTACACAGAGAAACCGTATCTGGAAAAACCAAAACAACAACAACAACAAAATACATTTGGACCTAAGTTCCAGTAACTCAGATTCTGAGAGATAAGTCTTTGCCTTTAAAAACGTGTCAGGACAGTTTAGGGGGCAAAGCCACGTCCTGGCCAGGCATCTAATCCCAAGCACTGGAGAAGCAGAGGCAGGTGTTTGTAAGTCCAAGGCCAGCCTGGTCTGCATAGGTAGTTCCAGAACAGCCAGGGCTACATAGTGAGACCCTGCCCCAAACAGAAAACAACCAATAATAAAACCCACTGCCACATCCTGGTTGAGAGGCAGCATATTTGGTAGTAGGGTAAACGCAAGCCACACATCACATCCAGAAAAATGCATAAATAGCATTGCTTGCAGTCTTGGGCAGATTAAAAAAAAAAACACCTGTATTTAATTTGTTCATCTCCACGATAGGAATAATAATACTAGATTCAAAGATTATGAAGACAAAGTGGGTAATAAAGGGTCCATTATCAAAATTTTGATGCCCAGCAGCCATTAAATAAGTAATGATTTGTTTAACAACAACAATATGGATGAGTCAGATACTAAGCAACACAAAGCAGTATTGAATCAAGTGTGAAGTTGTTCATTGCTTCAAATATTCTGTATTTTCTTCCATCATGACTTCCATCTGTTTCTCTGGGATAAGCTAGTGCTACTACAGTCATTCCTGTTCTAAGTATCTAACCTGATACCCTGTATTTCACTTATATTCTGCTCCCAAATTTCACAGGACTATAGGCCATTTTTATACCTTATAAATTATTACTTACTAAGCAGCATTTCAGTTTGATTTGATGTGGATGCGACCCACGTTTTTCAGCTCAAACTGAAGCTTAGAGAGACTAATTTATACAGGGTCATAAAGCAAGGCTTTGAGGAAGTTAGGATTTAGACCAACGCGATCTTGACTAGAGAACCAACCTACACTCTGAATAGTATGCTATTCTTTGACTCCACAGTTTGTGTTTCACCAAATTCTGTCAAATACTATTTCAAAATAGCTCTCAGATTGACCTTTCCTTCCATTCTCAGAGCCACTTTAAGAAAGCAGGAAGCTGTCTCCTCCTCCCTAATCTTAACACCTTCAGTTGCTCCAGCAGACTTATTTCAACACCACTAGGCTGATACTGTGGGAACACTGTTCCATATGTCATTGTAAAAAACTTCGTGTGTGTGTGTGTGTGTGTGTGTGTGTGTGTGTGTGCATGTGTGTGAGACAGGGTCTCGATATATAGTCCTGGCTGACTTTTTTTTTAATGGCCATTTAGTATTTTATTATATTACAAGTTTTTGTTGTGTTTTTGAGTTTGTTTTAAGGTGTGTGTGTGTGTGTGTGTGTGTGTGTGTGTGTGTGTGTGTGTGTGTACTAGAGGACAACTTTGGCTGTCACGGCCGGCAAGCCCCAGAGATCTACCTGTCTCTGCCCCCAAGGCACTAGCATGACAAATGAGTGGCAGATCCTTATGCTTATGGAAAGCACTTTACAAATTGAATGTTTCTCCAGCTCTGGTTTTATTATTTATGATTTTTTTTTTTTTAAGTTCAGGTTTCATGTAGTCCGGGCTGGCCTCAAATTTCCTGTTAGCTGAGGCTGGCCTTGAACTCCTGATTGTGGAGCTCTACCTTTCAAGTGCTAGGATTACAGGTCTATATCACTGTGCCCTTCTCTAGTTTCACGATTGTAATGTTGCTATAGAAACCTTTTTAGTAATGCGTTCTTTCCATTTTGGGAGTTATTTTCTTGGAATATATATATTTCCAAATTTGAATTAGCAAAGATTTTTAAAAGTCTGATAGCTCTTGCCAGACATTTTTTTTACAGTACTGTTAATGTATAAAAGTATCTGATTTTCTAGATAGATCTCATGCATCCAAAGCTTATAATTAAGTTAAAAAAAATCTTTGCTTAGTTTTATAGGTATACAGTAGCACCTTGGTTTGATTTAATTTTTGTTTCCTTAATAGAGTGAAGAAAGGAGGCACAGCATGTGATTTAGCTTTCAGTTCTATTGTCTTGTCCCCAGTATGCCAACTTATGAACTAGTTCCTACTGATATTTTCTTTATTTTCTGTGTGTCAGCCTCAAATAGTTTCTCTAAACATAAACCCTCGGTTTCCTCTCATACCATAATAATCACTTTCATTTGGTTCCAAAGTAAAATATCTATCTGTCTTTTGAAAAATTAGCAAAAGTGTCTCCTCAAGGAAATTCAAATCTTGACTTAGTAACCTGTGAAATCTTAGGCAAGTTATTCAGTGTCTCCAAACCTTCATTTTCAAATCTATAAGAAACAAAGTAACTCGTACCTCCTAGGGATGCAGTAAGGACTAAGTTAAACAAGCCATAGAAATAGCCTTAAGTAACATCTGGTACTCAGGAGCACTTGTGCAAGTAGTTATCGAAGGAAATGCTCAATAAATATTGCTAAGAGAGAGAGAACAAATTAAGAGAAGAGAGACATACATGTGGAAGACAATATAGGTAAAGAATTTTTTTTTGATTGCCTACTGGGTGCTGGTCATTGTGCTAGATACTGCATGAATATGATTTAAATAGGTGGTAAAAACTGGATTGATATTTGTGTGTGTGTGTGTGTGTGTGTGTGTGTGTGTGTGTGTGTGTGTGTGTGTTTTGGAGACAAGGTATCATATAGCACATGCTGGCTCTGAACTCCCTATGTAAAGGACTTATCTTGAATGCCTGAAAATTCTGCCTCTACCTCCCAGGTACCTGGATCATAATAAGCATGTGCCACTACACTTGGCTCGGGACAGACCCTCTGCGTATAGAAGGAGCAACGTGAATCAAAATTTGGGAATAGACTGTAGGCAGGAGAGGATTAGACAGATGAGTCCTAGGGGCATGGCGATTGTAACTTGGTCCTGTGCATATATTAGTGCTCCATCTGATGGTAAATGTGTTTGAGATACTTAGTGATAGTGGAAATCTCTTTTTCTTGCAGAGTTTTGGGGAAGCATTGCCAAGGAATTTTATTGGAAAACTCCATGCCCTGGCCCATTCCTCCAGTACAACTTTGATGTGACTAAAGGGAAAATATTCACTGAGTGGATGAAAGGAGCAACCACGAATATCTGCTACAATGTGCTGGATAGAAATGTCCATGAGAAGAAACTCGGTGATAAAGTTGCTTTTTACTGGTAAAAATATTTATAGTCTATGGCAGATAAAGATCTTGTATTTATCTAGTGTTTCATAATTCACAGTGTGTTTTATTTTTAAAATTTAAAATATTATTTAAAATTATTTATTTATTTATTTAATCAATTAGTTGTGTGCGGATGGCATGCGAGTGTAAAGGTCAGAGGACAACTTGCAGGAGTTGGTGGTTGTCTTAGTCACACTGGGTTGTGGGGACTGAACTCAGATCATCAGGCTTGGGGACAAATGCCTTTTACTTGGTGATAGATCTTGCTCCCCCCTACCGCCAATTCTAGATATTTTAAGACAGAATCTTATTATGAAATCCTGGCTGGTCTGGTATCTGCTATGTAATGAAAACTGGGTTTGAACTCGCGGCAGCCCTCCTGCTTCAGCCTCCTAACGGGTGGAATTACAGTTGTATGCCATCCACACTGAACTGTCACGGAGTCCTTCAAATTCCATACACTGACATGTTTACAGCAACTAGGAAGAGTA
This sequence comes from Acomys minous, assembly GCF_964271855.1. Lineage (NCBI taxonomy): Eukaryota > Metazoa > Chordata > Mammalia > Rodentia > Muridae > Acomys > Acomys minous. Next base: position 79,568,859 of record NC_140485.1, on the reverse strand, counting down.
AGCAAAGTATCATTCATTTGATATTTCAGTAAGGAAAAATACATCAAGGAAGTTAAATTATTTTCTTCAAATCATAACTACTGCGTAACAGTGTCAACACATAACCAAGTGGCCCTTCTCCTGTTTTTGGCTTACAGTTGGGGAGGAGGAGAGCGAGTATATAGGAGAGAAGAGGGCTAGTTTGCTTTTTTTTCTTGCTTTAGGACAAAGTTTGAGTTAGGTTTTCACCAACAATATCACTGTTACCCTTACCTTTTGTTGAGTAAATATTAGATACTATGTTTAGCAGCTTAAGAAACACTTTATTTAATGCTCACAGTAACTGCAGAAGCCACTATGCCTGGCAAGATTTCTTTTTTTAAATATGTTTCATTAATTCTTTGTGTAATTCTTACAATGTATTTGGTCATATTTAATTCCAGCTCCTCCCCCTAGTTCCTCCCAGATCTACCCTCACATGCCTACTCCCTCAGACTTGTCTGTGTGGGATCCCCAGTGTATGCTAACGCTGTCTCTAAGAAACAGTGTTGAGTGGAACACCAGTTTGGAAAGCATTGCATTAGTAATCTACAAATTTTCTTCCGGTGCAAAATTTTATAACTCGATGATAAGATATCCTTACTTGGCTTTTACAAGATCACTTGTTCAACAATAATTTTTAAGGACACTGGGTACTGGGCTAGAGAGATGGCTCAGTAGTTAAGAGAGCATAATGCTCTTGCAGAGGATCCAAGGTCAGTTCCCAGAACCCACACTGGGCAGCTTAAACCACCTATAACTCCAGCACCAGAGAATCCGATGCCCTCTTGTAGATGCCGCAGGCACCTGCACACACACAAACACAGTACACAAATTATAAAAGATATTGGATACTCAGCCTTGTATTAGGTGTTAGGAGTACAGGAGTAGAGAAATGGGAGCAAATACCAGATGGATAATTAATTTTCAATTCTTGATGTTTATAGTAAAGTAAACTATGAATGGATTACATTTGTTATAATAAAATAAAGTGCAAATATACTAGATATATAGTTGCTTAACTTTGTTGAGCCTACTTTAAGCGTTTTTTAATTAACTTCAAATCACAGTCTTTATAAGAGCAGTATAGTGTGTTAAGATGGCATTTCCTCCTTTTTGCCCTTTCTTTTCTTTCTTTCTATCTATCTTTCTTTCTTTCTACAAGACAGGGTGTCTTTGTATAGCCTTGGCTATCCTGGACTCACTTTGTAGACTAGGCTGACCTCAAATTGACAGAAATCCACCTTCCTGAGTGCTGGGATTACAGGCGTGCACCACCATGCTTGGCTTTTCTTTTCTTTTCTTTTTTTCTTGTGAATATACTTATACTCCTCTTCCTTCTTTTCCTCCTCTTTCTCTGCTGCTGATGCTTTTTATGAAATTGGGGATTAAACCTACAACTTTGCACCTGCTAAGCAAACACTCTACCACTGAGCTGTACTCTCAGCCTCCTTTTATTGTCTTTGAAGAAGAGATTGGTTTCCTGTTATTATAGTTAAGAATTTAAATCTCAAACACAACTCTAACTTTTCTCTTTCACTAAATTAACTTCAAACCACAGTCTTTATAAGAGCATTGTAGTAAGCTTATTAAGGTGGCATTTCTTTCTTTTTTCTTTTCTTTCTTCCTTCCTTTCTTTTTCTCTTCTTTTTCTTTTTCTTTCTCTTCCTTTCTTATGTGTCTCACACTAGCCTCAAGAACTGTGTAGCCGAGGATGATCATGAAATTCTGAACTTTTTGCCTCTACTTCCCTCTACTGTGTACTGGGATTATAGACCTGAACCATTCTGGCCAGTTTATGCTGGGAACTTGTGCATGGTAGACAAGCATTCTCCAAATGGAGCTGCATCCCAGTGTGTTTTCTTTGTGTTTTCTTTCATGTACAAGCTGCCCCACCCAAGCCCCCCCCCAACTCTGGAGTCAGCAATTACCTGCCATCTTTTTCTTGTAATATATAGATATAGAACTTCCCAAACTTAAGATGTAAGACTTTCTTCCTCCCTAACCCATAGTCTTCTCTTTTAGGGCCCACCTTTTTTCTGCTTTTTGTTTTGTTTTATTTTGAGAAAGGGTTTCTCAGTGTATCCCTGGCTGTCCTAGAACTCCTATGTAGACCAGGCTGGCCTTGAACTCATAGAGATCCACTCATCTCTTCCTCTCAAGGGCTGGGATTAAAGGCGTGGACCACTACCACCCGGCTTCTGCTTTATTTTATTTTATTTTTTGGTTTTTTGAGACAGGGTTTCTCTGTGTAGCCTTGGCTGTTCTAGACTTGCTTTGTAGACCAGGTTGGCCTCGAACTCACAGTGACCTGTCTGCCTCTGCCTCCCAAGTGCTGGGATTAAAGGTGTGCGCCACCACGCCCAGCTATTTTATTTTTTCAATTGATGCTTTAAAAAAAATAAAATTTTCTGGGCAGTGGTGGCTCATGCCATTAATCCCAACGCTTGGGAGGCAGAAGCAGGTGGGTCACTGTGAGTTCAAGGCCAGCCTGGTCTAAAAAAATGAGTCTAGGACAGCCAGGGCTCTGCTACACAGAGGAAACCCTGTCTAGAAAAAAAAAAAACATTTAAAATAAAAATAAATTAAATAAAAATTTTAGTAATTTTTTTTCTGGTAATGCTAGCTAGGCTTTGAACCCAGGGCCTTATGTTGTCAAGGCGAGCGATCTTCCAGTGAGCTTTATCGCCAGCTCTTTGTTTTACTGTTTTGTTTTTATGAGTCTTCACTATATAGCCCCGGCTACTGTGGAACTCATCGTGTAACCCAGTTTGGTCTCAAACTCATGGCAATTAAACCTACGGCTTTGCATATGCTAAGCAACTGCTCTACCTGCCTCTGCTGCTCAGATACCGAGATTACAGGCCTGAGTCATCATATCTGGCAAGTTTTCTTTTCTTATCACCTTCTTCTTGGCTTAGTGTCATTTAGATGAATGTAGTACTATTAGCATATCACAGTTTTAGTTCATTTCTTATATTGGAACATATATGCACTGAAGTAATCCACAAGTGAAATAGCACTTTTAAGAGCAAATTCTAGACAGCTAAAACAGAACCACCACAAGGAAGAATTTGGCCTTTTACTTTGGTTTGACACATAATAAATGTTTATGGAATTATATTATTTTTAGAACTCTATACACCTGTTAGAGTCCACATAGGTCAACTTTCTTTATAGATTAGCAGATCTAAGATTAGCAAAAAGGGTAAGTGAATTGCCTAAGGGTTGTATACCTGTTTGAAGATAAAATGGAGACTAATCTCCAGATAGTTTTACTAGTCAACTGTACTTTTCTTTAATATGATACTCCCTAGTTCAAATAGTCCAACCCTAGGCTGTGACAGTTAAAAAGAGAAATTAGCCATATTAGTTAAATGAGCTTATTTTCAAATTAAAACTTAAAAATCAGATAAGGGGGCTGGAGAGATGGCTCAGAGGTTAAGAGCACCCTCTGCTCTTCCAAAGTTCCTGAGTTCAATTCCCAGCAACTACATGGTGGCTCACAACCATCTAAATGAGATCTGGTGCCCTCTTCTGGCATGTAGACAGAACACTGTCTGGCCTCACAGCGATCCGCCTGCCTCTGCCTCCCAAGTGCTGGGATTAAAGGCATGTGCCACCACTGCCTGGTTGTACTTTAATTTTTAAAAATTGAAAAAAAAATAATTTGGATGAGAAACAAAATAAAACTTCACCAAGTGTCTTTAGAATAAAAGGTTTATGCAAGGAACAGTTTATTTATTTAATAAGATCTTGTTGAGAATTTACCATATACCAGGCACTGTTCTGAATAAAACAGATAAAAGAAAAGTCTTTATGCAGTGTAAAGAGGGGCCAGGCGTGGTGGTGCATGCCTGTGATCCCAGCACTCGGGAAGCAGAGGCAGGTGGATCTCTGTGAGTTCGAGGCCAGCCTGGTCTACAAAGTGAGTCCAGGACAGCCAGGGCTACACAGAGAAACCCTGTCTAAAAACAAAAAACAAAAACAAAACAAAACAAAAAAACCAGCAAACAAACAGAATATGACAAATAGGGGTTGAGAATATAGCTCAGTTAGTAAAGTGCTTTCCTTACAAGGACTTGAGTCTAATCCTCAGAATACACACAACAGACACATAAACAACTATAACAGATAGTGATATATGCTGTATAAAGATGCTAATCACTGGGAAGGGAATGGCACACAGAGGGGCACTGGTAGGGAAGGCCCTTTGATAGGTGTCATCATTTGGGCAGATTTGAAAGCACTGATGCACTGTGCCATGTGATAGATAGCTGGGGTAGAGGAGGGAAATGTTCCAGATAGATGGACGGGCAAGTGCGTCCCGATGCTTGCGGTGTTTGCAGACTGTGGAGTTGGTATAGCTCAAGCCATGTAAAGAGAGGGGCGGGGGAAGTATGGAGGCCAGCAGGCTGCTGGATCACTCAGAGTCATGAAAGCCCATGCAGAGTGTGGCTTTTCATGCACGGTGAAGTGGGAATGCACTAGACAGTCATGAGCGATGGATGATATGGCAGTGACTTGGGTTATACTTAGGATCTGTCTTTTAAATTGGGAAGAGTAGAAGTGGTGAGACCAATTAGAAGACACTGTAGAAATCTGGATGAGTCATGATGACTTGGGTAACAGTGGCAGTTGTAAAGGTGGTGAAAAGTGCTCAAAATCTGGATCTGTTATGAGTTAAGAGACCATGGAATTTGAGTCAGGCGTGGTGGCACACACCTTTAATCCTAGCACTCTGGAGCAGAGGCAGGCAGATTGCTGTGAGTTCAAGGCCAGCCTGGTCTCCAAAGCGAGTCCAGGACAGCCAAGGAAACACAGACAAACCCTGTCTTGAAAAAAACAAAAAATAAAGTAAATAAAATAAATGTTCTTTTGACCATGAATGTATTTAAAAAGATAAGAAGCCCAGCCTGAGGATTTGTAGGTAAAGGGCCTAGTTGCTTTGGGATCTTAAACAAGTAATGACATCCTTATTGAGGTTTAGTTTTCTTACCTTTTGAATGAGATGTCATTGTCCATCTCAAAAGATTACAAGGGGACCAGGTCTGGGGCCACAGGTGTGCACTATCAACTACTCAGGAGACTTAGGAGACTGAGAGTTCAAGGCCTGCTTGTGCGGTAGAATTAAGTCCAGTCTGGTAAAAAAATGAGTAAGAAGGTTAGGACTATAGCTCAGTGGCAGTGTGCTTTTTTTGTTTTGTTTTTGTTTTTCGAGACGGTTTCTCTATGTATTCTTGGCTGTCCTGGACTCACTCTGTAGACCAGGCTGGCCTCCAACTCACAGAGATCCACCTGCCTCTGCCTCCCGAGTGCTGGGATTAAAGGCATGAGCCACCACTGCCAGGCGGTAGTGTGCTTTTATGCGGTCCCTAGGTTCAGTCTCCAGTACCATCAACAAAACCAAAAGAACTGCCACAAGGAGTAGCTGAAGTTTAAGATGAATAAACATACTATGGCAATTAGAAAATTATCAAAGTTACAGAAACACTGCAAATACATTATAAATAACCTTTCCCTGAAAAATTTGAGAGTAAGATTGACAAGAACTTTCTCCTGTATAACTGATATATGACTCTCAAACAAGGAAATCGGTATTCACATGTCACTTACCATCTAATCCTCGGACTTTATTGCTGCTTTGTTGAAATTTTTCCAGGATTGCCCTTTATAGCAAGAGAATTACATATAATGTATGGCTGCTATGCCTTTCTAGTCTCCTTCAGACTAGACTAGTCCTTCAGTCTTGTCTCTCATGGTCTTAAAAGGCTATTTTTTCAGTCTTAACAGACCACAAAATATAACCTAAATACTAAACTAAATTTGCTATTTCATTTTATACCAGTGGTTGGGATATATTTATGGAAATGTATTCAGTCACCCAGGTCTTTTATTAGTAACTTTAATATCAGCGGTTCTTAAAGATGACTAAATAATTGAAGTTACCAACATAACATCTTAAATGAGACATCTAGATTTACTGACCATCTATCCATAAATACCCTACCAGCCTCTAGCAGCAGTTTTTAAACTTTTTGATATTTATAGATAAGTTGCAGACACTACAGTAAGTATTTAGATGATAAACAAGAGAAATTTGTTTTTTGGGGCTCACAAGATTGTCAGCTGCAATCTTGTTTAGGAATGAATTGTTAGGATCAATGTGAAGTAAGGAAACAAAAAAAAAAAAGTAAAACAGGAGATTATTTCAAGGGAGAATGTCAGGATGTGGAGGGCTTGTCTCCAGGAGCACATAGATACACCGCAGCTCTTGACTACGCCAAGGACTATTCTGCACTTGTTTGTTTAGTGTGTGTGTGTGTGTGTGTGTGTGTAAGCTAAAGGACAGTTTGTGTAAGGTGGTTCTTTTTTTCACCGCATGGTTTCCAAGAATTGAACTCAGGTTGGCAGGCTTGGCGGCAAGCACCCTTCCTTACCCATTGGGCTATCTCGCCATCCATCAAGGACTATTAAAGTTGAAATATGAGATCTTCCTTGTTTGTTTGAGGTTGTGGGTCTTTCAGGAAGTTGTCAAGTGATTGAAAAGATCATGGTAACTGTGGTCTTGGCCGCAGTTTGAAGTTGAGAGCAGATGGGAGTTCCCTTCATTTCCCACAGGTTTTCAGGAGGGTGATTCTCCATGTTCATTTGGCTATCCTTTGGTTGGTGCAGTGGAGCAAATAGTCTGGAATTAAAAACCTACTCCATACTTCCGGGTTACATTTAACCTCTGTGTGACCTTGACAACTTCTCTGGACTTCTTGTAATTTTAAAATGAGAGTAGTAATGCTTGTTCTTGCTAGGGTAGTTGTGAGGATCAGGTTAAGGGTGACCTTTAAAACGGTTATACACTATGGTCATGTGAGGAATCAGCTGCACCTGTATTGATTTCCTCGGCATGTGAGGCAGGTACGGCATCGCTTTTCTTGGATCTCTCTGTCAGCTAAGTTTTCCCTCTACCCCATGTAAGCAAGTATTCAGTTGCCATATAAGTTTCATTCTCTGATTCTTCTTCTGAATCACTGATCCCTGTAGAAATGCAGGAACATGTGTTGACCTCACTCCAAATTCTGCTTGTTTCCATCCACTTCTTTCTGTACCTACATATTTTCTTTGAAACTGATGTATAGAATTGCTCCTCTACCCTGGGAAGGAGAAAAGAACCAAGCAGTCTAAGATACACAGAGGGTATCTCTAACATCATCCTTGCCCCTCTGCCACCTCTCTTTTCTTATCTTATATTTTACAAAGAAAAAATAGATGCTGGGTTTGTGCAAATTCATCTATTGAATGAGGGATGAACAATAAATGTAGGTCTAGTAAACCCATATTCAGAACTAGGGGGTCCTGCATTTTTGCATGTAAGAGTAAGCACTTGAAATTTTTGTTACAAATCCAGGACCTATTTATTTATTTTTATTTTCTGTGTATGGGAGTTTTGCCTGCATTATGTATATGCACCACGTGTGCACAGTAACTATGGAGGCCAGAAGAGGGTTCAGATACCCTGCACTAGAGTTACAGATGTTTGTGAGCTGCCATATGGGTGCTGGGAATAAAACCTGGGTCCTCAGAAAAAGCAGAAACTGCTCTTAATTTCTAAGCCAACTCTCTAGCCCTGTTTAACCAGAATCTCCAGAAAATGTAACCTCTATTTTTATAAGCTTCCCAAATAGTTGTTATGTGGGAATAAAGTACCCCTGAAAAACAATTCTTTAACCACTGGGGTTATAGATCAGCTGAGAGCACATACCTAGGATATGTGAGGCATAGGGTTCAACTACCTCCATAATCATGTTTAGGATAGGAGAGAAGCTCTGCTGTTTAAAAACAAAAACAAAAAAAACAAAACAAAACAAAACAAAAAAACCCCTAGCAGGGGCTGGAGAGATGGCTCAGTGGTTAAGAGCGCTACCTGCTCTTCCAAAGGTCCTGAGTTCAATTCCCAGCAACCACATGGTGGCTCATAACCATCTGTAATGTGATATGGCGCCCTCTTCTGGCTTGCAGGAGTACATGCAAGCAAGCACTGTATACATAATAATAAATAAATAAAATAAAATAAAAACCTAGCAGAAGGGTAATTGTGAAAGAGGGTGGGGAAGGAGAATTTTCTCTAGATTTCCTGATAGATCCGTGTAGGAAAGATTACATACAGAAACTGAGGAACTGGGATTTTAGTCTCTTAAAGTTTCTTGGCTAGGCATTGGTGGTGCACCAGTTCTAGCTTCAGGAGACAGAAGCAGGCAAGTCTCTGTGAGTTTGAATTCCTTCAGCCTCACAGTTCTTAGGGCTTTAACACATTGGTTTTCTTCCTTAACCTGCCCCTCTCATCCTGTTTTGGAAACATCTTCCTTAGGAAACGGCCATGTTATTTAGAAGGAAAGTATCTTCAACAGACTGTCATTTAGAATGTCAAGCTGTGGTATCCAATGTGATGACCGCTAATCACGTTATCTTACATTTAAAGTAAGATTAAGTAAAACAAAAGTTTCTGGTTTTCACTCATATTTTAAGTGTTTACTAGTCATTCGTGGCTAATGGCTATGATGTTGGATAGCTCCACTTTAGAACAATGTAATATCCTAAGGAACCCAAGGCCATCACTTCTTATTCCGGTGCCTTAGGGGTCTCATCTGTAAATAAGAATGGTAGACCTCAAATCTCCAGTCTTCTTTCACTTGCTGGGTGATTTGTGAGTCAGTTTTGGAGAAGTGCCTCCCTCTACCTTTCTTTCCGCCTTTCTGCCACAGTTAGAGCAGAAATACCCAAGGGGAACATTAGGCTGCTTATTTGTCAAATCAATGCTGTTTCCACTTCCCACTCCCTTGGTGGAAGGAGAAAAATGACCTAAGGGCATGCTTACATTAGAGCTCCTTACATTTGTGCAACGTTTTATGGGTCATAGAACTCTTTCATGTTGTTTCTTTATTTTATAGTTTCAAATATTATTATTTTTAGGGTTTTTTTTAAGGGTGTTTTGTTTTGTTTGTTTTGTCTTGGTTTTCAAGATGCAGCCCTTGCTATTCTAGAACTTGCTTTGTAGACCAGGCTGGTCTCAAACTCACAGGGATCTGCCTGCCTATGTCTCCTAAATGCTGGGATTAAGGGCATGTGCTACCATGTCTGGCTTGAAGTATGCAATCCCATAATCCCAGAAGTTGTGGCCATCTTGGGTTACATAGCGAAAGACCAAGGCTTCAAGTGGTAACTCAGTTCTAGAGCATTTGCCCAAAATGTACAAGACCCTGAGTTTGGTCACCATTATACTAAAAATAAAAAAGAAGTTAGAAGGCCTTAAAGCTAATTTTCATAAATATAAATTATATGACGAATTTGTAAAATTAAAAGTACAAGATCAGTGCGGTGACACACACCTATAATTTCAGCATTTATGGGAGGACTACCGGGAGTTTGAGGCACATGAGCTACATAGCAAGACTCTGTGTCCCAAAAACCAAAACCAAAAATACCAAGGCCACATTCTCTGGAAAATGATCTAGTACAAATAGATGCTAGAGTTTTCCTAGCAAACTGAACAAATCTATTTTTTGTTTGTTTGTTTTTGTTTCAAGACAGGGGTTCTCTGTACAGCCTTGACTGTCCTGTACTTACTTTTGCAGACTAGGCTGGTTCGAACTCAGAGATCCACCTGCCTCTGTCTTCCTGAGTGCTGGGATTCCAGGTGTGCGCCACCCTGCCAGGCTAACAATCCCATTCTTAAGCCTGTACTGTGTGTTTGGGGGTGTGTATCTTAGACTCTGCAGTGCTAGCATTATTTGAGCGTACTTTGAGAAATACTGGTTTCATTTGGTTCTCATGACAGAATCTGCTTTTTAGTATCTCTGTAAATCTCAGTTCTGCGTGTTTCCTCCCGAGTGAGAGAGCCCCTAACAGACCCAGCACAGGCTACCTTTGGACACCTCTGACAGTAGAAAGGCTTTCCTAACAGACCCAGCACAGGCTACCTTTGGACACCTCTGACAGTAGAAAGGCTTTCCTAACAGACACAGCACAGGCTACCTTTGGATACCTCTGACAGTAGAAAGGCTTTCCTAACAGACACAGCACAGGCTACCTTTGGACACCTCTGACAGTAGAAAGGCTTTCCTAACAGACACAGCACAGGCTACCTTTGGACACCTCTGACAGTAGAAAGGCTTTCCTAACAGACCCAGCACAGTCTACCTTTGGATGCCTCTGACAGTAGAAAGGCTTTCTTTCTATCAAGCCCCCCAAAGAAACCTAACTACTCCACTTACAGTTACGTAACACTGGCCTGCTCCGTTCCCGTAAAAATCTTTCAGATTTATTAATTCATTCATAAAGAATATGTTAGGTACCTACTATAAACAAGGTTTTGTGCAAGACATCAGAGATTTAGTGGTGAACAAGACCAACTTGGTCTCTACCTTCAGGCTCTGAGCCTGGATCTCACCAGTTCAGTCAGTTCAGTAAGAGAGATGGCCAACAAGCCCCAGAGACCTGATTCCTTTGTCTCACCAGCTCTGGTATTTCAGGCACATGATGCTGCACCCAAAAATTTTATTGGGGGCTGAGAATCCAAACTCGTACCTCCATGCTTATGCAAAAGCGCTATATTGACTGAGCCAGTTCCCTGGCCTCAAAACAGCCAATTTGAGAAGTAAACCACACAAGTATAGCTTGAGAAAAATACAAAGAAATTAAGTAGAATTTGTGGTGATAAAAAATAAAAAGGGATGGTGCTCTTTAGGATGATTAGAGAAAATCTCACTAGGCAGTTGACATTTAAACTAAGATCTAAAGCGTAAGATAGAACAAGTCAAAGACCTGAGGAAAGATGTAGTACATGAGCACGGGGTGGTCTGTATATAAGGCTGGTGTGTTTGCAGCCTTAGAAAGAAGAATGAAAGAGAAGCACAAGATGAAACAGAAGAAGATACAGGGTATAGGAGTTTGTTTTCCTTACGTAATGAAATTGATTGATGAGTTTTGGGCAGGAAGCTATGTGGTCTGATTTGTGTCTCTAATTGAGCATTCTAAATGACATGTAGATAAAAGGGGGGCAGGAGTGGAGTGGGGGATGAGTTTGGAAGCCATTGTGGTCATGGCTAGGGCATTTCTCAACAGCTACTTTCCTTCCTAGATAAACATCTCTCATAACAGATTCGACTTCTTCTCAAGTGTTTGTTCTTTACGCAGCCTGGCTCACTCGGGTAGGACGTCTCCCAAAACAGTCCTATGAATAAATCAATTTTCCCATTTATCTTTTATCGGGAGGCAGGGTATTGGAGGATCTTAGTGCATGCTGGGCATGTACCCAGGCCTACCACCATCTTCTTCCCAGTTCTTTGGTCTTGTTTTATGCTTTACTTGTGGTTGTGAGGAGTTAAAAATCTCAATCTGATGCTTATATTTCTAGTAGAAAGAGAACATCTCTAGTCTTATCTGTTAATCAGTTATCAGTCTTCCAATGACTTGACCGTGACCTTGAGTACCCTATGTGCTGACCTTACTTGGAAGAGGCAGAGAAAGAATATGATTCTTACCCTCTGGGTATAATAGGAAAAATAAGACCCATATAAATTCAGTACAAGTTTGTGTGTGTCATGGAGTCATAAGGAAAATGAGGTTAAAAGACACTGGAAGGGCAAAAGAATTTTCAGTTTTGGAGGTAGATGGGGGAAGGAGGAACTAGAAATGGTTTCATGGAAGATGTTCATTTTGAAGGGTCGGAGTGTTCGTCTATAAGATGGGCAATGGTAGCCTCACTGAAAAGCCAACATTTCCTGTAATTCTAGTACTTGGGAGGCTGAGGCAGGAGGACTGCTGTGAGTTTGAGGCCATCGCAGGCTCCATAGTGAGTTCTACTCCAGCGTGGGCTACAGAGTAAGACCCAGTCTCAAAATAAATAAAAGAAGCCAACATTTCAGCAGTGATTCAAAGATAAAGGGGAAACCATGTGATCAGTGGGGGATAGTGCTGTAAGTAGAGGGCGAGGATTCTGGGACTGAGTGGTTTTGTCATGCACTAAAGCAGCCAAGTGTATGAAGTAGAGAGACCCAGAAAGGAGGAGTGAACAGGAGTGTGCCAGTATAGAGGGACTAGATCATGTCAGAGCTAGGCGGCTGCTGGAAGGACTTGGACTCAAGACTGTAGGAGAGCCAACTTGAGTGTGGTGAGCAAAGAAGTAACACCCCTGCCTCGCATAAGGACGACAGAAATAATTGTGCACATACTATGTATGTACATGTGTTTACATTTTAAAAACATTTCTGTGTATGTATGTGTAGCTGTGCATGTGCCCAAGGAGATGGCTCTCTGAAGCTGGAGTCCAGGCAGCAGTGAGCCACCCGATGTGGGTGCTGGGGATGGAACTTTGGTCCTTTGCAAGAACAATGTGTACTCTTAACCACTGAGCCATTTCTCCAGCCTCTAAATATATTTTTAACTAACAGTGGATTAGAGTAAAGTTGGAGGGTGTACAGAGGGCTAATTTGGAAAGACTCCCTGGCAAAGATTCCCCAGACAAGGAAGATGAGAAGTGCCTGTGCATTCTGTGTCATCCCGGAAGCACATGGCCTTCCCAGTTGGCATCTATCAGTTAACTCTCTCATTAATAGTTCTGTTTAGTTTACAGTGTTTCAAACTTTTGGAAATTAGTTATATGTACTGAAAATTTTTTAGATTCCAGACCTTTAAGGGACAGTAACATTGAACCATTGATCAAAAGTTAACAGGAGCTAAGTTTAGGTCCTTGGATGCCTCCTTTTGCTGAAGCATGTATTGTGCTTTCTAGTTGGTTCCTCTATTGTTGCCCCTAAATTGAGGCTAAATATAAGTCTACATATATTGTTGCTCTCATATAGAAAAAATAAGAGACAGCCAGGCATGGTGGTGCACGCCTTTAATCCCAGCACTCGGGAGACAGAGGCAGGTGGATCACTGTGAGTTTGAGGCCAGCCTGGTCTACAAAGGGAGTCCAGGACAGCCAAGGCTACACAGAGAAACCTTGTCTCAAAAATCCAAAACAGAGAGAGGGGGAGGGAGAGGGAGAGTGGGAGTGAGAGGGAGAGAGACAGAGACAGAGGGGGGGGGTGGCGGGGGGAACTTCTTGTCTCTGTCAAAACTTTTAGCTGTGTGACCTACTTCACTCATTTACCTGGACATGGTTAATTTTTTTCTCATTGTGCTGAGAATTGAACCCAGGATCTTGCACATGCTTGGAAAATGCTCTGCCACTTCGCTACATCTCAGCCCAGTTCCTGTTAACTTCTGATCTTGCAATTCTGAGTGTGGAAAAAGAGGGCTGAACTCTGAGTCCTTGTACTTGTTTTTCTGCAAACCAACCTTTGATCCCAATCATAGTTTATAGTCTTTTTGAATCTCAGAGGTAGATCAAATTAATTGTTCTTTTCAAAGATCCTAGTGGGCTTTGATTCTTGGAAGAGCCAATTCTCACTGTCTTCACCCTTCTAACCAGCCCAGGTCCCCAGCCTGGTGTCTGTGACCGAGAAAGAAGATCCTGGAATGAGTAATGTACCTATATTAATAATGTACAGCTTGTCCCCATAGCCAAGGATAGGACTGGGGTGTGTGTGTGTGTGTGTGTGTGTGTGTGTGTGTGTGTGTGTGTGTGTGTGTTTAAGTGGGTTCAAGCAAGCTGTGAATGTATGAGCTATGCACACCTGTTCCCATTCATCATCCGGATATCAAACCTTATTCTCAGTGCTAGAGATATAGCAGTGAACAAGACAGGGAAGGCCTCTGCTGGACCGAGGTTTATATTCCAGTAAAGGACATAAATAATAACAAGCAAGTGAAATACCTGAGATTGTTTCAAGTAATAGAAAGCTTTATGAAAAAAAGAGCAGACTGATTTGATGAAAAGTTTCTAAAAAGGCAAGCTGTGCATGTAGGTGGGTATGTAAATGTACTTTCAGGCAGATTTGTGTTTGAATTTTGGGTACATATATTTATGCTTATTTGTGTTTGTGTGTGCAGCTCAGCAGCTTTTGTGACTAGAATGTTTTTGTATTAGTATACATGGTTGTATGCAAGTGCATATGCAAAGGTGAGCTGGTACGTGGTACACAGTGGGCATATACGCATGAGGACACACTGTCGGCATTCAGCTGTAACCGGAGATGCTTGAAGTTTCTGTAGCATTTGTCAGTGGGCAGCTTTTCTGCTTTGGTACTCAGGGCCATCTGCCAGCTTCCTCGCTCCTTGTTCCATCCCATTTTAGTAAGCTTGCTATGCTTGGCTTCTCTCAGCCCTAGGAGGGTTAAAGCCAAGGAGAAGATAGTAACTGACTCATCAAGCCAGAAGCTGGGAAGAAGCTAATAATTTCTCTCAGTAAGAAAAGGCCTGGCATCCTTGCCCTGTCCCTTACACTGTGAGGAAATAGTCCTGACTTGAAGTTAGAAGATCTGAGGAGCTATTCTTGGCTCTGTCACTTATTACTGAGTGACCTTGGCTCGCTAGTTCTCTCTCTCTAGGTTTCAGTTTCCTCTTTCATAAGTACTCTGGCTAGTAAAGAAGGGGAGGGCACCGACAGCTTGTTGGGGTATTAGATTGTATTGCATCTGAAAAAGGAAGAGGAACATTTTGAGTAGAAGCAATGGCATGATGAGAAATGTGGAAGAAGCTGGGCAAATGGCTCAGTGTGGAAAGAAACTTGCCCCCAAGCCTGATGACCCGCGATCCACATGGTGGGGAACCGACTCCTCCAGGTTGTCCTCTGACACATATGCCATAGCATGGACCCCTCAAACAAGCAAACAAACAAATATAAGATGGATTTTAAAATGTGGAGTTAGGAGCTGGGCTTGATGGTGCACGCCTGTAATCCCAGCACTTGGGGAGGCAGAGGCGGGCGGATGTGAGTTCGAGGCCAGCCTGGTCCACAAAGCAAGTCCAGGGCAGCCAAGGCTACACAGAGAAACCTTATCTCAAAAAACCAAACCAACCAACCAAACAAAAATCCCAAGATAAATAAAAAATGTAGAGGTAGGCATGAGCTTTGTCTAAGGAAATCCAGAAAGAATACACTTAGCATAAAATATAAACTTCCCACTCCTACAGAATCTCGCTCTTGTTCTCATCCCGCCTCTTACTTGCTGATTCCAGCCATACTGACGTCCTTCCTGTTCTTTGAGTAGGCCTCAGTGCTTTCTGTCTGATACTTTCTCTGTGCAGAATATTCTTTCCTAGAATTGATATGGTTACCTATTTTCACTGAGGTCTGAGCTGAAGTAGCCCTTCCCTAGGCCCTCCCTGACACTCTTACCTAAAGTGGTTATCTCCAATAGTGATCAATAGATAACATACACGTATCTTCTGGCCCCCAAATTGTATTTCTGGTAATTCATACTATGGATATATTTGCAAATGACATATGAATAAAGATGGCCATTGAAATATTACTTGTGAAATTAATTATAACATACAGATAGTAGATAAAGAAGATGAAACCATGTATTTTGTATTTGTTTTTTGTTTTTTTCTTTCTGAGACAGGGTTTCTCTGTGTAGCCCTGGCTGTCCTGGACTCACTTTGTAGACCAAGCTGGCCTCGAACTCACAGGGACCCACCTGCCTCTGCCTCCCTTAGTACTAGGATTAAAGGCGTGCCACCAGCATGTGCCACCATTCTGGGCTGAGAATGAAACCATCCTTGATAGAGAATGGTGCCAAGTCATATTTTTAAATTTTTAAAAAGTAAGATGATTGAGTTACACATGTAACATTTGTTCGGTTTATTTCATATATATAATAACTAAAGGCTAAGTCTGTACCTCATTGGTAGAACACTTGCCCAGAATGCCTAAGGCTCTGGTTTACATCCCTGTCACCACACACACACACACACACACACTCACACACTCACACACTCACATACACTCACACTCACACACTCACACACACTCACACTCACACACACTGCTTGGGTGTGATGGTACATGCTTATGACAAGAGAATTGTGATCTTGAGGTGAGCTAGGGCAACATGGCTACACTTGGTCTCAAAAAGAAGCAATAATTAAAATGCCATCATTCTGTGGAAAATTAGAATATGTAAGAATACATATACATAGACAGTGTTGTCTAACAAGTGTGTCCCTTGAGTAGAGCACCTTTCCTTAACCTTTCTACCCCATGCTTGGCTAGACTGTAAAGAGCTTATCTTTTTTCTCTCTCTCTTTTATATTTATTTGTTTGTTTGTTTGTTTGTTTGAGACAGGGTTTCTCTGTGTAGCCTTAGCTGTCCTGGACTCACTTTGTAGACCAGGCTGGCCTCGAATGCACAGAGATCCGCCTGCCTCTGCCTCCCGAGTGCTGGGATTAAAGGCGTGCGCCACCACACCCAGCTTCTGAGCTTATCTTTTAAAGTCTAATATTTTAAGTTCAATTTTTATTACTTATGCTAAAAGTATAGGCTTCTTTCAAAATCATTATTTTGGTCACTCCACACGAGCTCTCCATACTTCTAAGAGTGGCTTTCTCTGCAAATTGTCTCCAGAAAGTTACACAAAATGTCAGTAGCAGTGGTTGTCAGCAGGTGGGGTGACTGGAAGATATGATTGAGAGGGACACTTAGCAGTTCGTATCTTTTTAGGCAGTATTACTTATTTATTAAAACTCATGAAATAGCAGCAGAGGAAAGTGAGAAAAACATTCTCATATCTACATTTTCACAAGAACTCACAGTATTTCCTTTGTATGTGTTTGTTGTTGAAACAGGGTCTTGGGGTTGGGGATTTAGCTCAGTGGTAGAGCGCTTGCCTACCAAGCACAAGGCCCTGGGTTTAGTCCTCAGCTCTGGGGGAAAAAAAAAGAAAGAAAGAAACAGGGCCTCACTGTTAGCCCAGGCTTATCTCAAACCGTTGGCAATCTTCCTACTTCAACCTTCTGAGTTCCAGTATTACAGGGATAGGTACTGTACCCAGCTAAAATTGTGTATTTTTAAAAGGTATTTTCCCAGTCACTCAGTTTTCTATCACTGTATTTTATTTATTTGTAATACTTAGCATAACAAAATCATTTTGGATTAATTGTAGATTATATATTACCTACAATATCATTAGCATACAAGCTGCACGATGTCAGGTATCTTGTACGTCAGTGTTTTGTTCTACATATGCATATAGCATGTGGTAGTCATTGAATAAGCAAAGAAAGAATCACTTAAAAACAAACAAACACACACACACAAAACCAACCAACCAACCAACCAACCAACAAACAAACAAAAACAGGCTAGACCTAGGGAGTCAGGAGATAGAAATTATATTAAAGAAAGACAGCATTTTCATTGCTGTCGTTATGTGCACACCTTTAATCCCAGAACTAGAGAAGCAACGGAGGTGGATCTCTGTGAGTTCAGTGCCAGTCCAGTCTACATAGTGAGTTCTAGGCCTGGCAAACTTGTTTCAAAAAGAAAAGAAAATTATTTCATTCATTACTTTATTTATTTACTCATAGGCAGGGTCTCATTTAGCCCAGGCTGGCCTGAAACACGCTATGTAGCCGAGGATGATTTGAACTTCTGATCCTTACGCCTCTACCTTTTAAGCACTTTATGCACATGTGCTATGTGCCCATTTATGCAGTGCTGGAGACTGAACCCAGGGCTTCATGCATTGTGGCAAGCATGCTACCAACTGATTATATTCCCAGCCCTCAAAATGTTTTAGTTTTAAGTATGATACCTCTAGAATTAAAAGTAAGTAAATTCATTTCAAAAGTTTTCTTATTTTTATAGTAAAAGTAATTTAAATTTTTTGGCCTAAGGGGTTTTAGCAAAATGGTGTAAAAGCGCCTGTCACTAAGCTTGACGACCTGAATTTGATCCCCGGAACCCCCACAGGGTAGGGAGAGATTTCTGAACTACACTCTTTGTTCAGTCATCAGAAAAAAAAAGATTTATAAAAACCAATCATGTTCTGTGAAACCAAAGTGATAAAAAATATTTCAGCCGAGGATTATCCTATCCAAGAAAAAGAAAGATGGGAAAAACATCCTGTGAGCCAGTTGTGGAGGCTTGTACCTACAATCCCAATATTTTGGAGTTAGAAGCACACAGGAGAATTGGGACATTGAAGCCAGTGTGGGCTGCATAGTGAGGCTCTGTACCAACAGACGAATGAAGGGAAGAGGGTGGGAGGGAAAAGAAAAGAGCCAGTGAGATAGCTACATGGCTAAAAGTATTAGCAGTGCTGGCCTGAAGACCTGAGTTCAGTACCTGGTCCCATATAAAAAGCCAGATGTGGTAATGGACACCTGTAATCCCAGCATTCCTACAGTGAGATGGAGGCGGAGACAGGAGAATGATTGCCTAGGAGCTCCTGAACCAGCTAGCCTGGCATTCACAGCGCAGCGGAAACAAAATGCTTCAGAGGTGAATGTCCAGGACCTCTACATGGCATGCGAGCGCAAGCCCATGCACACGCACACAGAGTGAAGAGATAAATGAATGAAAAACAAGACAAAAGTTTTTTCTGTCATCTTGGAACATGTTGAGATCTGCTGGGAATAGGATTTCTTCTAATTCTTTTGTTGTTGTTGTTTGTTTGTTTTTCAAGACTGGGTTTCTCTGTGTAGCCCAGGCTGTCCTGGAATTTGCTCTGTAGACCAGGCTGGCCTAGGACTCACAGAGTTCTGCCTGCCTCTGACTCTCAAGTGTTGGGATTAAAGGTGTGTGCCCATTTTATGGGAGGGATCAAGACTTCTAAGAAGTGAACATGTCTAGAAGGCTACGGGGCAAGGGCATTTTTGCTAACTATAGTCGAAGTCTCTAGAACCAAAAATAGCAATGTTTTTCTTAAAATCAAAGATAGTTATGCTTGTAATGAGACTGAATTCTGTCTATGCAAGAGTTGTGTATAAAACAAAACACAACAGAGTGCCTCCTAGTCGCAAACGGAATAAAACCAGAGTAATCTGGAAAAGTATAACTCAGGCCTGTGGAAACAATGGTGTGGCTTGTGCCATCTTCCCACAGAGGCCACTGGATACAGAGTATGTGTGATGCTGTACCCTACACAGCTGTGAATAAATGCAAGTGGTTTGTGCTTTTGTTTAAAAATGGAGAGATGGCTCAGAGGTTAAGAGTACAGGCTCCTCTTCCAGAGGACCCTGGTTCAATTCCCAGCACCCACATGGCTTCTCACAGCTGCCTATATTCCAGTTCCAGTCTCTTCATACAGACATACATCCAGGCAAAACAGATGATTGCCATCATGGTTGGGATTTTTTATGTGTTCTTTTTTTTTTTTCAGACAGGTTCTCACACTGTAGCCCTGACTGGCCCTGAACTTGAGGCAGTTCAACTTAATAACGTCTTAGCGTAGTCTGCTGGGTAGTGATATTACAGGAGTGAGTCACTACACAAGGCTTTAATCCAGTCTTGATCCTTCTCAAAAGTCATAACTTGCTGTACCTGGAAGCACAAGGTGCATCTGCTGTGTTAGGATAAAAGAGAGGGGCTCATCACTCCATTTTGTCAACATAAAAATAAGGCTCAGGGATAGACAGTACACTTTTCAATCTCATAAAACTTGAATATAAAGTATCTTGAGAGGCAAAAGTGTCTGTCCAGTCAACTCAAGATGTGGTATCAGGGGACTGAAGAGATGGCTCAGCAGTTAAGAGCCTTGGCTGCTCTTCTGAAGGATTTGGGTTCAATCCCTAGCATCCACATGGCAACTTAAAATCATCTGTAACTCTGGTGCCAGAAGCTCCGATGCCTTCCTCTGGCCTCTGGTGGCCACAGGCATGCAAGTGGTACACAGACATGCATTCAGAGAAAACACTCATGCACATAAAATGTAAAAGTTAATTAAAATACTTTTTAGAAAGATGTAGCAGAAGATTTACTGACGGGAGTGTCAGGCATTGATAGGAAGAGATGGAATTTTGTGACTGTTCTTATTTATAAGAGAAAAAAGCTGTATCCCTAATTACTGATGTAATTTCTGGTGTATCATAGGGAGGGCAACGAGCCAGGGGAGACCACCAAGATCACTTACCAGGAGCTTCTGGTCCAAGTGTGTCAGTTCAGCAATGTTCTCCGTAAACAGGGTGAGTATGGGGTGTGGGAGAGGCACTAGAGGACCTAGCCCTGAGATATCCGAGGAAGTGGTGAAAAGGAGGAGGACAAGAAATGGAAGGACTCTAGTAACAGGAACAGAAAACGTTAGTTGGGAGGGGCCAGCTGAGGGGGAGGCAGGAAGGAGTAGTGAGAGACGTCCATGGCCTCTGTTGTGCTTGTCCTTCAGGCATTCAGAAGGGTGACCGAGTGGCCATCTACATGCCTATGATCTTGGAGCTTGTGGTGGCCATGCTGGCATGTGCGCGCCTTGGAGCTCTGCACTCCATTGTGGTAGGAGCTTGGGCTGGTGAAAGGAACCAAGGGGGACGGGGAGGGCTGTGGAGAAGGAAACTGGGCCTGGATGGTGAAGGCTCTTAAATATAAGTTCCAATCTGCTAGCTATTCAGATCTTTTGGAACCCTGTTTTGGAGATACTGGATTTCTTTTTTCTTTCTTTCTTTTCTTTTCTTTTCTTTTTTCTTTTTTTTGAGACAGGGTTTCTCTCTGTAGCCCTGGCTGTGGCTGTCCTAGACTCGCCTTATAGACCAGGCTGACCTCAAACTCACAGCAATCACCTGCCTCTGCCTCCCGAGTGTTGGGATTAAAGGCGTGCGCCACCACTGCCCAGGCGAGATGCTGGATTTCAGGAGCACCTTCCTTCCTTGATCACTTACTCCCTAGCCCTGCCCCCACCTCAGCTTTTTCCCCTTCCCTAGTTTGCAGGCTTCTCTGCAGAGTCTCTCTGTGAAAGGATCTTGGATTCTAGCTGCAGCCTCCTCATCACTACAGGTGACTAACTTATACCCAGTCTCCAGATCCTCCTACCCCTCAAGTGTGCTCTCTAGTCTGCTTGTTGATGTGGCCTCTTGGGCTGGAGGGGCGGCTTGCCTGCCTTCTCACCCTACCTCAGCTACTGAGGGTCAGAGCCAGAGTCGAGAGGCCTGTTCAGGAAGGGCCCTGTGGACATTGGGCCGACTGGGGAGCCCGGTGTGTACTAAGGCCTGGAATGTTTATTGCTCCCCAAAGATGCCTTCTACAGGGGGGAAAAACTTGTGAACCTGAAGGAGCTGGCTGATGAGTCCTTGGAGAAGTGCCGAGAGAGGTAAGTTTGCTGACCCTTACCCACCTGTTGACAGGCTCTCTCTCCACTGCCAGCTTCCCCCCTTCCTACGTACTTCTAGAGGGCATGGTGCATCTTGCCAACTTCTTTTAGCCAAACAGGCCAATACTTCAGCCTTTTCTTTTTCTCCAGAGGTTTCCAAGTGAGATGCTGCATTGTGGTCAAACATCTGGGGCGGTCAGAGTTGGGCATGAATGACTCCCCTAGGCAATCTCCTCCAGTCAAGAGGTCCTGTCCAGATGTCCAGGTGAGGCTGACACTGCTGCACTCTCCTTTGGGCTTTAATTCCCTCTCCCTTCCTCCCCAAGAATTTCCTATTTTGTTTCCCTTTGCTTCATCATCATATTACTGACATCTGGGAACAGTTCCAGGAAAGCTTCCTCTAATAGGGTTTGCTGAGAGCAGGGGATGCTGACCTTCACTGTATGCAGAGAAGCCCTTGGGCTTTAGGAATTTAGCATGAGAAACTGCAAGGGTTGGTAGGCACAGGGGACCCTTAGGGGTCAGGCTTGGGCTTAGGTTGGAAGTGTGCTGACTTGGTGACCATATTACTCATCCTGATTGGACTGTGACATGAATGAGCTACATTTGTGGCTTTGGATCCATTTCTTCTGCTGAAAGCTGTAGGAAAGCTCCATTGACAGCCTAGAGTTGTGAAGGGCATAGGTATGTAAATTCTGGAGTCCAGAAGGGTAGATGGCTGCTTAGATTCTTCAATTTGAAGTATCTGGGTATTGCTGGAACTAGAAAGGCTAGCCCGAGACTACGGAAATTGGAGAGCCCAGGCAATGTTTGAATAGGGGCTAGGAAAATAGAGGCTGAGGGGACTAATGAAATGGCAGGCTGGGGATGGAGAAGGCTTCCAGGGGTCTAGGGAACACTCACCCTTCCTTCTGTCGTCTCTGTCTTTGGACCCTGCTCATCAGCTTTCCATTCCATGGGCTCTTAACAGGGTAAGCTGAAAGAGAAATCCAAGTGCGTCCGACCCCAGGTACCCACTGCTTCACTGCCCTTGATCACTCTTCCCTGTGTGCTTGTCTGTAAGTTCTTCTGCTCTCTGTCTGTCTGCTCCAGCGAGTGACTGCCAGAGCTAAGCCTGCTGCCTCTGTTCCTGGGCCCCTTGACAGCCATGCTATTCTGAAGGGTTATAGAATCAAATGTGTGTTTCTGCCTCTGTCAACTCAGAGTTAGCAACAGGGATCAGTTCACTCCTGCTGTATAAACCCTTTGTGGGAGACGGGACTAGGTAACCTTTCAGATAGCACAGGCAGTGCACTTAGCTGGGCAGGAGGTAGAGCCAGGAAAGACAGGAGGCATATGGAGGGACAGGCTCTGAGCTTGGGACGTTACCATCAAGTGGGAGGTTAGTCCTATCTTGCAAAAGGAAAGGAAGTTATGTATGAGACAGCAGAGAAAGGGATTCCTAAATACACTTATATGCAATTTAGAATTTATAAACCATCCATAGCTGTGATGTAATTACGTTCTAAATTTGACAAAAGTCACACTGTAGGTGTTGCTGAAAGGAGACTCGTATGAAGCAGTGGCTTGGAGTTCAAGGCCAATTTTAAATTTCATGGACTTCAAATATGTCATGTCTCTCTTCTTGGGGCTTCACTTTTTAAAAATTGGTAATAAAGAGTGGCGCATGATTAAATAAAAATAGTTTCTACCCCTAAAACAAAATATAAAGGCCACTGTTCGTGTGAGCATCACCATCTTCTCAGGCTACGTAGAGTTTTCCATGCTGACTTCTTGTGCTGGTGGTATACATAAGCCCTTACTCTCATGAGTGTAGACACAGGCCTGATTCTAGGAATCTGTTTTCCTTATGAAATGTAGTCAGATCTGGGCATGGGAATGCACACTTTTTATTCCATTACTGGGGAAGCAGAGTTATAAGGATCTCTGTGAGTTTGAGACCAGCCTGATGTACACAGCAAATTCTAGGCAGCCAGGAAGGAAGGAACAAAACTAAATGAAACTTCTTTTGAAAGAGGTAACAAATGTGGTGGTTTAGAATGTAGGCTCTGGAGCCAGACTACGTGGGTTCAAATCCTGTCTCTGCCACCTGCTACAGTGTAAGCTTGGGCAATTTAAGTTCTCTTGTTTCACTTTCTCTATATATAAGGTAAAAATTGTAACTATGCTTATCTCAGGGTTTTATCATTATATAGGGTGTTTGTCATGTAGTAACTACTCAATATATGTTAGGTGTTGTCACTGCCTTTAAAATATGAGACAGGTGCTAGGTGTGGTGGCACACGCCTACAATCCCAGCATTTGGTAGGCAGAGGTAGGTGGATCACTGTGAGTTTGAGGCCAGCCTGGTCTACAAAGCAAGTCCAGGACAGGCAAGGCTACACAGAGAAACCCTGTCTCGGGGGAAAATTACATACATACATACATACATACATACATACATACATACATACATACATACATACATTTCTAGAGGGAAGACTAGAATTAATAAATAAAAATAAATAAATAAATACAACCCAAAACAATGCAACAATAACATTTTTTATAATTCAGCCTCAAGCAGCAAACTCCTGGGTGGTTGTTTTTTGGAGATGAAAGTAAAATAGGTTACAAAAACAAAAAACAAAACCCAAAACAAGCAAGAAAGCAAACAGACAAATAAAAAGCCCAAAGAAAATTAAATTAGTCTCACAAAGTTCAGGTTTCTTTGTGTGAAAACTGCAGTGAAAGCTGTAGAAAGCTTGGCAGGCCTCCAGGTTCCTGCCTTGTTACACAGTCTTCAAAGGAGGGCCTGGTGCAGTGTGCAGGCAGGCGCCCTCTCAACCACACTGCCTGCAGACTCCATCTGCCTCTTACACACCTGGAACCTCTAAGACAGTTCTGGCCCAACAACAGGGCCAACTCCTCAGTTTTTATTCTGGAAAACTCAGCTCTTTTCTTCTTTGAAGGCCTCAGGCCTCATAGGCACACAGGTAATTCACAAGCAATGTTTGCTTCACTAACAGCTCATTCTGCTTCCTGGAGCTCACTATCAGTTCCACAGTTGGAGCACCACACCTCCTGCACGCCTCCCTACACACACACACAGACACCCACAAAGGAAACAATGTTATAAGATTATAAAAATTTCCTCATTGCCAAACCACAGTGTAACTGTGTCTTACCCTGTAACAATTCAATGTATTGTAGACCAGCACCATTTATAAAGAATATTGACATAGTTCCACTTAAAAGCATTAATGCCCTCAGCTCAACAATTATTTGGCAGGAAAAAAGTATCCATGTGACAATGGACATATAAACTTTTATAGATCTTCCACTAAAAGATAGGGCACTTTATGTTTTCTTGCTGAGACAGCTTGTCTATCTCACTCGCACGCACACACACACACACACACACACACACACACACACACACACACACACAGCCCACCCCAGCCCTGCCCTCACTTGCATGCCTCTCTCTAAGACAGGGTTTCACTATATAGCTACAGCTGACTTGGAACTCACTATGCAGACCAGGCTGGCTTTGAATTTAGCATGCCTCTGCCCCCTGAGTGCTGAGATTAAAGGCATATGCCACTCTATCAGCCTATCACTTTTAGTAATTTTTATAATGCTCATATTCCAGAAATTTCAAGTTCTCTTGAGTAAAGGTGGGACAAATCAGAAAAACAGGATTGGTCATTTTCTAATTTATCAAGGTGTATGTCTGATACTTTGGGATTAAAAAAACAACAACAAATACTCACATAACAACATGGGTATATGACCATGGATTAGAGAAAGGAAATTACCTAATATCACATTGAACATTCTAAGAATCTAATGGAAGCAGATGTAGTGGCAGTCAAGCATAGTGGGCCATCCCTTTCCTGAGAGGAATTCACCTCAAGTTAGTAGGTGCTTCTCTACTAACTTGAAACAAAACTTCCTGCTGGGTGGAGCCTGTCTCCTCAAGTCGGAGCTGCTGTGGGAAGCCCTAATGCTTCTGCTTCTCTGAGGACAGCAAAGAGAACCTCCAGGATGGGATGGGATCTAAGCACGTAGAAAAAACTCCCGAACCCAAATCGGTTGGGTTTTCTTGCTACTAACAGAATTAAGTGTTCCCCTCACCTGTAGGCGGTGACTAATTTTGTTTTTAATTGTGTGATTGTCTACATCCCCGCTGATGTGTATGTGTGTGTGTATTCAGGCTGTGTATGCATAGTCCAACAAAAATGTTGTTTGAATATTGTATACATCACTAGATGCTAAGGCTATGTGGGAAATACAGCTGTTCCACCACCCTCCTAGAGGTCCCTGTCCAGTTTGGGGAGATAATAATCAAGAAAATAAAGTAACTGGAAAGATGTGTTGTCTGGGAAAGAAACCAGGCGTGATGAATAATAATAGCAGGCGGGGCGGGAGTTTGTCAGATACTGTTCAGGGGAGTCTTTCTAAGAAGGCCGCATTTCAGCTGAGTACTGCAAGATGTGAAGGAGCCAGGAAGAGCTATTTCTCAGTGTACAGCCAGGTAAGGTGGGCTCCAAGGTAGAGATAGAGCAAGAACGGCAGAGTAAGTCTGTTCTCTCTCGGGGGCCACATTCCGTTCCTGTGCCCATATGTGCAGGGTCTCAGGCGGGGCGTCTCTTGCCTCTGTCCTAGCTTTTTACAGTTCTTCCCTGCCCATTCCTGTCTTCCTCTCCAGATCTCCTGGAATGAAGGGGTTGACTTGTGGTGGCATGAACTCATGCAGCAGGCCGGGGATGAGTTTGAGCCTGAATGGTGTGATGCTGAGGACCCACTCTTCATCTTGTATACCAGTGGCTCCACAGGCAAACCCAAGGTCAGTGTGTGTGTGTGTGTGTGTGTGTGTGTGTGTGTGTGTGTGTTTGGATAAGGGTGCGAAGTGAGTTTCTGAGGAAGCCTGGAATGACCAGCAAAACCTATTAGATGGTGCACTGGGAACGTGAGTGATGTGGTGACTAAGACATACAGTCTAAGAATGTAAGTGGGCAGTATACTTTTGTGACACCAGAGTGTGATAAAGGAGATGGAAAAGAGACAAATGACGTGAAAAGGCATTGTCACTGGCAGTGGTGGTGCATAACTTTAATCCCAGCATTCAGGAGGCAGAGGCAGGTGGATCTCTGTGAGTTTGAGGTCAGCCTAGTGTACTGAGTGAGTTTTAAGATAGCCAAGGCTACACAGAGAAACCTTGTCTCAAAAAAGGGGGGTCATTCACAGGGTTAAAATCTTTAAGAAGGATCTTCTTCCAGTTCTGTGCAGGCTCCTTTGTTGGTCAGTAGAGGTAGATACAAAACCCCAACATGAAGCCCCATTCTCTCCACAGGGTGTGGTACACACAATTGGAGGCTACATGCTCTATGTAGCTACAACTTTCAAGTATGTGTTTGATTTCCACCCAGAGGATGTGTTCTGGTGCACAGCAGACATTGGCTGGATCACTGGTCATTCCTATGTCACCTATGGGCCACTGGCCAATGGTGCCACCAGTGTTTTGGTGAGATGGGATCTGGGACATGGACAAGATTCTCCTGGGTGGCTACCTCCCAAAGCAACTTAGTCTAAAAAAAGGACACTCACACAGGGACCTACTTCCTGGAGAAAGGAATCCTGAGGGGTTGTATATCCTACTAGAAAGTTTCTTGACTTGAGTGGTTAGGGGGTAAAGACATAATTGATCAGAAAGGCCAAATACTGAACCTGATGGAATGGTAGGGGAATGGAAAGACTATTGGGAAGGGCCAAAAATAACTAGATTTCATTGGGGTCAGTTTGAGGGGATCCCCACATACCCAGATGAGAGCCGCTTGTGGAGCATTGTGGACAAATACAAGGTGACCAAGTTCTACACGGCACCAACAGCAATCCGGATGCTCATGAAGTTTGGAGATGAACCTGTCACCAAGTGAGACCCCTCCCCACTGCTGCCTCATGGCGTCCCTCAGAGCTGAGCACAGCCCTTTGTGCAGTTTCTTTCTGTTGTCCCAACTTCCTGACCTGGAATGAGGGAGGGGCAAAGGAATGCTGAATGTGTATGTATTTTGGCTCCTAGTGGTGCTCAGAACTTTTCTCTCTTCCACGCTCCTGCCCCAGACACAGCCGGGCATCCTTGCAGGTGCTGGGCACCGTAGGTGAACCCATCAACCCTGAGGCCTGGCTGTGGTACCACCGGGTAGTAGGTTCCCAGCGTTGCCCCATTGTAGACACCTTCTGGCAAACAGAAACAGTGAGTAAGGGATTCAGGAGTCTGGGGCTTAGGGACAATGTAGGAAAATGGATTCAAACCCCCATCCGTGACTTCCACAGGGTGGCCACATGCTGACCCCTCTCCCTGGTGCCACACCTATGAAACCGGGTTCTGCTGTGAGTAAAGTGCTTCTGCTGGCCCTGGGCTGGGCAGGGACAAGATTTCGGGTTTCTGGCCTATTAGAGAATAGGGTGCCTGACTGAGAGCTATGAGAACTGTGGGGCTCCAGGCCCACTGGGAGCTAAGTCACAGTCGCCTCATGGCTCCTCTTGGGTTGTGCCTCTCGTTCGCTGCTAGTCTTTCCCGTTCTTTGGTGTGGCGCCTGCGATCCTGAGTGAGTCTGGGGACGAGCTGGAAGGGGAAGCTGAAGGCTACCTGGTGAGAATCTGGGGTCTTTGGGAAAGGAAAGGGTCTGCTAAGGGCACTTTGTTTTAGAGTAATAACTATCTTCCCTGGTAGTTGCTAAGGACAACTACAGTTGAGAGTTTGTCCTCTGCTGAAAGGCACCAATGGAGAGCCTTCCAAATACTTTCCTGCCTCTTTACCTTTTGGCACCTAGATTTTTAAGAGCCTTTTTACCATATGTTCCAAGATTAATGATGGCACTTTTTTTGGAGTCAAAAGACCTAGTCCCAATTCTACCTTTTCTAGAGAAAGGGGTTTTTTTTAACATAAAGACTAACCCTGTAGGCTCTGGAGTAGCCTGCTGGTGTTCAGATCCTGACTCTGCCTCTTCCGTGGCCACAGATAAGCAGTTACCTATTGCCTTTGACTGTTAATCTAGGAACTGTAAAATTGGGTTATAATATGTATAAATAATAGTACTTATCTCCTACCTTTGATTAAATTAAATAATCTACACAAAAGCATTAGCCTGGAACTGAGCAGTTAGTGCTCATAACACTTGCTGTTGCCGTTTTTGTGGCTAGTGTCTGTCAGATAGCATCCCATTTCATCCTTCCAAGATCAAGTTAGTAACAGGTGCAGGACTTGAACCTAAGCTTTCTTACTCAGTCTAGAATTCTTATGGCACAGGGTTGATTGATTAGAAATTATTTATTCACTCATACAGATTCCATTTTTATATGACTTGTTTGCATTTAGCTAAACATGCTTTCCTGAAATTACCTAAAAGAAACCCAAATTTTCTAAATGTGAAATGTGTTATTATTCACAGAACACTGTACTAGGCAGTTTCCACATACTATTAATTTAATCCTTATAATAACTTTAGGATTTATTATTTACAGTCGAGAGTCCTGAAGTTCAGAGAAACAAAGTAACTTACCCGAGGCCATGTAGAATTAGGATTCTAAGGCGGCTCTTCTCTCCCCAAAACCTACACTCTGCACTGCTTCTCGGGGTGGCACTTAGGTGTTCTCTCTCAGGGTTTGCAATGCTATGATTGTCTTCCTGTGAGACAGCCTAGAGGATATGATCAGTGTAGCTTCTGTACTCCCCCAGGTGTTCAAGCAGCCCTGGCCAGGGATCATGCGCACAGTTTATGGAAACCACACACGTTTTGAGACCACCTACTTTAAGAAGTTCCCTGGCTACTATGTGACAGGAGATGGTGAGCCTTGGATGTCCTGCCCCTACCCTTTTCCCCAAGACATGTACTTTCACTTTTCACTTTCAAAGGAACAGAGAAAGGACTATGTCCTAATGTCTGTATCTAGTCCCAGGAAAGCTACAGTGAAACCTCTAAGAGCAGGAATGAGGGCTGAAGAAATGGCCAGTGGTTAAGAACACTTGCTGCTCTTCCAGAGGGCCCAAGTTTGGCTCCCAGCACCCATGCCATGTGGATCCAGTGATCTAATGGGCACCCACACAAGCGGATTTTAGTAAGGAAGGGACAGACAATAAACCAAGCTTATTGGTTACAAGTTAGTCATAGGTAGAGAAACGTGCTATGAAGAAAACAATGAGATAGGAGCCTTCAGTGAAAAGGCTTCTCTAAGTGATATTTGAGCAGAGCCCCTGAGGGTTTAAAAGGGATCAAGCATGGAGAAAGATTATAAATAAGAGTATTATAAATAGTAGATACAACCTTGAAATTCACAAGAAATGGAGGAATACCTGTGAGGCTGGAGTAAAATAAGCCAATGGAAGAATTTCTCATTAAGTTAGAGAGGTAGCTAATAGATAATACAGTCATGTAGGCTTGGTAAGCAGTCTAGATTTTATTCAAAGTACAGTGGAAGCTGGGATGTGGCTCAGTTGGCCTATGCATGTACAAAGTTCCAGAATCTGTTTCCAGCACCACATTAAACTGAGCACAAGGCAATCTCAGTACTTGGGAGGCAGAAGCAGAAGAATTAGGAATTCAGGGCCAACTTTGATAATAGTGAATTTGAGGCCAGCCTTGGGTGCATAAGACCCTATCTGAAAAGTGGATGGTGGGTAGATGGAGATACATCTCAGTAGTAGCATGTTTGCCTAGCATACCTGAAGTCTTCAGTTTAGTTTTCAGTAACACGCGCTCATGCAAGCGCGTGCGCACGCGCACGCACACACACACACACACACACACACACACACATGCACACACACACACATACACATATACAGAGTGAGGGGTAGCTAATTAGTATCTGGAAAATAATTTTGAATGTTCTAAAAAATATACTTTAAATTGATTATATTATTTATTGCCATGGAGCAGATTATGCCCCAAACTGGCAGCTTCAGAGAACACATAGTTTCTTGAGGATCAGGATCTGAGAGTGTCTTGGTTGGGTGGGTCTTAGTCAGGGTGTCTCATGGGTAAGAGTCAAGCTGTTAGCTGAGGCCTATTTATGTGTGGGATCACAAGGCTTTAGGCAGGAATCCTCGGGCAGTTGTAAACTGCTTGATATGGGTTCGAGGAACTGAACCTTGGTCCTCTGGAAGAAGAGCAGATTTAGTTGGATCTCTCCATAGGTCATTCACATGGCATCTGACTATACCCAGAAGAAATGATCTGGGAGAACAGACTAAGATGGTAGCTCCAATGTCTTCAATAAGCTAATCTCAGAAGCGACATCTATTGTTTCTGCCAGTCACATACACTAACGCTATATAGTGACAAAGAGGGCTGCATAGTGCTATGAATCCTAGAAGATGGAGATCAGTGGGGTCATCTTGGAGATTGGCTGCGAAGGCAAACACAAGTGGAAGCAGGAAAACTTGTTAAAAGATTACAATCAGCTAGTGTAGTAAGTGTGGCAGTTTTATAGTGTAAATTGTGTGTTCTGCTGTAGGGTGTTCACTGTGTTGAACATTTCTTCCCAGGCTGCCGGCGGGATCAGGATGGCTATTACTGGATCACTGGCAGGATTGATGACATGCTCAATGTGTCTGGTGAGGGTCTTCTATCCCTTCTAGCAACTCCTAGGCAGCCCTTTGGGAGAGCCAGGCCAATCCTCCTGAGAGACTGTGTGGAGTGTGTCATCCAGCCCTGGGTCAGGTTTTGGAGGGAAAGTATAATGCATGCTAGAACATGCCACGAGAGAGGGTCTAGGGTGGTCACGCGTGCTGGAAGGCATGCCACGGAAGGGTGAAGGAGAGCCTTCCCCATTTGACCAGAGCAGCCTGTGGGCGCAAATGGAGCAGGAGCTGGGGCACGGGAGAAGAGAGCCCCTCATGCATTTCCTTTCTCTTGACAAGGACATCTTCTGAGTACAGCAGAGGTGGAATCAGCACTTGTGGAACACGAGGCTGTTGCAGAGGCAGCTGTGGTGGGCCACCCTCATCCTGTGAAGGGCGAATGCCTTTATTGTTTTGTCACCTTGTGTGATGGCCACACCTTCAGCCCCACCCTCACTGAGGAACTGAAGAAACAGAGTAAGAAGCCTCCTGGGGCAGGAACTGAAAGATCTGCAAGTTATGGGGGAGAGGCTGCAGCAAATTACAAACAGCCCCAGGGGGTCCTGTGGGGTGACTGGTGTCTTCCTATTTAGTCTCCACTAGTCTCCCCACTGGGATAATAATAGGCAATCTTTTTAGAAAACGTTCTCTGTCAGCAGCAGCATTAGTGCTGTAAACGATTTATCCTCTGTATCCTATAACTACCCCAACAATATAGATCCTGTTGTTGTTACTCTAGTTGTATGGAGAAGAAACTTGAGGTGCAGGGCAGTGGAAAGCTTGCTCAAGGCTGGGCTGCAGAGGCGGGATTTAAACTCCAGCAGCTGATTCTACAGGCAGAGTTCCATGAACATGGATCAAAGTAAAACAAAGGAGGAAAGAGACACTGTGTTAGGAGAGACTGGGGAGCAGAAAACCTCAGAATGACTCTAGGCAGAGCTTTGAAGAAGAAATAGCTGGGAAAATAAAGTCATGGCTTTAGGAAGTCTGGCCAAAGGCACTAAAGACATGCTTGATAATTTGTTGGTTATAGTTAGAGAAAAGATTGGCCCCATCGCCACCCCAGACTACATCCAGAATGCACCTGGCTTGCCTAAAACACGATCAGGTAAGTTCAGAGTCCTCCAGGGATTGGGATGGGCTAAAGGGCAGTGGTGGCAGGTGTGTGGGTGAAAGTCCTTAAAAGGCTGGGGTCAGTGAGTGTTGTTATCAAGTAATGAGTGTGTGGGTTACCAGGGAAAATCATGAGGCGAGTACTCCGGAAGATTGCGCAGAATGACCACGACCTGGGGGACACATCTACAGTGGCTGACCCGTCCGTCATCAGTCATCTCTTCAGTCACCGCTGTCTGACCACCCAGTGAACAAGACTTGTCCAGATTTCCCTGTGCTTGGCTCTCCAAATTTCTGCCCGCCCACCCTGTCCCCTACCCAAGAGTACCAAGGCCGGTGCTGGTTGACACTTTGGGTGGAAGGGGCAGGGCTCAGGTCAGCCTCCGAGTGATGCACTCCTAGATGACAAGGGGTCTTCAAGCCTAGAACAGAGGCTTGGACTCCATGTCCTCCAGCAAAGCTGGCTGTTCAGAGAGTAAGCGAGGGCCTAGCTGGAAGCAGGGCAGTGATGCTAATCCTTTCAGCTTCCCCACACAGCACCAGTTCTCATCGTAGGCCTACACTAGCCTTTAGAAAGGACAGTCTGTAAATCTATGAATAATTATTTTTTAAAATACTTTGTTGTCTCTGTTCGGAGTCTGAATTCTTTGCCAGATGGTAGCACCGCTGCCTGTTTACTCTAGAGACTATGCAGGTGGGCTCAGTCTCCAGAGGAGTTCCATATCATCTGCTTCATCGAAAGAATAAGATATGCTGTTCCTAGAACCAAGGAAGTTAACATTCCTAGTCCTGCACTATGAACGGAACGTTGCCCACGAGGGACACTCTTAAGTGAAACATTCTTTTCTTGTACTTTTTGTGTTCAAGACCCACAGTTGTAGGAATAAAGTGTATAAACTCAAGAACATAATTGTTTTTTTAGATATCTATGTGTTCATTAGCTGCTCTGATGTATGTGACAGATGGGAAGGGGTCTGCTGTTTCCTAGATTGCCCCAGAACCCTTGGTTTGGGTAGAACCAGGCAAAGCTCCACTCTGAAGACCCCTGACAAGCCTCTAATCAAGAGTAGGTAAAACCAGTTCACAGCTATGATGTCACATCATGGTTTCTCCTTCCCGGGACCCTGTCTTGACCCTACAGTCCTCTGAGAGCATTAGCAAGTGACTAAGGATTAGAACTTCAAGGTCTCATCTCTAGGATCTGAAAATAGTCAGGGACCCACACACACCTCCAGTGCTACCCAGTCACCTTTGTGACATATCCATCTTACATGGGCTGCCCTCTTCCCCTCGGTATATGAGACAGTGAGTCACTGAATCAGCGTTGTTGTTTTATTCAGGGCAAATCTGGGGAAGTCTATGCCTTTCTATCCCCTTCCTCCTGTCATTCAGTGCTATCCCAAGTCAAGGCACTAGAACCTGCTAGAAAGGCTGGTGAGAAGGTGATGAAGATTTTGAAGGTTTATGAGCCTTTGCCTTAAATCAGCTCCTATTCCCACACTCCAAAGATCTGGGACCTCCCAGAACTCTTCTAACAGAATCATAGCTTTTCTGGTCCTCAGATGGAAGGCTGAGAGAAGGAACCTAGGAGTTTCCCTTCCTTGAAGACCCTGGAAATCTATGGAAGAGACAAGCCCCCTAAGGTAGGGGCAGGAATAGCCCCTCAGGGGAGTTAGGAGAGGAATGCCAAGTGCGGGGATAGAAGGTCTGTCGAGTGAAGTCCAGAATGTGCCCTCACACAGGGTAGGGGTTGTCCAGGACGGCCACTCCTGCTGCCACACCTCCATCTGCATGTTCAATGGCTTTGGTTCGAAGTAGATGTCCCACATGCTTGTTCATCACAAGTTTTGTTCCCTGTCTGTAGAAATGGAGTCAGGAGACATATAACATTAGGAAACCTAGGCCCTTCTCTAGTCCCACCTAACTGGCAGATTGGAAGGGGCTACATTTAAGAAATTCTACCCTGGGCGGTGGTGGCGCACACCTTTAATCCCAGCACTTGGGAGGCAGAGGCAGGCAGATCACTGTGAGTTCAAGGCCAGCCTGGTCTACAAAGTGAGTCCAGGACAGCCAAGGCTACACAGAGAAACCCTGTCTTGGGGAAAGAGAAAAAAGAAAAAAAGAAATGCTACGAGTTTAGAATCAGATTTGGAGTTTCGTCCTAGCTTGGAAATTATTAGTTCTGAAGATTCTTATCCTCCCTAAAAAAGTCCTTAATTTAAAGTTGAGAAATTCCTCTTATATTACTGGATGGTCATAAGGATTAAATAAAGCGAGAAAAGCATATACCATGATTTGATGCACGTGTATGTCTGGGTTGTGCACCCCTCCCCCTGGTGCCTGTGGTTGTAACGGGAGTAGGAGTAGGGATTGTATCAGGCAAAGTGCTGCCAGTGGGGAGAGGGGAGCTTGCCACTAGGGGAAGGCTGTGGTAGAGAGTATGGTATGGGAGCATTTGGTGTCTTTACACCTTGCCTTAACCTTGAAGTATTTTGCAGGCTGTTGCATTAGGGTTTTGTTCTTTACCATATCCAAAGTCTTATTTTCTGTCTTTGCTTTTTTTCCTTCTTTTCTTTATTTGAAACAGGGTCTCACTGTTTAAGAACTGTCCTCTAACTCATAGAGATCTGCCTGTCTCTGCCTCCTAAATTCTGGGACAAAAGGCATACACTATCATGCCTGCTTTCTTCTTGATTCTAGTATTCAAATTCAAATCCAGAAGCCACTCGGTATTTCAGAGCCACCTAACACCTTCCTCCCTCTCTTCTTTCTTTGGAATCTCTCCTGGCTTTAGAGCTGGACTCAGCCTTTTGCACTCCCCAGAGTCTCCTATTACTTCTTGTTGACCGTCTTTTCTCAGTCCTCTTGGTACTACATGGAGTTTCCTTTACAGTTGTAAGGCATGTCTCTTCCAGCATTTTCTATGTTAGCGCTGTGGGCTGGGTAAGTCTGGGGTCCCTGGCCTTATTTAACAGACAAGGAAACAGGCAATAAAGCCAGGAACTGGCAGAGCTGAAACTGAAGCCCGTGCCTCATGGCTGTATCCAAGGTGCGGTCTGTGCTTTCTTGGCTGGCTCTTTTGTAGGGAAGTAGTAGAAGGAGCTGCTCCTGACTGCGTACCTGACATAGACTCCAAAAATACCCAGCTCTGAGATACACTGGACCACTCGGGCAGGGCTTCCAGGCCGTAGCAGGCAATTCCCAAAAGGCTCAGGTTCAATCTTCTCCATGAGGATGTAGGAGGCTCTCTCCTCGCTGTCCTTCAGCTGCTCCAGAGCTTGCACCATTTCCTCTCCATATAGGTTATTACCTGCAATTAAACTGGCTAGTCATACAGGGCATATCTGGCTTCTGAGAAGGCAAGATCACCTTGACAAGAAAGCCCACACCACACTGTTCTGCCTGCTTTTCCCCATCTATGGCTATTTCTCCTCAGCCACCATTTTTTGTTCTGTTTTCTTTTGTTTTTCAAGACAGGGTTTCTCTGTGTGGCCTTGGCTGTCCTGGACTCACTCTGTAGACCAGGCTGGCCTTGAACTCACAGCGATCCGCCTGCCTCTGCCTCCCAAGTGCTGGGATTAAAGGCGTGCGCCACCACTGCCCGGCTCTTTCTCTTCTTAAATGTTGGGGTTCTCTGAGCCTGAGGAGATGGCTCAGTCTTTAAAATGTGTGTGTTGTGCAAGCACAAAGACCTGAGTTCTGATCCCCAGGACCCATGCAAAGCCAGGTGTGGGTGTGAGCATCTGTAACATTCTCAGTGCTGGGGACGTGGAAGGTGGAGATGGGTGCATCCCCAGAGCTTGCTGGATTGATGCTAGTCTAGCCATTTGATGAATTCCAGGACCAGTGACAAACCATGTTAAAAAAAAATGGCGGAGAGCACTAGAGAGAGACACTGGATGCCAATCTGTGGCATCCACATTATGTACGTATGTGAATGAGCATTACACATGGGCTCTCACATACAAAGGTGTTGAAGATCTCTAGGAATTCTCTCCCTTTGCTCTGTCCTCTACATACTTTGTGTTCCTAAGGCTTCGTCTACACTGTATAAGGTAACTCCCAGATCTCTAAGTCATGCTCTTTGTTCTGGACATCATAAGCATATACCACATGTCCACAGCGCAAACTCAGAAGGTCTGCATGGATAGCTACCCCTGCTAGAACTTAAGAACTTGCTACTCCTCATAGGTGAAAGGCATCCTGAGTCCTATTCAAGTTTGCTCTCCCTGTTACCCATGTTACTAACTCAGAAGCTCTCCACCTGTGCTCGATACTGCCAGAACCCCAGTCTGGGGCTCTACATGGGTCTTCTGGGCAATAGTGTCAGCTTTCTCTCATGGTCACTGTCACAAATATCTGCTCTCATTCCAGTATACCTATAAAGGCTGAAGCACTAAGCTTTCCAAGTTTTCATCACTGCTACACCTACCAGGATCCTGGATAACTCATGTGTCCCTTCCATGATTAAAACTTTAATGGCTTCCTACCTAACTTATGATAAAATACAGTTTATAACACATATTTGTGTGTATGTTCACCCATGCATGTGCATGTAGACGCAGAGGCCAATACTGAGGTATCTTCAATTGCTCTCTACCTTATTTTTTGAGACAGGTCTCTCAGTGAACCTGGAGCCCACTATTTCAGCTAGACTGGTGGCCAGTGAGCCCCCAGGATCTGCCTTTTTCTGCCCTCTACTCCCAAGTCTTAGAGGTACAGATGCTTGCCATCACACCTGGCTCCTATGTGGGCAGGTGAGGCTCCAGTGCTTGCATAGTAAGAGCTTTATTGACTAACTCATCTCCCTAACCCCAAACTTGCTGAGATATTTTTCAGTGTTCTTTATAATCATGTCCCCAATAGTCATTCCCAGCCCATACCCCTGCCCTCTCCAACTCTAGCCGCACCAGTCCCTCACTAACCTCAAAACAGTCCGAGCCACGTCTTCATGGCCCACTGCTTTTACTTGAATAGTCTTTTCTTCAGTTTAGAATGATCTTCCCCCTTTTCTACCTGGAAAACTCCTACCTGTCCCTCAAGACCCAAGTGGAAAACCAAGTCTGTGAGACAGGCATGGTCCCCGCCCTCCAGGACTATGACAGTAAGCAGGAATACAGCCAGGTGTTCACTTAGACTTCCCAGTATGCACCTATTCCGTTTCTCTATAATCTACCCACAGGCACCTCAAAGTAAGCTTGTCTAAACTCCAGTGTACTTAGTCAGATCCCCCTGTATTCCACAGTGCTCAGTTTCAGGGTGCTGGGGTCTATGTTGCTTTTTCTTGTAACCACTAAGCCTAGGACTGTATCCACATCAAGTCCCAATAAACACTGGCAACAGCTTGTAGCCCTTCACTAAGCAGCTCTACAGAGGAGATCCACCTACCTCCACCCTCTCTCTGGGGCTTCAGCACAAAGTGGCTAGGAGCAGCAAGGGCCTCAGCAATGGCCTGGTCCCCTTCTTCACCCTAATCGGAGGCAGAAAGTAGTCACTAGAAAGCAGGCTAATGAGGCAGCTGAGGTCCTGCTGGTCATACAGAGTGGCATGGGGGGAGGGGCAGAAGAGGAAACAACCATAAATTCCTTTAGGCTAGACACTTCAATATGGATGTGACTTTTTTTAAAAAAAAGATTTATTTATTTATTATTTATACCCAGTCTGCCTGCATGTGTGCCCACCCACCAGAAGAGGGCATCATTTCTCATTGTAGATGGTTGTGAGCCACCATGTGGTTGCTGGGAACCGAACTCAGGACCCTTGGAAGGACAGACAGTGCTCTTAACCTCTGAGCCATCTCTCTCCAGCCCCATAGATGTGACATACATTTATTTATTTATTTATTTGTTTGTTTGTTTGTTTTTGTTTCTTACGAGAGAGGATTTCTCTGTGTAGCCTTGGCTGTCCTGGAACTCACTCTGTAGACCAGGCTGGCCTTGAACTCACAGCAACCCGCCTGCTTCTGCCTCTTGAGTGCTAGGATTAAAGGCCTGCACCACCACCGCCTGGCTTTAACATTTTATTTAAATAATTTATTCAGATTACATCCTGATTGTTATCCCCTCGCTTGTATCTTCCTGTTCCTCCCTCCCTCCCTCTTTCACCCTATTCACCGTCCGTAGGCCTGTGACAGAAGGGGACCTCCTCCCCCACCATATGATCACAGCCTATCAGGTCTCATCCGGATAGCCTGCTTCCCCTTCCTCTGAGTGCCACCAAGGGGAAGTGGTCAAATAGTGGGCACCAGAGTTCATGTCAGAGTCAGTCCCCGCTCTCCACACAATTGTGGAGAATGTTCTGTCCATTGGCTAGATCTGAGTAGGGTGGATGTGACTCTTAACTCCCTGTAGCACTAAACATAGAACAGGCTTTCATGACTGCAGCAGAGGCCTGGAAAGTGGCTACAGATTTTCCTTAATGCTCCCTACTCTCCATAGTCACTTCCCCTGGTTTTCATCCTTGTCACCCTCTTTGCTGAGAGAGCTTACTGTGGATTATAGCCCCTGGCCTCAAGGCTCAGGGGTTCTTTGGAGAACCAAGGACGTGAGCCATAATGCCAGCCGCACAGCACCCTCCCCAACACATCTGGGTCCAGGTCTCTGCTATGTGGCCTGCGGTAGGAAGAAAAGACTGCATACCATGTCCAGTGAGTAGAGGCCAGCAAAGGTGGCACGGAGGCGAGCCGCAGCCTCGGGCTGGCCCGGGAGCAGCACCTCCAGCAGGCCCGTCCTGCTCAGCTCCTGCTGCACCTTCTTGGTCCCAGCCAGCTGGGTGGCAATGTCCGGGCACTTGACAGCACAGGATCTCTCCAGCAGCAGGCGTGCTTCCCAGTTCTGCAGACACAATAAGACCCAACAGCCATTGCCGAATAGGTGCCAGACACTGTGCCTTTTCATCTCCAAGCTATCGTTACAACACGCTTGGGAGGCAGATATGACCTTTCAGTCAGGGTTCTTGCCTGTAGGGAGTTTGTGGTCTAGCCAACTAATACATGTTCATAATTAAATGGAAAATTACTACAGGGAACCATCTTTGGGGGGAAGGGAGGGTCTTACTCTGTAGCCCTGTCTGGCCCAAAACTTGCTATGTAGATCAGGCTGACCCCAAACTCACAGAGATCTGCCTGCTGCTGCCTCCCGAGTGCTGGGATTAAAGGTGCACACCACCACATCCAGCAGATAAGATTATTTTGTAAAGGTGGGCAAAGCTGGTGAGCTCCTCTCCCCCTCTCCCCTCCCTAACCTTCTTCTCCTCCCCTTGCCCTCCTTCACGCCCTCCTCCACCTAGTCTCTCATTTTGAGACAAGTCTTACTTGGTAGCCAGGCTGGCTTGTAATTCCCTAGATAGCCTAGGCTGTCCTCCTGCCTCAGCCTTCAGAGTGCTAAGAGATTTGTCATTCCTTAACAGGATCTGGTTAGGTAGCCCAGGCTGGCCTGGAATTTGCAATCTTCCTGCCTCAGCTTCCTGCATGCTAGGATTAACATGTGCTGGATGAGGCTTGAAGGGCATGGGACGCTTGACTGTAAGCTTAACTTTTTCACTGTGATCCAGATAAAATCCAACCCTTAAAAAAATCCAAGTAACCATATAACCTTTATCCTTTTATCAAATAAAGTCCACTCCTCACCGTGACCTACAAGACCCTCTAAGATTGAGTTCCCCATTTTTGTTTCATCTCATGCTGCTGCCTCCAACCACTTCTCCTCACCCCTGACTCTCACACTGAAGCCTCTAATTACTCAAATTCATTCCTTCTTAAGAAGTTGAGGCAGCCGGGCGGTGGTGGCGCTCGCCTTTAATCCCAGCACTCGGGAGGCAGAGGCAGGCGGATCGCTGTGAGTTCAAGGCCAGCCTGGTCTACAAAGTTAGTCCAGGACAGCCAAGGCTACACAGAGAAACCTTGTCTCGAAAAACCAAAAGAAAAGAAAAAAAAAAAAAAAAAGAAGTTGAGGCACTAGTGTCAGGGTTACAGTGAGTTCCAGGGTAGTGTGGGCTACAGAATAAGAGCTTGTCTCAGGCTGGGCGTGGTGGCGCATGCCCTTAATCTCAGCACTCTAGAGGCAGAGGCAGGTGGATCGCTGTGAGTTTGAGGCCAGCCTGGTCTACAAAGTGAGTCTAGGGCAGCCAAGGCTACACAGAGAAATGCTGTCTCGAAAAACAAACAAGAGTAAGAGCTTGTCTCAATAAACATAACAAACTAAAAAACCAAAAGATCATTTTCCTATTTTTTTTCTTTCTAATGTTCATCTCCCTGACCAAGCTGTGTATCCACCACAGGAACCAGACCTTTGGTTTTTGCCTGTTTTCTGTTATATCCCCACAGAAATGCAGTTTCTGGTACTCAGTATCTGTTATTGTTGCTCAGAGGAGTGAAATTTGACTACTATCCTGACGCTAGGCAGTCTGACAGGTGAAACTCACTGAGAATGGGTCCTTAGGCAAACAGGATCATGGGAACAAAGGCCTGCAGGTGGCTAATCACAGGTTGAATAGTCTGATTGTGTTAGAGCTTAGAATACAAGGGACAGGTTAACGTCAGAGGATCATGAACACCTGTCCACGGCTGGATCAAAGCTGAGGCCTAAAGTGCAAACCCTGCTCCCACCCAGTGCCCTGCTCTTCGCCAGTCCTCTCAGTCAGCTGACTAACTGCTGGCCTGGCGTCCTGGGTAGAGCCGTAGAGGCCCAGAAGCTACGACTCAGAAAATGTCTTAGAAGCAGAGAAAGCAAACCTCAAACACAGGAAGAATCCTCTGACAAAGCACAGCTCCGTGAGTGTAGGTGAGCTGCTCTCTATAACCACTTCCTTTCCTTTGTTCGCTCACCCTCCCTTCTGAGTTTATTTTAAACCGTCGCCCTCCCTCCCTGTCCTGAAACCTGGGTCCCTTTTCCTAACAGACAGTTTCTCTCTTCTGTAGTCAGCAAGTTTCCAGCACTCTAGCCACATCTCTGGACAAAGGACTTTCTCTAGAGCTGTCCCTCAGTGGAGCTGTCCCCTATAGAGCTCAACCCCAAAGAACCCCAAGTGAACTATAAATCTCGCAGGGGACCCCTCATTTTCAAATGTAGCTCCTGCTGTCGGAGGCTGCGACCCAGGAGGGCTGCGGAAACTATCACAGTCCTGACTCACCATCCAGGACATTTCCTCGCTTCTTTTGCTAAGTGTTTTTTGAAGATTTATTGTTATCTTATGTGTGTGTTCTTTGTGTGCATCTATGTGTAATGTGTGGGGCCTGGTACCTGTGGAGGCCAGAAGAGAGGGCTGGATCTCCTGGAACTGGAGTTACAGATGGGTGTACACTGCCCCAAACCACCTGAGTCCTCACGAGCCCCCTCTCTCCCTCTTTCCCTTGTTCCCTCCTCTCTCTGCCCCCCCCTCTCTCTTTCTCTCTCTCTCTCTCTCTCTCTCTCTCTCTCTCTCTCTCTCTCTCTCTCTCCTTTCTTTCTAATTCCATGAGAGCAGGGCTTCTTAGCCTTTCCTCCAGGGTAGAGATGTGAACCTCAGGAGAGAGCATAGCGATATTCAGAACACTGTGGCCTGAGAGTCAGAAATCCTGGGAAAATCTGGTGGGATTTAGACAAGCCTCTGCTATATTCTTCTTGCCTGCAGAATAAGTGCCTGTCTCAATAAACATAACAAACCAAACCAAAAAAGTTCATTTTTCTATGTCTTTCTTTCTGATGTTCATCTCCCTAAGCAGGCCATGTATCCACCATAAGAACCAGATCCTTGGCTCCTCCTGCCTTGCTTTCTGTTATATCCCCACAGAAATGCAGTGTCTGGCACTCAGTACCTGTTGTGCTGTTCAGTGAGGCAACAATAACATGGTTCTGCCCGGCTCCAGACCTTAGTTTCCTCATCTGTGTAATGGGGATAATTATGTCTCACAGAACAGTTAAATGAAACGTGTGGAAATGGTAGTTAGCAGGATGAAGTAATGTCAAGACTGCCATGGACACAAATGAAAACATGATACAAAAAACCTTTCTGACTCACATAAAGGAGAGGTAAAGAAGCCATGGCATGCTGGGGCTGGTGGCGCACGCCTGGAATCCCAGCACTTGGGAGGCAGAGGCAGGCGGATCTCTGTGAGTTCGAGGCCAGCCTGGCCTACAGAGCAAGTCCAAGATAGCCAGGGCTACACAGAGAAGCCCTGCCTCAGAAAACAAACAAACAAACAAACAAACAAACAAACAAAACAAGTGGGGGAGGAGGGAGAGGTAAAGAAAATGAAAATGGTCAGGGAATCTGGACAGGATGACTCACACTGTCAGCATCTAGGCTGAGGTAGGACGCTGCCACTCATTTGAGGCTACATAGAGTTTCTGGTCAGCCTGAGCTACAAAGAAGGCCTTGCTCCTCCCTATCCAAAGAAAAAGCCACAGAAAAGAGCAATAAAGGTAAGTGTGTGGGTGGATGGGTCTCCTGGAACTAGCTTGCATCAGCCAGGGAGGGCTGGCTGTATCCACCTCCCAAATCTTTGTTCAGAGTGATTAAATTGGGTAGCTCAAAATTATACTATGGAAGTCAGAAATGCCATAAATCGGGGCTCTTCCTCTTAGAAAGGTGGTTGTTAAACATTTGCCAACATATCTCCAGAAAATACACGACTTCTAAAACACTACAGATAGATTCCTGAAGATTCCAATCTTAAAGACCTTTAGAGTGAAAGGTTAACAAAAAAGCTTGCATGAAGAAGTGTTTCCAGCAGCACTCCCCTGAGAAAGAAGTGAAGCCCAGTTGTTGTGACGCCTGAGCTGCGTTTCTGTGGAGCCCTAGCAGGTCCCTGGAGGCAGAGAATGGTCTGATAGAAAATACCTACCTGTGGGTTATACTGACTGGGCATGTAGCCATCTCGGAAGTAAACCACAGCAACTTCCTGGCCATCCCTGTAACACAAGATGAAAAAGGCTTCTGAATGAAATCATTTATGTGTTCAGTGGCTCCGTCTACTTCAGGATACAGCAAAGTCCACGGAGTAAGCTGGACAGAGGTTTGCTAGAATAAGAGGAAACAGAAACCCAGTACTTCCATTAAAAACAGAGCTGTACCAGGTGTGGTGGCACATGCTTTTAATCCCAGCACTCAGGAGGCAGAGGCAGGTGGATGGCTATGAGTTTAAGGCCAGCCTGGTCTACAAAGGGAGTCCAGGACAGCCAAGGATAACACGGAGAGACCCTGTCTCAAAAAACAAAACAAAACAAAACAAAACAAAACAAAAACAACAACAACAACAACAACAACAAAAGAGCTGTGCAGCACACAGTACTTTAGAATATCCTGGATCTAAAGTTATTTCAAAAAGGAAACAAGGAAACAAGACAGTTACTATAGGTAAAATTAAAAGCACATGTATCAATCCAGGCGTGGTGGCGGCGCACGCCTTTAATCCTACCACTCTGGAGGTAGAGGCAGGCATCTTGCTGTGAGTTCGAGGCCAGCCTGGTCTACAAAAAGAGCCCAGGACAGCCAAGGCTACACAGAGAGACCTGTCGCAAAAACCCAAAACCAAAAGCCAAAAACCAAAAAAAAAAAAGAGAGAGAATAAAATAAAAAGCACATGTATGCAAAGTTTTGAGTGAAAGAATCATATTGCCAAAGTCAGCAACAGGGAACTGCACCTCGTATTTCTACGGCTTTTAAAGTGGCAGCAGCAGCTAGAATCAGATTTCTTAAGCCACTGGTTGTGGGCTGTGTAAAGACTTTGAAATAACTTCTTCCCCTTTCC
Source organism: Acomys minous (assembly GCF_964271855.1). Taxonomy (NCBI): domain Eukaryota; kingdom Metazoa; phylum Chordata; class Mammalia; order Rodentia; family Muridae; genus Acomys; species Acomys minous. Next base: position 79,525,213 of record NC_140485.1, on the reverse strand, counting down.
CTGGGCCTGTTTCATATTATCTAGTTTATCTGTAAGTAAACTAGCTACTTAGTATGATAACAGCACATTTTGAAATATCTGAAGTAGAACTGTCAAAGTCCATGGACACTCTTAACTTTTTTGTTACTTAAGTTTTTGTTTTGTTTGAGACAGTACCTCATATATCCCAGGTTAACCTTAAACTCGCTTTGAACCTGAGAATGACTCAGAATGCCCATCTTCCTGTCTCTACTTCCCCAAGTACTAGGATTATAACTGTGTGCAATCACACTGGCTACATTCTTCTGTTTTTAGACAGGATCTCACTATGTAGTTTTCTATGTACCTGGAACTTTCTGGAACCTAGAACCAGGCTGGCCTAGAACTCAGAGATCTGCTTGCCTCTGTCTCTGGAGTGCTGAGACTAAAGGCATGTGCCACCATGCCCAGCCCTGGCTAGGCTACGTAAGCTCAAGTGCAACCCAAATATGAAACATGTGGTACAAAGCCACGGTGTGATGTCCATGGAGGAAATAGGCTTGGCTTAGAAGACAAAGCCAGGCTGCAGTCCAGACAGGGGCAACCAGATGGGTGAGAGTGAGCCTGCCTCCCTGCCCGCCCAGCCCAGCTGCTCAGGCCTGTTTTGACCAGCTACAAAGAGGGGCAAGAAAACTTTTCGAACTTCAAGGTTCTATATGGAAAAACTAAGGTTATCTTTAAGGATGACGTTCTTATCCAGAAAATCAACAGCTCTGATACATCCCTTTAGAAGCAGACAGAGCATGGCTAGGCATTTTCTAAAATTTCCTGGGAGGATGAGGTTTTTCAAAAATTCTGAGAAAAAGAAAACAAGCTATTGTGTTCCCCGAAGAAAAGTTCTTTAGTGATAGAAGGTTCAAGAGAAATTCTTTGTCCAGCTGTCTAGTGGCTCCTTGGGGATGCTTACATAAACAGCCTTCGGCTTTGGTCTAGAGAACCCCTTTCAGAGACATCTTCAAATCTTCGCCGGATTACGTGGATGTTCCTGGGAAAGAAGGTGAGAATCAGAGGTAGTGGCGCCGGGCTCTGACTGGCCCTCCCGCCTGGAGCCACACTGAAGGTCTCTGCCCTTCCTTACCTGTCTAGCAGCTCATTCTCTATGGCACGCTGGTCAAATATGTTCCTTTCCTTCTCCTGAGCAATCAGCAGCACCACCGCACTGGAGAAAGAGCACACGTGAGCAGGGCTGCTGCAGCCTGTCCGTCCTGCCAGTCCCTTCAGAGTGAGATACAAGCGCAGCATCTCAGGTAGTCCTGATCATGCAGGCTGTCATCCCAGCGTTTGGGTTGGGGGGGTGGCGAGAAGATCGTGATTTTGAGGGCAGTCTGGGCTACAGAAAGGAGGGACTGAGGAGATGGCTCAGTCAGTAAAGTACTTGCCATGCAAGCATAAGGACCTGAATTCAAGCTCCAGAACCCACATTAAAAACAAAAACAAAACAAAACAAAAAAAGCCAGCTATGGTGACATGTCTGGGACAGCCGAGACAGGAACATCCTTGGGGGGCTTGCTGGCAAGCCGGTCTAGCCAAGTTGGTGAGCTCCAAGTTCAAAGAGAAACTCTATCTCAAAAACAAGATGAAAAGAGAATGAAGAAGACATTGGCCTGGCCTCCATATGCATGTACACACAAGACAGACAGACAGACAGACAGAGACAAGAATATAGATTGTCTGCAAGAACAGATGCTGCTTCAAATTAAGACTGCCTGAGCCTTGAAAAAAGAAATCTTGGCCAACGGCATCTCTGTTCTCTAATGCTAGATGAAATGTTGTAATGCTGTCACATTTCTGTACAACTTAAAATTTATATTTAAAACCATCTAACACTGCCCACTTTTTTTTTTACCCTAGTAGATAACTTGGGCCATGTATGATGGCCCCACCCACTCTTGATCCCAGGACTCTATACATGAGACGCTATCTTAAACAACAGAAAACCTAATACAGTCATTCAAAAATCTGTCTGGAGAGTAGGCACGGAGGAATGTTTTGTAAGTCAGCAACAGTGCTGGGGTCAGGCACTAATGACTCCGTGATCAGTCTGTAAAGGACATGATCCAAGAGAGGAGTTCTTACATGAAAAAAAAAAACAAAAGAGCTGAATGGAACTCCACAGGGGCAACTACAAACAAGGCATCGTCTCTCGGGACCTCAGCAGCTCTGTGCTGTCCACGGGGCCACATGTGATTTCATGTACTAATGGGATCACTAAGGGTTGCTGGGACTCTTCCTTGCTGTTTATCCACAAGTTTCTTAAAGAAGCAGGGGCTTGAACACCCAGGAAAAAGCTCACACCAGTTAGGATATGCTCAGTGTTAAACAGAGGCCCCTTCCTCCCTCCCCAACCAGAGTTATCAGGCCAACGTTTTAGTGCCAAACTGCCTTTCTGCTACAGCTGCTGGTCTGTGCCTGTGGCCTCTTGTAAGACATATAGAAGTCCAGGCTTTGGCTTCCTATGCTAAGTATGCATACTCACCTCCTGTACTGGCCTCTTATTTATCTCTGCCTTTCCAACCTTTGCTAAATTGTGTTCACCTGACTTCTTTCTACTTGGCTGAAAGCTCTCCCAGCCTGCCAGTCAAGAGGGCAGATATGATGCTTAAACTGAAAACTGACTTTAAGCTGGGCCTTCAAAACAAAGCGGAAGTGGTTTCTCACAAGCCATCTTGCCCACCAAAGGCCTTGCTCTTCCTTTTGTACCTGAGCCACTCTGCTCACTGGTAGGTGTTGAAGGGGAGTTGGGGGAGGGGAGTGGGGCGAGGTTGGCACCCGGCCCAGGATGGCTCACCTCCAAGAGGAAGCAAAGAAGGAAGCCCAGAGGCTGGAGGTTAAATTGGAATTGCAAACTGGCTAATTAAGTCGTCAGCCTTTCCACCTGCCAGGCACCGGGAGGCAGACGCAGGAAACGCACTCTACCTCTGCTGCCTTCAGTTCTGAGAAGTCTGGACTGTGTAGGACTCAGAAAGTTGTCACTTGAGGAAGCTGAACCGGAAATAGCCTGCTGGCTGGGAGAGAGGACCCAACCATCTTAGTCCTGGCTCTGCCAGTGACTTGTGTGGTGTCCTTGAACATGTCAGTCAACTTCGTTCCCTGAGCCTTACTTGACTCATCTAGGAAACAGAAGTGTTAATCAGATCACATGTCCCAATCTTTTAGTATCAATAGTCACCCTTATTTTCCTCATTCTAACTACAGGCCCTGTCTTACTGTTGTTAAAGATTTATTTTTATTTACGCCTGCATTGTTTTGTGGTTCTATGCCTTCTGCCTCTTGAGTATTGAGATTAAAGGTACATATCACCAGGCCCAGCTCAAAGGAAAAAAAAGTATCTCAGAGAAAAGACCTGCTAGGGTCAGATGCTTGCTCAGCAGTAGAGCCTTACTCATCCCCACAGTGGGAAAAGCCAGTACCTGCTCAGGGCCCACAGAGCCCTCACCCACCAAAGCCGAACCCTGGGCACAAGTGTTTTTCTCCCCACGTTGCTCTTGGCCTGGCAGGAGGTGGTGTTTTTCACTGGCAGCTCTCAGGTGACCCATCTCATGACCTCACTTGCTTAAAATGGAACCAGGCGGAGGATTGTACAAACATTCTGTTTGTCCCACTTGTAAATACCCAGAATCTGAGGCTTCTTGGAACTTAGTGTGGCTTAGCAAGCCCAGAAAGGCTCACTTGGAAGCAACGATCTCACTGCATCTACAGGTTCTAGGAGCAGAACACTGAGTTCTACTGCCTGCTCACCATCCGGCTGCGCGCAGGGCACGGGGCCTCTCTGAACCTCAGTGTCTTGATGTGTGAAACAGGGAGAGGACCAGCGCTGCCTCAGGGCGCACGTGTTCTGACACCCTGCATGGAGCCCACTCACGCAGGTGGCGCCGAGTGCTCACTGGGCACAACTCAGTTCCCCAGCACGGCTGCTAGCAGCGGCCTCTCAACCACGGAAAGTCACTTACCTAGCATCTTCACACGCCTGGAACATGGTTGAGAAACAGGAAGAAAGCAAAGAAAACACTTCTAAGCAGTGAACATGGACACCATAAAATTCCCAGATCAAAACTGACCTCAGCAAAGAGGCCCTCGCACTCTTTACACACAATCAGAACAGGTAAGATCCCCGGTTTCCCCCAAAACCACAGCAACTTGGGAGGCAAGGGGACAGAGGCAGAGGAGTCCTATTTTGAGCACACTGACAGCAGCAAAATGTAAGAGTTGTTGTTTAAGAAGCCAACGAGGTACATTACAGAGAAAATGGGTAGAAACTTAAAGCCAGCAGCACAGGCGCTTCCTAACTCTAGGTGGCACCAGTGAATTTCACTCAGCAAGATGCCCTCACTGCCCATCATGACTGCCATGCAACAAGGAAACAGGAAGTGACAGTCAGCATCTCTTATTTTAGAAGGAAACCCAAAACTCCACTAAAACGTCTTTGGCACTTAAAGGTGTAAGTTTCCATTCCTAGAAACACCCTTCATTCCCTAAAGATGGCTAGCAAAGGAGAGGCGCCACACCCATGACTGCTGACACCGAAGCAGGACACTACTGTCACCTTTCCACATCCTTACTTAGCTGAGCCATAGAGCTCCCAGGCTTTGGCGATCCCCAGGGCCAGTCCCTTGCTGGGGTTATTGGAGAGGACCTTGGCAGCTTCTTTCGTCTTATTCAGGACATTGAGAACATGTCTGTTGGGAGAGAGAGAGTGCTGCTTAGTAACTAGATGGACCAGAATACCCTTCTGCCCGAGACCTTACAGATACATATAGGAACATTCCTCTGAGACCCAGTCAAGTACTAAAAGCTCCTTACTACCATCCTGGAGGATCCACTACAGCTGGAATATCCTGAGTCCTCACCTACATGGATTCCCAGAGGAGTCCTGAGGCGGCCACTTCACCCTAAGTCAGTTTCTAAGGGAGCAGGAGCCCCTTACCTTGGGTCCGCAGGGGCCATATGGAATCCTGCTACAGACAGTTGTATGGAGTCATTGTGACCCTGATGGCCCAGCCCTCAGATGGAGGCTTCTGAACCCCCTGTGCTTTGGATGCAGAACTGCTTTCAGGCATCAGATATGTCAGGACCTTCCTATCAGAGGCTCCGCAAAGGCATCGTTCTCTGTGCCCGGGGTGTTATTTTGTACAGGGGCAGGACTAATATGGTATGAGGTCTCTTCTTTCTCTGACATATAAAAGATCTGATTTCAAGCAGTAAACTTGAACTTGCTATGGGGAAAAGACGAAGGTGTGGGGAACCCACAACTCAGGTCTCAGGGAGGCAAAGTCACAGTAGGAGGCTCCTGGCTTAGCCAGTGACTACTGATCCACTGAGTTCATGCCCACAAATGTGCTCCACACTGCCCTAGGAACCCACCGGTGCACAGCTGGAGTCCGGGAGGCCAGGCCCCCAAAGCTGGCAGAGATAGTGTTGATTTCGATCTGTTTCAGGGCTTTGGAGCCATCTGCGCTGCACTGGAACATGTAATCTGAGCGATTCAGACCCAGGAACACAGTCTGTGGAGAAAACTGAAATCTGAGGAAACTGACACTGGCCCAGGTGCTGACTCCGGATGTCTAGCCACACTGCACTCTGCAGCGCTAAGGAGGACCGTGTAATATTCCCAAACACAGAAGGAGCCTTCAGTCATCCCAGGACTGGGCTCTGATGTGTGCGGGCCCACCAGAGACCAGTGAGAGGTTGATTCTTATGAGATCAAGACTGAGGTTGATTCTTCTAGTAAAAACAAAACATCAGCGATAAAAGAGACAAGCTCCAGACAAAGGAGGGACTAGGTGCTTACCTGGGCAATGCCCTCTTTCAGGACTTGCTTGTAGATATCAAAGAGACGGGCCGTATAGTCATCCTTTTTGATGGTGCTAGAAGAACAAAGAAAACACTTCCAGGCTACAGGAGACCCTACAGGCCCAGGAGCCGCACCTCCACCCACTGACTCCTGAATACTTACTTCCTGGGCCTTCCATACCCATTCCAACCTAAGAGAAAATAGTGCCTAACAGTCTACCTAGAGCCAGACAGCCTGGGTTCAAATCCAAGCTTTGCCATCTGTTGTCAGGCAATCTCAGAGAATCCTATCACCACTCCGTCTAATTTGCTCAACTGAATAGGAAAATAACTGCTTATAAAATGGGCTTGTGGGGAAGAGTAAGTGATACTACGTTTTTTAAAAATTCAAACATATTGAGTTTGATGGCTTAGAAGTTTTCTGGCTGACCTAAAGTTAACTCAACCCTCCGTAACTTCCCCTGTACTCTGGGTACCTCCCCGTAAGTCTCCCTTCTCCTCCACGGCAGTCCTCCCCGGAAGTCTCCCTTCTCCTCCATGGCAGTCCTCCCCGTAAGTCTCCCTTCTCCTCCACGGCAGTCCTCCCCGGAAGTCTCCCTTCTCCTCCACAGCAGTCCTCCCCGGAAGTCTGCCTTCTCCTCCACGGTAGTCCTCCCCGGAAGTCTCCCTTCTCCTCCATGGCAGTCCTCCCCGGAAGTCTCCCTTCTCCTCCATGGCAGTCCTCCCCGGAAGTCCCCCTTCTCCTCCACGGTAGTCCTCCCCGGAAGTCTCCCTTCTCCTCCATGGCAGTCCTCCCCGGAAGTCTGCCTTCTCCTCCACGGTAGTCCTCCCCGGAAGTCTCCCTTCTCCTCCATGGCAGTCCTCCCCGGAAGTCTCCCTTCTCCTCCACGGCAGTCCTCCCCGGAAGTCTCCCTTCTCCTCCACAGCAGTCCTCTCCGGAAGTCCCCCTTCTCCTCCATGGCAGTCCTCCCCGGAAGTCCCCCTTCTCCTCCATGGCAGGCCGCAGCAGGGTAGTTGGTTGTTCGCCTGCAGGTTTTTCAAGCCCAAGGTACACAGCCTGGTTTACTGCACAGGCTAATCCTCATGTAATACCGTTTCCTCAGAGAATACCGGTCAGGGCCCCTTTCTAGGAGCTCTCACAGCCCTATCTCCTTTACAGAGCCGGACTAGGGATGCAATTTCACTTTATTATGTGACAACTAATGTCATCTCTCCTGTTTGGCTAGAGACTGCGTGAAGGTGGGCTAGATCTGATTGGGGTCATCACCTCAGCCCAGTGTGCCGCCCTGGCAGGTGCCATGTGCTAAGGGCTCGTCCGGCATGTTTTTCTGGAGCCGTAGGAAGGAGCACAGCAAGGAGGAGTCTGTAAGTCATTAACACCGCGGAGCACAGCAAGGAGGAGTCCGTAAGTCATTAACACCACATTTGATGCTTCTCAAGATTCAGGGCAAACGCTGTGCCTCAGCCCACGCCAGGCCTATCGGCATATCTGGTTACCAGAGGTGTGTGGCGGAGCAGTGTGGGGTAGGCAAGGAGCTTGCCTGCAGCCTCTCTGCTCTTAGCCAGCCCTCTCTGGAGGCTGAGGGCTTTTACTGGGGCCTTTCTTAGTCCACGGTGAGAAGAATTCCTAGCTGGGCTTTAGCCTCTAAGAAAAGGACACGTTTGCTCTTTTCGGAAGAGTTGACTTTTTCAACTCCAGGTTCTAGATTGTTGTTTACCCTTAGGAGTTAGCCATGATGATGCTGGGACTGGGGGTGTTGTGGTGTGTGTGTGTGTGTGTGTGTGTGTGTGTGTGTATGAATGTATGTGTATGTATGTGTGTGTGTATGTATATGTGTATGTACGTATGCAAGTATGTATAGAAAGAGACAAGAAAGGGTTTTGGAGCAGGTCTCTCATATCATCACTGCCGAGTGTTAAGTGGCCTAACCAAGCTGCATGTCATGAACATAAAGCAAGCCCATGCCGAGGAAGAAGTGGCAGCAGCAGTCGGCATTCCACTGGATTGTTGGTCCCAGGTAAACGGCTTCCAAACTTCTATCATTATTATTCCTTTCCACCAAGGAGCACAGCCGAAAAAGATCTGGTCCCTAGTAAAGTAGTTTTCCATTGAAAACTTAAATATAGATACAAAATTATACACATGCAGTACGTGTATAACATACTTATATATACATTTGCTTCTAAAGTAAGCAATTTATATATACTTAATTCCAAAATTAACTAAGGAATTTTGCTTGCTTCAGGACCTGAGGGGGGAAGAAAAAGCTCTACCAAGAAGGAGTGGCTATCTGTGGTGAGCTAGTCAGGGATGTTTACTTGTAGCTTGGTATGGTTCAGTCTGCATCGGGTTCTACCCAAATATATGAGGCCTAAGTGACAAAAAAAGTTCATTTTAAAAAAATTAAACACACCCTTCTTTTGTTGTTGCTTTTTGTTTGTTTTTACAAGACAGGGTTTCTCTGTGTAGCCTTGCTGTCCTGGACTCACTTTGTAGACCAGGCTGGCCTCGAACTCACATCGAGCCACCTGCCTCTGCCTCCCAAGTGCTGAGATTAAAGGCGTGCGCCACCACGCCCGGCTTAAACACACACTTCTAATGGCCTTTCCACCCTCTGTTTTCTCCCAAAGCTTGGCCATTTCCCATAATTCTTAACGGAGACCTTTTAAAAAACTTGCTTATTTGTATTTTATGTGTATGAATGTTTTGCCCACATGTATGTAAATATACTTCATGAACTACCTGGTGCCCAAGGAGGCCAGAAGGGTGCTGGATCCCGAGAACTAAACGTATGGAAGGCTGTGAGCCACCGTTGTGGGTACTGGGAACTAAAAACCCTGGTCCTCTGCTGCAGCAGCCAGTGCTCTTAACCCCTGAGCCATCTCCCCAGCCCTCCCTCTGGATTTTTGAATTGAAAAGTGGAGTGGGGGGGGGGGCTCGCTGATCATAGAATTACAGCAACCTTAGATCTCAGCCAACCTCATTTTTCAGAAACTGAGGCTCGGAGAAGGAGAAGGACTCTCCTTTCCCCTGTCACACAAAAGTCAGTAGAGCTGGGGTTAGAAGACAGCACGCCTCATTCCCTTTCTACATTTCATTTCCTCTGGGGGGTACCTGCTCCCCACTCCACCAAGTTAACTAACACAGCAACAACTCAAAGCTCCCCAGTCCTCCCACCCCACGCTTTTAGCCCCCCTGGCCCCCGAGGCCTCAGCTCTCAATACCTGGACAGAGTTTGCTCCAGGAAGGCTGGGTTCTGGCTGACGGCGTCCACCAGCATGTTGAAGTCCATCTGCACAGCATAGGCCTGCTCCAGCAGGGCACTGGGGACCAGCGAGGGGAAGAGCGTGAGCGGGGCGTAGGTCACCACCTGATGAAGGAGAGAGAGTGGGACAGAGGCAGAGCGGCTGTGAGGGGCTTGTCTCTGTGCAAAGGTGGGCACACACTTGTAGGGAAGCAGCTACCTCAAGAAGGGATGAGATGAGAAAGGCTGCAGCGACAGCTCTCGGGTTCTGTGACAGTGCTACAGAATTTTCTTTACATAAGAGGCAAACAACACAATAAAATCTCCCACAAGAACTATTAGGTGCTTACTTCACGCCGATCACTGTGCTGAACACTTAGATGGGCTCATCACTTAACTCTGTGAGAAAGGTGCTACTGTTAATCCATACTCAGCACAGAAAGGACCTGAGATAAAAGTTAAATAATGGGTCTAAAATAGATCCAGCTGCTGGCGCTTGGATTTGAATCAGGGGCGCACACCCCAGGCCCCTTGCCTCCTAGCTAGGGTAGAGGGAAACGCCTGCTGGTGGGACGGAAGTGAATTGTGCCTCCCTGAGTAGAAGAAGCCAGTAGTGCCATGGCCTTGTCCTGGTGCTGGAGGTAGTGACACAGGTTAGCAGGCTGGCATCTCATTGCACTCTGGGTTCTTTGACATAGTCATCAAGTCAAAATATCACTTAGGACAGTTAATCTAAAAGGGAGAGATGACTTCTGAGATTTCCAACAACAAACAAACTGGGACTTGGGAAATAATAAATAGATTCTGTTACTTGAATTACTTACCCTCTGAGTTAATATCAGTTTACCATTATGTTAGAATGGATTTATGGTGCTAGAACTTTCTCCTTTTTTCCTTTCCTTTTCTTTTTCTTCTTTCTTTTTTTTAAAAATTTTTTTATTTTTTGAGTCAGGGTTTTTTTGTATATGTAACTCTGGTCATCCTGGAACTACTCAGTAGACTAGGCTGGCCCCGAGCTAGAGATCTGCCTGCCTCTGCCTCTGAGCACCGGGATTAGAGGCATGTGCCACCACCGCCTAGCTTAGAACTTTCATTATATATTTATTTTAAAAAGTATTATCTTGAACTAGGTAATACAAACAATACACACTTCAAAAGAGCTCTAAATAGCTAGGTGTGGTAGGGCATGCCCTTAGTCCCAGCACTCGGGAGGCAGAGGCAGGCGTGTATCTCTGTGATTTCAAGGCCAGCCTGATCTACATAGTGAGATCCAGTAGAGTCAGGGCTATGTAGAGAGACCACGTCTCAAATAAATAAGTAACAAAAGAGCTAAGGTATATAGTGAGAAGTGTGTCTCTATCCCCCTCTGGCCTGACTCACCTACTCCTTTTCCCAAGAGAAATGGTATATTTGTGTCTCATATTTTTATGCTGATATACATGTTTACAAATAGTTCATCTCCTTTTTACACATACATAAAGATACTGTCTCAAGAAGCCAGGAGCAGGATCACTGTGGATCCTGTAAAGGGTGATCTAGCACCTAAAGTGCATGGCTCTAAAGCTCAGAGAACTGCCTCTCTCAAGTCCTATCCAATCCAAAAATTTCCCAGAGTTTTTCTGCCAAGACTTTGCTCTTTCCTAACCCAGAGCTCATTATGCCCACTTGCATTTAGGACAAAGAGCACATAGCTGTCCTCTGCTGTCCACAGGCCAAAGGCTGGCACACAGTTGCTCACTTTTTAGAGAAAACAACAGCTTGAGCCTCTTTTTTAAGCAAAGTACATTATTATTTATTTGTGTGTGTGTGTGTGTGTGTGTGTGTGTGTGTGTGTGTGTGTGTGTGTTCCTCCTATGGCATGCATATGTCAAAGGACAATTTCTGGGAATTGAGTCTTTGCTTCTACCGCGAGGTTATGGAGTCAACCTCAGGTCCTAATGTTTAGTGGCAAGCGCCTTTCCCTACTGAGCCATCTAGTGGCCCAGTCTTGAACTTCTACTCACCCTGATTTCCACTTTGCAAGTGCTGGGACTATAGGCGTGTGCACAACACCCTCCCAGTGTGATCTGTATAGATAAGATAATTGTTGTTGTTTATATTTATCACATTACTTGCATGTGTGTGTGGTGTATATACTTGTTAGGGTATCTTTTCCTCCACTGATCTTCACGGTTTTGTTTTGTTTTTTTTTTTGAGACAGGGTCTCTCACTAAGTCTGAAACTCATAGATTTGACAGGCCTGGCTAGCCAGTGAGTGTCAGAGGCCTGCCTGCCTCCCAGCCCTGGGGCTCCAGGCGCCTACTACTGTGCCAGGTGTGCACTCCGGCATCTGAACCCAGGTTCTCCTGCTTACACAACGGCTACTTCACAAAATGGCCCGTCTCCCACACCCCTACTGTTTTAATGTTGCCTCTGACTTTTTTTTTTTTAATGGTAGTATGGGGCTGGAGAGATGGCTGGGTGGTCAAGGGCTCCTGTTGCTCGGTCAGAGCACCTCCGTTCACGGCAGCCCACAACCACCCGTAACTCCAGTGCCAGGGGACCTGACGCCCCTTCTGTCCCCTGTAGGTACTGAACATACATACACCTGGGCACACACATGAACACATAAAACAAAATTAAATATGTTAAACAAAAAATGCTGATAATTCTTTTTTGAAAAATAAAGGAGGAAGACAACACTATGATTTCTTTATTTTTATTTGTGTGTGTGTGTGTGTGTGAGGGTGTCAGATTCCCTAAAGTTACAGACAGTTGTGAGCTGCCATGTGGGTGCTGGGAATTGAACCCGGGTCCTCTGGAAGAGCAGCCAGTGCTCTTAACCACTAACAAGGCCAACTCTCCAGGCCCACTAACAAAAGAATGTAATGATGGCGTGCCTCTGAGGGGACAGTGGCTGGAAGAAGGAGCCTTACTCGACACTGAATGTGCTTTTGAACAGTGCACCTAGCTCATGTGTTACCTATTAAAAAACAGCTCACTCCCTAACGCTGCAGGTGCCAAATCTTCGGCCCGTATGTGTCTGGTCTGCTATGATAGGGCACAGGGTGAAGGTCACAGTTCCCCCTCCTGAGCCTCAAAGGCCTCTTGGCTGTCCAACATCACCTGATTACACCCACTGGGGAGCCCTGCCTTTCAGCTGCATTCTTAGAACATCTGTGGCCCCTGGTACACTGCTACTTTGCCCCCACTTGTCTTTTTTTTTTTTTTTTTTTTTGAGACAGGGTTTCTCTGTGTAGCCTTCGCTGTCCTAGACTCGCTTTGTAGACCAGGCTGGCCTCGAACTCACAGGGATCCACCTGCCTCTGCCTCCCCAGTGCTGGGATTAAAGGCGTGCACCACCATGCCCGGCTCCCATTTGCCTTTTAAGCTCTAGTTTGACTACCATTCCCCATTTAACCTTTAATCAAAATGATTTGCTGCTTCTATCAGGTGTCCCACGAGAGACAGCAGTGAGGTGGAGATATGCGGCGCGTGGTCTCAGGGGCACTGAACCCTGCCCCTGCCAATGTTCCCACGGTTTCAGTGACCTCAGACAAGTTACTTCACTTCTGAGCTGTGGGTTTGGTTTTGTTTTGTTTTCTCATCTCTGTTGTGGTGAAGGTTAAATGAGTCAGCAATTCCAAGTGATTAGAATAACGCCTGACACACAATGAGTAGTCAATAAATGACAGCGAATGCTGCGCTGCACATCGCCTGCACCTCCTTGTCCAATGAATGACATTCTCCGACTAAACCCCATGCTCCAAAGGTGAGAGCCTCTGGCTGACTACCAAGTCAGCCATGTGAAGGCAGTCCTGGCAGAGAGCAGGGTATGGATTTGAACAAAATCAGACACAGACACACAGACAGACAGACAGACAAGACAGTTGTCTTTTTCTCTTGATTAGGACTCTCAATGAGGGGGCCAGGGAGATGGCTTAGTGGATAAAAATAAGACAAACAACAACCTTGGATTCAGTGCTGCACAGATGTGCCCATGTCACTCCCAGGCTGGCCAGCCGGGGATATGCAGAACATCATCAGAAAGGTAGAAGGTGAGAGCTGACTTCTAAAAGTTGTCCTTTGCCCTACACATGCATACTGTGGCACATGGGGGGCCTGCAATCACACATACATACATACATACACACATACATACAAACACACACAAACACATGCACATATACAAATAATAATACATACAGTTTTAAACAAAGAGGGAGCAAAATCACATCTAAAATCTCAGGATTTCAGAGCTGAAGCAGGAGCAGCCTGGGCTACAGGGTGAGACCTTATTGCAAACTACCCCCACGTCACCAAAGAAAGAAGTCTCACTGAGGACTGTGCTGTTTGTAGGTCCCATTACATCCGAGAAAGACTAAATATTAAGCCTTCTCATGATACCCATTATTAAAGGAAGAAATGAAAGCTTAAACATCCATCTTGGATTCCAACAATTCATAAACCTGAAGTTCTTTACCCAAGCTGTACTATTTCCAAAGCCAGAGGCTGACTTCCAGGGCACTGGCCAGCTCTCAGTAATGGCCGTTCTCAGGCACTTGGGCCTCAGCAAGTACTTCCTGGGTCTGGACAGTCCACAGGCCCATACCTGAGTCACACAGAGACAACAAAAGAAATGTGGCTAGGTTAAAGAAAACAACGCTGGCACCTCTTCAGTAACCAGCCTGGGTAGTGTTAAGGTAAATGGCGGAAGGAAGGAAGGAAGGAAGGAAGGAAGGAAGGAAGGAAGGAAGGGAAGGGAAGGGAAGAAGAAAGAAAGAGATGGGGTGATGTGGTAAGAAGGACAGAAAAGAAAGAAACAATCAGAAAAGCTGTAGTGCATGCCTTCGCATACTAGGGCAGGTGTGAGGGCAGTACATGACAGTGAGCATAGCTACTCAGGAGGCTGAGAAGGGAGCACAGAGGATTTGAGACTGGCACAGATTACACAGTAAGACCCTGTCTCAAAACAAACCAAAAAGCGGTAGAGAAAAATCAGTATCTGTTATTCTGAACTAACTGGAAGGAGAAGGAAGACACTGAGCGTGCTGTCTTTAGGAGAGGGAATCTGGGAAGGCAGGGAACACGGAAGGAAGGGTTAACCAACCTTTGAATTTAGACACAGGAAAATATTTCCTGTATTACGTAGTTGCAAAGTCAACAGATTAAGGAGAGTGGTTTTTTTCTTTGTTTGTTGTTGTGAGAAAGATTCTCGGTATGTTATTAAGCTGGTCTCAAACCCGAACTTTCAAGTGATCTTCCTGCGACTGAGCCCAGCTAAGGGAGGAGACTTTTTAGGTCTGGATACAGCAGTTCTACATTTACATACGCACACAGCTGCCCGGGCTTGCATGCTTGATTCCCGTGTTACCTGCAGACATAAAGTTCCCTAACAGCCCCTGGTACAGAAAAGTGATGCTGTGAGCCACCCACACTGGAACACTACAGCAGAATGAAGCTGCCTTTATATGTGTGGTTATCTTTACACCTGTAAACTAAAATGTGTCCGTGTGCATCCAGACCTTGTGACAGAGCAGGGACAGCCAGCGCTGGGTGGTGGGAACACTGAGGGAACCGTGGAGTTCTGCTCTGGCCTGCCCAGTTTATAGCTGTAGGGCTAATAGCAAATGCTACAGGAAGGTTTTATATTGAGAACAGACATTTGAGAGCTTCAAAAACTGGGGAAGTGGAGTTAACTACAAGCACAGTTTGGCTAATATATAAGTAAGTGATCTAATGATTTGATTAACTTTCTCTGACTATATAACATGTTAATAATTAGAGGAATGTGGCCACCTTCATAGTTATGATAACAAGTGTGATACCAGATGTAATATGTGGGCAGCAGTAAGTATCTCTGACGAAGTATTTCTCAAAAATGACATGCTAAATTTCTTTTAAAGTAAGCATTTGCAGGATGAAGGCTGCTGGGTTTTAAATTTTGGCCATGCCTTTAATCCTAGCACTTAGGAGGCAGAGGCAGGTGGACTTCTGTGAGTTCAAGGCCAGTCTGGTCTGCAAATGAAGTCCAGGACATCCAGGACTACACAAAGAAGTCATGTCTCAAAAAAAAAAAAAAATCGGCCAATCAAGACTCTACGTGATAAACATATGAGCCACCCCTAAATTTAAACAAAATGTTGTCTTTTTGACTGTCTTCATCACTTTACCTAATAGCCTATAAAATAATCATAAAATTTATGAATTATAAAATAAAATATCCTAGAGCACATCAGTGGTGGTACACATCTTTAATCCAGCACTTGGGAGGCAGAGGCAGGTGGATTTCTCTGAGTTTGAGGCCAGCCTGGTAATACAAAGTGAGTCCAGGACAGCCAGGACTACACAGAGAAACCGTGTCTCAAAAAAGCCTCTGTGTGTGTGTGTGTGTGTGTGTGTGTGTCTGTGTGTGTATCTGTGTGTTGCCTGTCAAAATGACATATTTAATATACCAATGAGTGTTTAATCTTTGCATCATAAGAGATATTGAAATAATATTGAGTGCCTCCATATATTTATACAAATGTGACATAATTATGACACTAGGGGAAAGTATGTTTAAGAGTAAATAGAATAAGCAACTAAGTGAGTACTGAAATTTGGCCTTTACTTTTAAACATTTATTACAATTCCTGGCAATAAAAATAAACTGATGGGGCTGGAAAGATGGTTCAGAGGTTAAGAGCACTGGCTGCTCTTCCAAAGGTCCTGAGTTTAATTCCTGGCAACCACATGGTGGCTCACAACCATCTATAATGATCTGGTGCCCTCTTCTGGGCTGCAGGCAGAGCACTGTATCCATAATAATTTTTTTTAAAGAAATTTTACAAAATAAAATAAATAAATAAACTGATGGGTTTGTTTGTTTGTTTGTTTTTTTAAAAAAACGAAGCTGACCCTCACAGAAGGTCAGCAAGGGGCATGTCCCACGAAAGCCTTCACTTACCAGGAAACTGAGACTGAGGGGAGGACATTCTATTGGGACTCTAGATGAGAGAATAATGGGAGGATGGCAAAGTAGAAGGATCCAGAGGGTCCTAGAAACCTACAAGTAGAACATTATGATAGGCAGATTTGGGCCCAGGGGTCCCGCTCAAAGTAAGGCACCAGCCAAGGACAATACAGGCCATAAAACTTTAAACCCCTACCCATATCTAGCCAATGGTCAGAACGCTCTCCACAGTAGAGTGGAGAGTGGGATATGACTTTCTCACGTACTCTGGTGTCTCACCTTTGACCATGTCCCCTGGAGGGGGAGACCTGGTGGCACTCAGAGGAAGGACAGCAGGCTACCAAGAAGAGACTTGATACCCTATGAGCATATACAGGGGGAGGTAATCCCCCTCAGGAACAGTCATAGGGGAGGGGAATAAGGGGAAAATGGGAGGGAGGGAAGAATGGGAGGATACAAGGGATGGGATAACCATTGAGATGTAACAAGAATAAATTAATAAAAAAAGAAAAAAAAAAAAGCACCCAAAGGCAGTTAGTAATTTCAAAGAAAGTTGTGCTGTTCTCAGGCAACAACATCTCAGCTGCTAGAGATTCCTTCCAGCTGTGCTCTACATTCTTTAAGATACTTTTCGGTGCGTAACATGTCAGGTTTGTCAAGATATAAATTACATATATGTGATTCTTTGTTGTGCAAAAACCATAATATGGATTTGGAAATATTTCTATCAAGGCAGGAGAAACCCGTATCCCAGTAGAAAGCACTCCATATCCTCAGAAAATCTTGTATCCCCAGACCAAGGGAATTATTAGTTTACTTTTTTATTTATGGCTTTAATTATTTTGAGTTGTCAATAACTACAACTGTAATATCTGTAGTATTTTTTGAGATTTTAAAAATCAACTTATATAATGCTTGGCAAACTCTTCAGGACAGACATGGGGGTGGGTCAGAGTGTATTGTCTGATATTTCCAAATAATTAATAAAAATATTATGTTGAGGGGGAAAAACTAAGTTCTTCCAGATTGTAAAAAAAGAAAAAGAAAAAGAAAAAGAAAAAGAAAAAAAGAAAAAGAAATTTTACAAAATAAAATAAATAAATAAACTGATGGGTTGGTTTGTTTGTTTAAAAAAAATGAAGCTGACCCTCACAGAAGGCTAATTAATTCCTTAGACAGATTGCTCAACCAAAATGAAAAACACATCTTAGAATAATATATATGGTTTAACTTGTATTTTTGTTTTGTTTTGTTTTAGGATGCTGCCCTGGAACTCACTTTGTAGACCAGGCTTGCCTCGAACTCAGAGATCCACCTGTCTCAGCTGCCCAAATGCTGGCATTAAAGGTATGTGCCACTATGCCTGGCTCAACTTAGATTTTAGATTACAGGTGCGTACGTGTGCGCGCACGCGCATGTGTAGGTGTGTATGTGTGTGTGTGTGTACATGTGTGCATGTTCATGTATGCACAAAAACCTAAAAGGATGTCATAAGCCAAGCTAGGCAGAGTGATGCGTACCTAGGATCCCAGCAGGAGGAACACCATGAGTTCAAGGCTCTCTTGGTCTACAAGTGAGCTTTAGGCTAGCTTGGGCTCCATGCTGAGACTCTGTTTCAAAAACAAACAAAAAGGCAACTGCAGAGAAGACAGCATGATTTGTGATTCTGGGCCCTTGATATATATATATATATGGGTTCCCTGGACAAAGTGCTTCCTAGGAATTATCTCCTAATTACCCTATATAGTCAATTACACAGTCTTACTGTGTCTACCTACTGAAAGAAATTAAGTAGCTGCCTAAATTACACTTCAAACCCCAGATTTAAGTTTGATCGCTCCAGCATGCTTCTTTTTACTCTACAGACTCTTAGAAATCAGTGTCAGTTCTTGAATAAAATAAAGGAAAGAGGCATAGAGGAAAGAAAGGTGGGCTCAGAGGAGCACGGTGAAGCTTACGTCTGAGGAGCCGGGGTTCTGTGGAGACCTCAGTAAGACGCCCTCAGCCAGGGCCCGGTCTATGGCCTGCTGCGCCAGCTCTTCCAGCTGCTGCTCATCCTGCAAGACGCTCCCCCAGCTGGCGGCCATCCCGACCTGTGACAGACAAGAGGACTTGGTGACAGAAGGCCTGGGACCTCACCGCCCAGCGAGGAAGCAAAGGTTCAGGGAAGGGGACCTGCTGTCCCAGATAACGGGCTGGTCTCGCTGGAGTTTAAGTCCAGGTCTCTGGACTTCTGGTCTAAACCTCTTCAGTGGAGAAAGAGGCACCAGTGTCACATGTGACTGGAACAAGGGAACTTCCCCTCCCAGAACTGCACACTCCCCACCTGTGAAGTAAGTAGGAAGGATAAATCGGCGGCTTCCAAACATGGCCTAACGAACGAACGTTAGGGTTGCTTGGGGAAATCCGTATTACTGAGCCCCACCCCAGATTATGACTGAAGGAGCTCAACAGGGGAGGGGTGGGGCTGCATTTCCCTAGTAAGTTG
The DNA here is from genome assembly GCF_964271855.1 of Acomys minous. Taxonomy (NCBI): domain Eukaryota; kingdom Metazoa; phylum Chordata; class Mammalia; order Rodentia; family Muridae; genus Acomys; species Acomys minous. The sequence continues at coordinate 79,506,738 of NC_140485.1, read as the reverse complement.
TTAATCTTTACTTTTTAAAAATTTCATTTGTGTGTGTGTGTGTGTGTGTGTGTGTGTGTGTGTGTGTGTTGCTATAGAATGCTTGGTGGAAGTCAGAGGAAAACCTGCAAGTCAGTTCTCGTTTTCCACCATGTGGGTTTCTAGGATCAAACTGAGGTCATCAGCCACGGTGGCAAACATCTCTACCTCATTAGTCATCTCTCTTGGCTCTTTTCCTTTTCTTATTCCAACAACCTGCATCACTAGATCTCGAACAAATTACAAAGGGGTAGGGGAGGAAACTTTGTAGGATACCATGAAATGCAGATAAGCCCCATCTCTCCCTTATACTGACTAGGAGCCCCACCCCACCCCACCCCACCCCCGCCACCCCCTGCTCCGAGACAAGGTTTCTCTGTGTATAGATCTGGCGGTCCTGGAACTCACTCTGTAAACCAGACTAGCGTCCAACTAACCGAGATCCCTGTGCTGGTGGTGTTTTGTTTTCGTGTAAGTCTGCAGACTCAGTGAGTGCAGCAGATTCCCAGTTATGAGCCTCCATGTGGGTGCTGGGAATTGAACTCAGGACCTCTTAACTGGTGAGCCATCTCTCCAGACCCCACCAGGAACTAATTTACTAGCATAAAACAATTACATCTTTGTGTGGACAGTTATCATTTCTTAACATTTTTAAGAAATCACATTATAGCCTGACACACCTTTAAAAAGTAAAAGAAGCAGGTGGATTTCTGTAAGTTTGAGGCCAACCTGGCCTACATAGTGAGTTTCAGGACAACCAGGGCTGCACAGAGAAGCTCCCTCATGAGAAAGAACACAAAACAAACAAACGGAAAGATAGAAAGAAAAAAGCCAGGTGGTGGCGGCGCACACCTTTAACTCCAGCACTTGGATGACTGGCAGAATTTCTGTGAGTTCAAGGCCAGCATGGTCTACAAAGCGAGTCCAGGACAGCCAAGACTACAAACAAAAATCCTGTCTTGAAAAACCAGAGAGAGAGAGAGAGGCAAAGAGAGAGGAAGGAGGAGGAGGAGGTGGTGGTGGAGGAGGAAGAGGAAAAGGAAGAGGAAGAGGAAGAAGAAGAAGAAGAAGAAGAAGAAGAAGAAGAAGAAGAAGAAGAAGAAGAAGGGAAGAAAGAAAGAAAGAAAGAAAGAAAGAAAGAAAGAAAGAAAAAATTAATCACATTACATTATCAGGGTAGAAATACCTAAAGCCAAATGCCCAGGCCAAAGTCAAGAAACTGACTGTTTGCCAGAGATGCTGAGAAGTACACTAACTCACATCTTTGCTGCTTATTCATTTTGCAGCAGGTTCAGGGATCAGAGGATCTGAATAAAAATCTAGAAGCATCTGTCACTATTTTTGTTCTACCCTGCTGTCACTTAATTCTAAGAAACAAACATGGCTGCCTAAGTCAGTGGGTGGTCTTCGAGAAGAGGGTTGGACAACGACAGATAACCTCCATCATTTTCAGCCTCTGCCTCCTCGTCATGAATGAGCTGGTTTTAGATAATCCATCCAAGTCTGCAGCCTCAGCACAACGCTTTGACAGAATGATGAGCATGTGATCTCAAGACAGTCGCCACAGGCGCAGTGCTAGGGGAGCATGGGAGACAACAGTCACAGCAGAGCACCAGCTTCTGGGGCCAGACAGAGCCTGTAACCTTTACTTCCCTTATACGGAAAGACACCGTGGATTAAGTGAGAAAAATCAGCCAAGGTTCTCAGCATGTTCAGAGCTTTTACCAGACAGTTTTCTGTTCTTATCGAGAAAGGCCTGAATCTGGATAACTTTATAAAGAGATTTCTTATTTGGGCACGGTGGTACATTGTCTATCACACCAGCAGAAGCAGGAACATTTCTGCAAGTTCGGAGCTAGCCTGAGCTACATATTGAGTGCCAGGCTAGCCGGGCCTATATAGCAAGATACCGTCTCAAAAAATAGTCCAACTAAGAAATGTTATTACTTCTTTTCCCCGGTCAGGATCTTGCTATGTCACCCGGGCTGGCCTCCAACTCAGCAATCCTCCACTCTCAACCTCCCAAGCAACGGCATCAAAGGCTTGAGCCACCACACCCAGCTGACGGTTGACTAATTAATCTCTCCCTTGTGAAGGCTGCAGGGCATGGTGCTGGCTCCGGGGAGGACTCCCAGGCTGGCTCTTCAAGGGTGGGCAAGTGTGGCTCATAGCAACTCACTCCACTGTATATCGGCTTCCTGAATTTTAAGCCCAGGAAGGCTCCAAACAGTCTGTCACAAGGTATTCATGGGGTGCCCCAAGGGTAAAGCCCGCCAAGATTGCTTCCACCTGTGACAAAGCTTAATCTTTCCCACACTCCACACAAGAGCTATCTCAATACCGTCCGAGGGCAGCTTCCGCCAGGCCTCACCTCTCAAGGTCCCACCCTGGGGGCCAAGCGTAACACATGACCCCACAGCAGAGTGCTGTACATAGGAACTTGTTTCGGCTGTACCCACTTAACCAACAGTGGGAGACTTATTAGACCTGGTAGAGGTCTGGCTGTCCTCTCCTGCACAGTTGTATACAGTTGGGAGGTCCCAACAGCTAGATCTCTGGTGTTTGCTGGTCAGTGAATGTGAGTGAGCTCCACTTTCTAGAAAGCTAGCTTCTAGAAAGCTAGAAAGGTGGCTCGGCAGGTAGAGCTCAGATTCCCCAGAACTCACATAAACGCTGGCCAGGTGTAAGGGGTGGCCTCTAATCCCAGAACGTGAGGGGGCAGAGACAAGAGATGAAAGTGGACAGCGATGGAGGACATCGGATGCTGGGATTCCACCTGGACATGTGCATGCAAACACTGACAAGCACATCTGTATAACACACACACACACACACACACACACACACACACACACACACACACACTACTGAGGAACACAAGTGAGGAAAACAATGCTGACCACAAACACTCTCTAACAATGCTAACAACCAGAAAGCTGCTAACCGGCCCCTCGTTCTTCCTTTCTATAGAGCTAACGGTTCTGTGACTTGTTTTGCTGATGACACTCAAGTTTTATGTTTTCACAGCAGGTACTTTCCTGATTTTCAAACTAGACTACTCTCCTGCTCCCCCGGGGCCTCCCCGCTGATGAACCGGGCCCTGGCACCCGAGCCTCCCGTGCCCCTTTCTCCTACACCCCGTCACTCCCAGTCCTGTGGATTCTGCTGACTAAATGCAGCACTTTGGATTCCCCCATGTCTGCCTCTACTGAGCTATCGGAACACCCGGCCAAAGCCTCTTCTTCGTCCCTGGGCACTAAGTAGATTTGGAATAGTAAAGGCATCTTAATTAAGTGACAAGGCCTCTCTCCCACTTTCCAGGTCTTGATGGCCGCTTCCTTGTGGCTTAAAGGCTCTCCCACTGCGCGACAATCCCCAGCCGCGGGGCTCTCTTCGGAATACTGCTCACAACTCCTGATTGAGTTTTTGGAAGCCATCCCCGAACATCCCTGCCCAGGTTCGTACATCTAGCATAAAATTATCGTTTGCCGGGGCTGGAGAGATGGCTCAGAGGTTAAGCGCACTGTCTGCTCTTCCAGAGCTCCCCGAGTTCAATTCCCAGCCACCACATGGTGGCTCACAACCATCTATAATGAGATCTGGTGTCTTCCTCTGGCCTGTGGATGTGCATGCAGGCAGACCACTGTATATACATACATAATAAAAAAATAATTAAATCATTTTTTAAAATTAGTATTTGCCTTGATACTTCTCTGTTAGTATAGAACCTGAAGGTTAAATAAGTAAGTGATGAATGAATCACGAAAAACTTTTAACCGCCCACATAGAAATCCGGTCGGACTTTAATCCCGTGAGTGAGGCCAGCGAGGGCTCAGGGCCTCGGGCTATAACAGAGTCGCTGGCCCAGGCTTGTCCCCACGATGGCCCGGCCCCGTTCGTTCCCCATTCCTGGACAAAGTTTGGCCCTGATCTCTCCCAGTTTCTGGTGGTAGTTTTTTACATTTTCCTAGAACTTCGCCTCTAGCCTCGCCGACAGAGTGCGAGCTGGAAGCCGCCGATCTGGGAATCTAGGTTCAGCACGCCCAGCCCAAACCCCTCACTGGACACAAGTTCCCCGGTGCCCGCCACGGTCGCGGGCACCGCGTCTGCCCGCCCGCCAGCCGCGTTCCAATCGCTCTCAGACCCCTCCCTCACAGCTCTCCTCCTTCTGAGGAAACTTGACCCTCGCCAGCCGCCGTCGCCCAGCCCCGACCTACTCGTTAGTTGTCCAGCTGCTCACCCAGCTCAATCGCCTCACGCCGTTACCCAGGCTCAGGGGGGCGGGGCCTCCGTACGACGCAATGCGCCTGCGCAGACCGCTCCGCTAAGCTTAAAGAGGAGGGTGGGGAAGGAACCTCGCGTCTGTGGAATTGGACGGCGGCCGGGAAGGAGCACAGCGTGAGAAGCGACCTGGGCCTTAAGGGATACGTCGGTGGTACCCTAAGGGACAGGCCTTAGGAAGTATGGAAGGGGTGTGGCTACAACGGCGGGATGCCACCTGTGGCTAGTTCCCAGAGAGACAGAGTGACATTCTGGGAACGCTCAAACGCAGAAGGCGTCGGATCCTCGTTGGAACCGAACCCGGGTCCTCTGCAAGTGCAAAAGTTCCCCTAACCGCCCTCTCTCCAGCCTCATGGGGCTGTTTTTGTTTTTCTGTTTTTAATTTATTATAATTTATTCAGATTACATCCCGATTGTTATCCCCTCGCTTGTATCTTCATGGGGCTGTTTTTAAATATACAGGTTCGCGCAGGTTCCCCCTACACAGACCCCCTCATCCCCCTGGCAACCCATACAGTAATTTAACTTTCTTTTCCCTAGACTGTGAGAAGTTTGTTCAAAATCTGAGTCACTTGGAAATTTTCCCTTGAGTGAAATGTTTCTGACCAAACTCGAGGGAATAATTATGACTAAGATACCGAACTCCCAACTGGTTTGGTGGAAATAAAAAGGTGAGCTCTAGAGTGTGGGGCAGGCTATTAAGAGCTGGCTTCGGGAAGAAACCTTGAGGCTGGGGTTTTAGCAGAGAAAAGACAGGAAAAAAAGCAGAGAAAAGATATGTTAGTTTGTGGGCAAATGTGAGCCTGTGAGACTGAGGCAAGCTACGGTTATGTGTGGAGCTACAGAAAGGGGGAATGTCAAATTGAAGAGAGATTCAGAAGGGAGAATTTCTACTGACTGTAAACCGGTGGCCCAACCCAGGGACCAAAATCCTTCTAACTCCTTAGATAAAACAGATACATCTCTTCAGTCTAGGCAGACAGCCGTGCAGACTTCTCATATGAATGGGGCAGAGTTGGCAGACAGGTGGTCTGACAGAACAGTATTTGCTGTCTGAGACCTTTTTCTTGTTCTTTTCTACCTGACAAGGTAGGAAGCAGCAACCCGAGTGACAGACAAAGGTTGCGTATTAACCAGAGACAAAGGTAAAGTGGTTTCTATTTTGTAGATGTGGCAGCTGAGCCCAAGAACTTTCCTAACTTGTTCAAAGTGATGTGCTGTATAGAGTGAGGGTGAAGAGCCGCGCTTCCCAGCAAGGCTTCGCCCTTCCTGCTCCTCTCCTCAGATGATTTACTTCTAAATCCTGGCTTGGCTCCTTGTTGTTCAGATGTTTGCCACACCTTGTCAGTCTGTCACGTGAGCGGGTTTTCTTCACAGCAGTCACTAGGATCTGACATTACTTCTGTTTGTTTGTTGCTTGCATCTCCTGAATGTGATTTCCATCAGCAAGGCCAGTATCTGTCTTGTCCACTATCCTCTGAGAGGTCCAGGAAAGGGAAGGACTTCAACAAGAGAACAGGCGTGATCTGAGAAAATATAAAACCTTCGGAAGGGGGGTCCTCCAGATCAAGAGGCCCAGAGGGGTGCACTCTTCACTTACAGACTAGAAAGGGGAGAAGATGAAGGCAGTTGAATGCTTCCCCTTTTTTGGCTCAAGATTGCCATGACTAGGGGGAACAGGGAGTGCTGGCAAAGCAGTGTCAGGAGGATGAGCATCTCCTAGGAGGATGATCATCTCCCAGGGCTGTCTAATGCTGAGGGTCAACAGAGCAGGCAGGATGTCAAGAATCTTGGGAAACAGGTTACTTTAGTTCTGGAAATCCATATTACTCTAGTTTTGGGAATTATCACCGTTTAACCAAAATGGAGGAGCATCACAGCATGCCCCCTGCTAACAACCCCTAGACCAGTGGCCGTGACCCCACAAAGGCTGCATGTCAGATTTCCTGCATATCATATGTTTACATTGAAGTTCGTAACAGCTGTAAAATTACCGTTGTTGGGTTCAGGGTAGAAGCCCAGAAAATCCACTTCAGATACAGAAGCTTTATCTTCTGAGCTCAGGGAGGCAGCCAGTTTGGAATCTGAACTGCATCCTTGAGGGAAAGTTGTGTTGCATATGTAAAGGGTGAAAACCACAATTAGCTCATACAGGGCTGATGGTGGAACAGGGTGGTCAGCTCTGACTCAAGTTATTTTGCTAGCAAGCCGTTCTAGCTAACCTTGAAAGTGTGCCTGGCAGTGTTTAGGGTACATCCAAAGTGTAACCCAGTATGTAAAATATGAATTATGCACCATTGAATCATAGATAATAGATAATAAGGATGAAAACAGTATAGCTTAGTATAAGGTCTAGAAGGGAGTTTTCTCAGAGCTGGTGATCTTTGGGATGGAGTTAGGCGGGTTTTTTTTTTCTTTTGGTTAGGATTTATTTATTTATTATTATATATACAGTGCTCTACCTGCATGTGCACCTGCAGGCCAGAAGAGAGCATCAGATCATGTTATAGATGATTGTGAGCCACCATGTGGTTGCTGGGAACTGAACTCAGGACCTTTGGAAGAGCAGTCAGTGCTCTTAACCACTGAGCCATCTCTCTCCCACTGAGGTTAGGCTGCCTCTAACAAAATGGAGTCTGAGCTGGGTGTGGTTTTGCATGCCTTCAATCCCAGCACTCGGGAGGAAGAGGCAGGTGAGTCTCTTGAGTTTGAAGCCAGCCTGGTCTACACAGTGAGTCCAGGATAGCCGGGCTACACAGAGAAACCCTGTCTTCAAACAACAACAAGAAGACCTAAGATCAACAAACCCAGTATGGAGGCTTGGGGCGTATCATGGTGGTGGAGTGGTTGCTTAGCATGTGTGAGGGTCAGGGTTTGGTCCCCAGCATCCCCCGCAAAAAGGATTAACAAGGCCCCCACTTCCTTCCATCACGTGCACTTTTGTTTGTTTGTTTGTTTGTTTGTTTGTTTGTTTTTTGGTTTTTCGAGACAGGGTCTCTCTGTGTAGCCTTGGCTGTCCTGGACTCAACTTTGTAGACCAGGCTGGCCTCGAACTCACAGCGATCCGCCTGCCTCTGCCTCCCAAGTGCTGGGATTAAAGGCGTGCGCCACCACGCCCGGCCTCATCACGTGCACTTTAAAGGCTGGCCCCGGCGCTATATCTGTAACTGCAGCAACATGGAAGGCTGAACTGGGAGGATCAGGAGGCCATCCGGGGCTGTACGTGGATTGCATCTACAAACAAAAACCCAGGATGAGGGAACTTGCTCAGGGCCTTCCTGGTCCCGTGCCTTTGGTATTGTAGACACCCGAGAACCTGCTGGAAACTCTATAGAGGGAGATGAAGATACAGGGAACCTTTGGTATCTAAGATGTGACTCTGAATCCTGACTCTGCAACCTAGCTCTGTGACTAGAGCAAGCCCTCTGGCCTAGGTGAGCCCCAAAGCCTGACCTCCAAAGCAGAGTCTACTTTTCCTTACTAGTAACTGTTCTTTATTGCGCTGGTCACAAGTGCTAGGAGCTTGGCTCGTTCCTTCTTTCCACAATTGTTGCCGTGAGTCCAGTAGTGTTGTGGTCTCCGTTTTTACAGCTGGGAAGTCGAGGCATGAGGAGGTGTCCTGGCTTGCCGGAGGTCACACAGTTGGGCACTCTTACAGCCTCGCCATCCGCCTCTTCCTTCACTCTGGGGACTGTTAGATCCCCTGTGTCTGTGTTGAAGTGTGTGTGGGACACTTGAATATGAATTGGAAAAAGCCAAGCCAGGGTGCCTTTAACTTTGCGCTCCGTGTCTGCCCCCGAAGGCTTCTCCGGGTCTCAGCTGGCTTTGTAGAGAGTGAGCCGGAGGTAGGGGCTCATGCATCTTGTAGGGCTGAAGACACCCTTGAATTCCTCTACTTCCCAAGTGTTGGGATCACAGGCACGTACACTGCCAGGCGTTGGTCTGGCCTTTTGATTGGGACACTTCCCACCGTCCCAGGGTCTGCATCGCACACACATAGCTGATGTCTCTTTTTAGCCATGACATCACTCCACCTGGCACTAAGGTTTATGAGGCTATCTATCTCTCCACCTGGCTGGGGCCACTCCTTCCGCTATTCAGGGTGGAATTCCTCTGCCTTCCAGCCTCCAGCTCAGGCCTGGCCCAGACTTGCTACTCAGGAAATGCCTGTGGAATCAAAATGGGACTCTCGCATGTGTTGAGGATTTACTGTGTGCCAGCCCTATCCCTGACACTTTATATGCACGATCTCATTTGCACTCCCACAGTAATCCTGGGAGGCAGACGTTACTGTTCTTATTTTACTGAGAAGAAATGGAGAAGCTGGACTCTGTTGTAAGCCCACTTGCAGTTGCCCGTAGGACCAGAACAGGTTCTCAAGCCTGTGGGTCATGACCCCTTTGGGGGATGTTGAACAACCATTTCACAGGCATCACCTAAGACCATCAGAAAACACAGGTATTTGCCTAACAGTTCATCACAGTAGCAAAATTACAGTTATGAAGTAGCAATGAAAAGAATTGTATGGTTGGGGGTCACAGCATTAGGAAGGCTGAGAAGCACTGCTCCAGGGCAACTGCTCTCTGAACTGAGGGCTGGGGGGCTGCTGCTTCTTTGCTTTTTGAGACAGGGGTCCTCTTGAGTAGCCCTGGCTGTCCTGGAACCCACCCTTCAAAATAGAGATCTGCCTGCCTCTGCCTCCTGAGTGCTGGGATCGAAGGCCTGCGCCATCACCTCACGGTGAAGTGGCTGCTTCTAAACCCCAGGATCCTCAGAAACCTATCCCAAATTCTAGTCCAGAGAGGAGAGAAGACTGGGCCAGTGAGAAGGCTCCTGAGGTTAAGGCTTTTGTCACCAAGACTGAAGATCTGAGTTCAGTGCCCAGGCCCCACACGGTGGCAGGAGAGAAACTGACTCCCACAGGTTGTTCTCTGACCTCTACAGGTGTGCTGTGACTCCTGCTTGTGCACAGATACAACTAAATAGGTGTAGTAAAACTTTAAAATAAGTGAACTTCCTTTATGACTTCATACTCTGAACATCCTCGTGGCCTTTGTGACTTTCGCTTGGATCGGAGCGTCGTCCCTAGGCCTGGAGAGATGGCTTGGTTAAGAGCACTGGCTGCTCTTGCAGAAGACCCTGTACCGTTCCCAGAGCTAACAAGGCAGCTGACTCCACTTCTGGAGACCCCTACAGCCTCTTCTGACCTGTCAGACAACAGGCACATACATGGTTCATACATGCAGGCAACATGAATAATAAACCTTCATTCATTTAGGCTGAGTACTCACGGTTATAGATACACCATTCTGTTCATTAGTTTAAGGCATCTGTGCTATTTTCCCTTTGTAAACTCCTTTCCCCTGAAGACAAGGGCCTCGTTTATGGCTAGCCTGGAACTCACTGGGATTAAAGGCGTGTGCCACCCTACTTCATGTTTTCACTTTTTGTTTCACTGAATGTTGCTAACATCCACACACATGTCTGTGTGGAGCATTACATTTTATAGTACACTTGAGGTGTCGCTGAGGCAAGAAATTGCTGAGTCTTTTTTGTTTGTTTGTTTGTTTTGTTTTGTTTTTCGAGACAGGGTTTCTCTTTGTAGTCCAGGCTGGCCTCAAACTCACAGCAATCCGCCTGCCTCTGCCTCCCAAGTGCTGGGATTAAAGGCGTGCGCCACCACGCCCGGCCTTTGCTGAGTCTTCTTAACTGTAAATTAAGTCCTTTAAGGAACTGCCAACTGTTTTCCAAAACGGCAGCAGTGTATGAGGTCCTTACATCTTCGCTGGTACTCATCCGTCTGGTAATTGGCATCTTAGGTCAGGTAGTGTCTGGTCGTGGGTTTGTTTTTGTTTTTGTTGAGTCACGTAGCTCAGGCTGGCCTCCAACTCTGTGTTAAGGCAAGGTGCCCATGAACTCTTGATCTTCCTGCTTCCACCTCCCAAGTGTAGACACTGCAGGTGTGTGCGCCGTGCCCACTTTGTGATGGGCCTGGAGGGATGCCCCAGTGGATTATCAGCACCTGCGGCTCTGGTGCCCTTTTGCACAGGATACACTCATGTGCAAAAGATTTGAACAGGTACTTTTAACAGAAAAACAAAGAGCAATGAGCACTTTCGGTCATTACTAACTACAAAGAAGCTAGTCAAAGGGTGAGGAAGTGGTGAGTTTCTGTGTCTGTTTCTCTAGAATGAGACACGGCTCTTTTTAGAAACTTGCACCAGACACAGTGGCTCACGCGTGGGAAGATGCCTTAGTGGGTGAAGTGCTAACTACGCAAGTGTGAGGGCCTGAGTTTGAATCCCAGAAACCCACACAAAGCCAGGAGTAGCATCTGAAGTCCCAGTGCTCCTAACGCAAGATAGGAGGCACAGACAGAAGAATTCTAGGAAGCTCCAGGGCCAGCTAGCCTGGAATACCCAGTAGCAAACAAGACCCTGTCTCAAACAAGGTGGAAGGCAATTACCAATACTGGAAATACACTCTGACCTCTGTGCGCACGCTGTGACATATTTGCACATATAAATAAATACGCATGTGCACAAACCACGCACACACAAAAGAAACCACTTTTCTATAGTTTTCCCACTCTTGTGATCTTTGAAGGATATAAATCTTCTCCCCATTTAAAACGACTTCTCTCTGTTGTTGACTTGTAAGAGCTCTTTATGTATTTCAGACACTAGCCCCTGACTAGATTATGCTTTGCAAATAGTTTCTTCCGGTTTGTAGCTTTTCAATTTCTTCATCATAAGTGTCTTTTGAAGGACAAATGGTTTTTGACAAACTTTCGGTTTGGAAGATACACTTATGTTTTCTCTTTAGTCAGTTGTGCTTTTTTATTTTTTGAGACTAGTTGTTTTGTTTGGTTGGTTGTTTTTATGTTTTGTGTTGTTTTTTTGCTTTTTTTGTTTGTTGTTTGTTTGTTTTTTGTTTTTGAGACAGGGTTTCTCAGTGTAGTCCTGGCTGTACTGGAATTCACTCTGTAGACCTGGCTGGCCTCAAACTCACAGAGATCTGCCTGCCTCTGCCTCCTGAGCGCTGGGATTAAAGGAGTGCAGCCCCATGCCTGGCATGAAAATAGTTTTTGCTGTGTAGCCCAGACTGACCTCACAGGTACAGTCCTGCCTGAGCCTGGGTGCTGTGATTTCTGGCATGCACCACCCTGCCCCACTTGACCTACTTAAACCATCACCAATTCTAAGATCCCGCTGAGTTCACCTGGGTTTTCTAAGAGTTTCATTGTTTTAGGCCTTAGAATTAAATCTCTGACTTACTCATTTGGTTTAATTTTTTTAATACCATGTGTCAGAAATCCTATGCATTTCAGTAGATGTTTCTTTTTCTTTTCTTGTTTTGTTTTGTTTTTGTTTTTTTGAGATGGGGGTTTCTCTGTGTAGCCCTGGCTGTCCTGGACTCACTTTGTAGACCAGGTTGTCCTTGAACTCACAGAGATCCTCCTGCCTCTGCCTGGTCAGTAGATATTCCCAGCCAAATTTATGGTATTGTTTTCTCATGGAATTTAGACTTTATATGATAATGTATTACATGTTTCCATATGCAACTTGCTTTTCTCATTCAGTGTTCGGTCTGGGGAGCCATTCACCTTAATAAGGTCACTTTGGTTCACTCATTTTCGCTGCTCTGTGGGTTTCATTGCATTAAAATACCATGTTTTAGCCAGAAATGAAGCTCACACCCATAATCCTGGCACTTCAGAGGCTGATGCAGGAGAACTGCGACAACTCTGAGGCCTGCCTGCTTTGCCAAGTGAGTTTGGTGCCTGACTTGTCTACACTTTGAGATCCTGTCTCAAAACTAAATAGGGGAGGCTGCACAAACTGATGCACCAACCAAGGCCATTGCAAGCAGAGAACCTGGCTCCCCTGTTCAGATGTAGCCAGCGGAAAGCCCATTCTCCACAGGGAGAAGGGGAGGGGAGAGCAGGGAACTGCCTCCGACACGAACTCTGGTGAGAAGTGACAGCTTGCTGTGTCTTCCCAGATTAATGGCTGTTTTCCTGATACCTGCAATATTAGTTACATGGCTGCTTGGAAGCCACGAAGGAAAGAAGGCTTGCCTCTGCCGTGGTTGGAGTGTGTCAAGGCTCTGTGTTTACACTCTCTTGGCCAGGCAAAGGGAGACAGTGGAGCTAGGGAATAGTGAGGCGGTGGTGACCCTATAGGGAGGGGCTGTTGTCACCTTGAAACCTGTGCTGGAAGGGAGATAAAGTTCCACCTCCTTGAACTTGCACCAGAAAAAAAAAAAAAGGGCCACAGAGACCATGAAAGCAAGGATATGCCTAAGGCACCTACAGTCCCTAGCATGACCTTTTCTTTCTCATGACCTCTGCAATGGTGAGCTGTGTACTTTCCTCACCTATTCTCCTGAAAGGGAGACAGTAGTAACAAGAAAAGTAATTATCGCACACTGGAGACTTATTATGAGCAACGAGCTGCCAGTGTGTTTGTTCTTTTTAAAAGGTGTGTGTTATCTTACTTAATTCCTTAGGGAACAGCTGTTGTCTCAGAGACAGGGTAATTGAGGCTTACACACAGACATCCAGACTCCAGCCCTGTATTGTTAGCCTGGCTCAAAAGAATGAAGAAATAGGGAGCTTGCCCAGGCCGGGGTGGGAGAGAAACAGGGGTTAAGATTTTATTTGCTGAATCTAGAGTGGAGGCAACTGTGGGGGGTATCAGGAGGCCCACAGAGAGGGTGGTTCTTGGGAGTAGCTGCTCCACACCAGGGGACATGGCCATGCAGCAGTGATGCTCCTGTGCCCAGGCCCAGGCGGGATGCTGGCATACAAGCCTGGCAACAAGTGTAATACATGAAATGTTGGGCACATGCCAGGTGTGGTGGTACATACCTTCAATTCCAGCACGTAGAAACAAGTGGATCATTTGAGTTCCAGGCCTAGGATTAATAGTGAGGCATTAGATAAACAAAAAAGTCACTAGAAAAATCTAAATAAGTTAATCATATATCAGTGTTGATACTGGGCAATCTCTCTGGGGTTTTTTGGGCGGGGAGTGGTGGTTAATTTCAGGCTGGCCTGAGATTCACAGTGCTGCATGTGATGATGATGGCCTCAAACTCATAACAGTCCTCTTGCCTTGGTTTCCTAAGTGCTAGGATTACAGGCATAAACAGCCACAACCAGCGCTTTGTATTTTTGACAGTTGCATATTATTATACAAGAATAACATTTAATTAAGTTAATTGAAAAGTTAATTAAGAAATATAATCTGACAGCAAGTGTAGTTCACAGGTAGATGTTGGCCACTGTTGAGACCTACTTTAGCTTTTAGCATAATTGTAGCTATTTTGTCTTTAGCCTCCATCTTGATCGTAAGGTGAAATTAAGTTCAAGTTCTCAGGCTTTGCCTTTCAATGACAAATATGCTGATACTTTGTAAGATCAAAGTAACCTCTTTTTATGTCATCTTGTTCTGTCTCTATGGTTTCATTTCTTAAACTTTGTATACTTTGTTACCTTAATATTCTGTAAATTCCCCAACTGTAGGAACAATCTAATTAAAAAGCAGTTAGAAATGCTTAGTCTAAAGCCAGGTGTGGTGGCGCACGCCTTTAATCCCAGCACTCTGGAGGCAGAGGCAGGCGGATCACTGTGAGTTTGAGGCCAGCCTGGTCTACAAATCAGGCCTAGGACAGCCAGGGCTACACAGAGAAACCCTTCTGGGGAGAGGGGAAGGGGGGGAGAGAAAGAAATGCTTAGTGTAGATAATCAAGATGATGTGATGCTACCCTCCACTTTGCTTCCTACACATGGTTAGCAGGCTGCGTTTTTGTTACCAATTGTGGTTTTTCTTATTTAAAAAAAAAAAAAACTGCCTTAGAAGCAGACCAGCATCATAGTTTGACTTCTGAGTCCATTCCGTGTCCCTGATTATGATCAGTCTTGAGGGGGCAGGGGTGGTGTACGATCAATAAATCATCGCTATCTCATTGAGATCAGAGTCACAGTGGTCTGTGCAACTATCATTAGACGACAGCAACCACCGTATGCAAGGCCCTGGGCCTATACTTTTTTTTTTAAATAGGAAAAGAAAATTAAGCCATAAAAACTGAGGGCTAGGCTTGAGGAGGCCTCCTGACCTTAAGTTGATGAAGCCCAGCTTCACAGGGAGCTGGATGCTCAGGGTGGGGCTACAGCATCATCAGCCAGAGCTGCCAGTCTAATCTTCTGAGAGTCTTTCTGCTCCGCTCCCAAACTTACTGGCCGTGATCACAGAGCAAGGGCAGAGCCACAGCTTTCCCTGCCCTTCCTCTTCCTGCTTGGTCTCTCACCTAGAATGGATGGGTCTTCTTTCTCTACTCTCACTCCACCAGATGGGGCTAAGTTCCTTCCTGCGAAGCCCCAGGTCATTTACTTATTAACTCTATCTTGGACTTGCCTCTCTCACCAGTCCTAGGAGCCTTAGGAGTGAGCCAAGTCCCAGCCTGGAGGTATCAGACAGTGCTGATGACTTGAATTAAGTGGGCAGCTGAGCCAGTCTGGATCAGTCATCCTGATCCCAGGAACCTGGGCTGCTGTGTGGTCCTTTAAGATCCTGGGACTTCCCTCTCGTGTGCTGGGCCCCTTAGGACCACTCTTGCTAAATGTTGACTGCCCTGGGAACCATCCTAAATTCCGTCCTCAGACATAGTGGCAGAATCAAGGTTTCATTCCCACAGAACCCCAATTTATTCCCAGCCTGAGCCAAAGCGTCAGCCATTCCCGCCCTATGGAAAGCACAGTTTGGCTGCTTCTCAACAACTGCTCAAGTTGGGCTCTCTGCGCATATTTGTTCTGCAGAGAAGGAACAAAGGTGAAGCAACTTGCTGTAAGTGACAGAACAAAGATTTGAAGGAGGCCTAACTTGTCACCGAGTAACCCTTACAGATACTCAGATAAAAAAGAAGTGTTGCCTTGAAGGAAAGAGAAACATGTTTTTTGTTTAGATCACGAGTGGGAGATGAGAAAAAGACTTGTGAGAGAACAGGTGATGTTTATCCCCTTAGAAATCAAACCCCCATGTGGGGGAGATTGGTTATTAACCAACTGAAAAACATCCTTGAACAAATTCTGAGAGGAGGTATAAATGTGAGCCAAAAACAAGAGGCGGGGCCTTTGGAAACGTGAGATAGTTTTGGAGTGGAAGGCTTCTGGGCTCGAGGCTCTTGATGAGGTTCTGGGATCTGGTTACTCCAGGTTCTAACAAAAGAAATCCTGCTGATTACCCCAGGAAAATCATTCCTTGGAACTGATACCGTTATGGTTTTGTTATTGTATTCTTTAATCCTCTTCTATTGTTTCGGTTAGTTGGGTTATAAGTGACTGGGCTAATAATTCATAATAAAATATATTTGTTTAAAAAGTTGAGCCTACATTGCCTGCTCTGCAGGAGCACGGCTGCTGCCGTCGGTGTGCTGCACGCTGTAGGACAGACATAGGCTCAGCCCTTTGCGTAGACTAACTGAATATGCACAGCAACTCAGTGCGTATAAAGTTATGCCCACTTCACAATGGAAACAGGGGCCCTAAGAAGAGACCTGGGCAAGGTCGCATGGGAAGTCGGACAATGACCTTCTTCTGCCATTTCTTCCCAAACCTCCCTCTCTACACGGGCTCCCCGGCCCCTGCCTAATGCTGTTGCTGCTCTCCCAGAATCCCAGGATAGCCCAGGTTCATGGCCCTTCGCTCTTACTCCTGCCATGGTTGGGACAGTGTTGGGCCAAGCTGTGTAGGTCACCCAGCCCTGGGGCTATATCTACTCTGGGGCATTCTTCAGCCCTCATCACTTCCAGCCGCTGGGCTGGGGCAGGGAGGGAGGGAACGACCGCCCAGGCCCTCTGAGGTGCTGCATATTTGTGACTAGAGCAGTTTAGAGGGTAGAGCCAGCAGGATGTACATACCTGGCAGGGAGGTCAGATGCACAAAGAGTGGGGGTCAGGATTGAGCCTCTCAAGCTGGAAGCTGATATGAGCAGCAGCAACTGCTGGCTTTATCTGGCTTCTAAGAATAGTCTGAGGTAAAGATGAGAGACTGGGGCCAGGGAAGAGAACAGGGGCCTCTGTCTCCCCCTTCATCTCTGCTGCTTGGCATGGAAGCTGGGATCCCCCCTCTGGCTTACTCTTTGCTCTGGGGCCTTGTGCACCTCTGGGCTGGAAGAAAGGAGGTGTCTCCCAGGGCTCAGACCCAGGCTGTCTGGTGTGTGGCTAGAGACAGTGCAAGTGCTGGTCCACCCAGCCATCCTCCACATTATAAGGCCTCTAGCAACTTAGTAAGTACTTTTAAATGGGCTTTCTATACATACAGATTAAAAATCCAGAAGGTATTAAAGAGGAAATAAATCCGTTTCTCTCCTTGTCCCCACCGACTGCTATCATCAGCACCCTGAGGGGCTAATCTCACAGATAAATCTAAGGACACAGCCTCCCTGACACACAGCCCCTTTCTGTCTGTGCATTATTTTTTTCCAGTGTTGGATGTGGAGCCTCAGACATGTGCATGCTAAGCAAGGGCTATACCACTAAACATCTCTCCAGCTCCTTCCTTTTCTTTTTAAATTAATTTTATTTTATGTCCATTGGTGTGAGGGTGTAAGATCCCCTGGAACTGGAATTACAGACAGTTGTGAGCTGCCATGTGGGTGCTGGGAATTGAACTCAGGACCTCTGGAACAGCAGGCGGCACTCTTAACCACTGAGCCATCTCTCCAGCCCCTCCTCACTTTTCTTAGTGCTCTGTCTTAGACATAGTGATACACTGAGTCTCCACTAGCACTAAGAACTAGTATCAGCACTTCAGATGCTTCCACTCCACCATTATGTTCAGCATCACTATTCTGCCCCCTGTTATATGCTTACGTGACTTTTCAAGAGACCGGCTTCAAACCTCAAGCATTCTTCCTCTTAAGTTTTAGTCATACCCCTCTGCTACAAAGATAAGAAATATGTACAGGGCATCACCAGGCACCCAGCTGGACTGGGATATAGTAGAGCATCAAAAAGACTGACCTCTGTCTTCGTCGGACTGGCAGGCCAGCACTCCTAAGTGCCTGTTGGCTAAGGCTGGAGAGAGGGGACACCCACATGTCTTCCATCATGTGTCAAGCCTGCTGTT
The DNA here is from genome assembly GCF_964271855.1 of Acomys minous. Taxonomy (NCBI): domain Eukaryota; kingdom Metazoa; phylum Chordata; class Mammalia; order Rodentia; family Muridae; genus Acomys; species Acomys minous. The sequence goes on along the minus strand of NC_140485.1, from coordinate 79,489,307 downwards.
GAGACAGACCCTCATTCCCTCAGCCATGAGTCCTCCACCTCTCCAGTCTCAGAGCTAGGAGCCCTCAGAGCTCAGTGAAAGATGGAAGATGGGGGTCCAGACAGACATACAGGGTAGCCACCTATGAGGTCAATCACCACGTAGCCACAGTGAGCCCCAACTTATTCCCTCTGAGATCCACTCCGCAGGCCTGGTGGGGGTGTCGGTAATCCAGGGACCAGCCATTGTTTGAAGCTGGGAACAATTGAAGGGCAAGAGAGCTATAGATAGATCCACAGCTGCTGTCACCTGTCCCATCCTGGGCCCAGGGCCCAGGCGTTGTCTACATAGAAGCCACTTTACTAGTGAGGGCCCCTGGGGGTGGGTGGTGGAACAGGCTCAGCTGAGCCTTGGAGAGACAAAGGCAGGAGAAAGCATTTCCTCAGAGGGCAGAGAGTGCCAGGTAACATGGAAAGACCAAGACCCTTGAAAGACGCTTAAGGACTCCCACCCACTGTCCCAGACAATCAGATGGTTTTTGGGGCCAGAGAGCATGCTATAAAGACACTGCGCAACTAAGGCAAAGGTTAAACTCACAGATGAGCAGATCAGAACCTGGAACAGAGCTTGTACTGGGAGTTCAAGACCCTTAGCAGCACACAGGTCTTGTAAGATGCCTGCACCTACACTTTTTTCTTCTTTCTTTCTTTCTTTTTCTTTCTTTCCTTCTTATTGGGGTGACCACATCCCAGAATTCTTCATGGGGCCATGTGAAGGTTTGTCAAGAATGCTCTGAGAGGTGTTCTTTAGACCCTAGGGTCTTTAGAAGCTTGAGGTTATACTGCTGGGTAATAGTGTCACAAAGACCCGCCTTTCCCTCTGTGCCTCAGTTTCCCTGACTTCAATGAGAGTTGATTTGTACAACCGTTAAAGGGTCCCCTCGTTCTCTGATACTGCCAGGACATTACTTCTCATGTCCACCCATCTTCCTCTCGCTGCAGATGAGGCCACAGTCCCTGTACTTAGTCCTTTATGGGGATGGGGGACAGCTGGTTCCCCACTTCCTCCCCCCAGTAACCTTTGAGCCATAAATCCACGCTGAGACATCTCTTCTCCGGATAAACAGCCTTGATGCCTTTTGGCTGCCCTCATCCTATTTTCTGCTCGGAGCATCAGAGCTGGGGCCCACTAGAGCCCTCTGCAGCTGCCCAGGGCCCCATGAGGAGGACATACCTGGGACAAGCAGGGGCCAAACCACCCCCAGGGTGCCAGGGTGGCGGGCCCCTCTTGGGGCCTCGCCACCTTGCATGTGGACCGTTACGGCAGCCTCCTCCTGAGGGTGTCTTCCTGCCACCGGTGGGTCTCGCCCCTTCAGTCCATCCTCCACAGCAGCTGCCACGGGGATCTGACGAACACATACGTCTGACCGCACTGTCAGATCCCCTTGCTCAAGGCTCTTTGATGAAGAAATAAATAAAAATGCCTTTGATGCTGCCCCAACTCATACAGGGGAAAGCTCTAAATCCCAATGTTGCTTTTGAAGTTCTCCACAGTCCCGTCCCAATGACTAGGTCCAGCCTTACCCCTCTTTATGCCCTGGGGCCTAGCCTTAGCCCATGCAGTTGCTCAGGCCGGATCTTCATTTCTTTTCCTGGGACTGTGGGCTCATGACACCCGTCTCCAACACACACACACACACACACACACACACACACACACACACACACACACGCTCCCCAGCCTCATCTTCTACCTGGGTGACCGCAACAAACTACCTGGTGCGGTTCCTAACCATCCCAGTCTGTTCTCAGCGTGACAGCTGGAATGGCCACGCACATCCTGGCCCCAAAAGGCTCCTATCGCTCTTGCAGTCAGTCCTGTGTCTCTTCTAGCTGTCTCAGGATTCTGGATGATCTTGCCTTCTTTCTACCCTCCGCTGTTCCCCAGTGAGGCTCTTCTCCTGCCACACATGCTTCTTTCTGACCACACACAGTGCTGTGGGGCATGCTGGTGGCAGAGATATTTGGAGCCAGGTTCTAACATCCTGGAGTCTAGGAGCTGAACCAGATTTCAGCCATTGCCCGGTTCAAAGTGTCATGCCCTAACGCAGGCTCACTTTCTTCCAAGGCCGTATCTTCAGTTGCGGGCCGCCTCTGAGCGCGTGAACACTCCTTGTGTCCGCAGCTTTGCTCCCTTGTTCTTTCTCGGCTCGCAGGTCTACTCTCCCCATCCATCCCGAATGCTGGGCCTCAGGTGTGCCAGAGCTATGCCGGATGATGAAGTTGTTTTCCCAAGTCACTGACGGTTCGGTCTCTTTTGAGGCTGCCCAATTCCCACAAACTCCCTTTGCTCCTGACAGCATCTGAAATCAGTACCTCAAGCCCTTACAAATTGCAAACTTCATTGGATCTCTCAGGACATGTGCTTCTTTGTTGCTTTGTTAATTCTGACCTGGATGTTCATCTTAGCAAGAAGATGTGCCCCAGAGAGTGAAAGTGGAGCTAACAGGCTACTTCTAGGCCTACATTCTGGGTTTGTTGCAAAGTACTCATTTGTACATTGAGCAAGTAACTAGAATTTTACCCTCATTGGCATAGGTTATAGTCATTGGAGGTTCTGGTTTTTTTTTGTTTTGTTTTTGTTTTGAGACAGGGTTTCTCTGTATAATAGCCTTGGCTGTCCTGGAACTCTCTTTGTAGGCCAGGCTGGCCTTGAACTCACAGAGACGCACCTGCCTCTGCCTCCCAAGTGCTGGAGTTAAAAGTGTGCACCACCATTGCCTGGCTGAGGTTCTGATTTCTTTAGGTTAATTCTGTAACTATGTCATGGGGTAAAAAGCCCTCCATTCTGAGCACCTTTGAGCAGTGAAAAGTTGTATCTGCTGTCTATAATTTCCTGTGTGTGTGTGTGTGTGTGTGTGTGTGTGTTTTGTGTGTGTGTGTGTGCATGCCTGTGCATATGCAGAGGACGTCAGGTGTCGTGTTCTATCAGTCTTAAATTTATTCTTTTGAGACAGAGTCTCTCACTGAACCTGGAGCCAGCAAGCCCAGCCAACCTCCTGTCTCTTTCCCTGTGGTGGCAGGTGTGCACATGGCCATGCCCAGCTTTTTACAGGAGTGCTAGGATTCGAACTCTGGCTCTCAGGCTTGTGCAGTAGGTGTTCTTACCCATGGAGCCCTCTGTCTAGCCTCTGCTCTCCTCACCTCCTACAAATTGTTCAAACTCAGCTCCCAGCCTCTGACCCTGGACAGAGACAAAGACTCTGTCACCTACTGTGTTTGGTTCATTTGCCTGGTAGCTGTCCACTGAGTCTCCATCCTGGACAGGCTTTCTGAAAGGTGCTGGGAATGCAGCCTGGCCTCCTTCCCTCTGAGTTCCTTTCTAGTGGCGGGAGGTGAGTGAGGAACAACTTACCTCCACAAGGAGAACGGAGACGACCTCATGCTCACAAACGTGTCTAGAGGATGAGGAGCAGTGACATAAAGATGTCTCAGACATAAAGATTCTGAAAGCAGACAAAACTAAGCAGGAATGTTAGAGTCGGGATTGTGTTGCCCCAGGGGAGAAGGGTTCATACTTTCATCAGGTACTGCCAAATTTGGCAATAAAGTTTTTTTGTTTGTACCCAGATCTAGCCAATGGACAGAACATTCTCCACAGTAGAGTGGAGAGTGGGATATTACTTTCTCACATACTCTGGTGTCTCACCTTTGACCACGTCTCCTGGAGGGGGAGACCTGGTGGCACTCAGAGGAAGGACAGCAGGCTACCAAGAAGAGACTTGATACCCTATGAGCATATACAGGGGGAGGTAATCCCCCTCAGGAACAGTCATAGGGGAGGGGAATAAGGGGAAAATGGGAGGGAGGGAAAAATGGGAGGATACAAGGGATGGGATAACCATTGAGATGTAACAAGAATAAATTAATAAAGGGAAAAAAAAGAAAAAAAAGTTTTTTTGTTGTTTGTTTGTTTTTTTTTTAGGTTTTCACATTATGCGAGGGAGGGGCTTTCATGGTGTGTGTGTGTGTGTGTGTGTGTGTGTGTGTGTGTGTGTGTGTGTTTGTATGTGTGTGTGTGTGTGTGTGTGTATACACATTTAAAACCTATAGCTTGATTTGACTCACAAGGTAGCTACCGCTATGTGACCACCACTTAGTGCAGCCTCTGGAGCACTTTTTACATTCTAGCTGCCTCCCCTAGGCCCTCCATCCTCAGAAGACGAGCCTTCCACTTCTGTCCCCAAGCTTAGCTTCGCCTGCTCTGAAAGCATATGTGCTGGCAGTGTATAAAATGACCTTTGTGTATTTTGTGTGGCACAGCTAGGTATGTGGCATGGATTGCCTGTTGGTACAGAGGATTCTCCTCCTGATGTCTGTCTGGAATGCCCTAGCTCTGTGTCCAGTGTCCAAGGTTCTTAGATCCTTCTGTTCCCTGCTCAGCCTGGCATCTGCTTGGAATCCTGGCTTCGGGGCTCTCTAGCTCTGTGTCCAGTGTTTTTTTGGATCATTTGAGACTATAATTCTAAAATCCTGCATTGTCACCAAGGCCCGAATGAACTGATGGAGAGATGTGCCCTGACATAGTCTAGGGTCCTGTCAGATAGACTGGATTGTGAGCACCCCACTCTTCATGAGAGTGGGGTGCAACAGTAGTCTTTCTGTGAATCATGAGTGTCAAAATATGGAAGACCTCCTACGCCTAAATTTCTAGATTTTCTTCCCCTTTCTTACTGTGTGGGCCCAGCCCTGGTCTTCTTTCATTTCCTTCCTTCCTTCAGGGGCCACATTCAGTGTCTCAGGCTTGTTAGGTGAGGACTCCTTACTCAGGCTCATCCCCCGCCCACTTTCTGTCTGTCGTTTCCTAATTGTGAGGTGGGATCTTGCTAAATCACGTAGACTGGCTTTGAACTTGGCTCCTTCCTGACTAGGCCTTTTGAACGTTAGGCCTTAAACTCAGGGCAAACACGGCTAACTGAGGAGCCTCACCTCGGCCATTTGTCCTGAGTTTCTCTCAGACCTGAGTACCAGGACTTGCAGGTGTGTGCCAGGCCCAGCTTTGTTTGAGTTTTCTTCCTGCTGGCTTTCCCTTTGGAGACTCTGAGAGGTGGGGATAGAGGCTGAGAAGCCAGTGTCCAGGTGCTGCAGAGGGAGGCAAATCTTCTCAGGCGCTAACTCAACTGCTGACCCTTGAGGCGCAGTTAGCGCTTTCCTTCTCTGGACGGCATTCTTCCTAGGTGCATGAAGGGAACTGAAGCAGATGGTCACAGAGCAAGTTCTATGGCTCCTGTCCCTGTCTCTTTCTGGAAGAGTAGCTCCTTTTTCTGCATGCATGAGATTCCTTGTGACTCAGTTTCCACTCCCGAGTGCCTCACTGCCTTGTTCCTGTCCCTGTCACTCTCTGAAGCCCAGCTTCCTGACTGAGTGACTGCCTCTCTCTGCCTTTGTGATCCCCTGACAATGGGAGGTAAAAATAGCCCAGAGGCTGAGCTGGAGGAGATAAAAGGGAATTTGCCTTTTGTGTCCTGTGGCCAGGCTGGGGGGGCTGTGACACGTGGAGATTGCTGACATAGTTCTCCTTTGCTGACCTTGACAACAGCAATAAAAGGGGTGGAATAGCTCTCTGCCCTCACCGTGGTGCCAAGGTGGGTGATCAGGGCTGAGGGTGGGTGACCAGGGCTGAGGGTAGGTGACCAGGGCAGAGGGTGGGTGACCAGAGCTGAGGGTGGGTGATCAGGGCTGAGGGTGGGTGACCAGGGCTGAAGATGGGTGACCAGGGCTGAAGGTGGGTGACCAGGGCTGAAGATGGGTGACCAGGGCTGAAGGTGGGTAACCAGGGCTGAAGGTGGGTGACCAGGGCTGAGGGTGGGTAACCAGGGCTGAGGGTAGATGACCAGGGCATAGGATGGGTGACCAGGGCTGAGGGTAGGTGACCAGGGCATAGGATGGGTGACCAGGGCTGAGGGTGGGTGACCAGGGCATAGGATGGGTGACTAGGGCTGAGGGTGGGTGACCAGGGCTGAAGGTGGGTGATCAGGGCTGAGGGTGGGTGATCAGGGATAGCTTTGGAGCTGGAGGGAAGGCAGGAAAGAGCCCATGGGTGGGCCTAGGACCTCAGTACCTATAGCAGAGGATGCTCTTATGTCTGGAGGTATGCGTGCAGGTTCACCTAGGGAGTCACTCACTCTCAAGCCTTGTGGGTTAGAGGGTCATACCCCGGTGTGTGTGTGGCCCCTACGTTTCCTGCCATTGCATCTTCCAGTGCCTGCTGCCTAGGACTACCTTGGACCGCCGCCCAGATTTTCAGGTCCTCTTCCTCCTCTACCCCTCACCACCATGATGGACATGAGTGAACTTGGCGAATCAGCCTGCTACCTCCGCCAGAGCTACCAGGAATTGATGAAGGTGAACACTGCCTCATGGGATGGTAAGTGAGAGCAGAGAGGGACACAGCCAAGGAGAAGCCCAGTGAACTCAGACTAGGAGTGAAGAGGGCAGACACTCTGCTTGATACCACAGTGGGAAAATGACCTGATACCTGGCCTTTCTCTTAGTTTCTGGGGACTGTGTGAATTCACTCCCAGGGACCCAGTGAATTTGATTGTGTGGCCATAAGTGAGGCTTAGTTTGTCTCTCTGTGAAATGGGACAATGCCACCTTGCTCTTGAAGTCTCCGTGAATACGCATGCTGGAACCTGGGGCCTCTAAAATGAGACTGATGTGTGCAGGTGGCCTCCATGTCCACAAACCTGTGTTGGACTTATTTTTAGTGCTTTCCATGGAGCCAACGGCACTGTTTACTAGGGACAGGAATAAAGACTACTATTTATGACTTGATTGGCTCATAGTACAATAATAACATAGGCGATGAGCGTCTGCGACCCAGAGCTGGTGACTTTTCCGCGAATCTTCTCAATAATCTGGGCGGGTGGAATCCAAAGCAGAGCCAGATTCAGTGGTATGCAGCATCTGGGGCTGTACACAGCACTATGCTCAAAATGTATAGTGCCTAGTTAGACGTGGTGACACCCAGCTTTACTGTCAGCACTCGGGAGGCAGAGGTGGGCAGGTCTCAGTGATTGGAGGCCAGCCAGAGCTGCACAGTAAGAACCTGCCGCAAAAGAAAGAAGTGTCTCGTACTTGGTTTGACATTCTGCTATTGTCATCTTAATTGTTTTCCTTTGTTAAAAATTTTAGCGTGTAGAGTAGGGGATTTCCTTAGGACATTTTAAATTTAATAAGTTAAAAAAAAAAAAAAAGGTGGGGGGAGCCTGGTTTGGAGCCTTGTTATAGGAATAATTCTGACCAAGGCACGTGGCCAGCAACTGGGAGGGCAGGGAGCAGACCCTGCTGTCTGCACGAGCTCACATTTGTGAAAAATTAATTTTATTATTATTATTATTACTATTATTTTGGTTTTTTGAAACAGGGTTTCTCCGTGTAGCCTTGGCTGTCCTGGACTTGCTTTGTAGACCAGGCTGGCCTCACAGAGATCCGCCTGCCTCTGCCTCCCAAGTGCTGTCCAGCTCACATTTTATCAACATAAAAATCTGGCCTCTCCAGAGCTCTGGGGTGAGCTGACCAGTCAGGAATGAGCGCAGGTCACAGATGCACCTTCTGGCCAGCTGGATCCAAGGCTTCAGTGAAACCGGGAAAGCGCAACCTGCCTGAGAGTTAGGGGCCTGGTACTGAAGGGGAGCTCCATCTCAGGAGGCCTTATGGTCTTTGCATTAAGGAAACAGGCCCAGTGAGAAGGTGTTCCAGGTGGCAGGGAGTGGAAACTGGTGTGCAGGGAGACTATTATTGCAATCAACTCATTTGAGATCGTGACGGACCATCCCAGCCTTGCCCTGGCTTTGGATGAGATTTCACTGGAACTCCTATGTCCTGGCAGAAAGGGCAGAAGGCGTGCGTGCGTGCGTGCGTGTGCGCATGTGTAACTGCTTTAGTGTAGGAACTACCACTGGGCATTTGGAACCCCTCTCAACGTTTGATTTATTTATTTATTTATTTTTATTTTTTTATTTTTTGCCACCCAGGCAAGAAACGAGTGTGGGTGCCTGATGAACAGGACGCCTATGTGGAGGCCGAGGTCAAGACTGAGGCTACTGGAGGCAGAGTCACTGTGGAGACCAAAGACCAGAAGGTTGAGCTCCTCCTTCCTTGAGATTTGCCCCTCTGACTGGGTGCATCTCCTGGCCAGCTTATCCACTGAGTGGATGAAGCAGTGTGGGACATGGAAGTGTGTAGGCAGGAGAGAGAGGAAAGGCCAGTTGACCCATCTCTATTCCTCACAATATGGTGCATCTCTTTGGAAGGTGCTGACAGTGCGTGAAACGGAGATCCAATCCATGAACCCACCCCGCTTTGACTTACTGGAGGACATGGCCATGATGACGCACCTCAACGAGGCTGCGGTGCTGCACAACTTGCGCCAGCGTTATGCTCGCTGGATGATCTATGTGAGCCCTGGGCAGGGCTATGACAGCGGTGGGCGTGGCCACTCATGGGGCGTGTCTAAGGGAAGCGGTGGGCGGGGCCACTCATGGGGCGTGTCTAAGGGAAGAATCAGGGTCCAGAGGGAAATGTGTCGGGAGAGCTAGGCCAGAGCAGGGCTAGAAGCAAGCTCTGGGGCTCAAGGAGCACAGCTATACAGCGGCAGAGGAGAGGGCTAGAGGAACAGCTCTAGGTAAATGAGGGGAAGGCCTAGAGCGATGACGTGGTAATGTCTAGGGCCTTGGAGGCGGAGCCAAGGCTGTGTGTAGGGCCTGGCTGCCTACTTGGCACTTCTGAAGGTTCCGCCAAAGGCTGTGGGGTCATTTGTTACCTGGGGCTCCAGCTGGGGCAGGAGGAAGGGCTGCACATGGCCATCGGGAGACTTCTTGACTATTGCAGGGGTCATGGCGGGCCTGGGAACGGCAACTTGGACATCTCTCTTTCCTCCCTCCCAAACTCCGTCCGTGAACTCTTCTCTCCTCAGACATACTCGGGCCTCTTCTGTGTCACCATAAACCCGTACAAATGGCTCCCGGTCTACACTGCTTCCGTGGTGGCTGCCTACAAGGGCAGGCGCCGCTCGGAGGCCCCACCTCATATATATGCAGTGGCGGATAACGCCTACAACGACATGCTCCGCAGTAAGAGCCACCTCCCTCACCACCCCGCAGCTCCGGGCTGGCCTTCCCGTCACACTGTCCCCCTTTGGCGCTACCTTAGTAATTCTGCCTCTTTAGCCTAGCTGTCCTACTTGGTCTTCCCCACTGGGTCTTTGGGTGGTGGTGACTGTGTCGGTGCCATAGAAGATCCAGGTGGCCCATCTATGGTTACCCCCTCACCCTGGATGACACGTTTACTTTCTCCCTTTCCTCTAGACCGAGAGAACCAGTCCATGCTGATCACGTGAGTGGGGCTCTGGCTTTGGGTATGGTGTGGCAAGGGCTGGCCAGTCCATGGTAGTGGGGGTGAGGGTGGGGGTAGGGGAATCAAAGTTATTTCTCAGGGTTGGACCCAAAGTGCTTACCTCCTAGAGCCAATGTCCTTTACCTCCTAGAGCCAATGTCCTCCTTGTCCCCATTTATTCGTCAGGTGGGTAAAAGTAGATATTCAAACATGGGTGTGGCCCTAAGCTCCTTGCTGCCTCTCCTCCAGCTAGGAATTCCCCCCCTTGATTCTCTGGGGTTTCTGTACAGTTCCTTTCCCATTCTTCCTCTTCTCATCTCTGTGTCTCAGCCCTCATCCTCCCTTAGCCTTCAAGGAAAGCTGTCCCTTTCATACGTATTGGGTTCATTCCAGTCAGGCTAATACGTGCAAACACACACACACACACACACACACACACACGCACACGCACACGCACACACGCACACGCACACGCACGCACGCTCGTGCACACACATGCACACACGCATGTACACATACACGTACACATGCACACATACGCACACACACACATGCATGCACACATGCACACACATGCACACACGCACGCGCGCACACACACATACATGCATGCACGTGAGCACACATACAACTTCAGAACTTCAGCCTGGTTATTAAGAACAAGGCCTCTGAAACCAGAAGCAGCTGGATCCAGGCCCTCACATTCCCACTTCTTGCTCTGTGGCTTTGGTGCCCTTGAACCTCACCAATACAACAGAACCACCTAACCAGCCACACGAAATTCCCAACAGTTAGTGTGTTTAAATATGAACCTGGCACAGAGCAGAGGCAGGCCCAGAACTTCCGAGGACCACTTCCTCACTCATAAGATAGCCACGGTCCACCCTTGGGGTCTTCTGATGAGGTGGGGTACCTGGCTGGCACCGGGAGCTAAGTCAGCACTACGTTGGCACCATCGCCCCACAGAGTGGTCGGCACCTGGGGACGGCGGGGGAGGGCTGCGGTTTGGGGGCTGGAGGAATTAGAGAGACAAATGGGCATTGGTGACTCATGTTTGTGTTGTCCAAGCGGAGAGTCGGGGGCCGGTAAGACGGTTAACACCAAGCGGGTCATTCAGTACTTTGCCATCGTCGCTGCCCTGGGAGACGGGCCGGGCAAGAAGGCAGTAAGACTTGCCCACTTGGGCACCAACCCCCACTGTTTTCCCGCTGTTTTCTTTTCTTCCTTTCTTTTTCTTTTTCTTTCTTTTTTAAAATTGCAACCTCTCAGAGCCCCTGGCCCTGCCTGAGCCTCCTACCTTGGTGAGAGACTCTGGCCTGAGCAAGGCTTGACCAGAAAACCTGTGGCCACCTCCTCCCTCAGTGTGTTAGGTCGGCTTCCCTCTGCCACCCAGGCAGGAGCCATAATTGTTGCTCCTGGATGTTTTGGTGTGTGCGTGACTTTTCCACTGTGACCGTCATACTTTTTAAAGAGTTTGCCAAGCAGGCTGCGTTTACCTCAAAGTGATTGTTTTCTTGTGCTGCCTTCATCGAGGACACTGTTACCTGCTGCCACTGAGAGGGGCAGGCTCATGCCCAGAGCTGAGGACACTGGGAATTCTTGACAAGAGCGCAGCCTGTAGTTTTGGTTAAGACTTTTTGAAACTTCTTAAACAGTGGAGGAGCAGGGATTTTAGTTGGTTTTAATGTGAACCATTGCATCCCTGACCTGCAGGCCAGCTGCTAAGAGCTCTGTGGCTTCCGCTGAGCCCCAGGCCCCTTCGCTGATGTGAGCGATCTTTTCTTTCTAAACCCCAGGTTTCCTCTGCACAAGCGGCACTCCTGGTCCTGTTGAGCCTTGCTTTATTCTGGGGCGATTTCCTCTTTCTTTCTTTCTTTTTTTTTTTCTTTTTCTTATATTTTTTTTCCTTCTTGCTGTGTTTTCTTTCATGTTTTGTTTTGTTTTTGTTTTGTCTTTTGTTCCCTCCTTTCCTCCCCTTTCCTCATTTGATTGTCTTGGTTTGGGGACTTAGTTTGTTTTGGTTTTTGGTTGCAGACATTGTTGTTTTGCTGTTGCCTTTTTGACAGTCTTTCTTCCCTTCCCTTCCCACCATGTTTTTCTAAAAGGCCTTTGAGGATACTGCAGAAAAGCGGGGTGACCCGATAATAGGAAAAGATAATAGAGCCCAAAGCCGACAGGAACACAACTGGCAGGGCTGGGGCAGGGGAGTACCTGCATAGGAAAGGGCTCTGACCCTGGAGTCAGGGCAGGGGGACATCTCAGGAGAAGGTCACCCAAAGATGTGGGACCTAAAAGCTGCACTAGCCGCCTCCCTTTGAGCTCAGATCTGACTAACCTGGCCAGAGAGAGTTTTGAATAAAAACAGTGGGTGTGAATTGTGTAGGGGGTGGGGGCGGGAGGCGGGGGATGGGGTGGCAGGGACCCCTTCCTTCCTCTTCCCAGCAAGGTGTGTGAGGCATTGTTAGGTCTTGGGCTCCCTGGAGGTCAATAAATGACTGAGAGACCAAGTGACACAGTCACTATCCCGAGCCCATTCTTTTCCTTCTCTTTCTTCCTCTGCTCTTGGGGTAGAAGGGTGATGGGGGGTGGGGAAGGTGGGGATAACAAACAGAGACAAGGGAAGAACGAAGCCAGGAGAGGAAGAGCGGGTGTGGACTCTGAGCAACATGTCCCCGTGGAGACACAGAAGGGCATCGCAGGCGGTGGGATGCTTGAGGTGACCCCAGGACATGGACTTGCTGTGGTGGCCTTGAGCCGATCACCTGCTTACTCTGACTGAGCTGATCATGTGCAGCTGGCAGGGCCGTGTTGGGCGCAGTCCATACACGATGCTGAGGACACAGCTAACATAGTACAGAGAAGTATGGAAAAGGGCCGTCGGGGAAGTTAGGGTAGGAAGGTGGAGCTGGAGGAAGTCTCTGCAGTCTCAGAGATCAGGGAGGTCTTCCCAGAGGCAGGCCTCTAATGGAGAAGACTCCAGTCAGGCCCCGTGTGGATGTGGACAGTAAAGAGACCCCTGAGAAGCCAGAGGCAGGCTTGGCCTTCGTACAGCATCTGCCAGCTAATTGCCCAGGAGAGCTAAGTGTCCAGAGTCACAGGGGAGGGTGTTGCATTTAGCACTACTAAATACGTTGGGTAACTAATATATACCGCCCCACTGACTGCTGTCCCAATGCCCGACCCTTACCGGGAAAGACTCCCCACTCTCTGACATGTTCCTTCTTCCCCCAGCAATTTCTGGCAACAAAGACTGGGGTAAGTATAGGGCCAGTGGAGGGGCAGACATTTTCGGGGTCTTGGGGATGCCCACTTCTCCTTACAACCAGAGAGTCCATGGGCTGCCCTGGCCCCTCATTCCTGCTGCCTCCAGGGCACCCTTGAGGATCAAATCATTGAGGCTAACCCTGCCATGGAGGCCTTTGGCAATGCCAAGACTCTGAGGAATGACAACTCCTCTCGCTTTGTGAGTGGGCACAGTTGGGGAGTCCATGGGTCGGGGTGGAGAAGGGTCAGGGGCCGGGAGGGCCCTGGTGGTGGGGAGCCCTCAACAAGACTGAGGGTGGCATGGTCCCTCTGCTGTAGGGGAAGTTCATCCGCATCCACTTTGGTCCCTCTGGGAAGCTGGCCTCCGCGGACATTGACAGCTGTGAGTCTGGGACAGGACAGGGCACGCGTGGGAGGAAGGGCAGAGGCTGAGCTGAACAAATCCTTTGGCTTCTGTCTGCTCCGGCCATTTCTCTCCATCCCAGACCAGTTCCTGCTTGAGTCCACCCTCACCGTCACATTGGCCTCCCGCTTCGTCTGTGGTCCAGAGTTGATCGTATCCCTCAAAACCTCCTCTCCGGAGCTAGGGAGAGTAAAGTCCTTGCCATACAAGTACAAGGACCAGGGTTCAGATCCCCAGAAGTCATGTAAATGCTGAGCGGGCGTGGTTCCCTTGGGAGGCCAAGGCAGGGAGTCTTAGAGCAAGCTGGATAGTGAGATAGCGTCATCATTGACAGACTTCTGCCAGAGACGCCCACAGAGGAAGTTGCACGTCCCACACAGTGACACAAACACTGGGGAAGGCACTTACCAGTGTAGGCTGGCCTGTGCACAGACACAGCCACCTCCACACATGCCCTGCCTCTCGTGGCTGCCATCTCCTTATCCCTGTGCTGCGCTGGGGGCTTTGCTCTGGGAAGGTAAAGAGAGAGCAGGCTAGCATTCCTTTTCTTGGCAGACCTCTTGGAAAAGTCTCGAGTGATCTTCCAGCTGCCCGGTGAGCGTGGTTACCATGTGTACTACCAGATCCTCTCAGGGAAGAAGCCAGAGCTGCAGGGTGAGAACCCAGCAGGCCGGGCCCGTGGGATGGGGTTCGCCCTCTCTGCAGAGATGTGGGTACCTCCGCTCTTCTGGAGAGCTGCAGCCTGCTGTGTATCCCTCCCACTCCTTCCTGCTGCTGGCTATCACTAAGCCCTCTTCCACTTTTTATTTATTCATTTTGGTGGTAGTTGTTATTGGGGATGGGGTTAGTGGCAACGGTGGTGGCTGTGTGTGTGTGTGTGTGTGTGTGTGTGTGTGTGTGTGTGTGTGTGTGTGTGTGTTCCTGTGCTAGGGAACAGGCCTCTTAGCTCCACTGTCCTGCCAAGATTGCAGTTGCCCCTGCCATCCTGAGACTAGAACCCCCACCTAGCAACAAGGGAACCCAATGGTAATTTATAGCTGCTTTCAGTTTTGCAAGTTCTTTGAAGGCAAAGTATGGGCCTTCCCTTTGTCCCGGTACCCAGCTCAGGGTCTGGGCTAGAGGGATGACTGAGCAGTGGTCAAAGGCTGAGTGAGATGTACAGACTAAGGATCATGCCCAGACGTGCGTGAGCCCTAAAAAGAAGCAGAGGCAGGCAGGTGTCTGTGAGTTGGCTCTAGTCCAGCCAGGCCTGTAGAAAGACCTTGTCTAAAAAATAGGTTAATAAACATGTTAATAAATAAGAATTTGAAAGTAGAACTCAGTGGTAGAGAGCACTTATCTAAAGTCCTGAGTTTCATCCTCAATCTCTCTCTGTCTCTCTCTCTGTCTCTCTCTGTCTCTCTCTCTGTCTCTCTCTGTCTCTCTCTCTCTCTCTCTCTCTCTCTCACACACACACACACACATACACATGCATGCTCTCACTTTTGTTCTCTGCGTGTTTCTCTCTGTCTCTGTATCTCTCTCTCTCTCTTTCTCACACACACACACACACACTCTCTCTCTCACTTTTGTTCTCTCTGTGTATGTCTCTCTCTGTCTCTGTATCTGTCTCTCTCTCACACACACACTTAGACACACTTACACACATATATACACACAGACTCACAGACATACTCATACACACTCAGACTCACACTCAGATACACATAACACACTCACAAACACACACACTCAGACACATACACATATACACACAGACTCACAGACCTGCTCATATACATTCACACACTCAGATACACATACACACATATACACAACAGACACACACATATACACCCACAGACACACACACATATACACACACTAACACACTCAGACACACATATACACACAGACTCACAGACATACACACACTCAGACACACACTTAGACACACATCCATACATATACACACACTCACAGACACATACACACTCAGACACACATACATACATATACACACAGACTCACAGGTATACTCACACACACTCACACTTAGACACACATACATATACACATACTCAGACACATCCTCCCTCTCTCTCTCTCTCTCTCTCTCTCTCTCTCTCTCTCTCTCTCTCTCTAAAAAAGAAGCATCCAGGTGGCCATCCTGTAATTCTCAGGAGCTGAGACAAAATGATCTTGAGTTCATGGCCAGCTTGGCCTACACAGAACCTGTCTCAAAAGACTAAATAAAAATGAAATAAATTAAAAGATGTGTGTGGATAAAAGGGACCAGAAGCTCATGTTGGAGGGAAGCCCTGGGAGCGGCCGAGACTCTTGTCAAAGACCCCCCAGGGCCTCGTGGTGGGCTTGGAGAGGGAAGGCATCCCAACTCACGCCTTTGGGCCCCTGTCCACAGACATGCTGCTCCTGTCTATGAACCCCTACGACTACCATTTCTGCAGCCAGGGGGTCACCACCGTGGATAACATGGATGACGGGGAGGAACTTATCGCCACTGATGTATGCTCGGTGGGGGGTGGGGGCAGGAGGGTGGGGGTGGGGGTTGGAGGGTGGAGGTTGGAGGGTGGGGGTGGAGTGTGGGGGTGGAGGGTGGGGGTGGAGGGTGGGGATTGGAGGGTAGGGCTGGAGGGTGGGGGCAGGAGGGTGGGGGTGGGGGTTGGAGGGAGGGGGTGGAGGGTGGGGGTTGGAGGGTGGAGGGTGGAGGGTGGATGTTGGAGGGTGGGGGCAGGAGGATGAGGGTGGAGGGTGGGATTGGAAGGGATTGACGTGGGGGTGGTACCAAGTAGGGTTCCCATGGTGTGTGTGTGTGTGTGTGTGTGTGTGTGTGTGTGAACATGTGGGCTGGGTAGAGACCAGGAAATAGGATCAGTGGGGTGGTCCTTGACTAGACGCTCAAGCACCCTGCTTCGTTCCTCCCACCCCAGCATGCGATGGATATCCTGGGCTTCAGCGTGGATGAGAAGTGTGCCTGCTATAAGATCGTGGGCGCCCTCCTGCACTTCGGCAATATGAAGTTCAAACAGAAGCAGAGAGAGGAACAGGCTGAGGCGGACGGCACTGAGAGTGAGGACCTCTAACCCCGGGCTGAGCTGGCCTTTACCATGGACACCTCATGTCTTACACACGCTCATTAACCCATAGCCTTTGACCTCAGTGTTCTCTCTTCCTGTCCAAACTCCTCACCCTTCTGGAAGTGACAACATGCAGGCCCTGGGTCCTCCCAACTATGACAACAGAGCGCTGGCCCCCAAGTGCCCGCATTGCTGAGCTCCCTCTTCCTCATCCGAGCGTGTCCCCTGCCAGGTGCTGACAAGGCCGCCTACCTGATGGGGGTCAGCAGTGGAGACCTGCTCAAGGGCCTCCTGCACCCCCGGGTTCGTGTGGGAAACGAGTACGTGACCAAGGGCCAGAGTGTCGAGCAGGTGAGCAGCCTACAGACTAAGGCTCGCCGGGGACAGCTGAGGCAGGACCCCAACCCGCCTGCCTGCGCCCACAGGTGGTGTTTGCCGTGGGGGCGCTGGCCAAGGCTACCTATGACCGCCTGTTCCGCTGGCTGGTGTCTCGGATCAATCAGACCCTGGACACCAAGCTGCCCCGACAGTTCTTCATTGGGGTCCTGGACATCGCTGGTTTCGAGATCTTTGAGGTAAGACCAGCTCTCAAGCACAGGCACCGTCCTATCTGAGGGAGGCTGATGGCTGGGTATGGGGGACCACAGCCCTGCTCCCCCACTGCCCTACCCCCCCCCCCACCGGCAAGGAGCCTGCTGACCGGGGCGCTGCCCCCGGCAGTTCAACAGCTTTGAGCAGCTGTGCATCAACTTCACCAATGAGAAGCTGCAGCAGTTCTTCAACCAGCACATGTTCGTGCTGGAGCAGGAGGAGTACAAGCGGGAGGGCATCGACTGGGTCTTCATCGACTTCGGCCTTGACCTGCAGCCTTGCATCGACCTCATCGAGAAGGTCAGGCCTAGGGCGGGGACACCGCCAGGTGTGTGTGTGTGTGTGTGTGTGTGTGTGTGTGTGTGTGTGTGTATGTGTATATGTGTATGTGTGTGTTTGTATGTGTGTGTGTGTGTAGGCCTATGTCAGCTTCATGTCAATGTGTAGCTGTGTGTGTGAGTGTGAACGTGGCTGTGTGGCTATGCACATGGTGTGGGTGGGAACATGTGGGTATAGGAGAATAGGGTCACGAGTGATGTAAGGATGTATACATTCAGGGCTGTGGGCAGCTCTGCCAATCACCAGGCCCCTGTGCAGAGCTGACCCAAGCACTATGTTTATTGATCGTAACACATTCCATACGCTTCCCCACTGTACAAAGAATGGAAAAAGGAAATTGACAACATTGGAAATAAAGGGGAGGTCCCTCTGAGGAAGCCCCCCACATCCTGTGCATTGGCCTTGAGCTAATTTATTCTAGATATTTTACCAAAGGCATGTGTGTTCTTTTCTTTAAAAGGACCATTACATGCATTCATTTGCTTTGTGTATCAATGTGTTGGTAATCACGTGCCGTGTCACATGTGAGGTCAAAGGACAACAGGAGTCACTTTTCTCCATGAGCCATGTGGGTCCTGGGGATGGAACTCAGGTTATTGGCTTGGTGACATGTGTCTTTTCCCACTGAAGATGGCTTGCCAGCTCAGTACATATGTTCTCTATGGACATAGTCCCAGTTTATAGTATGTTTTTCCGCTGAACGTGCATTTTCAGTATTGGGAAGAAGCTGGGACAGGCCATGCTGCAGGGACTCTCAGACAGCATCTGGCTAGTGGGCATTCAGGTGGATGATGTTTTTGTTTGTTTGTTTGTTTGTTTTGTTTTTGTTTTGTTTTTTGTTTTGTTTTGTTTTTGTCTATTAAATAAGCACTGAAGTGAGCAGTTCTTCCATTCAGTTATGAAATGAAGGTTTGGGGCTGGAGAGATGGCTCAGGCATTAAGAACACTTGCTGCTCTTGCCAAGACCTGGTCAGCTCCCAGCACCCACACCAGACAACTCATCGCTGCCTGTAACCCAGGTCCAAGAGCTCCAATTCCTTTCTGGCCTCCATGGGCACAGAAACTCAGGCAGGCGCATACACACACATACAAGTAAATGAATAGTTATTTTAAAAAAAGAAAAGAAAGAAACAGGTTTAGTAAAATGCAGGGTTCCTATTTCTAATGAGTGTGGGGGCCAAAATGCAGACATATTGGCCTTTGGACAAAACCTCAATGTGCACACTTAAGCCATGAATGTCAGTTATTGGGGCCCAGGGATTCCAGTCTGTTCTGCACACATGGGCAGGAAGGGACTGACAGTCAAGCCACAGACTCTGCTCTCCTAGAAGGCGGGTTCCTGGGTTCCTGGGTTCCTGGGTCTGCACATGCACCTGGCTCTCATGTGATGGCAGGGTTATGGATCTGAAACAGCTCCCGGGGGCAGGTAGTCTGGAGACCAACGCTCTACGAGCCCCACCAGCATGGCCTGGCCCTTCAATCTTGCTCCCTGTCCCCAGCCTCTGGGCATTCTGTCCATCCTGGAGGAGGAGTGCATGTTCCCCAAGGCTTCGGATGCCAGCTTCAGGGCCAAGCTCTATGACAATCACTCTGGCAAGTCACCTAATTTCCAGCAGCCTCGCCCAGACAAGAAACGCAAGTACCAGGCTCACTTCGAGGTGGTCCACTACGCAGGCGTGGTAGGTGCCCACCGGGACTCCACACCCAGCCACTGCCCTCCCTCCCTCCCTCCCTCGTCAGGGTCGCCACCTGGGCCAACACTTTTCTTTTTAGGTACCTTATAGCATCGTGGGCTGGCTGGAGAAGAACAAGGACCCCCTCAACGAGACAGTGGTCCCCATCTTCCAAAAGTCTCAGAACAGGCTCTTGGCCACCCTCTATGAGAGCTACACAGGCTCTTGCTCCAGTGAGGACTGAGGGACACGCTGGACATTCCTGGGGACCCACAGAGTGGCATTCCCCGGAGTGACCACTCTCATTGTCTCTCCTAGCTGAGCCCCCCAAATCTGGGGTGAAAGAGAAGCGCAAGAAGGCAGCATCATTTCAGACGGTGTCGCAGCTTCACAAGGTGAGGTCCAGATGGGGCCCCCGGCCCTGGCCCCCCCACGGCTGCCCTGCCCTCTCTGCTCCCTGTGTCTTGGGTGGGCAGCTGTTAAGACTTGCAGTGATGTTTAGCTCCTGTCCATGTGAACATCACAGCAAGTCTGTGCTGCTGCCTGCCCCCATGCCGCCTGGGTAGGACTCGGGAAGGTGGAGCGGGGGTGGGGGGGTGGGGGTGGGAGGGAGGAGAGGGAGCCCTGGGGGTGGTGGGTGGGGGAGCAGGTGTCATCAGGAGCATTTGGGCCCCTCGGACCAGTCCCCTCTGGTCCCTATTCGGTGCTACATCCAATCTTGGTTCCCTGCCCCTCCCGTGCCTTCTCCCTGCTCTTCCCACTCCCAGGAGAATCTCAACAAGCTCATGACCAACCTGCGGGCCACACAGCCCCACTTCGTCCGGTGCATCGTCCCCAACGAGAACAAGACTCCAGGTGGTGTCCCTGGGCTGGCCAGGTGGTGTCCTTGGGCTGACTAGGTGGTGTCCCTGGGCTGGCCAGGTGGTGTCCTTGGGCTGGCCAGGATGGGGGAAGCAGAAGCAGCTTAGGCTCTCACCTTGCAGGGTTGGCTCAGACTCAAAGTAAGGCCAGGGTAGGGACCTAAAGGCATGGCCTTAGATTTCTATCTAACCTTCTCCTTTCACTCCGACCACACCCAGGGGTCATGGATTCCTTCCTGGTGCTACACCAGCTACGCTGCAACGGGGTCCTGGAAGGCATCCGGATCTGCCGCCAAGGGTTCCCCAACAGGCTACTGTATGCAGACTTCAGGCAACGGTGGGTGCTGGCTGCTTAGGTGGAG